>NC_134688.1:309813875-311013875 GCF_050947455.1 Rhinoderma darwinii
TAATGTAAAAGCAACAAGCAATGACTTTTGACAAGCCCTCCAAAAATTTACCCTTTTTATTGGCAGATGCCTGCCGGGGTTCATCCATACATGGATGTAATGTAAAAGAAACAAGCAATGGCTTTTCACAAGCCCTCCAAAAATGTACCCTTTTTATTTGCAGATGCCTGCCGGGGTTCATCCATACATGGATGTAAAAGCAACAAGCAATGGCTTTTCACAAGCCCTCCAAAAAAGTACCCTTTTTATTGGCAGATGCCTGAAGGGGTTCATCCATACATGGATGTAATGTAAAAGCAACAAGCAATGGCTTTTGATAAGCCCTCCAAAAATTTACCCTTTTTATTGGCAGATGCCTGCCGGGGTTCATCCATACATGGATGTAAAAGCAACAAGCAATGGCTTTTCACAAGCCCTCCAAAAATGTACCCTTTTTATTGGCAGATGCCTGCCGGGGTTCATCCATACATGGATGTAATGTAAAAGCAACAAGCAATGGCTTTTCACAAGCCCTCCAAAAATGTACCCTTTTTATTGGCAGATGCCTGCCGGGGTTCATCCATACATGGATGTAAAAGCAACAAGCAATGGCTTTTCACAAGCCCTCCAAAAATGTACCCTTTTTAGTGGCAGATGCCTGCCGGGGTTTATCCATACATGGATGTAAAAGCAACAAGCAATGGCTTTTCACAAGCCCTCCAAAAGTGTACCCTTTTTATTGGCAGATGCCTGCCGGGGTTCATCCATACATGGATGTAATGTAAAAGCAACAAGCAATGACTTTTGACAAGCGCTCCAAAAATTTACCCTTTTTATTGGCAGATTCCTGCCGGGGTTCATCCATACATGGATGTAATGTAAAAGAAACAAGCCATGGCTTTTGATAAGCCCTCCAAAAATGTACCCTTTTTATTGGCAGATGCCTGCCGGGGTTCATCCATACATGGATGTAAAAGCAACAAGCAATGGCTTTTCACAAGCCCTCCAAAAATGTACACTTTTTATTTGCAGATGCCTGCCGGGGTTCATCCATACATGGATGTAAAAGCAACAAGCAATGGCTTTTCACAAGCCCTCCAAAAATGTACCCTTTTTATTTGCAGAAGCCTGCCGGGGTTCATCCATACATGGATGTAAAAGCAACAAGCAATGGCTTTTCACAAGCCCTCCAAAAATGTACCCTTTTTAGTGGCAGATGCCTGCCGGGGTTTATCCATACATGGATGTAAAAGCAACCAGCAATGGCTTTTCACAAGTCCTCCAAAAATGTACCCTTTTTATTGGCAGATGCCTGCCGGGGTTCATCCATACATGGATGTAATGTAAAAGCAACAAGCAATGGCTTTTGTCAAGCCCTCCAAAAATTTACCCTTTTTATTGGCAGATGCCTGCCGGGGTTCATCCATACATGGATGTAATGTAAAAGCAACAAGCAATGACTTATGACAAGCCCTCCAAAAATTTACCCTTTTTATTGGCAGATGCCTGCCGGGGTTCATCCATACATGGATGTAATGTAAAAGAAACAAGCAATGGCTTTTCACAAGCCCTCCAAAAATGTACCCTTTTTATTTGCAGATGCCTGCCGGGGTTCATCCATACATGGATGTAAAAGCAACAAGCAATGGCTTTTCACAAGCCCTCCAAAAATGTACCCTTTTTATTGGCAGATGCCTGAAGGGGTTCATCCATACATGGATGTAATGTAAAAGCAACAAGCAATGGCTTTTGATAAGCCCTCCAAAAATGTACCCTTTTTATTGGCAGATGCCTGCCGGAGTTCATCCATACATGGATGTAAAAGCAACAAGCAATGGCTTTTCACAAGCCCTCCAAAAATGTACCCTTTTTATTGGCAGATGCCTGCCGGGGTTCATCCATACATGGATGTAATGTAAAAGCAACAAGCAATGGCTTTTCACAAGCCCTCCAAAAATGTACCCTTTTTATTGGCAGATGCCTGCCGGGGTTCATCCATACATGGATGTAAAAGCAACAAGCAATGGCTTTTCACAAGCCCTCCAAAAATGTACCCTTTTTAGTGGCAGATGCCTGCCGGGGTTTATCCATACATGGATGTAAAAGCAACAAGCAATGGCTTTTCACAAGCCCTCCAAAAGTGTACCCTTTTTATTGGCAGATGCCTGCCGGGGTTCATCCATACATGGATGTAATGTAAAAGCAACAAGCAATGACTTTTGACAAGCGCTCCAAAAATTTACCCTTTTTATTGGCAGATGCCTGCCGGGGTTCATCCATACATGGATGTAATGTAAAAGAAACAAGCCATGGCTTTTGATAAGCCCTCCAAAAATGTACCCTTTTTATTGGCAGATGCCTGCCGGGGTTCATCCATACATGGATGTAAAAGCAACAAGCAATGGCTTTTCACAAGCCCTCCAAAAATGTACCCTTTTTATTGGCAGATGCCTGCCGGGGTTCATCCATACATGGATGTAATGTAAAAGCAACAAGCAATGGCTTTTGATAAGCCCTCCAAAAATGTACCCTTTTTATTGGCAGATGCCTGCCGGGGTTCATCCATACATGGATGTAAAAGCAACAAGCAATGGCTTTTCACAAGCCCTCCAAAAATGTACCCTTTTTATTGGCAGATGCCTGCCGGGGTTCATTCATACATGGATGTAATGTAAAAGCAACAAGCAATGGCTTTTCACAAGCCCTCCAAAAATGTACCCTTTTTATTGGCAGATGCCTGCCGGGGTTCATCGATACATGGATGTAAAAGCAACAAGCAATGGCTTTTCACAAGCCCTCCAAAAATGTACCCTTTTTATTTGCAGAAGCCTGCCGGGGTTCATCCATACATGGATGTAAAAGCAACAAGCAATGGCTTTTCACAAGCCCTCCAAAAATGTACCCTTTTTAGTGGCAGATGCCTGCCGGGGTTTATCCATACATGGATGTAAAAGCAACCAGCAATGGCTTTTCACAAGTCCTCCAAAAATGTACCCTTTTTATTGGCAGATGCCTGCCGGGGTTCATCCATACATGGATGTAATGTAAAAGCAACAAGCAATGGCTTTTGTCAAGCCCTCCAAAAATTTACCCTTTTTATTGGCAGATGCCTGCCGGGGTTCATCCATACATGGATGTAATGTAAAAGCAACAAGCAATGACTTATGACAAGCCCTCCAAAAATTTACCCTTTTTATTGGCAGATGCCTGCCGGGGTTCATCCATACATGGATCTAATGTAAAAGAAACAAGCAATGGCTTTTCACAAGCCCTCCAAAAATGTACCCTTTTTATTTGCAGATGCCTGCCGGGGTTCATCCATACATGGATGTAAAAGCAACAAGCAATGGCTTTTCACAAGCCCTCCAAAAATTTACCCTTTTTATTGGCAGATGCCTGAAGGGGTTCATCCATACATGGATGTAATGTAAAAGCAACAAGCAATGGCTTTTGATAAGCCCTCCAAAAATTTACCCTTTTTATTGGCAGATGCCTGCCGGGGTTCATCCATACATGGATGTAAAAGCAACAAGCAATGGCTTTTCACAAGCCCTCCAAAAATGTACCCTTTTTATTGGCAGATGCCTGCCTGGGTTCATCCATACATGGATGTAATGTAAAAGCAACAAGCAATGGCTTTTCACAAGCTCTCCAAAAATGTACCCTTTTTATTGGCAGATGCCTGCCGGGGTTCATCCATACATGGATGTAAAAGCAACAAGCAATGGCTTTTCACAAGCCCTCCAAAAATGTACCCTTTTTAGTGGCAGATGCCTGCCGGGGTTTATCCATACATGGATGTAAAAGCAACAAGCAATGGCTTTTCACAAGCCCTCCAAAAGTGTACCCTTTTTATTGGCAGATGCCTGCAGGGGTTCATCCATACATGGATGTAATGTAAAAGCAACAAGCAATGACTTTTGACAAGCGCTCCAAAAATTTACCCTTTTTATTGGCAGATGCCTGCCGGGGTTCATCCATACATGGATGTAATGTAAAAGAAACAAGCCATGGCTTTTGATAAGCCCTCCAAAAATGTACCCTTTTTATTGGCAGATGCCTGCCGGGGTTCATCCATACATGGATGTAAAAGCAACAAGCAATGGCTTTTCACAAGCCCTCCAAAAATGTACCCTTTTTATTTGCAGATGCCTGCCGGGGTTCATCCATACATGGATGTAAAAGCAACAAGCAATGGCTTTTCACAAGCCCTCCAAAAATGTACCCTTTTTATTGGCAGATGCCTGCCGGGGTTCATCCATACATGGATGTAATGTAAAAGCAACAAGAAATGGCTTTTGATAAGCCCTCCAAAAATGTACCCTTTTTATTGGCAGATGCCTGCCGGGGTTCATCCATACATGGATGTAAAAGCAACAAGCAATGGCTTTTCACAAGCCCTCCAAAAATGTACCCTTTTTATTGGCAGATGCCTGCCGGGGTTCATTCATACATGGATGTAATGTAAAAGCAACAAGCAATGGCTTTTCACAAGCCCTCCAAAAATGTACCCTTTTTATTGGCAGATGCCTGCCGGGGTTCATCCATACATGGATGTAAAAGCAACAAGCAATGGCTTTTCACAAGCCCTCCAAAAATGTACCCTTTTTATTTGCAGAAGCCTGCCGGGGTTCATCCATACATGGATGTAAAAGCAACAAGCAATGGCTTTTCACAAGCCCTCCAAAAATGTACCCTTTTTAGTGGCAGATGCCTGCCGGGGTTTATCCATACATGGATGTAAAAGCAACCAGCAATGGCTTTTCACAAGTCCTCCAAAAATGTACCCTTTTTATTGGCAGATGCCTGCCGGGGTTCATCCATACATGGATGTAATGTAAAAGCAACAAGCAATGGCTTTTGTCAAGCCCTCCAAAAATGTACCCTTTTTATTGGCAGATGCCTGCCGGGGTTCATCCATACATGGATGTAATAAAAAAGCAACAAGCAATGGCTTTTCACAAGCCCTCCAAAAATGTACCCTTTTTAGTGGCAGATGCCTGCCGGGGTTTATCCATACATGGATGTAAAAGCAACAAGCAATGGCTTTTCACAAGCCCTCCAAAAGTGTACCCTTTTTATTGGCAGATGCCTGCCGGGGTTCATCCATACATGGATGTAATGTAAAAGCAACAAGCAATGACTTTTGACAAGCCCTCCAAAAATTTACCCTTTTTATTGGCAGATGCCTGCCGGGGTTCATCCATACATGGATGTAATGTAAAAGAAACAAGCAATGGCTTTTCACAAGCCCTCCAAAAATGTACCCTTTTTATTTGCAGATGCCTGCCGGGGTTCATCCATACATGGATGTAAAAGCAACAAGCAATGGCTTTTCACAAGCCCTCCAAAAATGTACCCTTTTTATTGGCAGATGCCTGAAGGGGTTCATCCATATATGGATGTAATGTAAAAGCAACAAGCAATGGCTTTTGATAAGCCCTCCAAAAATTTACCCTTTTTATTGGCAGATGCCTGCCGGGGTTCATCCATACATGGATGTAAAAGCAACAAGCAATGGCTTTTCACAAGCCCTCCAAAAATGTACCCTTTTTATTGGCAGATGCCTGCCGGGGTTCATCCATACATGGATGTAATGTAAAAGCAACAAGCAATGACTTTTGACAAGCGCTCCAAAAATTTACCCTTTTTATTGGCAGATGCCTGCCGGGGTTCATCCATACATGGATGTAATGTAAAAGAAACAAGCCATGGCTTTTGATAAGCCCTCCAAAAATGTACCCTTTTTATTGGCAGATGCCTGCCGGGGTTCATCCATACATGGATGTAAAAGCAACAAGCAATGGCTTTTCACAAGCCCTCCAAAAATGTACCCTTTTTATTTGCAGATGCCTGCCGGGGTTCATCCATACATGGATGTAAAAGCAACAAGCAATGGCTTTTCACAAGCCCTCCAAAAATGTACCCTTTTTATTGGCAGATGCCTGCCGGGGTTCATCCATACATGGATGTAATGTAAAAGCAACAAGCAATGGCTTTTGATAAGCCCTCCAAAAATTTACCCTTTTTATTGGCAGATGCCTGCCGGGGTTCATCCATACATGGATGTAAAAGCAACAAGCAATGGCTTTTCACAAGCCCTCCAAAAATGTACCCTTTTTATTGGCAGATGCCTGAAGGGGTTCATCCATACATGGATGTAATGTAAAAGCAACAAGCAATGGCTTTTGATAAGCCCTCCAAAAATTTACCCTTTTTATTGGCAGATGCCTGCCGGGGTTCATCCATACATGGATGTAAAAGCAGCAAGCAATGGCTTTTCACAAGCCCTCCAAAAATGTACCCTTTTTATTGGCAGATGCCTGCCGGGGTTCATCCATACATGGATGTAATGTAAAAGCAACAAGCAATGGCTTTTCACAAGCCCTCCAAAAATGTACCCTTTTTATTGGCAGATGCCTGCCGGGGTTCATCCATACATGGATGTAAAAGCAACAAGCAATGGCTTTTCACAAGCCCTCCAAAAATGTACCCTTTTTATTGGCAGATGCCTGCCGGGGTTCATCCATACATGGATGTAAAAGCAACAAGCAATGGCTTTTCACAAGCCCTCCAAAAATGTACCCTTTTTATTGGCAGATGCCTGACGGGGTTCATCCATACATGGATGTAATGTAAAAGCAACAAGCAATGGCTTTTGATAAGCCCTCCAAAAATGTACCCTTTTTATTGGCAGATGCCTGCCGGGGTTCATCCATACATGGATGTAAAAGCAACAAGCAATGGCTTTTGATAAGCCCTCCAAAAATGTACCCTTTTTATTGGCAGATGCCTGCCGGGGTTCATCCATACATGGATGTAAAAGCAACAAGCAATGGCTTTTCACAAGCCCTCCAAAAATGTACCCTTTTTATTGGCAGATGCCTGCCGGGGTTCATCCATACATGGATGTAATGTAAAAGCAACAAGCCCTCCAAAAATGTACCCTTTTTATTGGCAGATGCCTGCCGGGGTTCATCTATACATGGATGTAATGTAAAAGCAACAAGCAATGGCTTTTGTCAAGCCCTCCAAAAATTTACCCTTTTTATTGGCAGATGCCTCCAGGGGTTCATCCATACATGGATGTAATGTAAAAGCAACAAGCAATGACTTTTGACAAGCCCTCAAAAAATGTACCCTTTTTATTGGCAGATGCCTGCCGGGGTTCATCCATACATGGATGTAATGAAAAAGCAACAAGCAATTGCTTTTCACAAGCCCTCCAAAAATGTACCCTTTTTAGTGGCAGATGCCTGCCGGGGTTCATCCATACATGGATGTAAAAGCAACAAGCAATGGCTTTTCACAAGCCCTCCAAAAATGTACCCTTTTTATTGGCAGATGCCTGCCGGAGTTCATCCATACATGGATGTAATGTAAAAGCAACAAGCAATGGCTTTTCACAAGCCCTCCAAAAATGTACCCTTTTTATTGGCAGATGCCTGCCGGGGTTCATCCATACATGGATGTAAAAGCAACAAGCAATGGCTTTTCACAAGCCCTCCAAAAATGTACCCTTTTTATTTGCAGATGCCTGCCGGGGTTCATCCATACATGGATGTAAAAGCTACAAGCAATGGCTTTTCACAAGCCCTCCAAAAATGTACCCTTTTTATTGGCAGATGCCTGCCGGGGTTCATCCATACATGGATGTAATGTAAAAGCAACAAGCAATGGCTTTTGATAAGCCCTCCAAAAATTTACCCTTTTTATTGGCAGATGCCTGCCGGGGTTCATCCATACATGGATGTAAAAGCAACAAGCAATGGCTTTTCACAAGCCCTCCAAAAATGTACCCTTTTTATTTGCAGATGCCTGCCGGGGTTCATCCATACATGGATGTAAAAGCAACAAGCAATGGCTTTTCACAAGCCCTCCAAAAATGTACCCTTTTTATTGGCAGATGCCTGAAGGGGTTCATCCATACATGGATGTAATGTAAAAGCAACAAGCAATGGCTTTTCACAAGCCCTCCAAAAATGTACCCTTTTTATTGGCAGATGCCTGCCGGGGTTTCAACCATACATGGATGTAAAAGCAACAAGCAATGGCTTTTCACAAGCCCTCCAAAAATGTACCCTTTTTATTGGCAGATGCCTGCCGGGGTTCATCCATACATGGATGTAAAAGCAACAAGCAATGGCTTTTCACAAGCCCTCCAAAAATGTACCCTTTTTATTGGCAGATGCCTGCCGGGGTTCATCCATACATGGATGTAAAAGCAACAAGCAATGGCTTTTGATAAGCCCTCCAAAAATGTACCCTTTTTATTGGCAGATGCCTGCCGGGGTTCATCCATACATGGATGTAAAAGCAACAAGCAATGGCTTTTGATAAGCCCTCCAAAAATTTACCCTTTTTATTGGCAGATGCCTGCCGGGGTTCATCCATACATGGATGTAAAAGCAACAAGCAATGGCTTTTCACAAGCCCTCCAAAAATGTACCCTTTTTATTGGCAGATGCCTGCCGGGGTTCATCCATACATGGATGTAATGTAAAAGCAACAAGCCCTCCAAAAATGTACCCTTTTTATTGGCAGATGCCTGCCTGGGTTCATCCATACATGGATGTAATGTAAAAGCAACAAGCAATGGCTTTTGTCAAGCCCTCCAAAAATTTACCCTTTTTATTGGCAGATGCCTCCAGGGGTTCATCAATACATGGATGTAATGTAAAAGCAACAAGCAATGACTTTTGACAAGCCCTCAAAAAATGTACCCTTTTTATTGGCAGATGCCTGCCGGGGTTCATCCATACATGGATGTAATGTAAAAGAAACAAGCCATGGCTTTTGATAAGCCCTCCAAAAATGTACCCTTTTTATTGGCAGATGCCTGCCGGGGTTCATCCATACATGGATGTAATGAAAAAGCAACAAGCAATTGCTTTTCACAAGCCCTCCAAAAATGTACCCTTTTTAGTGGCAGATGCCTGCCGGGGTTCATCCATACATGGATGTAAAAGCAACAAGCAATGGCTTTTCACAAGCCCTCCAAAAATGTACCCTTTTTATTGGCAGATGCCTGCCGGGGTTCATCCATACATGGATGTAATGTAAAAGCAACAAGCAATGGCTTTTCACAAGCCCTCCAAAAATGTACCCTTTTTATTGGCAGATGCCTGCCGGGGTTCATCCATACATGGATGTAAAAGCAACAAGCAATGGATTTTCACAAGCCCTCCAAAAATGTACCCTTTTTATTTGCAGATGCCTGCCGGGGTTCATCCATACATGGATGTAAAAGCAACAAGCAATGGCTTTTCACAAGCCCTCCAAAAATTTACCCTTTTTATTGGCAGATGCCTGCCGGGGTTCATCCATACATGGATGTAATGTAAAAGCAACAAGCAATGGCTTTTGATAAGCCCTCCAAAAATGTACCCTTTTTATTTGCAGATGCCTGCCGGGGTTCATCCATACATGGATGTAAAAGCAACAAGCAATGGCTTTTCACAAGCCCTCCAAAAATTTACCCTTTTTATTGGCAGATGCCTGCCGGGGTTCATCCATACATGGATGTAATGTAAAAGCAACAAGCAATGGCTTTTGATAAGCCCTCCAAAAATGTACCCTTTTTATTGGCAGACGCCTGCCGGGGTTCATCCATACATGGATGTAATGTAAAAGCAACAAGCAATGACTTTTGACAAGCCCTCCAAAAATGTACCCTTTTTATTGGCAGATGCCTGCCGGGATTCATCCATACATGGATGTAATATAAAAGCAACAAGCAATGGCTTTTGATAAGCCCTCCAAAAATGTACCCTTTTTATTGGCAGATGCCTGCCGGGGTTCATCCATACATGGATGTAATGAAAAAGCAACAGGCAATGGCTTTTCACAAGCCCTCCAAAAATGTACCCTTTTTATTGGCAGATGCCTGCCGGGGTTCATCCATACATGGATATAAAAGCAACAAGCAATGGCTTTTGTCAAGCCCTCCAAAAATTTACCCTTTTTATTGGCAGATGCCTGCCGGGGTTCATCCATACATGGATGTAATGTAAAAGCAACAAGCAATGACTTCTGACAAGCCCTCCAAAAATGTACCCTTTTCAATGACAGTTGCCTGCTGGGGTTCATCCATACATGGATGTAATGAAAAAGCAACAAGCAATGGCTTTTCACAAGCCCTCCAAAAATGTACCCTTTTTAGTGGCAGATGCCTGCCGGGGTTTATCCATACATGGATGTAAAAGCAACAAGCAATGGCTTTTCACAAGCCCTCCAAAAATGTACCCTTTTCATTGGCAGATGCCTGCCGGGGTTAATCCATACATGGATGTAATGTAAAAGCAACAAGCAATGGCTTTTGATAAGCCCTCCAAAAATTTACCCTTTTTATTGGCAGATGCCTGCCGGGGTTCATCCATACATGGATGTAATGAAAAAGCAAAAAGCAATGGCTTTTCACAAGCCCTCCAAAAATGTACCCTTTTTAGGGGCAGATGCCTGCCGGGGTTTATCCATACATGGATGTAAAAGCAACAAGCAATAGCTTTTCACAAGCCCTCCAAAAGTGTACCTTTTTTATTGGCAGATGCCTGCCGGGGTTCATCCAAACATGATGTAATGTAAAAGCAACAAGCAATGGCTTTTGACAAGCCCTCCAAAAATTTACCCTTTTTATTGGCAGATGCCTGCCGGAGTTCATCCATACATGGATGTAATGTAAAAGCAACAAGCAATGGCTTTTGATAATCCCTCCAAAAATGTACCCTTTTTATTGGCAGATGCCTGCCAGGGTTTATCCATACATGGATGTAAAAGCAACAAGCAATGGCTTTTCACAAGCCCTACAAAAATTTACCCTTTTTATTGGCAGATGCCTGCCGGGGTTCATCCATACATGGGTGTAATGTAAAAGCAACAAGCAATGACTTTTGACAAGCCCTCCAAAAATTTACCCTTTTTATTGGCAGATGCCTGCCGGGATTCATCCATACATGGATGTAATATAAAAGCAACAAGCAATGGCTTTTGATAAGCCCTCCAAAAATGTACCCTTTTTATTGGCAGATGCCTGCCGGAGTTCATCCATACATGGATGTAATGAAAAAGCAACAGGCAATGGCTTTTCACAAGCCCTCCAAAAATGTACCCTTTTTATTGGCAGATGCCTGCCGGGGTTCATCCATACATGTATATAAAAGCAACAAGCAATGGCTTTTGTCAAGCCCTCAAAAAATTTACCCTTTTTATTGGCAGATGCCTGCCGGGGTTCATCCATACATGGATGTAATGTAAAAGCAACAAGCAATGACTTCTGACAAGCCCTCCAAAAATGTACCCTTTTCATTGACAGATGCCTGCTGGGGTTCATCCATACATGGATGTAATGAAAAAGCAACAAGCAATGGCTTTTCACAAGCCCTCCAAAAATGTACCCTTTTTAATGGCAGATGCCTGCCGGGGTTCATCCATACATGGATGTAATGAAAAAGCAAAAAGCAATGGCTTTTCACAAGCCCTCCAACAATGTACCCTTTTTAGGGGCAGATGCCTGCCGGGGTTTATCCATACATGGATGTAAAAGCAACAAGCAATAGCTTTTCACAAGCCCTCCAAAAGTGTACCTTTTTTATTGGCAGATGCCTGCCGGGGTTAATCCATACATGGATGTAATGTAAAAGCAACAAGCAATGGCTTTTGATAAGCCCTCCAAAAATTTACCCTTTTTATTGGCAGATGCCTGCCGGGGTTCATCCATACATGGATGTAATGAAAAAGCAAAAAGCAATGGCTTTTCACAAGCCCTCCAAAAATGTACCCTTTTTAGGGGCAGATGCCTGCCGGGGTTTATCCATACATGGATGTAAAAGCAACAAGCAATAGCTTTTCACAAGCCCTCCAAAAGTGTACCTTTTTTATTGGCAGATGCCTGCCGGGGTTCATCCAAACATGATGTAATGTAAAAGCAACAAGCAATGGCTTTTGATAAGCCCTCCAAAAATTTACCCTTTTTATTGGCAGATGCCTGCCGGGGTTCATCCATACATGGATGTAATGAAAAAGCAAAAAGCAATGGCTTTTCACAAGCCCTCCAAAAATGTACCCTTTTTATTGGCAGATGCCTGCCGGAGTTCATCCATACATGGATGTAATGAAAAAGCAACAGGCAATGGCTTTTCACAAGCCCTCCAAAAATGTACCCTTTTTATTGGCAGATGCCTGCCGGGGTTCATCCATACATGTATATAAAAGCAACAAGCAATGGCTTTTGTCAAGCCCTCAAAAAATTTACCCTTTTTATTGGCAGATGCCTGCCGGGGTTCATCCATACATGGATGTAATGTAAAAGCAACAAGCAATGACTTCTGACAAGCCCTCCAAAAATGTACCCTTTTCATTGACAGATGCCTGCTGGGGTTCATCCATACATGGATGTAATGAAAAAGCAACAAGCAATGGCTTTTCACAAGCCCTCCAAAAATGTACCCTTTTTAATGGCAGATGCCTGCCGGGGTTCATCCATACATGGATGTAATGAAAAAGCAAAAAGCAATGGCTTTTCACAAGCCCTCCAACAATGTACCCTTTTTAGGGGCAGATGCCTGCCGGGGTTTATCCATACATGGATGTAAAAGCAACAAGCAATAGCTTTTCACAAGCCCTCCAAAAGTGTACCTTTTTTATTGGCAGATGCCTGCCGGGGTTCATCCAAACATGATGTAATGTAAAAGCAACAAGCAATGGCTTTTGACAAGCCCTCCAAAAACTTACCCTTTTTATTGGCAGATGCCTGCCGGAGTTCATCCATACATGGATGTAATGTAAAAGCAACAAGCAATGGATTTTGATAATCCCTCCAAAAATGTACCCTTTTTATTGGCAGATGCCTGCCAGGGTTTATCCATACATGGATGTAAAAGCAACAAGCAATGGCTTTTCACAAGCCCTACAAAAATTTACCCTTTTTATTGGCAGATGCCTGCCGGGGTTCATCCATACATGGGTGTAATGTAAAAGCAACAAGCAATGGCTTTTCACAAGCCCTCCAAAAATTTACCCTTTTTATTGGCAGATGCCTGCCGGGGTTCATCCATACATGGATATAATGTAAAAGCAACAAGCAATGGCTTTTCACAAGCCCTCCAAAAATGTACCCTTTTTATTGGCAGATGCCTGCCGGGAATCATCCATACATGGATGTAATGTAAAAGCAACAAGCAATGGCTTTTGATAAGCCCTCCAAAAATTTACCCTTTTTATTGGCAGATGCCTGCCGGGGTTCATCCATACATGGATGTAAAAGCAACAAGCAATGGCTTTTCACAAGCCCTCCAAAAATGTACCCTTTTTATTGGCAGATGCCTGCCGGGGTTCATCCATACATGGATGTAATGTAAAAGCAACAAGCAATGGCTTTTCACAAGCCCTCCAAAAATGTACCCTTTTTATTGGCAGATGCCTGCCGGGGTTCATCCATACATGGATGTAAAAGCAACAAGCAATGGCTTTTCACAAGCCCTCCAAAAATGTACCCTTTTTATTGGCAGATGCCTGCCGGGAGTTCATCCAATCATGGATGTAAAAGCAACAAGCAATGGCTTTTCACAAGCCTTCCAAAAATGTACCCTTTTTATTGGCAGATGCCTGCCGGGGTTCATCCATACATGGATGTAATGTAGAAGCAACAAGCCCTCCAAAAATGTACCCTTTTTATTGGCAGATGCCTGCCGGGGTTCATCCATACATGGATGTAATGTAAAAGCAACAAGCAATGGCTTTTGTCAAGCCCTCCAAAAATTTACCCTTTTTATTGGCAGATGCCTCCAGGGGTTCATCCATACATGGATGTAATGTAAAAGCAACAAGCAATGACTTTTGACAAGCCCTCAAAAAATGTACCCTTTTTATTGGCAGATGCCTGCCGGGGTTCATCCATACATGGATGTAATGAAAAAGCAACAAGCAATTGCTTTTCACAAGCCCTCCAAAAATGTACCCTTTTTAGTGGCAGATGCCTGCCGGGGTTCATCCATACATGGATGTAAAAGCAACAAGCAATGGCTTTTCACAAGCCCTCCAAAAATGTACCCTTTTTATTGGCAGATGCCTGCCGGAGTTCATCCATACATGGATGTAATGTAAAAGCAACAAGCAATGGCTTTTCACAAGCCCTCCAAAAATGTACCCTTTTTATTGGCAGATGCCTGCCGGGGTTCATCCATACATGGATGTAAAAGCAACAAGCAATGGCTTTTCACAAGCCCTCCAAAAATGTACCCTTTTTATTTGCAGATGCCTGCCGGGGTTCATCCATACATGGATGTAAAAGCAACAAGCAATGGCTTTTCACAAGCCCTCCAAAAATGTACCCTTTTTATTGGCAGATGCCTGCCGGGGTTCATCCATACATGGATGTAATGTAAAAGCAACAAGCAATGGCTTTTGATAAGCCCTCCAAAAATTTACCCTTTTTATTGGCAGATGCCTGCCGGGGTTCATCCATACATGGATGTAAAAGCAACAAGCAATGGCTTTTCACAAGCCCTCCAAAAATTTACCCTTTTTATTGGCAGATGCCTGCCGGGAATCATCCATACATGGATGTAATGTAAAAGCAACAAGCAATGGCTTTTCACAAGCCCTCCAAAAATGTACCCTTTTTATTTGCAGATGCCTGCCGGGGTTCATCCATACATGGATGTAAAAGCAACAAGCAATGGCTTTTCACAAGCCCTCCAAAAATGTACCCTTTTTATTGGCAGATGCCTGCCGGGGTTCATCCATACATGGATGTAATGTAAAAGCAACAAGCAATGGCTTTTGATAAGCCCTCCAAAAATGTACCCTTTTTATTGGCAGATGCCTGCCGGGGTTCATCCATACATGGATGTAAAAGCAACAAGCAATGGCTTTTCACAAGCCCTCCAAAAATGTACCCTTTTTATTTGCAGATGCCTGCCGGGGTTCATCCATACATGGATGTAAAAGCAACAAGCAATGGCTTTTCACAAGCCCTCCAAAAATGTACCCTTTTTATTGGCAGATGCCTGCCGGGGTTCATCCATACATGGATGTAATGTAAAAGCAACAAGCAATGGCTTTTGATAAGCCCTCCAAAAATGTACCCTTTTTATTGGCAGATGCCTGCCGGGGTTCATCCATACATGGATGTAAAAGCAACAAGCAATGGCTTTTCACAAGCCCTCCAAAAATTTACCCTTTTTATTGGCAGATGCCTGCCGGGAATCATCCATACATGGATGTAATGTAAAAGCAACAAGCAATGGCTTTTCACAAGCCCTCCAAAAATGTACCCTTTTTATTTGCAGATGCCTGCCGGGGTTCATCCATACATGGATGTAAAAGCAACAAGCAATGGCTTTTCACAAGCCCTCCAAAAATGTACCCTTTTTATTGGCAGATGCCTGCCGGGGTTCATCCATACATGGATGTAATGTAAAAGCAACAAGCAATGGCTTTTGATAAGCCCTCCAAAAATTTACCCTTTTTATTGGCAGATGCCTGCCGGGGTTCATCCATACATGGATGTAAAAGCAACAAGCAATGGCTTTTCACAAGCCCTCCAAAAATGTACCCTTTTTATTTGCAGATGCCTGCCGGGGTTCATCCATACATGGATGTAAAAGCAACAAGCAATGGCTTTTCACAAGCCCTCCAAAAATGTACCCTTTTTATTGGCAGATGCCTGAAGGGGTTCATCCATACATGGATGTAATGTAAAAGCAACAAGCAATGGCTTTTCACAAGCCCTCCAAAAATTTACCCTTTTTATTGGCAGATGCCTGCCGGGGTTTCAACCATACATGGATGTAAAAGCAACAAGCAATGGCTTTTCACAAGCCCTCCAAAAATGTACCCTTTTTATTGGCAGATGCCTGCCGGGGTTCATCCATACATGGATGTAAAAGCAACAAGCAATGGCTTTTCACAAGCCCTCCAAAAATGTACCCTTTTTATTGGCAGATGCCTGCCGGGGTTCATCCATACATGGATGTAATGTAAAAGCAACAAGCAATGGCTTTTGATAAGCCCTCCAAAAATGTACCCTTTTTATTGGCAGATGCCTGCCGGGGTTCATCCATACATGGATGTAAAAGCAACAAGCAATGGCTTTTGATAAGCCCTCCAAAAATTTACCCTTTTTATTGGCAGATGCCTGCCGGGGTTCATCCATACATGGATGTAAAAGCAACAAGCAATGGCTTTTCACAAGCCCTCCAAAAATGTACCCTTTTTATTGGCAGATGCCTGCCGGGGTTCATCCATACATGGATGTAATGTAAAAGCAACAAGCCCTCCAAAAATGTACCCTTTTTATTGGCAGATGCCTGCCTGGGTTCATCCATACATGGATGTAATGTAAAAGCAACAAGCAATGGCTTTTGTCAAGCCCTCCAAAAATTTACCCTTTTTATTGGCAGATGCCTCCAGGGGTTCATCAATACATGGATGTAATGTAAAAGCAACAAGCAATGACTTTTGACAAGCCCTCAAAAAATGTACCCTTTTTATTGGCAGATGCCTGCCGGGGTTCATCCATACATGGATGTAATGTAAAAGAAACAAGCCATGGCTTTTGATAAGCCCTCCAAAAATGTACCCTTTTTATTGGCAGATGCCTGCCGGGGTTCATCCATACATGGATGTAATGAAAAAGCAACAAGCAATTGCTTTTCACAAGCCCTCCAAAAATGTACCCTTTTTAGTGGCAGATGCCTGCCGGGGTTCATCCATACATGGATGTAAAAGCAACAAGCAATGGCTTTTCACAAGCCCTCCAAAAATGTACCCTTTTTATTGGCAGATGCCTGCCGGGGTTCATCCATACATGGATGTAATGTAAAAGCAACAAGCAATGGCTTTTCACAAGCCCTCCAAAAATGTACCCTTTTTATTGGCAGATGCCTGCCGGGGTTCATCCATACATGGATGTAAAAGCAACAAGCAATGGATTTTCACAAGCCCTCCAAAAATGTACCCTTTTTATTTGCAGATGCCTGCCGGGGTTCATCCATACATGGATGTAAAAGCAACAAGCAATGGCTTTTCACAAGCCCTCCAAAAATTTACCCTTTTTATTGGCAGATGCCTGCCGGGGTTCATCCATACATGGATGTAATGTAAAAGCAACAAGCAATGGCTTTTGATAAGCCCTCCAAAAATGTACCCTTTTTATTTGCAGATGCCTGCCGGGGTTCATCCATACATGGATGTAAAAGCAACAAGCAATGGCTTTTCACAAGCCCTCCAAAAATTTACCCTTTTTATTGGCAGATGCCTGCCGGGGTTCATCCATACATGGATGTAATGTAAAAGCAACAAGCAATGGCTTTTCACAAGCCCTCCAAAAATTTACCCTTTTTATTGGCAGATGCCTGCCGGGGTTCATTCATACATGGATGTAATGTAAAAGCAACAAGCAATGGCTTTTGATAAGCCCTCCAAAAATGTACCCTTTTTATTGGCAGATGCCTGCCGGGGTTCATCCATACATGGATGTAATGTAAAAGCAACAAGCAATGACTTTTGACAAGCCCTCCAAAAATGTACCCTTTTTATTGGCAGATGCCTGCCGGGATTCATCCATACATGGATGTAATATAAAAGCAACAAGCAATGGCTTTTGATAAGCCCTCCAAAAATGTACCCTTTTTATTGGCAGATGCCTGCCGGGGTTCATCCATACATGGATGTAATGAAAAATCAACAGGCAATGGCTTTTCACAAGCCCTCCAAAAATGTACCCTTTTTATTGGCAGATGCCTGCCGGGGTTCATCCATACATGGATATAAAAGCAACAAGCAATGGCTTTTGTCAAGCCCTCCAAAAATTTACCCTTTTTATTGGCAGATGCCTGCCGGGGTTCATCCATACATGGATGTAATGTAAAAGCAACAAGCAATGACTTCTGACAAGCCCTCCAAAAATGTACCCTTTTCAATGACAGTTGCCTGCTGGGGTTCATCCATACATGGATGTAATGAAAAAGCAACAAGCAATGGCTTTTCACAAGCCCTCCAAAAATGTACCCTTTTTAGTGGCAGATGCCTGCCGGGGTTTATCCATACATGGATGTAAAAGCAACAAGCAATGGCTTTTCACAAGCCCTCCAAAAATGTACCCTTTTCATTGGCAGATGCCTGCCGGGGTTAATCCATACATGGATGTAATGTAAAAGCAACAAGCAATGGCTTTTGATAAGCCCTCCAAAAATTTACCCTTTTTATTGGCAGATGCCTGCCGGGGTTCATCCATACATGGATGTAATGAAAAAGCAAAAAGCAATGGCTTTTCACAAGCCCTCCAAAAATGTACCCTTTTTAGGGGCAGATGCCTGCCGGGGTTTATCCATACATGGATGTAAAAGCAACAAGCAATAGCTTTTCACAAGCCCTCCAAAAGTGTACCTTTTTTATTGGCAGATGCCTGCCGGGGTTCATCCAAACATGATGTAATGTAAAAGCAACAAGCAATGGCTTTTGACAAGCCCTCCAAAAATTTACCCTTTTTATTGGCAGATGCCTGCCGGAGTTCATCCATACATGGATGTAATGTAAAAGCAACAAGCAATGGCTTTTGGTAATCCCTCCAAAAATGTACCCTTTTTATTGGCAGATGCCTGCCAGGGTTTATCCATACATGGATGTAAAAGCAACAAGCAATGGCTTTTCACAAGCCCTACAAAAATTTACCCTTTTTATTGGCAGATGCCTGCCGGGGTTCATCCATACATGGGTGTAATGTAAAAGCAACAAGCAATGGCTTTTCACAAGCCCTCCAAAAATTTACCCTTTTTATTGGCAGATGCCTGCCGGGGTTCATCCATACATGGATATAATGTAAAAGCAACAAGCAATGGCTTTTCACAAGCCCTCCAAAAATTTACCCTTTTTATTGGCAGATGCCTGCCGGGGTTCATCCATACATGGATGTAATGTAAAAGCAACAAGCAATGACTTTTGACAAGCCCTCCAAAAATTTACCCTTTTTATTGGCAGATGCCTGCCGGGATTCATCCATACATGGATGTAATATAAAAGCAACAAGCAATGGCTTTTGATAAGCCCTCCAAAAATGTACCCTTTTTATTGGCAGATGCCTGCCGGAGTTCATCCATACATGGATGTAATGAAAAAGCAACAGGCAATGGCTTTTCACAAGCCCTCCAAAAATGTACCCTTTTTATTGGCAGATGCCTGCCGGGGTTCATCCATACATGTATATAAAAGCAACAAGCAATGGCTTTTGTCAAGCCCTCAAAAAATTTACCCTTTTTATTGGCAGATGCCTGCCGGGGTTCATCCATACATGGATGTAATGTAAAAGCAACAAGCAATGACTTCTGACAAGCCCTCCAAAAATGTACCCTTTTCATTGACAGATGCCTGCTGGGGTTCATCCATACATGGATGTAATGAAAAAGCAACAAGCAATGGCTTTTCACAAGCCCTCCAAAAATGTACCCTTTTTAATGGCAGATGCCTGCCGGGGTTCATCCATACATGGATGTAATGAAAAAGCAAAAAGCAATGGCTTTTCACAAGCCCTCCAACAATGTACCCTTTTTAGGGGCAGATGCCTGCCGGGGTTTATCCATACATGGATGTAAAAGCAACAAGCAATGGCTTTTGACAAGCCCTCCAAAAACTTACCCTTTTTATTGGCAGATGCCTGCCGGAGTTCATCCATACATGGATGTAATGTAAAAGCAACAAGCAATGGCTTTTGATAATCCCTCCAAAAATGTACCCTTTTTATTGGCAGATGCCTGCCAGGGTTTATCCATACATGGATGTAAAAGCAACAAGCAATGGCTTTTCACAAGCCCTACAAAAATTTACCCTTTTTATTGGCAGATGCCTGCCGGGGTTCATCCATACATGGGTGTAATGTAAAAGCAACAAGCAATGGCTTTTCACAAGCCCTCCAAAAATTTACCCTTTTTATTGGCAGATGCCTGCCGGGAATCATCCATACATGGATGTAATGTAAAAGCAACAAGCAATGGCTTTTCACAAGCCCTCCAAAAATGTACCCTTTTTATTTGCAGATGCCTGCCGGGGTTCATCCATACATGGATGTAAAAGCAACAAGCAATGGCTTTTCACAAGCCCTCCAAAAATGTACCCTTTTTATTGGCAGATGCCTGCCGGGGTTCATCCATACATGGATGTAATGTAAAAGCAACAAGCAATGGCTTTTGATAAGCCCTCCAAAAATTTACCCTTTTTATTGGCAGATGCCTGCCGGGGTTCATCCATACATGGATGTAAAAGCAACAAGCAATGGCTTTTCACAAGCCCTCCAAAAATGTACCCTTTTTATTTGCAGATGCCTGCCGGGGTTCATCCATACATGGATGTAAAAGCAACAAGCAATGGCTTTTCACAAGCCCTCCAAAAATGTACCCTTTTTATTGGCAGATGCCTGAAGGGGTTCATCCATACATGGATGTAATGTAAAAGCAACAAGCAATGGCTTTTCACAAGCCCTCCAAAAATTTACCCTTTTTATTGGCAGATGCCTGCCGGGGTTTCAACCATACATGGATGTAAAAGCAACAAGCAATGGCTTTTCACAAGCCCTCCAAAAATGTACCCTTTTTATTGGCAGATGCCTGCCGGGGTTCATCCATACATGGATGTAATGTAAAAGCAACAAGCAATGGCTTTTGATAAGCCCTCCAAAAATTTACCCTTTTTATTGGCAGATGCCTGCCGGGGTTCATCCATACATGGATGTAAAAGCAACAAGCAATGGCTTTTCACAAGCCCTCCAAAAATGTACCCTTTTTATTTGCAGATGCCTGCCGGGGTTCATCCATACATGGATGTAAAAGCAACAAGCAATGGCTTTTCGCAAGCCCTCCAAAAATGTACCCTTTTTATTGGCAGATGCCTGAAGGGGTTCATCCATACATGGATGTAATGTAAAAGCAACAAGCAATGGCTTTTCACAAGCCCTCCAAAAATTTACCCTTTTTATTGGCAGATGCCTGCCGGGGTTTCAACCATACATGGATGTAAAAGCAACAAGCAATGGCTTTTCACAAGCCCTCCAAAAATGTACCCTTTTTATTGGCAGATGCCTGCCGGGGTTCATCCATACATGGATGTAAAAGCAACAAGCAATGGCTTTTCACAAGCCCTCCAAAAATGTACCCTTTTTATTGGCAGATGCCTGCCGGGGTTCATCCATACATGGATGTAATGTAAAAGCAACAAGCAATGGCTTTTGATAAGCCCTCCAAAAATGTACCCTTTTTATTGGCAGATGCCTGCCGGGGTTCATCCATACATGGATGTAAAAGCAACAAGCAATGGCTTTTGATAAGCCCTCCAAAAATTTACCCTTTTTATTGGCAGATGCCTGCCGGGGTTCATCCATACATGGATGTAAAAGCAACAAGCAATGGCTTTTCACAAGCCCTCCAAAAATGTACCCTTTTTATTGGCAGATGCCTGCCGGGGTTCATCCATACATGGATGTAATGTAAAAGCAACAAGCCCTCCAAAAATGTACCCTTTTTATTGGCAGATGCCTGCCTGGGTTCATCCATACATGGATGTAATGTAAAAGCAACAAGCAATGGCTTTTGTCAAGCCCTCCAAAAATTTACCCTTTTTATTGGCAGATGCCTCCAGGGGTTCATCAATACATGGATGTAATGTAAAAGCAACAAGCAATGACTTTTGACAAGCCCTCAAAAAATGTACCCTTTTTATTGGCAGATGCCTGCCGGGGTTCATCCATACATGGATGTAATGTAAAAGAAACAAGCCATGGCTTTTGATAAGCCCTCCAAAAATGTACCCTTTTTATTGGCAGATGCCTGCCGGGGTTCATCCATACATGGATGTAATGAAAAAGCAACAAGCAATTGCTTTTCACAAGCCCTCCAAAAATGTACCCTTTTTAGTGGCAGATGCCTGCCGGGGTTCATCCATACATGGATGTAAAAGCAACAAGCAATGGCTTTTCACAAGCCCTCCAAAAATGTACCCTTTTTATTGGCAGATGCCTGCCGGGGTTCATCCATACATGGATGTAATGTAAAAGCAACAAGCAATGGCTTTTCACAAGCCCTCCAAAAATGTACCCTTTTTATTGGCAGATGCCTGCCGGGGTTCATCCATACATGGATGTAAAAGCAACAAGCAATGGATTTTCACAAGCCCTCCAAAAATGTACCCTTTTTATTTGCAGATGCCTGCCGGGGTTCATCCATACATGGATGTAAAAGCAACAAGCAATGGCTTTTCACAAGCCCTCCAAAAATTTACCCTTTTTATTGGCAGATGCCTGCCGGGGTTCATCCATACATGGATGTAATGTAAAAGCAACAAGCAATGGCTTTTGATAAGCCCTCCAAAAATGTACCCTTTTTATTTGCAGATGCCTGCCGGGGTTCATCCATACATGGATGTAAAAGCAACAAGCAATGGCTTTTCACAAGCCCTCCAAAAATTTACCCTTTTTATTGGCAGATGCCTGCCGGGGTTCATCCATACATGGATGTAATGTAAAAGCAACAAGCAATGGCTTTTCACAAGCCCTCCAAAAATTTACCCTTTTTATTGGCAGATGCCTGCCGGGGTTCATTCATACATGGATGTAATGTAAAAGCAACAAGCAATGGCTTTTGATAAGCCCTCCAAAAATGTACCCTTTTTATTGGCAGATGCCTGCCGGGGTTCATCCATACATGGATGTAATGTAAAAGCAACAAGCAATGACTTTTGACAAGCCCTCCAAAAATGTACCCTTTTTATTGGCAGATGCCTGCCGGGATTCATCCATACATGGATGTAATATAAAAGCAACAAGCAATGGCTTTTGATAAGCCCTCCAAAAATGTACCCTTTTTATTGGCAGATGCCTGCCGGGGTTCATCCATACATGGATGTAATGAAAAATCAACAGGCAATGGCTTTTCACAAGCCCTCCAAAAATGTACCCTTTTTATTGGCAGATGCCTGCCGGGGTTCATCCATACATGGATATAAAAGCAACAAGCAATGGCTTTTGTCAAGCCCTCCAAAAATTTACCCTTTTTATTGGCAGATGCCTGCCGGGGTTCATCCATACATGGATGTAATGTAAAAGCAACAAGCAATGACTTCTGACAAGCCCTCCAAAAATGTACCCTTTTCAATGACAGTTGCCTGCTGGGGTTCATCCATACATGGATGTAATGAAAAAGCAACAAGCAATGGCTTTTCACAAGCCCTCCAAAAATGTACCCTTTTTAGTGGCAGATGCCTGCCGGGGTTTATCCATACATGGATGTAAAAGCAACAAGCAATGGCTTTTCACAAGCCCTCCAAAAATGTACCCTTTTCATTGGCAGATGCCTGCCGGGGTTAATCCATACATGGATGTAATGTAAAAGCAACAAGCAATGGCTTTTGATAAGCCCTCCAAAAATTTACCCTTTTTATTGGCAGATGCCTGCCGGGGTTCATCCATACATGGATGTAATGAAAAAGCAAAAAGCAATGGCTTTTCACAAGCCCTCCAAAAATGTACCCTTTTTAGGGGCAGATGCCTGCCGGGGTTTATCCATACATGGATGTAAAAGCAACAAGCAATAGCTTTTCACAAGCCCTCCAAAAGTGTACCTTTTTTATTGGCAGATGCCTGCCGGGGTTCATCCAAACATGATGTAATGTAAAAGCAACAAGCAATGGCTTTTGACAAGCCCTCCAAAAATTTACCCTTTTTATTGGCAGATGCCTGCCGGAGTTCATCCATACATGGATGTAATGTAAAAGCAACAAGCAATGGCTTTTGGTAATCCCTCCAAAAATGTACCCTTTTTATTGGCAGATGCCTGCCAGGGTTTATCCATACATGGATGTAAAAGCAACAAGCAATGGCTTTTCACAAGCCCTACAAAAATTTACCCTTTTTATTGGCAGATGCCTGCCGGGGTTCATCCATACATGGGTGTAATGTAAAAGCAACAAGCAATGGCTTTTCACAAGCCCTCCAAAAATTTACCCTTTTTATTGGCAGATGCCTGCCGGGGTTCATCCATACATGGATATAATGTAAAAGCAACAAGCAATGGCTTTTCACAAGCCCTCCAAAAATTTACCCTTTTTATTGGCAGATGCCTGCCGGGGTTCATCCATACATGGATGTAATGTAAAAGCAACAAGCAATGACTTTTGACAAGCCCTCCAAAAATTTACCCTTTTTATTGGCAGATGCCTGCCGGGATTCATCCATACATGGATGTAATATAAAAGCAACAAGCAATGGCTTTTGATAAGCCCTCCAAAAATGTACCCTTTTTATTGGCAGATGCCTGCCGGAGTTCATCCATACATGGATGTAATGAAAAAGCAACAGGCAATGGCTTTTCACAAGCCCTCCAAAAATGTACCCTTTTTATTGGCAGATGCCTGCCGGGGTTCA
The DNA here is from genome assembly GCF_050947455.1 of Rhinoderma darwinii. Lineage (NCBI taxonomy): Eukaryota > Metazoa > Chordata > Amphibia > Anura > Rhinodermatidae > Rhinoderma > Rhinoderma darwinii. The sequence continues at coordinate 309,838,258 of NC_134688.1, forward strand.
TCCATACATGTATATAAAAGCAACAAGCAATGGCTTTTGTCAAGCCCTCAAAAAATTTACCCTTTTTATTGGCAGATGCCTGCCGGGGTTCATCCATACATGGATGTAATGTAAAAGCAACAAGCAATGACTTCTGACAAGCCCTCCAAAAATGTACCCTTTTCATTGACAGATGCCTGCTGGGGTTCATCCATACATGGATGTAATGAAAAAGCAACAAGCAATGGCTTTTCACAAGCCCTCCAAAAATGTACCCTTTTTAATGGCAGATGCCTGCCGGGGTTCATCCATACATGGATGTAATGAAAAAGCAAAAAGCAATGGCTTTTCACAAGCCCTCCAACAATGTACCCTTTTTAGGGGCAGATGCCTGCCGGGGTTTATCCATACATGGATGTAAAAGCAACAAGCAATGGCTTTTGACAAGCCCTCCAAAAACTTACCCTTTTTATTGGCAGATGCCTGCCGGAGTTCATCCATACATGGATGTAATGTAAAAGCAACAAGCAATGGCTTTTGATAATCCCTCCAAAAATGTACCCTTTTTATTGGCAGATGCCTGCCAGGGTTTATCCATACATGGATGTAAAAGCAACAAGCAATGGCTTTTCACAAGCCCTACAAAAATTTACCCTTTTTATTGGCAGATGCCTGCCGGGGTTCATCCATACATGGGTGTAATGTAAAAGCAACAAGCAATGGCTTTTCACAAGCCCTCCAAAAATTTACCCTTTTTATTGGCAGATGCCTGCCGGGAATCATCCATACATGGATGTAATGTAAAAGCAACAAGCAATGGCTTTTCACAAGCCCTCCAAAAATGTACCCTTTTTATTTGCAGATGCCTGCCGGGGTTCATCCATACATGGATGTAAAAGCAACAAGCAATGGCTTTTCACAAGCCCTCCAAAAATGTACCCTTTTTATTGGCAGATGCCTGCCGGGGTTCATCCATACATGGATGTAATGTAAAAGCAACAAGCAATGGCTTTTGATAAGCCCTCCAAAAATTTACCCTTTTTATTGGCAGATGCCTGCCGGGGTTCATCCATACATGGATGTAAAAGCAACAAGCAATGGCTTTTCACAAGCCCTCCAAAAATGTACCCTTTTTATTTGCAGATGCCTGCCGGGGTTCATCCATACATGGATGTAAAAGCAACAAGCAATGGCTTTTCACAAGCCCTCCAAAAATGTACCCTTTTTATTGGCAGATGCCTGAAGGGGTTCATCCATACATGGATGTAATGTAAAAGCAACAAGCAATGGCTTTTCACAAGCCCTCCAAAAATGTACCCTTTTTATTGGCAGATGCCTGCCGGGGTTTCAACCATACATGGATGTAAAAGCAACAAGCAATGGCTTTTCACAAGCACTCCAAAAATGTACCCTTTTTATTGGCAGATGCCTGCCGGGGTTCATCCATACATGGATGTAAAAGCAACAAGCAATGGCTTTTCACAAGCCCTCCAAAAATGTACCCTTTTTATTGGCAGATGCCTGCCGGGGTTCATCCATACATGGATGTAATGTAAAAGCAACAAGCAATGGCTTTTGATAAGCCCTCCAAAAATGTACCCTTTTTATTGGCAGATGCCTGCCGGGGTTCATCCATACATGGATGTAAAAGCAACAAGCAATGGCTTTTGATAAGCCCTCCAAAAATGTACCCTTTTTATTGGCAGATGCCTGCCGGGGTTCATCCATACATGGATGTAAAAGCAACAAGCAATGGCTTTTCACAAGCCCTCCAAAAATGTACCCTTTTTATTGGCAGATGCCTGCCGGGGTTCATCCATACATGGATGTAATGTAAAAGCAACAAGCTCTCCAAAAATGTACCCTTTTTATTGGCAGATGCCTGCCTGGGTTCATCCATACATGGATGTAATGTAAAAGCAACAAGCAATGGCTTTTGTCAAGCCCTCCAAAAATTGACCCTTTTTATTGGCAGATGCCTCCAGGGGTTCATCAATACATGGATGTAATGTAAAAGCAACAAGCAATGACTTTTGACAAGCCCTCAAAAAATGTACCCTTTTTATTGGCAGATGCCTGCCGGGGTTCATCCATACATGGATGTAATGTAAAAGAAACAAGCCATGGCTTTTGATAAGCCCTCCAAAAATGTACCCTTTTTATTGGCAGATGCCTGCCGGGGTTCATCCATACATGGATGTAATGAAAAAGCAACAAGCAATTGCTTTTCACAAGCCCTCCAAAAATGTACCCTTTTTAGTGGCAGATGCCTGCCGGGGTTCATCCATACATGGATGTAAAAGCAACAAGCAATGGCTTTTCACAAGCCCTCCAAAAATGTACCCTTTTTATTGGCAGATGCCTGCCGGGGTTCATCCATACATGGATGTAATGTAAAAGCAACAAGCAATGGCTTTTCACAAGCCCTCCAAAAATGTACCCTTTTTATTGGCAGATGCCTGCCGGGGTTCATCCATACATGGATGTAAAAGCAACAAGCAATGGCTTTTCACAAGCCCTCCAAAAATGTACCCTTTTTATTTGCAGATGCCTGCCGGGGTTCATCCATACATGGATGTAAAAGCAACAAGCAATGGCTTTTCACAAGCCCTCCAAAAATTTACCCTTTTTATTGGCAGATGCCTGCCGGGGTTCATCCATACATGGATGTAATGTAAAAGCAACAAGCAATGGCTTTTGATAAGCCCTCCAAAAATGTACCCTTTTTATTGGCAGATGCCTGCCGGGGTTCATCCATACATGGATGTAAAAGCAACAAGCAATGGCTTTTCACAAGCCCTCCAAAAATTTACCCTTTTTATTGGCAGATGCCTGCCGGGGTTCATCCATACATGGATGTAATGTAAAAGCAACAAGCAATGGCTTTTCACAAGCCCTCCAAAAATTTACCCTTTTTATTGGCAGATGCCTGCCGGGGTTCATTCATACATGGATGTAATGTAAAAGCAACAAGCAATGGCTTTTGATAAGCCCTCCAAAAATGTACCCTTTTTATTGGCAGATGCCTGCCGGGGTTCATCCATACATGGATGTAATGTAAAAGCAACAAGCAATGACTTTTGACAAGCCCTCCAAAAATGTACCCTTTTTATTGGCAGATGCCTGCCGGGATTCATCCATACATGGATGTAATATAAAAGCAACAAGCAATGGCTTTTGATAAGCCCTCCAAAAATGTACCCTTTTTATTGGCAGATGCCTGCCGGGGTTCATCCATACATGGATGTAATGAAAAAGCAACAGGCAATGGCTTTTCACAAGCCCTCCAAAAATGTACCCTTTTTATTGGCAGATGCCTGCCGGGGTTCATCCATACATGGATATAAAAGCAACAAGCAATGGCTTTTGTCAAGCCCTCCAAAAATTTACCCTTTTTATTGGCAGATGCCTGCCGGGGTTCATCCATACATGGATGTAATGTAAAAGCAACAAGCAATGACTTCTGACAAGCCCTCCAAAAATGTACCCTTTTCAATGACAGTTGCCTGCTGGGGTTCATCCATACATGGATGTAATGAAAAAGCAACAAGCAATGGCTTTTCACAAGCCCTCCAAAAATGTACTCTTTTTAGTGGCAGATGCCTGCCGGGGTTTATCCATACATGGATGTAAAAGCAACAAGCAATGGCTTTTCACAAGCCCTCCAAAAATGTACCCTTTTCATTGGCAGATGCCTGCCGGGGTTAATCCATACATGGATGTAATGTAAAAGCAACAAGCAATGGCTTTTGATAAGCCCTCCAAAAATTTACCCTTTTTATTGGCAGATGCCTGCCGGGGTTCATCCATACATGGATGTAATGAAAAAGCAAAAAGCAATGGCTTTTCACAAGCCCTCCAAAAATGTACCCTTTTTAGGGGCAGATGCCTGCCGGGGTTTATCCATACATGGATGTAAAAGCAACAAGCAATAGCTTTTCACAAGCCCTCCAAAAGTGTACCTTTTTTATTGGCAGATGCCTGCCGGGGTTCATCCAAACATGATGTAATGTAAAAGCAACAAGCAATGGCTTTTGACAAGCCCTCCAAAAACTTACCCTTTTTATTGGCAGATGCCTGCCGGAGTTCATCCATACATGGATGTAATGTAAAAGCAACAAGCAATGGCTTTTGATAATCCCTCCAAAAATGTACCCTTTTTATTGGCAGATGCCTGCCGGGGTTCATCCATACATGGATGTAATGTAAAAGCAACAAGCAATGGCTTTTCACAAGCCCTCCAAAAATTTACCCTTTTTATTGGCAGATGCCTGCCGGGGTTCATCCATACATGGATATAATGTAAAAGCAACAAGCAATGGCTTTTCACAAGCCCTCCAAAAATGTACCCTTTTTATTGGCAGATGCCTGCCGGGGTTCATCCATACATGGATGTAATGTAAAAGCAACAAGCAATGACTTTTGACAAGCCCTCCAAAAATTTACCCTTTTTATTGGCAGATGCCTGCCGGGATTCATCCATACATGGATGTAATATAAAAGCAACAAGCAATGGCTTTTGATAAGCCCTCCAAAAATGTACCCTTTTTATTGGCAGATGCCTGCCGGGGTTCATCCATACATGGATGTAATGAAAAAGCAACAAGCAATGGCTTTTCACAAGCCCTCCAAAAATGTACCCTTTTTATTGGCAGATGCCTGCCGGGGTTCATCCATACATGGATGTAATGTAAAAGCAACAAGCAATGGCTTTTGTCAAGCCCTCCAAAAATTTACCCTTTTTATTGGCAGATGCCTGCCGGGGTTCATCCATACATGGATGTAATGTAAAAGCAACAAGCAATGACTTCTGACAAGCCCTCCAAAAATGTACCCTTTTCATTGGCAGATGCCTGCTGGGGTTCATCCATACATGGATGTAATGAAAAAGCAACAAGCAATGGCTTTTCACAAGCCCTCCAAAAATGTACCCTTTTTAGTGGCAGATGCCTGCCGGGGTTTATCCATGCATGGATGTAAAAGCAACAAGCAATGGCTTTTCACAAGCCCTCCAAAAATGTACCCTTTTTATTGGCAGATGCCTGCCGGGGTTCATCCATACATGGATGTAATGTAAAAGCAACAAGCAATGGCTTTTGACAAGCCCTCCAAAAATGTACCCTTTTTATTGGCAGATGCCTGCCGGGGTTCATCCATACATGGATGTAATGAAAAAGCAAAAAGCAATGGCTTTTCACAAGCCCTCCAAAAATGTACCCTTTTTAGGGGCAGATGCCTGCCGGGGTTTATCCATACATGGATGTAAAAGCAACAAGCAATAGCTTTTCACAAGCCCTCCAAAAGTGTACTTTTTTATTGGCAGATGCCTGCCGGGGTTCATCCAAACATGATGTAATGTAAAAGCAACAAGCAATGGCTTTTGACAAGCCCTCCAAAAATGTACCCTTTTTATTGGCAGATGCCTGCCGGGGTTCATCCATACATGGATGTAATGTAAAAGCAACAAGCAATGGCTTTTGATAATCCCTCCAAAAATGTACCCTTTTTATTGGCAGATGCCTGCCAGGGTTTATCCATACATGTGGATGTAAAAGCAACAAGCAATGGCTTTTCACAAGCCCTCCAAAAATGTACCCTTTTTATTGGCAGATGCCTGCCGGGGTTCATCCATACATGGGTGTAATGTAAAAGCAACAAGCAATGGCTTTTGATAATCCCTCCAAAAATGTACCCTTTTTATTGGCAGATGCCTGCCAGGGTTTATCCATACATGGATGTAAAAGCAACAAGCAATGGCTTTTCACAAGCCCTACAAAAATGTACCCTTTTTATTGGCAGATGCCTGCCGGGGTTCATCCATACATGGGTGTAATGTAAAAGCAACAAGCAATGGCTTTTCACAAGCCCTCCAAAAATTTACCCTTTTTATTGGCAGATGCCTGCCGGGGTTCATCCATACATGGATGTAATGTAAAAGCAACAAGCAATGGCTTTTGATAAGCCCTCCAAAAATGTACCCTTTTTATTGGCAGATGCCTGCCGGGGTTCATCCATACATGGATGTAATGTAAAAGCAACAAGCAATGGCTTTTCACAAGCCCTCCAAAAATTTACCATTTTTATTGGCAGATGCCTGCCGGGGTTCATTCATACATGGATGTAATGTAAAAGCAACAAGCAATGGCTTTTGATAAGCCCTCCAAAAATGTACCCTTTTTATTGGCAGATGCCTGCCGGGGTTCATCCATACATGGATGTAAAAGCAACAAGCAATGGCTTTTCACAAGCCCTCCAAAAATGTACCCTTTTTATTTGCAGATGCCTGCCGGGGTTCATCCATACATGGATGTAATGTAAAAGCAACAAGCAATGGCTTTTGATAAGCCCTCCAAAAATGTACCCTTTTTATTGGCAGATGCCTGCCGGGGTTCATCCATACATGGATGTAAAAGCAACAAGCAATGGCTTTTCACAAGCCCTCCAAAAATTTACCCTTTTTATTGGCAGATGCCTGCCGGGGTTCATCCATACATGGATGTAATGTAAAAGCAACAAGCAATGGCTTTTCACAAGCCCTCCAAAAATTTACCCTTTTTATTGGCAGATGCCTGCCGGGGTTCATTCATACATGGATGTAATGTAAAAGCAACAAGCAATGGCTTTTGATAAGCCCTCCAAAAATGTACCCTTTTTATTGGCAGATGCCTGCCGGGGTTCATCCATACATGGATGTAATGTAAAAGCAACAAGCAATGACTTTTGACAAGCCCTCCAAAAATGTACCCTTTTTATTGGCAGATGCCTGCCGGGATTCATCCATACATGGATGTAATATAAAAGCAACAAGCAATGGCTTTTGATAAGCCCTCCAAAAATGTACCCTTTTTATTGGCAGATGCCTGCCGGGGTTCATCCATACATGGATGTAATGAAAAAGCAACAGGCAATGGCTTTTCACAAGCCCTCCAAAAATGTACCCTTTTTATTGGCAGATGCCTGCCGGGGTTCATCCATACATGGATATAAAAGCAACAAGCAATGGCTTTTGTCAAGCCCTCCAAAAATTTACCCTTTTTATTGGCAGATGCCTGCCGGGGTTCATCCATACATGGATGTAATGTAAAAGCAACAAGCAATGACTTCTGACAAGCCCTCCAAAAATGTACCCTTTTCAATGACAGTTGCCTGCTGGGGTTCATCCATACATGGATGTAATGAAAAAGCAACAAGCAATGGCTTTTCACAAGCCCTCCAAAAATGTACTCTTTTTAGTGGCAGATGCCTGCCGGGGTTTATCCATACATGGATGTAAAAGCAACAAGCAATGGCTTTTCACAAGCCCTCCAAAAATGTACCCTTTTCATTGGCAGATGCCTGCCGGGGTTAATCCATACATGGATGTAATGTAAAAGCAACAAGCAATGGCTTTTGATAAGCCCTCCAAAAATTTACCCTTTTTATTGGCAGATGCCTGCCGGGGTTCATCCATACATGGATGTAATGAAAAAGCAAAAAGCAATGGCTTTTCACAAGCCCTCCAAAAATGTACCCTTTTTAGGGGCAGATGCCTGCCGGGGTTTATCCATACATGGATGTAAAAGCAACAAGCAATAGCTTTTCACAAGCCCTCCAAAAGTGTACCTTTTTTATTGGCAGATGCCTGCCGGGGTTCATCCAAACATGATGTAATGTAAAAGCAACAAGCAATGGCTTTTGACAAGCCCTCCAAAAACTTACCCTTTTTATTGGCAGATGCCTGCCGGAGTTCATCCATACATGGATGTAATGTAAAAGCAACAAGCAATGGCTTTTGATAATCCCTCCAAAAATGTACCCTTTTTATTGGCAGATGCCTGCCAGGGTTTATCCATACATGGATGTAAAAGCAACAAGCAATGGCTTTTCACAAGCCCTACAAAAATTTACCCTTTTTATTGGCAGATGCCTGCCGGGGTTCATCCATACATGGGTGTAATGTAAAAGCAACAAGCAATGGCTTTTCACAAGCCCTCCAAAAATTTACCCTTTTTATTGGCAGATGCCTGCCGGGGTTCATCCATACATGGATATAATGTAAAAGCAACAAGCAATGGCTTTTCACAAGCCCTCCAAAAATGTACCCTTTTTATTGGCAGATGCCTGCCGGGGTTCATCCATACATGGATGTAATGTAAAAGCAACAAGCAATGACTTTTGACAAGCCCTCCAAAAATTTACCCTTTTTATTGGCAGATGCCTGCCGGGATTCATCCATACATGGATGTAATATAAAAGCAACAAGCAATGGCTTTTGATAAGCCCTCCAAAAATGTACCCTTTTTATTGGCAGATGCCTGCCGGGGTTCATCCATACATGGATGTAATGAAAAAGCAACAAGCAATGGCTTTTCACAAGCCCTCCAAAAATGTACCCTTTTTATTGGCAGATGCCTGCCGGGGTTCATCCATACATGGATGTAATGTAAAAGCAACAAGCAATGGCTTTTGTCAAGCCCTCCAAAAATTTACCCTTTTTATTGGCAGATGCCTGCCGGGGTTCATCCATACATGGATGTAATGTAAAAGCAACAAGCAATGACTTCTGACAAGCCCTCCAAAAATGTACCCTTTTCATTGGCAGATGCCTGCTGGGGTTCATCCATACATGGATGTAATGAAAAAGCAACAAGCAATGGCTTTTCACAAGCCCTCCAAAAATGTACCCTTTTTAGTGGCAGATGCCTGCCGGGGTTTATCCATGCATGGATGTAAAAGCAACAAGCAATGGCTTTTCACAAGCCCTCCAAAAATGTACCCTTTTTATTGGCAGATGCCTGCCGGGGTTCATCCATACATGGATGTAATGTAAAAGCAACAAGCAATGGCTTTTGACAAGCCCTCCAAAAATGTACCCTTTTTATTGGCAGATGCCTGCCGGGGTTCATCCATACATGGATGTAATGAAAAAGCAAAAAGCAATGGCTTTTCACAAGCCCTCCAAAAATGTACCCTTTTTAGGGGCAGATGCCTGCCGGGGTTTATCCATACATGGATGTAAAAGCAACAAGCAATAGCTTTTCACAAGCCCTCCAAAAGTGTACCTTTTTTATTGGCAGATGCCTGCCGGGGTTCATCCAAACATGATGTAATGTAAAAGCAACAAGCAATGGCTTTTGACAAGCCCTCCAAAAATTTACCCTTTTTATTGGCAGATGCCTGCCGGGGTTCATCCATACATGGATGTAATGTAAAAGCAACAAGCAATGGCTTTTGATAATCCCTCCAAAAATGTACCCTTTTTATTGGCAGATGCCTGCCAGGGTTTATCCATACATGTGGATGTAAAAGCAACAAGCAATGGCTTTTCACAAGCCCTCCAAAAATGTACCCTTTTTATTGGCAGATGCCTGCCGGGGTTCATCCATACATGGGTGTAATGTAAAAGCAACAAGCAATGGCTTTTGATAATCCCTCCAAAAATGTACCCTTTTTATTGGCAGATGCCTGCCAGGGTTTATCCATACATGGATGTAAAAGCAACAAGCAATGGCTTTTCACAAGCCCTACAAAAATGTACCCTTTTTATTGGCAGATGCCTGCCGGGGTTCATCCATACATGGGTGTAATGTAAAAGCAACAAGCAATGGCTTTTCACAAGCCCTCCAAAAATTTACCCTTTTTATTGGCAGATGCCTGCCGGGGTTCATCCATACATGGATGTAATGTAAAAGCAACAAGCAATGGCTTTTGATAAGCCCTCCAAAAATGTACCCTTTTTATTGGCAGATGCCTGCCGGGGTTCATCCATACATGGATGTAATGTAAAAGCAACAAGCAATGGCTTTTCACAAGCCCTCCAAAAATTTACCATTTTTATTGGCAGATGCCTGCCGGGGTTCATTCATACATGGATGTAATGTAAAAGCAACAAGCAATGGCTTTTGATAAGCCCTCCAAAAATGTACCCTTTTTATTGGCAGATGCCTGCCGGGGTTCATCCATACATGGATGTAATGAAAAAGCAACAAGCAATGGCTTTTCACAAGCCCTCCAAAAATGTACCCTTTTTATTGGCAGATGCCTGCCGGGGTTCATCCATACATGGATGTAATGTAAAAGCAACAAGCAATGGCTTTTGTCAAGCCCTCCAAAAATTTACCCTTTTTATTGGCAGATGCCTGCCGGGGTTCATCCATACATGGATGTAATGTAAAAGCAACAAGCAATGACTTCTGACAAGCCCTCCAAAAATGTACCCTTTTCATTGGCAGATGCCTGCTGGGGTTCATCCATACATGGATGTAATGAAAAAGCAACAAGCAATGGCTTTTCACAAGCCCTCCAAAAATGTACCCTTTTTAGTGGCAGATGCCTGCCGGGGTTTATCCATGCATGGATGTAAAAGCAACAAGCAATGGCTTTTCACAAGCCCTCCAAAAATGTACCCTTTTTATTGGCAGATGCCTGCCGGGGTTCATCCATACATGGATGTAATGTAAAAGAAACAAGCAATGGCTTTTGACAAGCCCTCCAAAAATGTACCCATTTTATTGGCAGATGCCTGCCGGGGTTCATCCATACATGGATGTAATGTCAAATCAACAAGCAATGGCTTTTGATAAGCCCTCCAAAAATTAACCCTTTTTATTGGCAGATGCCTGCCGGGGTTCATCCATACATGGATGTAATAGCAACAAGCAATGGCTTTTCACAAGCCCTCCAAAAATGTACCCTTTTTATTGGCAGATGCCTGCCGGGGTTCATCCATACATGGATGTAATGAAAAAGCAACAAGCAATGGCTTTTCACAAGCCCTCCAAAAATGTACTATTTTTAGTGGCAGATGCCTGCCGGGGTTCATCCATACATGGATGTAATTTAAATACAACATGCAATGGCTTTTGACAAGCCCTCCAAAAATGTACCCTTTTTATTGGCAGATGCCTGCCGGGGTTCATCCATACATGGATGTAATGTAAAAGCAACAAGCAATGGCTTTTGATAAGCCCTCCAAAAATTTACCGTTTTTATTGGCAGATGCCTGCCGGGGTTCATCCATACATGGATGTAATGTAAAAGAAACAAGCAATGGCTTTTGACAAGCCCTCCAAAAATGTACCCATTTTATTGGCAGATGCCTGCCGGGGTTCATCCATACATGGATGTAATGTCAAATCAACAAGCAATGGCTTTTGATAAGCCCTCCAAAAATTAACCCTTTTTATTGGCAGATGCCTGCCGGGGTTCATCCATACATGGATGTAAAAGCAACAAGCAATGGCTTTTCACAAGCCCTCCAAAAAATTACCCTTTTTATTGGCAGATGCCAGCCGGGGTTCATCCATACATGGATGTAATGAAAAAGCAACAAGCAATGGCTTTTCACAAGCCCTCCAAAAATTTACTATTTTTAGTGGCAGATGCCTGCCGGGGTTCATCCATACATGGATGTAATTTAAATACAACAAGCAATGGGTTTTGACAAGCCCTCCAAAAATGTACCCTTTTTATTGGCAGATGCCTGCCGGGGTTCATCCATACATGGATGTAATGTAAAAGCAACAAGCAATGGCTTTTGATAAGCCCTCCAAAAATTTACCGTTTTTATTGGCAGATGCCTGCCGGGGTTCATCCATACATGGATGTAATGTTAAAGCAACAAGCAATGGCTTTTGATAAGCCCTCCAAAATGGTACCCTTTTTATTGGCAGATGCCTGCCGGGGTTCATCCATACATGGGTGTAATGTAAAAGCAACAAGCAATGGCTTTTCACAAGCCCTCCAAAAATTTACCCTTTTTATTGGCAGATGCCTGCCGGGGTTCATCCATACATGGATGTAATGTAAAAGCAACAAGCAATGGCTTTTGATAAGCCCTCCAAAAATGTACCCTTTTTATTGGCAGATGCCTGCCGGGGTTCATCCATACATGGATGTAATGTAAAAGAAACAAGCAATGGCTTTTGACAAGCCCTCCAAAAATGTACCCATTTTATTGGCAGATGCCTGCCGGGGTTCATCCATACATGGATGTAATGTCAAATCAACAAGCAATGGCTTTTGATAAGCCCTCCAAAAATTAACCCTTTTTATTGGCAGATGCCTGCCGGGGTTCATCCATACATGGATGTAAAAGCAACAAGCAATGGCTTTTCACAAGCCCTCCAAAAAATTACCCTTTTTATTGGCAGATGCCTGCCGGGGTTCATCCATACATGGATGTAATGTAAAAGCAACAAGCAATGACTTCTGACAAGCCCTCCAAAAATGTACCCTTTTCATTGGCAGATGCCTGCTGGGGTTCATCCATACATGGATGTAATGAAAAATCAACAAGCAATGGCTTTTCACAAGCCCTCCAAAAATGTACCCTTTTCATTGGCAGATGCCTGCCGGGGTTCTTCCATACATGGATGTAAAAGCAACAAGCAATGGCTTTTCACAAGCCCTCCAAAAATGTACCCTTTTAATTGGCAGATGCCTGCCGGGGTTAATCCATACATGGATGTAATGTAAAAGCAACAAGCAATGGCTTTTGATAAGCCCTCCAAAAATGTACCCTTTTTATTGGCAGATGCCTGCCGGGGTTCATCCATACATGGATGTAATGAAAAAGCAAAAAGCAATGGCTTTTCACAAGCCCTCCAAAAATTTACCCTTTTTAGGGGCAGATGCCTGCTGGGGTTTATCCATACATGGATGTAAAAGCAACAAGCAATAGCTTTTCACAAGCCCTCCAAAAGTGTACCTTTTTTATTGGCAGATGCCTGCCGGGGTTCATCCATACATGGATGTAATGTAAAAGCAACAAGCAATGGCTTTTGTCAAGCCCTCCAAAAATTTACCCTTTTTATTGGCAGATGCCTGCCGAGGTTCATCCAAACATGATGTAATGTAAAAGCAACAAGCAATGGCTTTTGACAAGCCCTCCAAAAATTTACCCTTTTTATTGGCAGATGCCTGCCGGAGATCATCCATACATGGATGTAATGTAAAAGCAACAAGCAATGGCTTTTGATAAGCCCTCCAAAAATTTACCCTTTTTATTGGCAGATGCCTGCCAGGGTTTATCCATACATGGATGTAAAAGCAACAAGCAATGGCTTTTCGCAAGCCCTACAAAAATGTACCCTTTTTATTGGCAGATGCCTGCCGGGGTTCATCCATACATGGGTGTAATGTAAAAGCAACAAGCAATGGCTTTTCACAAGCCCTCCAAAAATTTACCCTTTTTATTGGCAGATGCCTGCCGGGGTTCATCCATACATGGATGTAATGTAAAAGCAACAAGCAATGGCTTTTGATAAGCCCTCCAAAAATGTACCCTTTTTATTGGCAGATGCCTGCCGGGGTTCATCCATACATGGATGTAATGTAAAAGCAACAAGCAATGGCTTTTGATAAGCCCTCCAAAAATTTACCGTTTTTATTGGCAGATGCCTGCCGGGGTTCATCCATACATGGATGTAATGTAAAAGAAACAAGCAATGGCTTTTGACAAGCCCTCCAAAAATGTACCCATTTTATTGGCAGATGCCTGCCGGGGTTCATCCATACATGGATGTAATGTCAAATCAACAAGCAATGGCTTTTGATAAGCCCTCCAAAAATTAACTCTTTTTATTGGCAGATGCCTGCCGGGGTTCATCCATACATGGATGTAAAAGCAACAAGCAATGGCTTTTCACAAGCCCTCCAAAAAATTACTCTTTTTATTGGCAGATGCCTGCCAAGGTTCATCCATACATGGATGTAATGAAAAAGCAACAAGCAATGGCTTTTCACAAGCCCTCCAAAAATGTACCCTTTTTATTGGCAGATGCCTGCCGGGGTTCATCCATACATGGATGTAATGTAAAAGCAACAAGCAATGGCTTTTGATAAGCCCTCCAAAAATTTACCCTTTTTATTGGCAGATGCCTGCCGGGGTTCATCCATACATGGATGTAATGTTAAAGCAACAAGCAATGGCTTTTGATAAGCCCTCCAAAATTGTACCCTTTTTATTGGCAGATGCCTGCCGGGGTTCATCCATACATGGGTGTAATGTAAAAGCAACAAGCAATGGCTTTTCACAAGCCCTCCAAAAATTTACCCTTTTTATTGGCAGATGCCTGCCGGGGTTCATCCATACATGGATGTAATGTAAAAGCAACAAGCAATGGCTTTTCACAAGCCCTCCAAAAATTAACCCTTTTTATTGGCAGATGCCTGCCGGGGTTCATCCATACATGGATGTAATGTAAAAGCAACAAGCAATGGCTTTTGATAAGCCCTCCAAAAATGTACCCTTTTTATTGGCAGATGCCTGCCGGGGTTCATCCATACATGGATGTAAAAGCAACAAGCAATGGCTTTTCACAAGCCCTCCAAAAATGTACCCTTTTTATTGGCAGATGCCTGCCGGGGTTCATCCATACATGGATGTAATGTTAAAGCAACAAGCAATGGCTTTTGATAAGCCCTCCAAAATTTTACCCTTTTTATTGGCAGATGCCTGCCGGGGTTCATCCATACATGGATGTAAAAGCAACAAGCAATGGCTTTTCACAAGCCCTCCAAAAATGTACCCTTTTTATTGGCAGATGCCTGCCGGGCTTCATCCATACATGGATGTAAAAGCAACAAGCAATGGCTTTTCACAAGCCCTCCAAAAATGTACCCTTTTTAGTGGCAGATGCCTGCCGGGGTTTATCCATACATGGATGTAAAAACAACAAGCAATGGCTTTTCACAAGCCCTCCAAAAATTTACCCTTTTTATTTGCAGATGCCTGCCGGGGTTCATCCATACATGGATGTAATGTAAAAGCAACAAGCGATGGCTTTTCATAAGCCCTCCAAAAATGTACCCTTTTTATTGGCAGATGCCTGCCGGGGTTCATCCATACATGGATGTAATGTAAAAGCAACAAGCAATGGCTTTTGATAAGCCCTCCAAAAATTAACCCTTTTTATTGGCAGATGCCTGCCGGGGTTCATCCATACATGGATGTAAAAGCAACAAGCAATGGCTTTTCACAAGCCCTCCAAAAATGTACCCTTTTTATTGGCAGATGCCTGCCGGTGTTCATCCATACATGGATGTAATGAAAAAGCAACAGGCAATGGCTTTTCACAAGCCCTCCAAAAATGTACTATTTTTAGCGGCAGATGCCTGCCGGGGTTCATCCATACATGGATGTAAAAGCAACAAGCAATGGCTTTTCACAAGCCCTCCAAAAATTTACCCTTTTTATTGGCAGATGCCTGCCGGGGTTCATCCATACATGGATGTAATGTAAAAGCAACAAGCAATGGCTTTTCACAAGCCCTCCAAAAATTTACCCTTTTTATTGGCAGATGCATGCCGGGGTTCATCCATACATGGATGTAATGTTAAAGCAACAAGCAATGGCTTTTGATTAGCCCTCCAAAATTGTACCCTTTTTATTGGCAGATGCCTGCCGGGGTTTATCCATACATGGGTGTAATGTAAAAGCAACAAGCAATGGCTTTTCACAAGCCCTCCAAAAATTTACCCTTTTTATTGGCAGATGCCTGCCGGGGTTCATCCATACATGGATGTAATGTAAAAGCAACAAGCAATGGCTTTTCACAAGCCCTCCAAAAATTAACCCTTTTTATTGGCAGATGCCTGCCGGGGTTCATCCATACATGGATGTAATGTAAAAGCAACAAGCAATGGCTTTTGATAAGCCCTCCAAAAATGTACCCTTTTTATTGGCAGATGCCTGCCGGGGTTCATCCATACATGGATGTAATGAAAAAGCAACAAGCAATGGCTTTTCACAAGCCCTCCAAAAATGTACCCTTTTTAGGGGCAGATGCCTGCCGGGGTTTATCCATACATGGATGTAAAAGCAACAAGCAATAGCTTTTCACAAGCCCTCCAAAAGTGTACCTTTTTTATTGGCAGATGCCTGCCGGGGTTCATCCATACATGGATGTAATGTAAAAGCAACAAGCAATGGCTTTTGTCAAGCCCTCCAAAAATTTACCCTTTTTATTGGCAGATGCCTGCCGAGGTTCATCCAAACATGATGTAATGTAAAAGCAACAAGCAATGGCTTTTGACAAGCCCTCCAAAAATGTACCCTTTTTATTGGCAGATGCCTGCCGGTGTTCATCCATACATGGATGTAATGAAAAAGCAACAGGCAATGGCTTTTCACAAGCCCTCCAAAAATGTACTATTTTTAGCGGCAGATGCCTGCCGGGGTTCATCCATACATGGATGTAAAAGCAACAAGCAATGGCTTTTCACAAGCCCTCCAAAAATTTACCCTTTTTATTGGCAGATGCCTGCCGGGGTTCATCCATACATGGATGTAATGTAAAAGCAACAAGCAATGGCTTTTCACAAGCCCTCCAAAAATTTACCCTTTTTATTGGCAGATGCATGCCGGGGTTCATCCATACATGGATGTAATGTTAAAGCAACAAGCAATGGCTTTTGATTAGCCCTCCAAAATTGTACCCTTTTTATTGGCAGATGCCTGCCGGGGTTTATCCATACATGGGTGTAATGTAAAAGCAACAAGCAATGGCTTTTCACAAGCCCTCCAAAAATTTACCCTTTTTATTGGCAGATGCCTGCCGGGGTTCATCCATACATGGATGTAATGTAAAAGCAACAAGCAATGGCTTTTCACAAGCCCTCCAAAAATTAACCCTTTTTATTGGCAGATGCCTGCCGGGGTTCATCCATACATGGATGTAATGTAAAAGCAACAAGCAATGGCTTTTGATAAGCCCTCCAAAAATGTACCCTTTTTATTGGCAGATGCCTGCCGGGGTTCATCCATACATGGATGTAATGAAAAAGCAACAAGCAATGGCTTTTCACAAGCCCTCCAAAAATGTACCCTTTTTAGGGGCAGATGCCTGCCGGGGTTTATCCATACATGGATGTAAAAGCAACAAGCAATAGCTTTTCACAAGCCCTCCAAAAGTGTACCTTTTTTATTGGCAGATGCCTGCCGGGGTTCATCCATACATGGATGTAATGTAAAAGCAACAAGCAATGGCTTTTGTCAAGCCCTCCAAAAATTTACCCTTTTTATTGGCAGATGCCTGCCGAGGTTCATCCAAACATGATGTAATGTAAAAGCAACAAGCAATGGCTTTTGACAAGCCCTCCAAAAATTTACCCTTTTTATTGGCAGATGCCTGCCGGAGTTCATCCATACATGGATGTAATGTAAAAGCAACAAGCAATGGCTTTTGATAAGCCCCCCAAAAATGTACCCTTTTTATTGGCAGATGCCTGCCAGGGTTTATCCATACATGGATGTAAAAGCAACAAGCAATGGCTTTTCACAAGCCCTACAAAAATGTACCCTTTTTATTGGCAGATGCCTGCCGGGGTTCATCCATACATGGGTGTGATGTAAAAGCAACAAGCAATGGCTTTTCACAAGCCCTCCAAAAATGTACCCTTTTTATTGGCAGATGCCTGCCGGGGTTCATCCATACATGGATGTAATGTAAAAGCAACAAGCAATGGCTTTTGATAAGCCCTCCAAAAATGTACCCTTTTTATTGGCAGATGCCTGCCGGGGTTCATCCATACATGGATGTAATGTAAAAGCAACAAGCAATGGCTTTTCACAAGCCCTCCAAAAATTTACCCTTTTTATTGGCAGATGCCTGCCGGGGTTCATTCATACATGGATGTAATGTAAAAGCAACAAGCAATGGCTTTTGATAAGCCCTCCAAAAATGTACCCTTTTTATTGGCAGATGCCTGCCGGGGTTCATCCATACATGGATGTAATGAAAAAGCAACAAGCAATGGCTTTTCACAAGCCCTCCAAAAATGTACCCTTTTTATTGGCAGATGCCTGCCGGGGTTCATCCATACATGGATGTAATGTAAAAGCAACAAGCAATGGCTTTTGTCAAGCCCTCCAAAAATTTACCCTTTTTATTGGCAGATGCCTGCCGGAGTTCATCCATACATGGATGTAATGTAAAAGCAACAAGCAATGGCTTTTGATAAGCCCTCCAAAAATGTACACTTTTTAGTGGCAGATGCCTTCCGGGGTTTATCCATACATGGATGTAAAAGCAACTATCAATGGCTTTTCACAAGCCCTCCAAAAATGTACCCTTTTAATTGGCAGATGCCTGCCGGGGTTCATCCATACATGGATGTAAAAGCAACAAGCATTGGCTTTTTTTACAAGCCCTCCAAAAATGTACCCTTTTTATTGGCAGATGCCTGCCGGGGTTCATCCATACATGGATGTAATGTAAAAGCAACAAGCAATGGCTTTTGTCAAGCCCTCCAAAAATTTACCCTTTTTATTGGCTGATGCCTGCCGGGGTTCATCCATACATGGATGTAATGTAAAAGCAACAAGCAATGACTTTTGACAAGCCCTCCAAAAATGTACCCTTTTTATTGGCAGATGCCTGCCGGGGTTTATCCATACATGGATGTAATGTTAAAGAAACAAGCAATGGCTTTTGATAAGCCCTCCAAAAATGTACCCTTTTTATTGGCAGATGCCTGCCGGGGTTCATCCATACATGGATGTAATGTAAAAGCAACAAGCAATGGCTTTTCGCAAGCCCTCCAAAAATTTACCCTTTTTATTGGCAGATGCCTGCCGGGGTTCATCCATACATGGATGTAAAAGCAACAAGCAATGGCTTTTCACAAGCCCTCCAAAAATTTACCCTTTTCATTGGCAGATGCCTGCCGGGGTTCATTCATACATGGATGTAATGTAAAAGCAACAAGCAATGGCTTTTGATAAGCCCTCCAAAAATGTACCCTTTTTATTGGCAGATGCCTGCCGAGGATCATCCATACATGGATGTAAAAGCAACAAGCAATGGCTTTTCACAAGCCCTCCAAAAATTTACCCTTTTTATTGGCAGATGCCTGCCGGGGTTCATCCATACATGGATGTAATGTAAAAGCAACAAGCAATGACTTTTGACAAGCCCTCCAAAAATTTACCCTTTTTATTGGCAGATGCCTGCCGGGGTTCATCCATACATGGATGTAATGTAAAAGCAACAAGCAATGGCTTTTGATAAGCCCTCCAAAAATTTACCCTTTTTATTGGCAGATGCCTGCCGGGGTTCATCCATACATGGATGTAATGAAAAAGCAACAAGCAATGGCTTTTCACAAGCCCTCCAAAAATGTACCCTTTTTATTGGCAGATGCCTGCCGGGGTTCATCCATACATGGATGTAAAAGCAACAAGCAATGGCTTTTCACAAGCCCTCCAAAAATGTACCCTTTTTATTGGCAGATGCCTGCCGGGGTTCATCCATACATGGATGTAATGTAAAAGCAACAAGCAATGGCTTTTCTCAAGCCCTCCAAAAATTTACCCTTTTTATTGGCAGATGCCTGCCGGGGTTCATCCATACATGGATGTAAAAGCAACAAGCAATGGCTTTTCACAAGCCCTCCAAAAATGTACCCTTTTTATTGGCAGATGCCTGCCGGGGTTCATCCATACATGGATGTAATGTAAAAGCAACAAGCAATGGCTTTTGATAAGCCCTCCAAAAATGTACCCTTTTTATTGGCAGATGCCTGCCGGGGTTCATCCATACATGGATGTAATGAAAAAGCAACAAGCAATGGCTTTTCACAAGCCCTCCAAAAATGTACCCTTTTTAGTGGCAGATGCCTGCCAGGGTTTATCCATACATGGATGCAAAAGCAACAAGCAATGGCTTTTCACAAGCCCTCCAAAAATTTACCCTTTTATTGGCAGATGCCTGCCGGGGTTCATCCATACATGGATGTAATGTAAAAGCAACAAGCAATGGCTTTTCACAAGCCATCCAAAAATGTACCCTTTTTATTGGCAGATGCCTGCCGGGGTTCATCCATACATGGATGTAATGTAAAAGCAACAAGCAATGACTTTTGACAAGCCCTCCAAAAATGTACCCTTTTCATTGGCAGATGCCTGCCGGGGTTCATCCATACATGGATGTAATGTAAAAGCAACAAGCAATGGCTTTTGATAAGCCCTCCTAAAATTTACCCTTTTTATTGGCAGATGCATGCCGGGGTTTATCCATACATGGATGTAATGTAAAAGCAACAAGCAATGGCTTTTCACAAGCCCTCCAAAAATTTACCCTTTTTATTGGCAGATGCCTGCCGGGGTTCATCCATACATGGATGTAATGAAAAAGCAACAAGCAATGGCTTTTCACAAGCCCTCCAAAAATGTACCCTTTTTAGTGGCAGATGCCTGCCGGGGATTATCCATACATGGATGTAAAAGCAACAAGCAATGGCTTTTCACAAGCCCTACAAAAATTTACCCTTTTATTGGCAGATGCCTGCCGGGGTTCATCCATACATGGATGTAATGTAAAAGCAACAAGCAATGGCTTTTCACAAGCCATCCAAAAATATACCCTTTTTATTGGCAGATGCCTGCCGGGGTTCAGCCATACATGGATGTAATGTAAAAGCAACAAGCAATGGCTTTTCACAAGCCATCCAAAAATTTACCCTTTTTATTGGCAGATGCCTGCCGGGGTTCATCCATACATGTATGTAATGTAAAAGCAACAAACAATGGCTTTTGATAAGCCCTCCAAAAATTTACCCTTTTTATTGGCAGATGCCTGCCGGGGTTCATCCATACATGGATGTAAAAGCAACAAGCCATGGCTTTTCACAAGCCCTCCAAAAATTTACCCTTTTTATTGGCAGATGCCTGCCGGGGTTCATCCATACATGGATGTAATGTAAAAGCAACAAGCAATGGCTTTTGTCAAGCCCTCCAAAAATTTACCCTTTTTATTGGCAGATGCCTGCCGGGGTTCATCCATACATGGATGTAAAAACAACAAGCAATGGCTTTTCACAAGCCCTCCAAAAATTTACCCTTTATAGTGGCAGATGCCTGCCGGGGTTCATCCATACATGGTTGTAATGTAAAAGCAACAAGCAATGGCTTTTGTCAAGCCCTCCAAAAATGTACCCTTTTTATTGGCAGATGCCTACAGAGGTTCATCCATACATGATGTAATGTAAAAGCAACAAGCAATGGCTTTTGACAAGCCCTCCAAAAATGTACCCTTTTTATTGGCAGATGCCTGCCGGAGTTCATCCATACATGGATGTAATGTAAAAGCAACAAGCAATGGCTTTTGATAAGCCCTCCAAAAATGTACCCTTTTTATTGGCAGATGCCTGCCGGGGTTCATCCATACATGGATGAAATGAAAAAGCAACAAGCAATGGCTATTCACAAGCCCTCCAAAAATGTACCCTTTTTAGTGGCAGATGCCTGCCAGGGTTTATCCATATATGGATGTAAAAGCAACGAGCAATGGCTTTTCACAAGCCCTCCAAAAATTTACCCTTTTTATTGGCAGATGCCTGCCGGGGTTCATCCATACATGGATGAAATGAAAAAGCAACAAGCAATGGCTATTCACAAGCCCTCCAAAAATGTACCCTTTTTAGTGGCAGATGCCTGCCGGGGTTTATCCATATATGGATGTAAAAGCAACAAGCAATGGCTTTTCACAAGCCCTCCAAAAATTTACCCTTTTTATTGGCAGATGCCTGCCGGAGTTCATCCATACATGGATGTAATGTAAAAGCAACAAGCAATGGCTTTTGATAAGGCCTCCAAAAATTTACCCTTTTTATTGGCAGATGCCTGCCGGGGTTCATCCATACATGGATGTAATGAAAAAGCAACAAGCAATGGCTTTTCACAAGCCCTCCAAAAATGTACCCTTTTTAGTGGCAGATGCCTGCCAGGGTTTATCCATACATGGATGCAAAAGCAACAAGCAATGGCTTTTCACAAGCCCTCCAAAAATTTACCCTTTTATTGGCAGATGCCTGCCGGGGTTCATCCATACATGGATGTAATGTAAAAGCAACAAGCAATGGCTTTTCACAAGCCATCCAAAAATGTACCCTTTTTATTGGCAGATGCCTGCCGGGGTTCATCCATACATGGATGTAATGTAAAAGCAACAAGCAATGACTTTTGACAAGCCCTCCAAAAATGTACCCTTTTCATTGGCAGATGCCTGCCGGGGTTCATCCATACATGGATGTAATGTAAAAGCAACAAGCAATGGCTTTTGATAAGCCCTCCTAAAATTTACCCTTTTTATTGGCAGATGCATGCCGGGGTTTATCCATACATGTATGTAATGTAAAAGCAACAAGCAATGGCTTTTCACAAGCCCTCCAAAAATGTACCCTTTTTATTGGCAGATGCCTGCCGGGGTTCATCCATACATGGATGTAATGAAAAAGCAACAAGCAATGGCTTTTCACAAGCCCTCCAAAAATGTACCCTTTTTAGTGGCAGATGCCTGCCGGGGTTTATCCATACATGGATGTAAAAGCAACAAGCAATGGCTTTTCACAAGCCATCAAAAAATATACCCTTTTTATTGGCAGATGCCTGCCGGGGTTCAGCCATACATGGATGTAATGTAAAAGCAACAAGCAATGGCTTTTCACAAGCCATCCAAAAATTTACCCTTTTTCTTGGCAGATGCCTGCCGGGGTTCATCCATACATGTATGTAATGTAAAAGCAACACACAATGGCTTTTGATAAGCCCTCCAAAAATGTACCCTTTTTATTGGCAGATGCCTGCCGGGGTTCATCCATACATGGATGTAAAAGCAACAAGCAATGGCTTTTCACAAGCCCTCCAAAAATTTACCCTTTTTATTGGCAGATGCCTGCCGGGGTTCATCCATACATGGATGTAATGTAAAAGCAACAAGCAATGGCTTTTGTCAAGCCCTCCAAAAATTTACCCTTTTTATTGGCAGATGCCTAACGGGGTTCATACATACGTGGATGTAAAAACAACAAGCAATGGCTTTTCACAAGCCCTCCAAAAATTTACCCTTTATATTGGCAGATGCCTGCCGGGATTCATCCATACATGAATGTAATGTAAAAGCAACAAGCAATGGCTTTTGTCAAGCCCTCCAAAAATGTACCCTTTTTATTGGCAGATTCCTGCAGAGGTTCATCCATACATGATGTAATGTAAAAGCAACAAGCAATGGCTTTTGACAAGCCCTCCAAAAATGTACCCTTTTTATTGGCAGATGCCTGCCGGAGTTCATCCATACATGGATGTAATGTAAAAGCAACAAGCAATGGCTTTTGATAAGCCCTCCAAAAATGTACCCTTTTTATTGGCAGATGCCTGCCGGGGTTCATCCATACATGGATGAAATGAAAAAGCAACAAGCAATGGCTATTCACAAGCCCTCCAAAAATGTACCCTTTTTAGTGGCAGATGCCTGCCGGGGTTTATCCATATATGGATGTAAAAGCAACAAGCAATGGCTTTTCACAAGCCCTCCAAAAATTTACCCTTTTTATTGGCAGATGCCTGCCGGGGTTCATCCATACATGGATGTAATGTAAAAGCAACAAGCAATGGCTTTTGACAAGCCCTCCAAAAATGTACCCTTTTCATTGGCAGATTCCTGCCGGGGTTCATCCATACATGGATGAAATGAAAAAGAAACAAGCAATGGCTATTCACAAGCCCTCCAAAAATGTACCCTTTTTAGTGGCAGATGCCTGCCGGGGTTTATCCATATATGGATGTAAAAGCAACAAGCAATGGCTTTTCACAAGCCCTCCAAAAATTTACCCTTTTTATTGGCAGATGCCTGCCGGGGTTCATCATACATGGATGTAATGTAAAAGCAACAAGCAATGGCTTTTTACAAGCCATCCAAAAATGTACCCTTTTTATTGGCAGATGCCTGCCGGGGTTCATCCATACATCGATGTAATGTAAAAGCAACAAGCAATGACTTTTGACAAGCCCTCCAAAAATGTACCCTTTTCATTGGCAGATGCCTGCCGGGGTTCATCCATACATGGATGTAATGTAAAAGCAACAAGCAATGGCTTTTGATGAGCCCTCCTAAAATTTACCCTTTTTATTGGCAGATGCATGCCGGGGTTTATCCATACATGGATGTAATGTAAAAGCAACAAGCAATGGCTTTTCACAAGCCCTCCAAAAATGTACCCTTTTTATTGGCAGATGCCTGCCGGGGTTCATCCATACATGGATGTAATGAAAAAGCAAGAAGCAATGGCTTTTCACAAGCCCTCCAAAAATGTACCCTTTTTAGTGGCAGATGCCTGCCGGGGTTTATCCATACATGGATGTAAAAGCCACAAGCAATGGCTTTTCACAAGCCCTCCAAAAATTTACCCTTTTTAATGGCAGATGCCTGCCGGGGTTCATCCATACATGGATGTAATGTAAAAGCAACAAGCAATGGCTTTTGATAAGCCCTCCAAAAATGTACCCTTTTTATTGGCAGATGCCTGCCGGGGTTCATCCATACATGGATGTAAAAGCAACAAGCAATGGCTTTTCACAAGCCCTCCAAAAATTTACCCTTTTTATTGGCAGATGCCTGCCGGGGTTCATCCATACATGGATGTAAAAGCAACAAGCAATGGCTTTTCACAAGCCCTCCAAAAATGTACCCTTTTTATTGGCAGATGCCTGCCGGGGTTCATCCATACATGGATGTAATGTAAAAGCAACAAGCAATGGCTTTTCTCAAGCCCTCCAAAAATTTACCCTTTTTATTGGCAGATGCCTGCCGGGGTTCATCCATACATGGATGTAAAAGCAACAAGCAATGGCTTTTCACAAGCCCTCCAAAAATGTACCCTTTTTATTGGCAGATGCCTGCCGGGGTTCATCCATACATGGATGTAATGTAAAAGCAACAAGCAATGGCTTTTGATAAGCCCTCCAAAAATGTACCCTTTTTATTGGCAGATGCCTGCCGGGGTTCATCCATACATGGATGTAATGAAAAAGCAACAAGCAATGGCTTTTCACAAGCCCTCCAAAAATGTACCCTTTTTAGTGGCAGATGCCTGCCAGGGTTTATCCATACATGGATGCAAAAGCAACAAGCAATGGCTTTTCACAAGCCCTCCAAAAATTTACCCTTTTATTGGCAGATGCCTGCCGGGGTTCATCCATACATGGATGTAATGTAAAAGCAACAAGCAATGGCTTTTCACAAGCCATCCAAAAATGTACCCTTTTTATTGG
Organism: Rhinoderma darwinii; assembly: GCF_050947455.1. Classification (NCBI taxonomy): domain Eukaryota; kingdom Metazoa; phylum Chordata; class Amphibia; order Anura; family Rhinodermatidae; genus Rhinoderma; species Rhinoderma darwinii. The sequence continues at coordinate 309,863,267 of NC_134688.1, forward strand.
CAGATGCCTGCCGGGGTTCATCCATACATGGATGTAATGTAAAAGCAACAAGCAATGACTTTTGACAAGCCCTCCAAAAATGTACCCTTTTCATTGGCAGATGCCTGCCGGGGTTCATCCATACATGGATGTAATGTAAAAGCAACAAGCAATGGCTTTTGATAAGCCCTCCTAAAATTTACCCTTTTTATTGGCAGATGCATGCCGGGGTTTATCCATACATGGATGTAATGTAAAAGCAACAAGCAATGGCTTTTCACAAGCCCTCCAAAAATGTACCCTTTTTATTGGCAGATGCCTGCCGGGGTTCATCCATACATGGATGTAATGAAAAAGCAACAAGCAATGGCTTTTCACAAGCCCTCCAAAAATGTACCCTTTTTAGTGGCAGATGCCTGCCGGGGTTTATCCATACATGGATGTAAAAGCAACAAGCAATGGCTTTTCACAAGCCCTCCAAAAATTTACCCTTTTATTGGCAGATGCCTGCCGGGGTTCATCCATACATGGATGTAATGTAAAAGCAACAAGCAATGGCTTTTCACAAGCCATCCAAAAATATACCCTTTTTATTGGCAGATGCCTGCCGGGGTTCAGCCATACATGGATGTAATGTAAAAGCAACAAGCAATGGCTTTTCACAAGCCATCCAAAAATTTACCCTTTTTATTGGCAGATGCCTGCCGGGGTTCATCCATACATGTATGTAATGTAAAAGCAACAAACAATGGCTTTTGATAAGCCCTCCAAAAATTTACCCTTTTTATTGGCAGATGCCTGCCGGGGTTCATCCATACATGGATGTAAAAGCAACAAGCCATGGCTTTTCACAAGCCCTCCAAAAATTTACCCTTTTTATTGGCAGATGCCTGCCGGGGTTCATCCATACATGGATGTAATGTAAAAGCAACAAGCAATGGCTTTTGTCAAGCCCTCCAAAAATTTACCCTTTTTATTGGCAGATGCCTGCCGGGGTTCATCCATACATGGATGTAAAAACAACAAGCAATGGCTTTTCACAAGCCCTCCAAAAATTTACCCTTTATAGTGGCAGATGCCTGCCGGGGTTCATCCATACATGGTTGTAATGTAAAAGCAACAAGCAATGGCTTTTGTCAAGCCCTCCAAAAATGTACCCTTTTTATTGGCAGATGCCTACAGAGGTTCATCCATACATGATGTAATGTAAAAGCAACAAGCAATGGCTTTTGACAAGCCCTCCAAAAATGTACCCTTTTTATTGGCAGATGCCTGCCGGAGTTCATCCATACATGGATGTAATGTAAAAGCAACAAGCAATGGCTTTTGATAAGCCCTCCAAAAATGTACCCTTTTTATTGGCAGATGCCTGCCGGGGTTCATCCATACATGGATGAAATGAAAAAGCAACAAGCAATGGCTATTCACAAGCCCTCCAAAAATGTACCCTTTTTAGTGGCAGATGCCTGCCAGGGTTTATCCATATATGGATGTAAAAGCAACGAGCAATGGCTTTTCACAAGCCCTCCAAAAATTTACCCTTTTTATTGGCAGATGCCTGCCGGGGTTCATCCATACATGGATGTAATGTAAAAGCAACAAGCAATGGCTTTTGACAAGCCCTCCAAAAATGTACCCTTTTCATTGGCAGATGCCTGCCGGGGTTCATCCATACATGGATGAAATGAAAAAGCAACAAGCAATGGCTATTCACAAGCCCTCCAAAAATGTACCCTTTTTAGTGGCAGATGCCTGCCGGGGTTTATCCATATATGGATGTAAAAGCAACAAGCAATGGCTTTTCACAAGCCCTCCAAAAATTTACCCTTTTTATTGGCAGATGCCTGCCGGAGTTCATCCATACATGGATGTAATGTAAAAGCAACAAGCAATGGCTTTTGATAAGGCCTCCAAAAATTTACCCTTTTTATTGGCAGATGCCTGCCGGGGTTCATCCATACATGGATGTAATGAAAAAGCAACAAGCAATGGCTTTTCACAAGCCCTCCAAAAATGTACCCTTTTTAGTGGCAGATGCCTGCCAGGGTTTATCCATACATGGATGCAAAAGCAACAAGCAATGGCTTTTCACAAGCCCTCCAAAAATTTACCCTTTTATTGGCAGATGCCTGCCGGGGTTCATCCATACATGGATGTAATGTAAAAGCAACAAGCAATGGCTTTTCACAAGCCATCCAAAAATGTACCCTTTTTATTGGCAGATGCCTGCCGGGGTTCATCCATACATGGATGTAATGTAAAAGCAACAAGCAATGACTTTTGACAAGCCCTCCAAAAATGTACCCTTTTCATTGGCAGATGCCTGCCGGGGTTCATCCATACATGGATGTAATGTAAAAGCAACAAGCAATGGCTTTTGATAAGCCCTCCTAAAATTTACCCTTTTTATTGGCAGATGCATGCCGGGGTTTATCCATACATGTATGTAATGTAAAAGCAACAAGCAATGGCTTTTCACAAGCCCTCCAAAAATGTACCCTTTTTATTGGCAGATGCCTGCCGGGGTTCATCCATACATGGATGTAATGAAAAAGCAACAAGCAATGGCTTTTCACAAGCCCTCCAAAAATGTACCCTTTTTAGTGGCAGATGCCTGCCGGGGTTTATCCATACATGGATGTAAAAGCAACAAGCAATGTCTTTTCACAAGCCATCAAAAAATATACCCTTTTTATTGGCAGATGCCTGCCGGGGTTCAGCCATACATGGATGTAATGTAAAAGCAACAAGCAATGGCTTTTCACAAGCCATCCAAAAATTTACCCTTTTTCTTGGCAGATGCCTGCCGGGGTTCATCCATACATGTATGTAATGTAAAAGCAACACACAATGGCTTTTGATAAGCCCTCCAAAAATGTACCCTTTTTATTGGCAGATGCCTGCCGGGGTTCATCCATACATGGATGTAAAAGCAACAAGCAATGGCTTTTCACAAGCCCTCCAAAAATTTACCCTTTTTATTGGCAGATGCCTGCCGGGGTTCATCCATACATGGATGTAATGTAAAAGCAACAAGCAATGGCTTTTGTCAAGCCCTCCAAAAATTTACCCTTTTTATTGGCAGATGCCTACCGGGGTTCATACATACGTGGATGTAAAAACAACAAGCAATGGCTTTTCACAAGCCCTCCAAAAATTTACCCTTTATATTGGCAGATGCCTGCCGGGATTCATCCATACATGAATGTAATGTAAAAGCAACAAGCAATGGCTTTTGTCAAGCCCTCCAAAAATGTACCCTTTTTATTGGCAGATTCCTGCAGAGGTTCATCCATACATGATGTAATGTAAAAGCAACAAGCAATGGCTTTTGACAAGCCCTCCAAAAATGTACCCTTTTTATTGGCAGATGCCTGCCGGAGTTCATCCATATATGGATGTAATGTAAAAGCAACAAGCAATGGCTTTTGATAAGCCCTCCAAAAATGTACCCTTTTTATTGGCAGATGCCTGCCGGGGTTCATCCATACATGGATGAAATGAAAAAGCAACAAGCAATGGCTATTCACAAGCCCTCCAAAAATGTACCCTTTTTAGTGGCAGATGCCTGCCGGGGTTTATCCATATATGGATGTAAAAGGAACAGGCAATGGCTTTTCACAAGCCCTCCAAAAATTTACCCTTTTTATTGGCAGATGCCTGCCGGGGTTCATCCATACATGGATGTAATGTAAAAGCAACAAGCAATGGCTTTTGACAAGCCCTCCAAAAATGTACCCTTTTCATTGGCAGATTCCTGCCGGGGTTCATCCATACATGGATGAAATGAAAAAGAAACAAGCAATGGCTATTCACAAGCCCTCCAAAAATGTACCCTTTTTAGTGGCAGATGCCTGCCGGGGTTTATCCATATATGGATGTAAAAGCAACAAGCAATGGCTTTTCACAAGCCCTCCAAAAATTTACCCTTTTTATTGGCAGATGCCTGCCGGGGTTCATCCATACATGGATGTAATGTAAAAGCAACAAGCAATGGCTTTTTACAAGCCATCCAAAAATGTACCCTTTTTATTGGCAGATGCCTGCCGGGGTTCATCCATACATCGATGTAATGTAAAAGCAACAAGCAATGACTTTTGACAAGCCCTCCAAAAATGTACCCTTTTCATTGGCAGATGCCTGCCGGGGTTCATCCATACATGGATGTAATGTAAAAGCAACAAGCAATGGCTTTTGATGAGCCCTCCTAAAATTTACCCTTTTTATTGGCAGATGCATGCCGGGGTTTATCCATACATGGATGTAATGTAAAAGCAACAAGCAATGGCTTTTCACAAGCCCTCCAAAAATGTACCCTTTTTATTGGCAGATGCCTGCCGGGGTTCATCCATACATGGATGTAATGAAAAAGCAAGAAGCAATGGCTTTTCACAAGCCCTCCAAAAATGTACCCTTTTTAGTGGCAGATGCCTGCCGGGGTTTATCCATACATGGATGTAAAAGCCACAAGCAATGGCTTTTCACAAGCCCTCCAAAAATTTACCCTTTTTAATGGCAGATGCCTGCCGGGGTTCATCCATACATGGATGTAATGTAAAAGCAACAAGCAATGGCTTTTGATAAGCCCTCCAAAAATGTACCCTTTTTATTGGCAGATGCCTGCCGGGGTTCATCCATACATGGATGTAAAAGCAACAAGCAATGGCTTTTCACAAGCCCTCCAAAAATTTACCCTTTTTATTGGCAGATGCCTGCCGGGGTTCATCCATACATGGATGTAATGTAAAAGCAACAAGCAATGGCTTTTGTCAAGCCCTCCAAAAATTTACCCTTTTTATTGGCAGATGCCTACCGGGGTTCATACATACGTGGATGTAAAAACAACAAGCAATGGCTTTTCACAAGCCCTCCAAAAATGTACCCTTTATAGTGGCAGATGCCTGCCGGGATTCATCCATACATGAATGTAATGTAAAAGCAACAAGCAATGGCTTTTGTCAAGCCCTCCTAAAATGTACCCTTTTTATTGGCAGATGCATGCCGGGGTTTATCCATACATGGATGTAATGTAAAAGCAACAAGCAATGGCTTTTCACAAGCCCTCCAAAAATGTACCCTTTTTATTGGCAGATGCCTGCCGGGGTTCATCCATACATGGATGTAATGAAAAAGCAAGAAGCAATGGCTTTTCACAAGCCCTCCAAAAATGTACCCTTTTTAGTGGCAGATGCCTGCCGGGGTTTATCCATACATGGATGTAAAAGCCACAAGCAATGGCTTTTCACAAGCCCTCCAAAAATTTACCCTTTTTAATGGCAGATGCCTGCCGGGGTTCATCCATACATGGATGTAATGTAAAAGCAACAAGCAATGGCTTTTGATAAGCCCTCCAAAAATGTACCCTTTTTATTGGCAGATGCCTGCCGGGGTTCATCCATACATGGATGTAAAAGCAACAAGCAATGGCTTTTCACAAGCCATCCAAAAATTTACCCTTTTTCTTGGCAGATGCCTGCCGGGGTTCATCCATACATGTATGTAATGTAAAAGCAACACACAATGGCTTTTGATAAGCCCTCCAAAAATGTACCCTTTTTATTGGCAGATGCCTGCCGGGGTTCATCCATACATGGATGTAAAAGCAACAAGCAATGGCTTTTCACAAGCCCTCCAAAAATTTACCCTTTTTATTGGCAGATGCCTGCCGGGGTTCATCCATACATGGATGTAATGTAAAAGCAACAAGCAATGGCTTTTGTCAAGCCCTCCAAAAATTTACCCTTTTTATTGGCAGATGCCTACCGGGGTTCATACATACGTGGATGTAAAAACAACAAGCAATGGCTTTTCACAAGCCCTCCAAAAATTTACCCTTTATATTGGCAGATGCCTGCCGGGATTCATCCATACATGAATGTAATGTAAAAGCAACAAGCAATGGCTTTTGTCAAGCCCTCCAAAAATGTACCCTTTTTATTGGCAGATTCCTGCAGAGGTTCATCCATACATGATGTAATGTAAAAGCAACAAGCAATGGCTTTTGACAAGCCCTCCAAAAATGTACCCTTTTTATTGGCAGATGCCTGCCGGAGTTCATCCATATATGGATGTAATGTAAAAGCAACAAGCAATGGCTTTTGATAAGCCCTCCAAAAATGTACCCTTTTTATTGGCAGATGCCTGCCGGGGTTCATCCATACATGGATGAAATGAAAAAGCAACAAGCAATGGCTATTCACAAGCCCTCCAAAAATGTACCCTTTTTAGTGGCAGATGCCTGCCGGGGTTTATCCATATATGGATGTAAAAGCAACAAGCAATGGCTTTTCACAAGCCCTCCAAAAATTTACCCTTTTTATTGGCAGATGCCTGCCGGGGTTCATCCATACATGGATGTAATGTAAAAGCAACAAGCAATGGCTTTTGACAAGCCCTCCAAAAATGTACCCTTTTCATTGGCAGATTCCTGCCGGGGTTCATCCATACATGGATGAAATGAAAAAGAAACAAGCAATGGCTATTCACAAGCCCTCCAAAAATGTACCCTTTTTAGTGGCAGATGCCTGCCGGGGTTTATCCATATATGGATGTAAAAGCAACAAGCAATGGCTTTTCACAAGCCCTCCAAAAATTTACCCTTTTTATTGGCAGATGCCTGCCGGGGTTCATCCATACATGGATGTAATGTAAAAGCAACAAGCAATGGCTTTTTACAAGCCATCCAAAAATGTACCCTTTTTATTGGCAGATGCCTGCCGGGGTTCATCCATACATCGATGTAATGTAAAAGCAACAAGCAATGACTTTTGACAAGCCCTCCAAAAATGTACCCTTTTCATTGGCAGATGCCTGCCGGGGTTCATCCATACATGGATGTAATGTAAAAGCAACAAGCAATGGCTTTTGATGAGCCCTCCTAAAATTTACCCTTTTTATTGGCAGATGCATGCCGGGGTTTATCCATACATGGATGTAATGTAAAAGCAACAAGCAATGGCTTTTCACAAGCCCTCCAAAAATGTACCCTTTTTATTGGCAGATGCCTGCCGGGGTTCATCCATACATGGATGTAATGAAAAAGCAAGAAGCAATGGCTTTTCACAAGCCCTCCAAAAATGTACCCTTTTTAGTGGCAGATGCCTGCCGGGGTTTATCCATACATGGATGTAAAAGCCACAAGCAATGGCTTTTCACAAGCCCTCCAAAAATTTACCCTTTTTAATGGCAGATGCCTGCCGGGGTTCATCCATACATGGATGTAATGTAAAAGCAACAAGCAATGGCTTTTGATAAGCCCTCCAAAAATGTACCCTTTTTATTGGCAGATGCCTGCCGGGGTTCATCCATACATGGATGTAAAAGCAACAAGCAATGGCTTTTCACAAGCCCTCCAAAAATTTACCCTTTTTATTGGCAGATGCCTGCCGGGGTTCATCCATACATGGATGTAATGTAAAAGCAACAAGCAATGGCTTTTGTCAAGCCCTCCAAAAATTTACCCTTTTTATTGGCAGATGCCTACCGGGGTTCATACATACGTGGATGTAAAAACAACAAGCAATGGCTTTTCACAAGCCCTCCAAAAATGTACCCTTTATAGTGGCAGATGCCTGCCGGGATTCATCCATACATGAATGTAATGTAAAAGCAACAAGCAATGGCTTTTGTCAAGCCCTCCTAAAATGTACCCTTTTTATTGGCAGATGCATGCCGGGGTTTATCCATACATGGATGTAATGTAAAAGCAACAAGCAATGGCTTTTCACAAGCCCTCCAAAAATGTACCCTTTTTATTGGCAGATGCCTGCCGGGGTTCATCCATACATGGATGTAATGAAAAAGCAAGAAGCAATGGCTTTTCACAAGCCCTCCAAAAATGTACCCTTTTTAGTGGCAGATGCCTGCCGGGGTTTATCCATACATGGATGTAAAAGCCACAAGCAATGGCTTTTCACAAGCCCTCCAAAAATTTACCCTTTTTAATGGCAGATGCCTGCCGGGGTTCATCCATACATGGATGTAATGTAAAAGCAACAAGCAATGGCTTTTGATAAGCCCTCCAAAAATGTACCCTTTTTATTGGCAGATGCCTGCCGGGGTTCATCCATACATGGATGTAAAAGCAACAAGCAATGGCTTTTCACAAGCCCTCCAAAAATTTACCCTTTTTATTGGCAGATGCCTGCCGGGGTTCATCCATACATGGATGTAATGTAAAAGCAACAAGCAATGGCTTTTGTCAAGCCCTCCAAAAATTTACCCTTTTTATTGGCAGATGCCTACCGGGGTTCATACATACGTGGATGTAAAAACAACAAGCAATGGCTTTTCACAAGCCCTCCAAAAATGTACCCTTTATAGTGGCAGATGCCTGCCGGGATTCATCCATACATGAATGTAATGTAAAAGCAACAAGCAATGGCTTTTGTCAAGCCCTCCTAAAATGTACCCTTTTTATTGGCAGATGCCTGCAGAGGTTCATCCATACATGATGTAATGTAAAAGCAACAAGCAATGGCTTTTCACAAGCCCTCCAAAAATGTACCCTTTTTATTGGCAGATGCCTGCCGGGGTTCATCCATACATGGATGTAATGAAAAAGCAAGAAGCAATGGCTTTTCACAAGCCCTCCAAAAATGTACCCTTTTTAGTGGCAGATGCCTGCCGGGGTTTATCCATACATGGATGTAAAAGCCACAAGCAATGGCTTTTCACAAGCCCTCCAAAAATTTACCCTTTTTAATGGCAGATGCCTGCCGGGGTTCATCCATACATGGATGTAATGTAAAAGCAACAAGCAATGGCTTTTGATAAGCCCTCCAAAAATGTACCCTTTTTATTGGCAGATGCCTGCCGGGGTTCATCCATACATGGATGTAAAAGCAACAAGCAATGGCTTTTCACAAGCCCTCCAAAAATTTACCCTTTTTATTGGCAGATGCCTGCCGGGGTTCATCCATACATGGATGTAATGTAAAAGCAACAAGCAATGGCTTTTGTCAAGCCCTCCAAAAATTTACCCTTTTTATTGGCAGATGCCTACCGGGGTTCATACATACGTGGATGTAAAAACAACAAGCAATGGCTTTTCACAAGCCCTCCAAAAATGTACCCTTTATAGTGGCAGATGCCTGCCGGGATTCATCCATACATGAATGTAATGTAAAAGCAACAAGCAATGGCTTTTGTCAAGCCCTCCTAAAATGTACCCTTTTTATTGGCAGATGCCTGCAGAGGTTCATCCATACATGATGTAATGTAAAAGCAACAAGCAATGGCTTTTGACAAGCCCTCCAAAAATGTACCCTTTTTATTGGCAGATGCCTGCCGGAGTTCATCCATACATGGATGTAATGTAAAAGCAACAAGCAATGGCTTTTGACAAGCCCTCCAAAAATGTACCCTTTTCATTGGCAGATGCCTGCCGGGGTTCATCCATACATGGATGAAATGAAAAAGAAACAAGCAATGGCTATTCACAAGCCCTCCAAAAATATACCCTTTTTAGTGGCAGATGCCTGCCGGGGTTTATCCATATATGGATGTAAAAGCAACAAGCAATGGCTTTTCACAAGCCCTCCAAAAATTTACCCTTTTTATTGGCAGATGCCTGCCGGAGTTCATCCATACATGGATGTAATGTAAAAGCAACAAGCAATGGCTTTTGATAAGCCCTCCAAAAATGTACCCTTTTTAGTGGCAGATGCCTGCCGGGGTTTATCCATACATGGATGTAAAAGCAACAAGCAATGGCTTTTCACAAGCCATCCAAAAATATACCCTTTTTATTGGCAGATGCCTGCCGGGGTTCAGCCATACATGGATGTAATGTAAAAGCAACAAGCAATGGCTTTTCACAAGCCATCCAAAAATTTACCCTTTTTCTTGGCAGATGCCTGCCGGGGTTCATCCATACATGGATGTAATGAAAAAGCAAGAAGCAATGGCTTTTCACAAGCCCTCCAAAAATGTACCCTTTTTAGTGGCAGATGCCTGCCGGGGTTTATCCATACATGGATGTAAAAGCCACAAGCAATGGCTTTTCACAAGCCCTCCAAAAATTTACCCTTTTTATTGGCAGATGCCTGCCGGGGTTCATCCATACATGGATGTAATGTAAAAGCAACAAACAATGGCTTTTGATAAGCCCTCCAAAAATGTACCCTTTTTATTGGCAGATGTCTGCCGGGGTTCATCCATACATGGATGTAAAAGCAACAAGCAATGGCTTTTCACAAGCCCTCCAAAAATTTACCCTTTTTATTGGCAGATGCCTGCCGGGGTTCATCCATACATGGATGTAATGTAAAAGCAACAAGCAATGGCTTTTGTCAAGCCCTCCAAAAATTTACCCTTTTTATTGGCAGATGCCTACCGGGGTTCATACATACGTGGATGTAAAAACAACAAGCAATGGCTTTTCACAAGCCCTCCAAAAATGTACACTGTATAGTGGCAGATGCCTGCCGGGATTCATCCATACATGAATGTAATGTAAAAGCAACAAGCAATGGCTTTTGTCAAGCCCTCCAAAAATGTACCCTTTTTATTGGCAGATGCCTGCAGAGGTTCATCCATACATGATGTAATGTAAAAGCAACAAGCAATGGCTTTTGACAAGCCCTCCAAAAATGTACCCTTTTTATTGGCAGATGCCTGCCGGAGTTCATCCATACATGGATGTAATGTAAAAGCAACAAGCAATGGCTTTTGATAAGCCCTCCAAAAATGTACCCTTTTTATTGGCAGATGCCTGCCGGGGTTCATCCATACATGGATGAAATGAAAAAGCAACAAGCAATGGCTATTCACAAGCCCTCCAAAAATGTACCCTTTTTAGTGGCAGATGCCTGCCGGGGTTTATCCATATATGGATGTAAAAGCAACAAGCAATGGCTTTTCACAAGCCCTCCAAAAATTTACCCTTTTTATTGGCAGATGCCTGCCGGGGTTCATCCATACATGGATGTAATGTAAAAGCAACAAGCAATGGCTTTTGACAAGCCCTCCAAAAATGTACCCTTTTCATTGGCAGATGCCTGCCGGGGTTCATCCATACATGGATGAAATGAAAAAGAAACAAGCAATGGCTATTGACAAGCCCTCCAAAAATATACCCTTTTTAGTGGCAGATGCCTGCCGGGGTTTATCCATATATGGATGTAAAAGCAACAAGCAATGGCTTTTCACAAGCCCTCCAAAAATTTACCCTTTTTATTGGCAGATGCCTGCCGGAGTTCATCCATACATGGATGTAATGTAAAAGCAACAAGCAATGGCTTTTGATAAGCCCTCCAAAAATGTACCCTTTTTATTGGCAGATGCCTGCCGGGGTTCATCCATACATGGATGTAATGAAAAAGCAACAAGCAATGGCTTTTCACAAGCCCTCCAAAAATGTACCCTTTTTAGTGGCAGATGCCTGCCAGGGTTTATCCATACATGGATGCAAAAGCAACAAGCAATGGCTTTTCACAAGCCCTCCAAAAATTTACCCTTTTATTGGCAGATGCCTGCCGGGGTTCATCCATACATGGATGTAATGTAAAAGCAACAAGCAATGGCTTTTTACAAGCCATCCAAAAATGTACCCTTTTTATTGGCAGATGCCTGCCGGGGTTCATCCATACATCGATGTAATGTAAAAGCAACAAGCAATGACTTTTGACAAGCCCTCCAAAAATGTACCCTTTTCATTGGCAGATGCCTGCCGGGGTTCATCCATACATGGATGTAATGTAAAAGCAACAAGCAATGGCTTTTGATGAGCCCTCCTAAAATTTACCCTTTTTATTGGCAGATGCATGCCGGGGTTTATCCATACATGGATGTAATGTAAAAGCAACAAGCAATGGCTTTTCAGAAGCCCTCCAAAAATGTACCCTTTTTATTGGCAGATGCCTGCCGGGGTTCATCCATACATGGATGTAATGAAAAAGCAAGAAGCAATGGCTTTTCACAAGCCCTCCAAAAATGTACCCTTTTTAGTGGCAGATGCCTGCCGGGGTTTATCCATACATGGATGTAAAAGCCACAAGCAATGGCTTTTCACAAGCCCTCCAAAAATTTACCCTTTATAGTGGCAGATGCCTGCCGGGGTTCATCCATACATGGATGTAATGTAAAAGCAACAAGCAATGGCTTTTGTCAAGCCCTCCAAAAATGTACCCTTTTTATTGGCAGATGCCTGCAGAGGTTCATCCATACATGATGTAATGTAAAAGCAACAAGCAATGGCTTTTGACAAGCCCTCCAAAAATGTACCCTTTTTATTGGCAGATGTATGCCGGAGTTCATCCATACATGGATGTAATGTAAAAGCAACAAGCAATGGCTTTTGATAAGCCCTCCAAAAATGTACCCTTTTTATTGGCAGATGCCTGCCGGGGTTCATCCATACATGGATGAAATGAAAAAGCAACAAGCAATGGCTATTCACAAGCCCTCCAAAAATGTACCCTTTTTAGTGGCAGATGCCTGCCGGGGTTTATCCATACATGGATGTAATGTAAAAGCAACAAGCAATGGCTATTCACAAGCCCTCCAAAAATGTACCCTTTTTATTGGCAGATGCCTGCCGGGGTTTATCCATATATGGATGTAAAAGCAACAAGCAATGGCTTTTCACAAGCCCTCCAAAAATTTACCCTTTTTATTGGCAGATGCCTGCCGGGGTTCATCCATACATGGATGTAATGTAAAAGCAACAAGCAATGGCTTTTGTCAAGCCCTCCAAAAATTTACCCTTTTTATTGGCAGATGCCTACCGGGGTTCATACATACGTGGATGTAAAAACAACAAGCAATGGCTTTTCACAAGCCCTCCAAAAATGTACCCTTTATAGTGGCAGATGCCTGCCGGGATTCATCCATACATGAATGTAATGTAAAAGCAACAAGCAATGGCTTTTGTCAAGCCCTCCTAAAATGTACCCTTTTTATTGGCAGATGCCTGCAGAGGTTCATCCATACATGATGTAATGTAAAAGCAACAAGCAATGGCTTTTGACAAGCCCTCCAAAAATGTACCCTTTTTATTGGCAGATGCCTGCCGGAGTTCATCCATACATGGATGTAATGTAAAAGCAACAAGCAATGGCTTTTGACAAGCCCTCCAAAAATGTACCCTTTTCATTGGCAGATGCCTGCCGGGGTTCATCCATACATGGATGAAATGAAAAAGAAACAAGCAATGGCTATTCACAAGCCCTCCAAAAATATACCCTTTTTAGTGGCAGATGCCTGCCGGGGTTTATCCATATATGGATGTAAAAGCAACAAGCAATGGCTTTTCACAAGCCCTCCAAAAATTTACCCTTTTTATTGGCAGATGCCTGCCGGAGTTCATCCATACATGGATGTAATGTAAAAGCAACAAGCAATGGCTTTTGATAAGCCCTCCAAAAATGTACCCTTTTTAGTGGCAGATGCCTGCCGGGGTTTATCCATACATGGATGTAAAAGCAACAAGCAATGGCTTTTCACAAGCCATCCAAAAATATACCCTTTTTATTGGCAGATGCCTGCCGGGGTTCAGCCATACATGGATGTAATGTAAAAGCAACAAGCAATGGCTTTTCACAAGCCATCCAAAAATTTACCCTTTTTCTTGGCAGATGCCTGCCGGGGTTCATCCATACATGGATGTAATGAAAAAGCAAGAAGCAATGGCTTTTCACAAGCCCTCCAAAAATGTACCCTTTTTAGTGGCAGATGCCTGCCGGGGTTTATCCATACATGGATGTAAAAGCCACAAGCAATGGCTTTTCACAAGCCCTCCAAAAATTTACCCTTTTTATTGGCAGATGCCTGCCGGGGTTCATCCATACATGGATGTAATGTAAAAGCAACAAACAATGGCTTTTGATAAGCCCTCCAAAAATGTACCCTTTTTATTGGCAGATGTCTGCCGGGGTTCATCCATACATGGATGTAAAAGCAACAAGCAATGGCTTTTCACAAGCCCTCCAAAAATTTACCCTTTTTATTGGCAGATGCCTGCCGGGGTTCATCCATACATGGATGTAATGTAAAAGCAACAAGCAATGGCTTTTGTCAAGCCCTCCAAAAATTTACCCTTTTTATTGGCAGATGCCTACCGGGGTTCATACATACGTGGATGTAAAAACAACAAGCAATGGCTTTTCACAAGCCCTCCAAAAATGTACACTGTATAGTGGCAGATGCCTGCCGGGATTCATCCATACATGAATGTAATGTAAAAGCAACAAGCAATGGCTTTTGTCAAGCCCTCCAAAAATGTACCCTTTTTATTGGCAGATGCCTGCAGAGGTTCATCCATACATGATGTAATGTAAAAGCAACAAGCAATGGCTTTTGACAAGCCCTCCAAAAATGTACCCTTTTTATTGGCAGATGCCTGCCGGAGTTCATCCATACATGGATGTAATGTAAAAGCAACAAGCAATGGCTTTTGATAAGCCCTCCAAAAATGTACCCTTTTTATTGGCAGATGCCTGCCGGGGTTCATCCATACATGGATGAAATGAAAAAGCAACAAGCAATGGCTATTCACAAGCCCTCCAAAAATGTACCCTTTTTAGTGGCAGATGCCTGCCGGGGTTTATCCATATATGGATGTAAAAGCAACAAGCAATGGCTTTTCACAAGCCCTCCAAAAATTTACCCTTTTTATTGGCAGATGCCTGCCGGGGTTCATCCATACATGGATGTAATGTAAAAGCAACAAGCAATGGCTTTTGACAAGCCCTCCAAAAATGTACCCTTTTCATTGGCAGATGCCTGCCGGGGTTCATCCATACATGGATGAAATGAAAAAGAAACAAGCAATGGCTATTGACAAGCCCTCCAAAAATATACCCTTTTTAGTGGCAGATGCCTGCCGGGGTTTATCCATATATGGATGTAAAAGCAACAAGCAATGGCTTTTCACAAGCCCTCCAAAAATTTACCCTTTTTATTGGCAGATGCCTGCCGGAGTTCATCCATACATGGATGTAATGTAAAAGCAACAAGCAATGGCTTTTGATAAGCCCTCCAAAAATGTACCCTTTTTATTGGCAGATGCCTGCCGGGGTTCATCCATACATGGATGTAATGAAAAAGCAACAAGCAATGGCTTTTCACAAGCCCTCCAAAAATGTACCCTTTTTAGTGGCAGATGCCTGCCAGGGTTTATCCATACATGGATGCAAAAGCAACAAGCAATGGCTTTTCACAAGCCCTCCAAAAATTTACCCTTTTATTGGCAGATGCCTGCCGGGGTTCATCCATACATGGATGTAATGTAAAAGCAACAAGCAATGGCTTTTTACAAGCCATCCAAAAATGTACCCTTTTTATTGGCAGATGCCTGCCGGGGTTCATCCATACATCGATGTAATGTAAAAGCAACAAGCAATGACTTTTGACAAGCCCTCCAAAAATGTACCCTTTTCATTGGCAGATGCCTGCCGGGGTTCATCCATACATGGATGTAATGTAAAAGCAACAAGCAATGGCTTTTGATGAGCCCTCCTAAAATTTACCCTTTTTATTGGCAGATGCATGCCGGGGTTTATCCATACATGGATGTAATGTAAAAGCAACAAGCAATGGCTTTTCAGAAGCCCTCCAAAAATGTACCCTTTTTATTGGCAGATGCCTGCCGGGGTTCATCCATACATGGATGTAATGAAAAAGCAAGAAGCAATGGCTTTTCACAAGCCCTCCAAAAATGTACCCTTTTTAGTGGCAGATGCCTGCCGGGGTTTATCCATACATGGATGTAAAAGCCACAAGCAATGGCTTTTCACAAGCCCTCCAAAAATTTACCCTTTATAGTGGCAGATGCCTGCCGGGGTTCATCCATACATGGATGTAATGTAAAAGCAACAAGCAATGGCTTTTGTCAAGCCCTCCAAAAATGTACCCTTTTTATTGGCAGATGCCTGCAGAGGTTCATCCATACATGATGTAATGTAAAAGCAACAAGCAATGGCTTTTGACAAGCCCTCCAAAAATGTACCCTTTTTATTGGCAGATGTATGCCGGAGTTCATCCATACATGGATGTAATGTAAAAGCAACAAGCAATGGCTTTTGATAAGCCCTCCAAAAATGTACCCTTTTTATTGGCAGATGCCTGCCGGGGTTCATCCATACATGGATGAAATGAAAAAGCAACAAGCAATGGCTATTCACAAGCCCTCCAAAAATGTACCCTTTTTAGTGGCAGATGCCTGCCGGGGTTTATCCATACATGGATGTAATGTAAAAGCAACAAGCAATGGCTATTCACAAGCCCTCCAAAAATGTACCCTTTTTATTGGCAGATGCCTGCCGGGGTTTATCCATATATGGATGTAAAAGCAACAAGCAATGGCTTTTCACAAGCCCTCCAAAAATTTACCCTTTTTATTGGCAGATGCCTGCCGGGGTTCATCCATATATTGATGTAATGTAAAAGCAACAAGCAATGGCTTTTGACAAGCCCTCCAAAAATTTACCCTTTTTATTGGCAGATGCCTGCCAGCGTTCATCCATACATGGATGTAATGTAAAAGCAACAAGCAATGGCTTTTGACAAGCCCTGCAAAAATGTACCCATTTTATTGGCAGATGCCTGCCGGGGTTCATCCATACATTGATGTAATGTAAAAGCAACAAGCAATGGCTTTTGATAAGCCCTCCAATAATGTACTCTTTTTATTGGCAGATGCCTGCCGGGGTTCATCCATACATGGATGTAAAAGTAACAAGCAATGGCTTTTCACAAGCCCTCCAAAAATTTACCCTTTTTATTGGCAGATGCCTACCGGGGTTCATCCATACATGGATGTAATGTAAAAGCAACAAGCAATGGCTTTTCACAAGCCCTCCAAAAATGTACCCTTTTTATTGGCAGATGCCTGCCAGGGTTCATCCATACATGGATGTAAAAGCAACAAGCAATGGCTTTTCACAAGCCCTCCAAAAATGTACCCTTTTTATTGGCAGATGCCTGCCGGGGTTCATCCATACATGGATGTAATGTAAAAGCAACAAGCAATGGCTTTTGATAAGCCCTCCAAAAATGTACCCTTTTTATTGGCAGATGCCTGCCGGGGTTCATCCATACATGGATGTAAAAGCAACAAGCAATGGCTTTTCACAAGCCCTCCAAAACTGTACCCTTTTTATTGGCAGATGCCTGCCAGGGTTCATCCATACATGGATGTAAAAGCAACAAGCAATGGCTTTTCACAAGCCCTCCAAAAATGTACCCTTTTTATTGGCAGATGCCTGTCGGGGTTCATCCATACATGGATGTAATGTAAAAGCAACAAGCAATGGCTTTTGTCAAGCCCTCCAAAAATGTACCCTTTTTATTTGCAGATGCCTGCCGGGGTTCATCCATACATGGATGGAATGTAAAAGCAACAAGCAATGGCTTTTGACAAGCCCTCCAAAAATGTACCCTTTTTATTGGCAGATGCCTGCCGGGGTTCATCCATACATGGATGTAATGTAAAAGCAACAAGCAATGGCTTTTGATAAGTCCTCCAAAAATGTACCCTTTTTATTGGCAGATGTCTGCCGGGGTTCATCCATACATGGATGTAAAAGCAACAAGCAATGGCTTTTCACAAGCCCTCCAAAAATGTACCCTTTTTATTGGCAGATGCCTGCCGGGGTTCATCCATACATGGATGTAATTTAAAAGCAACAAGCAATGGCTTTTCGCAAGCCCTCCTAAAATTTACACTTTTTATTGGCAGATGCCTGTCGGTGTTCATCCATACATGGATGTTATGTAAAAGCAACAAGCAATGGATTTTCACAAGCCCTCCAAAAATGTACCCTTTTTATTGGCAGATGCCTGTCGAGGTTCATCCATACATGGATGTAATGTAAAAGCAACAAGCAATGGCTTTTGTCAAGCCCTCCAAAAATTTACCCTTTTTATTTGCAGATGCCTGCCGGGTTCATCCATACATGGATGTAATGTAAAAGCAACAAGCAATGACTTTTGACAAGCCCTCCAAAAATTTACCCTTTTTATTGACATATGCCTGCCGGGGTTCATCCATACATGGATGTAAAAGCAACAAGCAATGGCTTTTCACAAGCCCTCCAAAAATTTACCCTTTTTATTGGCAGATGCCTGCCGTGGTTCATCCATACATGGATGTAATGTAAAAGCAACAAGCAATGGCTTTTGATAAGCCCTCCAAAAATGTACCCTTTTTATTGGCAGATGCCTGCCGGGGTTCATCCATACATGGATGTAATGAAAAACAACAAGTAATGGCTTTTCACAAGCCCTCCAAAAATGTACCCTTATAATGGCAGATGCCTGCCGGGGTTTATCCATACATGGATGTAAAAGCAACAAGCAATAGCTTTTCACAAGCCCTCCAAAAATGTACCCTTTTATTGGCAGATGCCTGCCGGGGTTCATCCATACATGGATGTAATGTAAAAGCAACAAGCAATGGCTTTTCACAAGCCCTCCAAAAATTTACCCTTTTTATTGGCAGATGCCTGCCAGGGTTCATCCATACATGGATGTAAAAGCAACAAGCAATGGCTTTTCACAAGCCCTCAAAAAATGTACCCTTTTTATTGGCAGATGCCTTCCGGGGTTCATCCATACATGGATGTAATGTAAAAGCAACAAGCAATGGCTTTTGATAAGCCCTCCAAAAATGTACCCTTTTTATTGGCAGATGCCTGCCGGGGTTCATCCATACATGGATGTAATGTAAAAGCAACAAGCAATGGCTTTTGACAAGCCCTCCAAAAATGTACCCTTTTTATTGGCAGATGCCTGCCGGTGTTCATCCATACATGGATGTAATGTAAAAGCAACAAGCAATGGCTTTTGATAAGTCCTCCAAAAATGTACCCTTTTTATTGGCAGATGCCTGCCGGGGTTCATCCATACATGGATGTAAAAGCAACAAGCAATGGCTTTTCACAAGCCCTCCAAAAATGTACCCTTTTTATTGGCAGATGCCTGCCGGGGTTCATCCATACATGGATGAAATGAAAAAGCAACAAGCAATGGCTATTCACAAGCCCTCCAAAAATGTACCCTTTTTAGTGGCAGATGCCTGCCGGGGTTTATCCATACATGGATGTAATGTAAAAGCAACAAGCAATGGCTATTCACAAGCCCTCCAAAAATGTACCCTTTTTATTGGCAGATGCCTGCCGGGGTTTATCCATATATGGATGTAAAAGCAACAAGCAATGGCTTTTCACAAGCCCTCCAAAAATTTACCCTTTTTATTGGCAGATGCCTGCCGGGGTTCATCCATATATTGATGTAATGTAAAAGCAACAAGCAATGGCTTTTGACAAGCCCTCCAAAAATTTACCCTTTTTATTGGCAGATGCCTGCCAGCGTTCATCCATACATGGATGTAAAAGCAACAAGCAATGGCTTTTCACAAGCCCTCCAAAAATGTACCCTTTTTATTGGCAGATGCCTGCCGGGGTTCATCCATACATGGATGTAATGTAAAAGCAACAAGCAATGGCTTTTGATAAGCCCTCCAAAAATGTACCCTTTTTATTGGCAGATGCCTGCCGGGGTTCATCCATACATGGATGTAAAAGCAACAAGCAATGGCTTTTCACAAGCCCTCCAAAACTGTACCGTTTTTATTGGCAGATGCCTGCCAGGGTTCATCCATACATGGATGTAAAAGCAACAAGCAATGGCTTTTCACAAGCCCTCCAAAAATGTACCCTTTTTATTGGCAGATGCCTGTCGGGGTTCATCCATACATGGATGTAATGTAAAAGCAACAAGCAATGGCTTTTGTCAAGCCCTCCAAAAATGTACCCTTTTTATTTGCAGATGCCTGCCGGGGTTCATCCATACATGGATGGAATGTAAAAGCAACAAGCAATGGCTTTTGACAAGCCCTCCAAAAATGTACCCTTTTTATTGGCAGATGCCTGCCGGGGTTCATCCATACATGGATGTAATGTAAAAGCAACAAGCAATGGCTTTTGATAAGTCCTCCAAAAATGTACCCTTTTTATTGGCAGATGTCTGCCGGGGTTCATCCATACATGGATGTAAAAGCAACAAGCAATGGCTTTTCACAAGCCCTCCAAAAATGTACCCTTTTTATTGGCAGATGCCTGCCGGGGTTCATCCATACATGGATGTAATTTAAAAGCAACAAGCAATGGCTTTTCGCAAGCCCTCCTAAAATTTACACTTTTTATTGGCAGATGCCTGTCGGTGTTCATCCATACATGGATGTTATGTAAAAGCAACAAGCAATGGATTTTCACAAGCCCTCCAAAAATGTACCCTTTTTATTGGCAGATGCCTGTCGAGGTTCATCCATACATGGATGTAATGTAAAAGCAACAAGCAATGGCTTTTGTCAAGCCCTCCAAAAATTTACCCTTTTTATTTGCAGATGCCTGCCGGGTTCATCCATACATGGATGTAATGTAAAAGCAACAAGCAATGACTTTTGACAAGCCCTCCAAAAATTTACCCTTTTTATTGACATATGCCTGCCGGGGTTCATCCATACATGGATGTAAAAGCAACAAGCAATGGCTTTTCACAAGCCCTCCAAAAATTTACCCTTTTTATTGGCAGATGCCTGCCGGGGTTCATCCATACATGGATGTAATGTAAAAGCAACAAGCAATGGCTTTTGATAAGCCCTCCAAAAATGTACCCTTTTTATTGGCAGATGCCTGCCGGGGTTCATCCATACATGGATGTAATGAAAAACAACAAGTAATGGCTTTTCACAAGCCCTCCAAAAATGTACCCTTATAATGGCAGATGCCTGCCGGGGTTTATCCATACATGGATGTAAAAGCAACAAGCAATAGCTTTTCACAAGCCCTCCAAAAATGTACCCTTTTATTGGCAGATGCCTGCCGGGGTTCATCCATACATGGATGTAATGTAAAAGCAACAAGCAATGGCTTTTCACAAGCCCTCCAAAAATTTACCCTTTTTATTGACAGATGCCTGCCAGGGTTCATCCATACATGGATGTAAAAGCAACAAGCAATGGCTTTTCACAAGCCCTCAAAAAATGTACCCTTTTTATTGGCAGATGCCTTCCGGGGTTCATCCATACATGGATGTAATGTAAAAGCAACAAGCAATGGCTTTTGATAAGCCCTCCAAAAATGTACCCTTTTTATTGGCAGATGCCTGCCGGGGTTCATCCATACATGGATGTAATGTAAAAGCAACAAGCAATGGCTTTTGACAAGCCCTCCAAAAATGTACCCTTTTTATTGGCAGATGCCTGCCGGTGTTCATCCATACATGGATGTAATGTAAAAGCAACAAGCAATGGCTTTTAATAAGTCCTCCAAAAATTTACCCTTTTTATTGGCAGATGCCTGCCGGGGTTCATCCATACATGGATGTAAAAGCAACAAGCAATGGCTTTTCACAAGCCCTCCAAAAATGTACCCTTTTTATTGGCAGATGCCTGTCGAGGTTCATCCATACATGGATGTAATGTAAAAGCAACAAGCAATGGCTTTTGTTAAGCCCTCCAAAAATTTACCCTTTTTATTTGCAGATGCCTGCCGGGGTTCATCCATACATGGATGTAATGTAAAAGCAACAAGCAATGACTTTTGACAAGCCCTCCAAAAATTTACCCTTTTTATTGGCAGATGCCTGCCGGGGTTCATCCATACATGGATGTAAAAGCAACAAGCAATGGCTTTTCACAAGCCCTCCAAAAATTTACCCTTTTTATTGGCAGATGCCTGCCGGGGTTCATCCATACATGGATGTAATGTAAAAGCAACAAGCAATGGCTTTTGATAAGCCCTCCAAAAATGTACCCTTTTTATTGGCAGATGCCTGCCGGGGTTCATCCATACATGGATGTAATGAAAAACAACAAGCAATGGCTTTTCACAAGCCCTCCAAAAATGTACCCTTTTTAGTGGCAGATGCCTGCCGGGGTTTATCCATACATGGATGTAAAAGCAACAAGCAATGGCTTTTCACAAGCCCTCCAAAAATGTACCCTTTTTATTGGCAGATGCCTGTCGGGGTTCATCCATACATGGATGTAATGTAAAAGCAACAAGCAATGGCTTTTCACAAGCCCTCCAAAAATGTACCCTTTTTATTGGCAGATGCCTGCCGGGGTTCATCCATACATGGATGTAATGTAAAAGCAACAAGCAATGGCTTTTGATAAGCCCTCCAAAAATGTACCCTTTTTATTGGCAGATGCCTGCCGGGGTTCATCCATACATGGATGTAATGTAAAAGCAACAAGCAATGGCTTTTCGCAAGCCCTCCTAAAATTTACACTTTTTATTGGCAGATGCCTGTCGGGGTTCATCCATACATGGATGTAATGTAAAAGCAACAAGCAATGGCTTTTCACAAGCCCTCCAAAAATGTACCCTTTTTAGTGGCAGATGCCTGCCGGGGTTTATCCATACATGGATGTAAAAGCAACAAGCAATGGCTTTTCACAAGCCCTCCAAAAATGTACCCTTTTTATTGGCAGATGCCTGTCGGGGTTCATCCATACATGGATGTAATGTAAAAGCAACAAGCAATGGCTTTTCACAAGCCCTCCAAAAATTTACCCTTTTTATTGGCAGATGCCTGCCAGGGTTCATCCATACATGGATGTAAAAGCAACAAGCAATGGCTTTTCACAAGCCCTCCAAAAATGTACCCTTTTTATTGGCAGATGCCTGCCGGGGTTCATCCATACATGGATGTAATGTAAAAGCAACAAGCAATGGCTTTTGATAAGCCCTCCAAAAATGTACCCTTTTTATTGGCAGATGCCTGCCGGGGTTCATCCATACATGGATGTAATGTAAAAGCAACAAGCAATGGCTTTTGACAAGCCCTCCAAAAATGTACCCTTTTTATTGGCAGATGCCTGCCGGGGTTCATCCATACATGGATGTAATGTAAAAGCAACAAGCAATGGCTTTTGATAAGTCCTCCAAAAATGTACCCTTTTTATTGGCAGATGCCTGCCGGGGTTCATCCATACATGGATGTAAAAGCAACAAGCAATGGCTTTTCACAAGCCCTCCAAAAATGTACCCTTTTTATTGGCAGATGCCTGCCGGGGTTCATCCATACATGGATGTAATGTAAAAGCAACAAGCAATGGCTTTTCGCAAGCCCTCCTAAAATTTACACTTTTTATTGGCAGATGCCTGCCGGGGTTCATCCATACATGGATATAAAAACAACAAGCAATGGCTTTTCGCAAGCCCTCCAAAAATTTACCCTTTTTATTGGCAGATGCCTGCCGGGGTTCATCCATACATGGATGTAATGTAAAAGCAACAAGCAATGGCTTTTGATAAGCCCTCCAAAAATGTACCCTTTTTATTGGCAGATGCCTGCCGGGGTTTATCCATACATGGATGTAAAAGCAACAAGCAATGGCTTTTCACAAGCCCTCCAAAAATGTACCCTTTTATTGGCAGATGCCTGCCGGGGTTCATCCATACATGGATGTAATGTAAAAGCAACAAGCAATGGCTTTTCACAAGCCCTCCAAAAATGTACCCTTTTTATTGGCAGATGCCTGCCAGGGTTCATCCATACATGGATGTAAAAGCAACAAGCAATGGCTTTTCACAAGCCCTCCAAAAATGTACCCTTTTTATTGGCAGATGCCTGCCGGGGTTCATCCATACATGGATGTAATGTAAAAGCAACAAGCAATGGCTTTTGATAAGCCCTCCAAAAATGTACCCTTTTTATTGGCAGATGCCTGCCGGGGTTCATCCATACATGGATGTAATGTAAAAGCAACAAGCAATGGCTTTTGATAAGCCCTCCAAAAATGTACCCTTTTTATTGGCAGATTCCTGCCGGGGTTCATCCATACATAGATGTAAAAGCAACAAGCAATGGCTTTTCACAAGCCCTCCAAAAATGTACCCTTTTTATTGGCAGATGCCTGCCGGGGTTCATCCATACATGGATGTAAAAGCAACAAGCAATGGCTTTTCACAAGCCCTCCAAAAATGTACCCTTTTTATTGGCAGATGCCTGTCGGGGTTCATCCATACATGGATGTAATGTAAAAGCAACAAGCAATGACTTTTGACAAGCCCTCCAAAAATGTACCCTTTTTATTGGCAGATGCCTGCCGGGGTTCATCCATACATGGATGTAAAAGCAACAAGCAATGGCTTTTCACAAACCCTCCAAAAATGTACCCTTTTTATTGGCAGATGCCTGTCGGGGTTCATCCATACATGGATGTAATGTAAAAGCAACAAGCAATGACTTTTGACAAGCCCTCCAAAAATGTACCCTTTTTATTGGCAGATGCCTGTCGGGGTTCATCCATACATGGATGTAATGTAAAAGCAACAAGCAATGACTTTTGACAAGCCCTCCAAAAATTTACCCTTTTTATTGGCAGATGCCTGCCGGGGTTCATCCATACATGGATGTAATGTAAAAGCAACAAGCAATGGCTTTTGATAAGCCCTCCAAAAATTTACCCTTTTTATTGGCAGATGCCTGCTGGGGTTCATCCATACATGGATGTAATTAAAAAGCAACAAGCAATGGCTTTTCACAAGCCCTCCAAAAATGTACCCTTTTTAGTGGCAGATGCCTGCCGGGGTTTATCCATACATGAATGTAAAAGCAACAAGCAATGGCTTTTCACAAGCCCTCCAAAAATGTACCCTTTTTATTGGCAGATGCCTGCCGGGGTTCATCCATACATGGATGTAATGTAAAAGCAACAAGCAATGGCTTTTCGCAAGCCCTCCTAAATTGTACCCATTTTATTGGCAGATGCCTGCCGGGGTTCATCCATACATGGATGTAATGTAAAAGCAACAAGCAATGGCTTTTCACAAGCCCTCCAAAAATGTACCCTTTTTAGTGGCAGATGCCTGCCGGGGTTCATCCATACATGGATGTAATGTAAAAGCAACAAGCAATGGCTTTTCGCAAGCCCTCCTAAAATGTACCCTTTTTATTGGCAGATGCCTGCCGGGGTTCATCCATACATGGATGTAATGTAAAATCAACAAGCAATGGCTTTTCACAAGCCCTCCAAAAATGTACCCTTTTTATTGGAAGATGCCTGCCGGGGTTCATCCATACATGGATGTAAAAGCAACAAGCAATGGCTTTTCACAAGCCCTCCAAAAATGTACCCTTTTTATTGGCAGATGCCTGCCGGGGTTCATCCATACATGGATGTAATGTAAAAGCAACAAGCAATGGCTTTTGTCAAGCCCTCCAAAAATTTACCCTTTTTATTGGCAGATGCCTGCCGGGGTTCATCCATACATGGATGTAATGTAAAAGCAACAAGCAATGACTTT
Source organism: Rhinoderma darwinii (assembly GCF_050947455.1). NCBI lineage: Eukaryota > Metazoa > Chordata > Amphibia > Anura > Rhinodermatidae > Rhinoderma > Rhinoderma darwinii. The sequence goes on from NC_134688.1 coordinate 309,888,508, forward strand.
TGACAAGCCCTCCAAAAATGTACCATTTTTATTGGCAGATGCCTGCCGGGGTTCATCCATACATGGATGAAATGAAAAAGCAACAAGCAATGGCTTTTCACAAGCCCTCCAAAAATGTACCCTTTTTAGTGGCCGATGCCTGCCGGGGTTTATCCATACATGGATGTAAAAGCAACAAGCAATGGCTTTTCACAAGCCCTCCAAAAATGTACCCATTTTATTGGCAGATGCTTGCCAGGGTTCATCCATACATGGATGTAATGTAAAAGCAACAAGCAATGGCTTTTCACAAGCCCTCCTAAAATGTACCCTTTTTATTGGCAGATGCCTGCCGGGGTTCATCCATACATGGATGTAATGTAAAAGCAACAAGCAATGGCTTTTGATAAGCCCTCCAAAAATGTACCCTTTTTATTGGCAGATGCCTGCCCGGGTTCATCCATACATGGATGTAAAAGCAACAAGCAATGGCTTTTCACAAGCCCTCCAAAAATTTACCCTTTCTATTTACAGATGCCTGCCGGGGTTCATCCATACATGGATGTAATGTAAAAGCCCCAAGCAATGGCTTTTGATAAGCCCTCCAAAAATGTACCCTTTTTATTGGCAGATGCCTGCCTGGGTTCATCCATACATGGATGTAAAAACAACAAGCAATGGCTTTTCACAAGCCCTGCAAAAATATACCCTTTTTATTGGCAGATGCCTGGCGGGGTTCATCCATACATGGATGTAATGTAAAAGCAACAAGCAATGGCTTTTGACAAGCCCTCCAAAAATGTACCCTTTCATTGGCAGATGCCTGCCGGGGTTCATCCATACATGGATGTAAAAACAACAAGCAATGGCTTTTTACAAGCCCTCCAAAAATGTACCCTTTTTATTGGCAGATTGCTGCCGGGATTCATCCATACATGGATGTAATGTAAAAGCAACAAGCAATGGCTTTTGTCAAGCCCTCCAAAAATGTACCCTTTTTATTGGCAGATGCCTGCCGGGGTTCATCCATACATGGATGTAATGTAAAAGCAACAAGTAATGGCTTTTCACAAGCCCTCCAAAAATGTACCCTTTTTAGTGGCAGATGCCTGCCGGGGTTTATCCATACATGGATGTAAAAGCAACAAGCAATGGCTTTTCACAAGCCCTCCAAAAATGTACCCTTTTTATTGGCAGATGCCTGCAGGGGTTCATCCATACATGGATGTAATGTAAAAGCAACAAGCAATGGCTTTTCACAAGCCCTCCAAAAATGTACCCTTTTTATTGGCAGATGCCTGCCGGGGTTCATCCATACATGGATGTAAAAGCAAGAAGCAATGGCTTTTCACAAGCCCTCCAAAAATGTACCCATTTTATTGGCAGATGCCTGCCGGGGTTCATCCATACATGGATGTAATGTTAAAGCAACAAGCAGAGGCTTTTGATAAGCCCTCCAAAAATGTACCCTTTTTATTGGCAGATGCCTGCGGGGGTTCATCCATACATGGATGTAATGAAAAAGCATCAAGCAATGGCTTTTCACAAGCCCTCCAAAAATGTACCCTTTTTAGTGGCAGATGCCTGCCGGGGGTTCATCCATACATGGATGTAATGTAAAAGCAACAAGCAATGGCTTTTTACATGCCCTCCAAAAATGTACCCTTTTTATTGGCAGATGCCTGCCTGGGTTCATCCATACATGGATGTAAAAGCAACAAGCAATGGCTTTTCACAAGCCCTCCAGGCCTGCTTGTAGTAGACGGCAGTGGAGGTGTATTGGTGGTAGTAGAGGTAGCCAACCCAGACAGCAAGGGTGGTGGTAGTAGTAGTAGCAGCACATTAAAAAAAGAGACTGGACGACAGTCACAGGACAAAGCCCTGTGGTGGGGCAGGCCTCAGGCCTGCTTGTAGCAGACGGCCGTGGAGGTGTATTGGTGGTAGTAGAGGTAGCCAACACAGACAGCAAGGGTGGTAGACTAGTAGTAGTAGTAGTAGCAGCACATTAAAAAAAGAGACTGTACGACAGTCACAGGACAAAGCCCTGTGGTGGGGCAGGCCTCAGGCCTGCTTGTAGCAGACGGGCGTCAGTGGAGGTGTATTGGTGGTAGTAGAGGTAGCCAACACAGACAGCAAGGGTGGTAGACTGGTAGTAGTAGTAGCAGCACATTAAAAAAGAGACTGGACGACAGTCACAGGACAAAGCCCTGTGGTGGGGCAGGCCTCAGGCCTGCTTGTAGCAGACGGCAGTGGAGGTGTATTGGTGGTAGTAGAGGTAGCCAACACAGACAGCAAGGGTGGTAGACTGGTAGTAGTAGTAGTAGCAGCACATTAAAAAAAGAGACTGGACGACAGTCACAGGACAAAGCCCTGTGGTGGGGCAGGCCTCAGGCCTGCTTGTAGCAGACGGCAGTGGAGGTGTATTGGAGGTAGTAGAGGTAGCCAATACAGACAGCAAGGGTGGTAAACTGGTAGTAGTAGTAGTAGTAGCAGCACATTAAAAAAAGAGACTGGACGACAGTCACAGGACAAAGCCCTGTGGTGGGGCAGGCCTCAGGCCTGCTTGTAGCAGACGGCAGTGGAGGTGTATTGGAGGTAGTAGAGGTAGCCAACACAGACAGCAAGGGTGGTAGTAGTAGTAGCAGCACATTAAAAAAAAGAGACTGGACGACAGTCACAGGACAAAGCCCTGTGGTGGGGCAGGCCTGCTTGTACCAGACTGCACTGGGGGTGGATTGGTGGTAGAAGTAGTAGCAGCACCAACAGCGGCACATTAAAAAAAGAGTGGACAGGACAGAATCCCGTAGTAGCAGGCGGCTGTAGCAGGCGGCAGCAGCAGCAGCAGCAATGTCAGAGCTAATCAGTGGCATCAGGCACAGGGGTTTTAAAATCCTCACCGATCCACGCTTGATTCATTTTCAGAAACGTGAGATTTTCCAAGCTGTTGGCGGACAATCTTGTTCACTTAGGGGTGACGAAGCCCCCTGCCGCGCTGAATACCCTCTCTGACGTTACACTGGAGGGTGGACAAGACAGTACACCCATGGCAAACTGGGCCAGTTCTTGCCAATGATCTAATCTGCTGACCCAGAAGTCCATGGGGTCTGGGATCAGCATTTCTGACGGAGAAAGGGCACAGTCCAGGTACGAGTGAACCTGGTTGTTTAGGTGCTGCACCTGGTGATGGTGAACATCCCTTTGGTGACTACGATGTGTGTCAGGTCGGGGTATTGGATGTAAAAATGTTGTCATCATATTTTCCAAACTGAATTGGCGGCTGCTGCTGCTGCTGCCGCCTATTGCAGAGGTAGCTCTGCCAGAGGCGGTGGAACGATGAGACAGTGGGGAGCGGAGATTGGCCCCCTGGTAAGACATGCTTGCAGCAGGTGTTTGCCGTTTGAAAGCCGTGACAAGCTGGCTGCATAGCTTCTCTCGATAATAAGCCAATTTTGCCTCCCTCTCAGAAGGCGCAAAAAACTCCCCCATTCTGGCTTTATATCGAGGGTCTAAAAGTGTGGCTATCCAGTAGTCATCTCTTTGCTTCATGCTAACAATACGACAGTCAGAGCGCAAGTAACAAAGCATACAACTCGCCATCCTGGCCAGCGTTTCAGAGGGCCCGGTTGGTTCCATCTCCGCCCCATACTGCCATGGTTGTCCATGATCAAGGTCGTCGTCAGACTCGTCATCACCACCATCACTGTCATGTTGTGCGGCTGCCTCGTCCCCTATCCCTTCCTGTGATTCCATCTCCTCTTCAGGTCCTGTTTCCTCATCCTCCTCCTCCTCTTCCTCAACATCCATAGCCAGATGTGATCCTTCCTCCATCATCGCTGAATCATCGCTGTGAGCGTTTGCTCCATAATGAATATCAGCGGCATAACATCGTTCATTCTGCTAGCGTCACGGCTCACAAATCGTTTGGCCTCTTCAAAGGGCCTCAAAATGCGACATGCGTCTCTAACCAGCTACCAGTGCCTGAGCTCAAAATTACACTGGCTCCAAACGCTGCCCGTCTGCTGCATCAGGAAATCATTCACGGCTTTCCACGGTTCGTACAGACGATCCAACATGTGCAGGGTGGAATTCCAGCGAGTTGGAACGTCGCAAATCAGGCTGTGTTCTGGGAGATTGTTTTGACGCTGCAAGTCCAGGAGGGCGTGCTTAAATGCATTCGAACGTCTAAAGCGAACGCAAACCCTCCTGGACATGGCCAGCATACCCTTCAAACCAACATATGACTTTAAGAAGCGTGTTATGACCAGATTGATCACATGTGCCATGCAAGGAGCGTGTGTCAGGTGACCTAGACGCAGTGTAGCCACAACGTTCTTGCCGTTATCAGAGACAACATTGCCCAGTGTGAGTTTCAGAGGAGACAGCCAGCGTGCGATTTCCTCCTTGATGCACAGCAGCAGGTCCTGCCCTGTGTGGCTTTTCTCGCCCAGGCTCAGCAGGTGTAAGACAGCATTGTGGTGCTTCACCTTGCACCTATGAAAAGAGGAGGGAGGAGGAGTGGAAGATACGCTGTGTCCTGTCGGCAGGGGTGAACCTAGCCCGTCTGCCGCCTGAGGCGAACTATAAAAAGGCACCCCCCCCCCCCCACAAATCTATCGGAGTTTTCTCATTCCTAACTTTACACATCAAACACGGAATATATAATATTTTTAAATAGGAAAACATTTGATGTTTATTTGTTAGGCTCTGTTCACACAGAGTATTTTGACGAGTTTTTGGGCGCGGAAACCGCTCCGCAAAACTCGTCAAAAACCGGCCGAAAATGCCTCCCGAGAAAGAAGGGACATGCCCTATCTTCGCACGTTTACGCCTCTGACATCCTATTGACATCAATGGGAGGCAGAGAGAGGGTATTTCGCTGAGTTTTTTGCCCGTAGCACTCAATGGCCGTGAGCGAAAAACGCGGTGAAAATCGCGGCAAACGACGTGCAGGAAGGACAAAATTTGCCTCAAAAACCCAAAAAACTCAGTGTGAACATAACTTTAAAGTGCTGTTTGAAGTATGGAAAATATTTAAAGAATTATTCTTTCTGCCAATCAGTGCAGTGCAAATAGTACAGTCTGCCCTGCCCCATATCTCTCCTCGGCAGCCAGTCTCATTTGCGGCGAAACTCTCTGCAATTACATTCAGGCCAGTCCAGGACGGATCGCGCTTAGCGCTGTTTTGAAGCGGCACGTCCTGGGCTGGTTTCTTTGCTCTACCTGCTGTATTGTTGTGGTCTGCCTGTGCTGGCTCGATGCCAGTGGTGGATTAATATGATCTTTGGCCATGTGCGGTCCACAAGTTATGGACCCACATCCCACACGTAAGTATCACCTACATGTCAAAGTACATCACATGCCACTCTGCGGACTGTCTCTTAGCCTGATCATCCGCTGCCACTCACACTTCCCCACAGCCCCCACCACTGTAATGTACATAGATTGTAAGACAAACATTACCAATAATACCGCCATACTGCTACTGAATAATACCCCATACTGTTACTGAATAATACCCCCATACTGTTACTGAATAATACTCCCATACTGTTACTGAATAATACCCTCATACTGTTACTGAATAATACCCCCATACTGTTACTGAATAATACCTCCATACTGTTACTGAATAATACCTCCATACTGTTACTGAATAATACCTCCATACTGTTACTGAATAATACATTTATACTGTTACTGAATAATACCTCCATACTATTACTGAATAATATCCCCATACTGTTACTGAATAACACCTCCATACTGTTACTGAATAATACATTTATACTGTTACTGAATAATACTTCCATAATGTTACTGAATAATACCCTCATACTGTTACTGAATAATACCTCCATACTGTTACTGAATAATACCTCCATACTGTTACTGAATAATACCCCCATACTGTTACTGAATAATACCCCCATACTGTTACTGAATAATACATTTATACTGTTACTGAATAATACATTTATACTGTTACTGAATAATACATTTATACTGTTACTGAATAATACCTCCATACTGTTACTGAATAATACCCTCATACTGTTACTGAATAATACCTCCTTACTGTTACTGAATAATACCTCCAAACTGTTACTGAATAATACCTCCATACTGTTACTAAATAATACCCCCATACTGTTACTGAATAATACATTTATACTGTTACTGAATAATACATTTATACTGTTACTGAATAATACCACCATACTGTTACTGAATAATACCACCATACTGTTACTGAATAATACCACCATACTGGTACTGAATAATATCCCCATACTGTTACTGAATAATACCACCATACTGTTACTGAATAATACCTCCATACTGTTACTGAATAATACGACCATACTGTTACTGAATAATACCTCCATATTGTTACTGAATAATACCTCCATACTGTTACTGAATAATACCTCCATACTGTTACTAAATAATACCCCCATACTGTTACTGAATAATCCCTCCATACTGTTACTGAATAATACCTCCATACTGTTACTGAATAATACCCCCATACTGTTACTGAATAATACCCCCATACGGTTACTGAATAATCCCTCCATACTGTTACTGAATAATACCCCCATACTGTTACTGAATAATCCCTCCATACTGTTACTGAATAATACCTCCATACTGTTACTGAATAATACCTCCACACCATAACCACATAGTGACTGAATAATACCCCCATACTGTTACTGAATAATACCCCCATACTGTTACTGAATAATACCTCCATACTGTTACTGAATAATACCTCCATACTGTTACTGAATAATACCTCCATACTGTTACTGAATAATACATTTATACTGTTACTGAATAATACCTCCATACTATTACTGAATAATACCCCCATACTATTACTGAATAATCCCTCCATACTGTTACTGAATAATACCTCCATACTGTTACTGAATAATACCTCCATACTGTTACTGAATAATACCTCCATACTGTTACTGAATAATACATTTATACTGTTACTGAATAATACCTCCATACTGTTACTGAATAATACCTCCATACTGTTACTGAATAATACCTCCATACTGTTACTGAATAATACCCCCATACTGTTACTGAATAATACCCCCATACTGTTACTGAATAATACATTTATACTGTTACTGAATAATACATTTATACGGTTACTGAATAATACATTTATACTGTTACTGAATAATACCTCCATACTGTTACTGAATAATACCCTCATACTGTTACTGAATAATACCTCCTTACTGTTACTGAATAATACCTCCATACTGTTACTGAATAATACCTCCATACTGTTACTAAATAATACCCCCATACTGTTACTGAATAATACATTTATACTGTTACTGAATAATACATTTATACTGTTACTGAATAATACCACCATACTGTTACTGAATAATACCACCATACTGGTACTGAATAATATCCCCATACTGTTACTGAATAATACCACCATACTGTTACTGAATAATACCTCCATACTGTTACTGAATAATACCACCATACTGTTACTGAATAATACCTCCATATTGTTACTGAATAATACCTCCATACTGTTACTGAATAATACCTCCATACTGTTACTAAATAATACCCCCATACTGTTACTGAATAATCCCACCATACTGTTACTGAATAATACCTCCATACTGTTACTGAATAATACCCCCATACTGTTACTGAATAATACCCCCATACTGTTACTGAATAATCCCTCCATACTGTTACTGAATAATACCCCCATACTGTTACTGAATAATCCCTCCATACTGTTACTGAATAATACCTCCATACTGTTACTGAATAATACCTCCACACCATAACCACATAGTGACTGAATAATACCCCCATACTGTTACTGAATAATACCCCCATACTGTTACTGAATAATACCTCCATACTGTTACTGAATAATACCTCCATACTATTACTGAATAATACCCCCATACTATTACTGAATAATCCCTCCATACTGTTACTGAATAATACCTCCATACTGTTACTGAATAATACATTTATACTGTTACTGAATAATACCTCCATACTGTTACTGAATAATACATTTATACTGTTACTGAATAATACCTCCATACTATTACTGAATAATACCCCCATACTATTACTGAATAATCCCTCCATACTGTTACTGAATAATACCTCCATACTGTTACTGAATAATACCTCCATACTGTTACTGAATAATACCTCCATACTGTTACTGAATAATACCTCCATACTGTTACTGAATAATACCTCCATACTGTTACTGAATAATACCTCCATACTGTTACTGAATAATACCTCCATACTGTTACTGAATAATACCCCCATACTGTTACTGAATAATACCCCCATACTGTTACTGAATAATACCCCCATACTGTTACTGAATAATACCCCCATACTGTTACTGAATAATACCTCCATACTGTTACTGAATAATAAATTTATACTGTTACTGAATAATACCTCCATACTGTTACTGAATAATACATTTATACTGTTACTGAATAAGACATTTATACTGTTACTGAATAATACCTCCATACTGTTACTGAATAATACCTCCATACTGTTACTGAATAATACCTCCATACTGTTACTGAATAATACCTCCATACTGTTACTGAATAATACCCCCATACTGTTACTGAATAATACCTCCATACTGTTACTGAATAATACCCCCATACTGTTACTGAATAATACCTCCATACTGTTACTGAATAATACCCCCATACTGTTACTGAATAATACCCCCATACTGTTACTGAATAATACCCCCATACTGTTACTGAATAATACCCACATACTGTTACTGAATAATACCCCCATACTGTTACTGAATAATACATTTATACTGTTACTGAATAATACCTCCATACTATTACTGAATACCCCCATACTATTACTGAATAATCCCTCCATACTGTTACTGAATAATACCTCCATACTGTTACTGAATATTACCTCCATACTGTTACTGAATAATACCTCCATACTGTTACTGAATAATACATTTATACTGTTACTGAATAATACCTCCATACTGTTACTGAATAATACCTCCATACTGTTACTGAATAATACCTCCATACTGTTACTGAATAATACCTCCATACTGTTACTGAATAATACCTCCATACTGTTACTGAATAATACCTCCATACTGTTACTGAATAATACCCCCATACTGTTACTGAATAATACCTCCATACTGTTACTGAATAATACCCCCATACTGTTACTGAATAATACCTCCATACTGTTACTGAATAATACATTTATACTGTTACTGAATAATACCTCCATACTGTTACTGAATAATACATTTATACTGTTACTGAATAATACCTCCATACTATTACTGAATAATACCCCCATACTATTACTGAATAATCCCTCCATACTGTTACTGAATAATACCTCCATACTGTTACTGAATAATACCTCCATACTGTTACTGAATAATACCTCCATACTGTTACTGAATAATACATTTATACTGTTACTGAATAATACCTCCATACTGTTACTGAATAATACCTCCATACTGTTACTGAATAATACCTCCATACTGTTACTGAATAATACCTCCATACTGTTACTGAATAATACCCCCATACTGTTACTGCATAATACCCCCATACTGTTACTGAATAATACCCCCATACTGTTACTGAATAATACCCCCATACTGTTACTGAATAATACCTCCATACTGTTACTGAATAATAAATTTATACTGTTACTGAATAATACCTCCATACTGTTACTGAATAATACATTTATACTGTTACTGAATAAGACATTTATACTGTTACTGAATAATACCTCCATACTGTTACTGAATAATACCTCCATACTGTTACTGAATAATACCTCCATACTGTTACTGAATAATACCTCCATACTGTTACTGAATAATACCCCCATACTGTTACTGAATAATACCTCCATACTGTTACTGAATAATACCCCCATACTGTTACTGAATAATACCTCCATACTGTTACTGAATAATACCCCCATACTGTTACTGAATAATACCCCCATACTGTTACTGAATAATACCCCCATACTGTTACTGAATAATACCCACATACTGTTACTGAATAATACCCCCATACTGTTACTGAATAATACATTTATACTGTTACTGAATAATACCTCCATACTATTACTGAATACCCCCATACTATTACTGAATAATCCCTCCATACTGTTACTGAATAATACCTCCATACTGTTACTGAATAATACCTCCATACTGTTACTGAATAATACCTCCATACTGTTACTGAATAATACATTTATACTGTTACTGAATAATACCTCCATACTGTTACTGAATAATACCTCCATACTGTTACTGAATAATACCTCCATACTGTTACTGAATAATACCTCCATACTGTTACTGAATAATACCTCCATACTGTTACTGAATAATACCTCCATACTGTTACTGAATAATACCCCCATACTGTTACTGAATAATACCTCCATACTGTTACTGAATAATACCCCCATACTGTTACTGAATAATACCTCCATACTGTTACTGAATAATACATTTATACTGTTACTGAATAATACCTCCATACTGTTACTGAATAATACCCCCATACTGTTACTGAATAATACCTCCATACTGTTACTGAATAATACCTCCATACTGTTACTGAATAATACATTTATACTGTTACTGAATAATACCCCCATACTGTTACTGAATAATACCTCCATACTGTTACTGAATAATACCTTCATACTGTTACTGAATAATACCTCCATACGGTTACTGAATAAAACTGCCAAACCATGATCACATATTACTACAACATTGTGTCAGAAAAAACCCACCATACTGTTAGTGAATAAATCACACTATATATAGACCAATATTACCACCATATAGTGACCTTATAGAGGTAGATGCCAGTTATACACAAGATATCTGCAAACCATATAAGTGATTACAGTATAGTTATATCGAGTGACTATTGTGGCAAATTTAAGTTTTTTACATTTTTATACTGCTTTTTTTTGGTAGGTTCCGCTGGAGCGTTTGGACTACGTCGTAGATACATTGGACTACTCCGATGATCTACTTTAAAAAAAAAAAAAAAAATGGTGAAAGAGGGTTGCATGGGGGAGTTTAGATTTCAATAAAAGTTTTTCTTGTGTTTTTTTTTAATACTTTATTATGGCCTTAGTAATGGCTGCTGTCTGATTGAGAGCGTCCATTACTAAGAAGGGGCTTATTGATAGCCAGTAAAAAGGCTATCACTAACCCCTATAATTACCCCGGTTCTCACTGCCGCGAGGGGAGTACGATCCAGTATCCGACCATCTGAAGCGACGGTAAGGCACCAGGGCGGTCACAGGCTGGTTTTACCAGGCTGGGAAGGGATAAAAAAACGTGGCCCTTCCCACCCTGGGGATGCTAGGCTGCAGCTGCTTTATTGTATCTGGCTGGTTGTGAAAAATAGCGGGAACCCCACGTCTTTTAAAAAAAAGAAATATAAAAAAAATTACGTGAGATCCCCTCCATTTTTCATAACCAGCCAGATACAATAAAGCAGCAGCAGCAGCCTAGCATCACCAGGCTGGGAAGGGCCATGGTTTTAGGCCATTCCGAGCCTGATATTACCTGCCTGCGGCCACCCCAGTACCCGCCCTTCTCTTCAGACAGTCGGGTGCTGGATCGTACCCAGCTTTTTTCAGTACTCCTGGTGGCGGTGGGTACCGGGGTAATAATATGGGTTAGTGATAGCCTTATTACTGGCTAACACTAAGCCCCTTCTCAGTAATGGACGCTCTCAGACAGCTGCCATTACTAAGGCGGTAATGAAGTATTAAAAAACAGAGACATAAAGACATTTATTTTATTAAAATGACAACTCTTCCACACAATCCACTTTAACCATTTTATTTTTAAAAAAAAAGAAATAAAGCTTAAATCAGCGAAGTAGTCCAATGAATCTACGACGTAGTCCAAATGGTCCAGCGGAACCTGCAAAACAAAAATTAGCAGTATGAAAAATAAAAATAAAGCTGGCTGCCCCCACAGACGTACAAACATATGAATAAATAGCTACCTTCGGAAACATATTAAAATAATTAGAAAAATTAGGCCAATAAAAAAATAAAAAATTATAACACCTTTCTTTTAAAGAGAACCTTTCACCTCCCCATACATGTACAGCTGAGTGCAGCAGGTAATGGGGAGGGCCGCACAAACTCTGGGGCACTTTACATTTTTTTCGTTATTTAGATATCAGTGCTGTAATATTTGGCGCCCGATATTTAAATAACCCCCTGAACTGTCAATGGGGAGGTAATTGGCAAGGGGGCGTGTAACATCGCTGTGACACTGTCCAATCAGCTACGGTCAGCGTTACAGCAAGAGCTGGAGAGAGAGCGCGTGCGCGCAGCTCCGCCACCACTAAGGAACACAAGAGGAGAAGAAGAGTGTGAATTCTTCTTCTTCTGTTTCATGGCATCGGAGCTGTGCGTGCACGCACGCTCTCACTCTTTAGCTCTCGGCAGACAAGGACGACAAGACTGATCTCTCACCTGAGATCACAGTCTTGTACTTGCCTGCCGAGAGCTGAAGAGTGAGAGCGTGCGTGTGCACATGATCTCCTCTCTCCAGCTCTTGCTGTTGACATTGTCCGCAGCGGATTGGGCAGTGTCACAGCGATGTTACACGTCCCCTTGCCAATTACCGCCCCATTGGCAGTTCATGGGGTTATTTAAATATCGGGCGCCAAATATTACAGCACCGATATCTAAGTATGGAAAGAGGGTAGAAAAAAAAAAGTAAAGTGCCCCAGAGTTTGTGCAGCCCTCCCCATTACATGCTGCACTCAAATGCAAATCTGTGGGCAGGTGAAAGATTCTCTTTAAAGTGTAACAACTTTTTAAAAAAATGTTGACATGTCAGAAGTTTTGATCAGTGGGGGCCGAGCACTGAGACACCTCCACTAGTCGCTTAAACGAAGCAGCAGAAGTGCTCGGGTGAGCGTGTGCCGCTTCAATTCTGTTTGGCTTTCCTTGGAGCAGTGTACAGGCTCAATAGAAAGTCTAGGAGTCCGTACACCGCTCACTCGGCTGAAAGTCGATCATAAATGAAGCGGCACAGCGCTCACCCGAGCACTTCTGCTGCTTCGTTTTAGCAATCGGTGGGGGCCTCAGTGCTCGGTCCCCCACCGATGAAAACTTCGGACATGTCACTATGATATATAAAGATATCTATTACTGCGAATGGTGCAAGTTTTAATTACTTTTTATTGAAAATGATTTGCACTTTTTGAGATACAGCTGCTTTGTATCCTGTATACAGAGCAGCTGTATATAGCGCTGAGACCTAAATCCATTAGGTCGCCTATTACCGATCACATCTAAGTTATGAACTTAGATGTGATCGGTTACAGCTCGATCCTGCAGGACTCGCTGACCTGACGGATACAGGATACAGCGCTATATACATTATATAATATATTTATTTTAATTAGCGGGGGCAGGTTTATGGGGAAGGATTAGGGCCTGTTCACATCAGCGTTGGCTTTCCGTTCCGGGGTTCCGTGGGAGGCTTCCGTCGGGTGAACCCCCTGCAACGGAAAGTCAAACTGAAACCACAGCTTACGTTTCAGTCACCATTGAAATCAATGGTGACGGAAACATTGCTAATGGTTTCCATTCATCACCATTCCGGCAGGTTTCAGTTTTTGTGACGGAATCAAGAGCGCAGTCGACTGTGCTAATGGTGACTGAAACGGAAGCTGTGGTTTCAGTTTGACTTTCCGTTGCGGGGTTACCTCCGACGGAACCCCAGAACGGAAAGCCAACGCTGATGTGAACAGGACCTAAGGCTTCTTTCACAGTAGCATTAATATACGTTTACCTCTCTTCCGTCAGAGGAAGAGAGGATCAATACGTTAAACGGAAAGCAACGGCTCCATAAGAATTACCATTGCTTTCAATGGTAATTCTTTTGTATCAGTTGCTTTCCGTTTGTCTCCGTTCGCTAAGTTTCCGTTTTTTTTAAAGGAAACAAAAGTGAAGTCTGCAGAACTTTTATTTCCGTTCAAAAGAACGGAAACCTAGCGAACGGAGACAAACGGAAAGCAACTGATACAAAAGAATTACCATTGAAAGCAATGGTAATTCTAATGGAGCCTTTGCTTTCCGTTTAACGTATTGATCCTCTCTTCCTCTGACGGAAGAGAGGTAAACGTATATTAATGCTAGTGTGAACAAAGCCCAATACAAGTAAGATATTAATAAATAAATATATAAAAAAACAAAACCCAAATGGGATTTGAACCAGCAACCTCCAGGTGTAAGGCAGACAAGCTAACCACTACAATATAGAAAGCTTCAGTCAATCCCTATGAAACTGTAGTACTTGAGGGTTTATTGAATGACAGGCACTCTGCTGCGTGTGGGTGGTGACTGGTCAGAGACTCACAGTCAGACTGGCTGCCGCAGCTGCTGCATGCAGTGTGCACTGTGAGACTCACCAGTCTGCCCTATTTGTAGCTTTCCCACGCTAATTAAGCACAGGAAAGCTACAAAGCCAGGAGTATACTGCAGGGGGGGGGTCGTTTTACTGACAACAGAGGGCTCTATAGGGGGGAATCATCCCCCCACCATAGAGCCCTGACTAGTTACTATACTGGAAGGTTAGGGGGGTCTGAGCATCTGACTGCTCTAAAGTGGGGGCAGAATCCCCCCTTTAGAGCTCTCTGCAGTAAGTCAGACGCTCAGACCCTCCCCCACCCACACTAATCGTTCCATTATAGTGATGTGAGGGCTCTATGGGGTGGATTATTCCAGCCCCATAGAGCCCTCTGCTGTCGGTAAAATGCCCCCCTGCAGTATACTCACGTCCCGGTCCCAGCAAGGCAGGCACTTACCTCGTGGTGCTGGTGCTGCTCGTCGCTCCTCCTGCAGACTTGCTCCTCTCTGGCTGTATGTACTGTGTACAGCGTCAGAGAGGAGGAGGAGTAGTATTACAGACGTTCGGCGCGTCTGCATGGCCCCTCCCCCCGGTCCAGTCGCGGGCTGAAAATGCCGCGCCCCCCGTTTGGGTAGGTGGTGCCGCCTGAGGCCGTCGGCGCACCTGGCCTCATGGCAGGTTCGGCACTGCCTGTCGGGGACGGGAAGACCTCCAAGGAGGAAGGCAAGGAGGAGGAGGAGGAGTAGGAGGAGGAGGATGGTAGGCGCCTGGTGTCCGGAGTTGAACCAGAAAGATACAAGCGTGGAGGTGGTAATGCCTGGCATTGCTGCGGTGGTGCATCGGACTGCAAAATATTGACCCAGTGGGCCGTGAAAGACATGTACTGTCCCTGCCCATAGTTGCTGCTCCACGTGTCGACGGTGGCATGTACCCTGCTGCACACGGATAATTGCAAGGACTGGCACACCTTTTCCTCCACGTGCTTGTGCAAGGCAGGGACAGCTGTTTTGGAGAAGTAATGTGGGCTGGGTATTCTCCACCTAGGCTGAGCGCACGCCATCAATTGCTTGAAGCCGGCGGAGTCGACCAGGTGGTACGGCAGCGACTACACCACCAACAACTTAGCAAGGTGTGAATTAAGCCGCACGACAAGTGGATGACTGGGTATATATTGTTGCTTATTGGACAACGATTCCGTAATGGATAACTGACGGGACATAGGAGGAGCACTAGATGACAGTGATGATGATGATGATGACAACGACATGGTGGATAAGGCCTGGCTACTACTTAGATGACAGGGACTCGGAGCAGCATCAGCGGCAGAGGGGTCTTCATTGATGTACATGATAATGGTGGGGCATGTCGATTGTCCCACATGGCCTTGTGATGCCGCTCCATGTGTTTACGTAGAGCGGTAGTTCCTACATTGCTGCCCTGCCCACGCCTTACTTTCTGCTTGCAGATACGGCACTGTGCCATGTTTTCGTCCTCCGGGAAGGTACAGAAAAATTGCCACACGGCAGAGTACCGTAAAGAGGTAGTACCACGTCCACCACCACCACCAAAACCCGAGCTTGCCCCTTGTCTGGCAGGCTTTTTTCGGGAGCCTACACCAGCATCAGTGTCGCCGTCACCGGCTCCTGAGCTGACCCTACCGCTGCAACGTTTGGCAGATTGACTTCTGCCCCTACCTTGGCTTGGCTGTTTATCACGGCCAGTGCCGCCACTACTACCCTCCTCCTCTGACGCCGTCATCACCTCGTCACCTGGTTCCCACGTCCTGTCTAAAACAACATCATCATCATAGCCTTCCTCATCATCCCCGCCACTTCTGTCACTGTGTTGTGAATGTGATGTGACATCATGTTAGGCTCCATGCCCCCCTCATTACTGCGTCTGCCACCACGGCTACCACCACCAACACCCCCACTACCGCATCTATGCGTCTCGGACACCGCTTCCACCTCCACCACCGCCGCAACACACTCCGTTGGCTGACTCGCGGAAAACAAATCATCATCATCACTATGTTGTTCAGTATCTTCCTTCGCACCCGAGGAGATGTCTCTTAGGACTCTCAGGAAAGATGGCTTCCCGCTAGGAAGGGGGAGCGAAGACATAGATGATGGAATGGAAACGCTAGAAATACCTATATTACTACTGTCACTGTGCCAAGGAACTGTAGAGGATCTGGAATCCAACGAAACCTGGCTTGAAGCCAGATCGTCAGAGTCTTCCTGCTGAGATGACCGCGAGACAGCCAACCAGTCCACAATGGCCGTATTGTCTAAAGTAACCCGCCCACCGGAGGAGATAGACAAGTCTGGCTTGCTGATACTGCTACTACTACCAGCAGGCACATTGCTGCTTCTACTAGTGGAACTGGGCACATGTCTTGTGCCAGAAATGCTGGTACTGGGTCTGGCACCAACAGATCCAACATTTGGACTGGAAGAGGAGACGGCATGGGTGTTTTTTCCTCTACCCCGTCCTTTCACAACCTTTTTTTTACCAGACATTTCACTGCTGGAGTGCAGCAAGTTGAATCAAAACCCGGGGGAGGAGCCCCTTCTAAAAGCGTATTCACACTAACACTGTCTTGGCAAATGGCAATGAATGAGAATTTCTATCAGCCACGCCGCGGTGCACTCAGGGAATGCTGGGCGTTGTAGTACTACGTCTACTACAAAGGCTGCCTGTATTGCAAGTTGGATTGTTATTTGTTTGTTATGTTAACGGCCGGGGATGAGCCCCTTCTAAAAGCGTATTCACACACTGACACTGGCTTGGCAAATGGCAATGAATGAGAATTTCTATCAGCCACGCCGCAGTGCACTCAGGGAATGCTGGGCGTTGTAGTACTACGTCTACTACAAAGGCTGCCTGTATTGCAAGTTGGATTGTTATTTGTTTGTTATGTTAACGGCCGGGGATGAGCCCCTTCTAAAAGCGTATTCACACACTGACACTGGCTTGGCAAATGGCAATGAATGAGAATTTCTATCAGCCACTGTGCACTGACTCAGGGAATGCTGGGCGTTGTAGTACTACAAAGCCTGCCTGTATTGCAAGTTGGATGCAACGGGGATGAGCCCCTTATAAAAGCGTATTCACACACTGGCTGAGTAGTGAGTAGTGGATGAGCCACTTCGATTGCTGGATTCCTGCCTTTTAGATTCCTAAAGCTTTCCCTTACTGCACAGAAATTATATCCCTACAGCTCCTGTCTCTAAAATGGCCGCTGAGCTCCGTGCATAGACTTTTATTGCAGGCTTGAGCCCGCCCCTATGCTGCCACCCGATTGGCTGGGAGAGCCATTTGCAAGGCATTATGGGGTAGCCTGATGTCAGGTGATCTTGTGAAATCCTCCATTTTACATCTAACATGTGGCAGGCGCCAAAATGTAGCCGGGTTCGGTCAAAACGGGTTCGGCAGAACCCGGTGAAGTTCGGATTCGCTGCGAACCGAACTTTTCCGGAAGTTCGGACCGAAACCAGGTTCGGTTGTCCCGGTTCGCTCATCTCTACTCTGGAGATATCCTCATGGCTACCCCCAGTCGAGAAAAGATGTTCGAGTTTCCACCTCAGACCATGATACAGGCGTTTCCTGTCCAGGCTTCTAAGGCTCGAGATCTGGCGGAAGAATTTTGACACCCTTCTTTTAAATATCTCCCACCACTCTGACTTATTGTTACACAGATCCAGTAAAGGCACTTGCCTCTGAAGAAAATCCTCAAAGGATTGTCTTACCTCCTGAAGAGATGAATTAAGCTTCCAGTAACCTCTTCCCATCTGAGGTGTCTCTGCAACATTCAAAGAAAAATAAATTAAATAGTGGTTGGAGAACTCTACCTCTACAACAGATACTGCTGAAAAGACAAATCATCCTGCAAAAAATAACCTGTCTATCCTAGACCTACAGCTACCCCTATGACCTGGGGTATGCCAGATGTGAACATCCACCAGACGAGCATCGCTAGCAATGAGATTAAACACAACACTTATTAGCCATTATTAATATTATTATAAGCCAGCCGGTAATTGTGATCTCCTCTATCTCGAGATCTCGGACGGTATTGAAATCCCCTCCAAAGACCACCTGCCAGGTCGTAAAAAAATATGGCTTGAGCCTCATAAAGAGACACTTCCTGTTCCACTCAGGGTATGTTCACACGTGCACGTCCGTTACGGCTGAAATTACGGCTGAGTTGTTTTCAGGAAAAAACAGCTCCTGAATTTCTGACGTAATGGCAAGTGCAGGCGTTTTTTCGCAGCGTTCATTACGGACGTAATTGGAGCTGTTTTTCTATGGAGTCAATGGAAAACGGCTCCAATTACGTCTCAAGAAGTAACATGCACTTCTTTGACGCGAGCATCTTTTTTACGCACCGTCTTTTGACAGCGGCGCGTAAAAAAAATTACCGCCTGCACAGTACATCGTAAAACCCATTCAAATGAATGGGCAGATGTTTGCCGACACTTTCAAAACGCCTGAATTACATCCGTAAATAGTCCGTGTGAACATACCCTTACTCTGGGGACCAGAGATATTGATCAGGCGAAGATTCTGATACTCATACTACCGGAGCGGTAAAAAGGATCGCCACCCCACTATACGGCTCGACCGCAAGAGACCAGTATTGGGGCCCAGAGCTCCATTCCCTCTTGGCTTTAAATGTTACTGTCAGATCTGACAGCCAGGTCTGTTGCAAAAATAAAATGTCTGCTTCAAACTGGCTGCGAAAATCAATAAACATAAATCTAGCCGCGTCTGACTTAATGCTAGCGACATTAATTGACACCAATGTCAATGGAGTGAGTCCCGCCATCCTTTATGATTGAATTAGAGGCCCTTCTTCTTCTCACTCTTATCCCCTTCAACATCAGAAGAAGATGACATCTTACTCCTTTTAAGGGATTTCAACGAGGTATCCATCCCCTGTTCCACATTCCCAACACTGCCTTCTTGGTCATCCCCTTTGTCTCTGTTCTCCGGGCCAATCTTTCCCTCTGATGACACAGCATCATCAGGGAGGGGAGATTTACGGCCCCTTCGAGACCTCAACATCTTCTCCTCACCCGGCCCCGAGCCCTCAACCTCCCCCGCTTGTAAGGAGGCTGAGATGTCCTTCAGGAGCCTGAACCAGCAGGAGAAACCGGGGTCCACTTCCTTCAGCACCTGATCTGGAGAGGGGGAAGATCTTACACCCCCTCAATATATTTTTTTTGCCGTTGTTCTAGCCACTCCCTTCCGCCCTCATCCAAACTCTCCTGATGGGAGCGCTCAGAGGAAGTGGCTTTTTCATTAATCCTCCTGACCTCCTCATCTAGCTCGCTGTCCTTGGCTGCCTCAGCAGCTAAATGGGCCGGGTTAGGGTTCACACTAGAAACTGAAGATTCCCCTGTTCCCTTTCCATCCTCCGTTTCTCCATTTTCCTCAGCTGAGCAGGTGTTTTGCTTTCTCTTCTCGGCCCCCTAGGTCCCTCCCCTCTGCTAATTCCCTCCCCAGCAGTCAACCTTTCGGCTAACCACCACTGGGGCAAAAACCGCATTGGAAAAAGGACCTGGGACACCGGCTAAACGGATGACCAAGGTCACCATAGAGGTGACAGCAAATCCGCACACAGGATGCACGAGATGTCCAGTTTCCCCACACAATGCACATTTCTGTACATTATGGTTTGCACTGAAATATGTGGGGTCATCGTACCTGTAGCAGAGTTTCGGCTGTCCCTGGTAGATGGCCAGGATTGTATCCCTTCCCAAGAAGGCTGAGGAAAGGATGTGGGTGACAGGGTGGCCTGCATGTTTTAGTTTGTCCAGGCCCCAGACCAAATGTCATGTTCGTCCCAATTTTTCTTTGGCATTTCCATAAACTCACCAAAGCGCCAGAGCCAGGTCATGATATAATAGTAAGAAAGTGACTGATTTCGGATCATCACAGTCACCCTCTTGACCTTACTTTGGAGAGTCACAGCCTGGATGGCAAAACCTTTCCAGCTAGGCTCGTTCTGTACCAGTTCATAATTCCCCCAGAAGAGCTCAAACCTCTCTGGGTGAACAAAACTGATATCGAACTCTAGGGTCTCATAGGCGTGGATCAGGGCATAGATGTAATTTGGCCTGAACCTCATCTTAAGGAGAAGCTCCACAACCCTAGATCTTGTTGGGCATACTTCCTTACTCCTCTACCTAAGACCTATTCCTACGGGTCCCCTGCCTTGCTGTTGGGAGGGACCATACGATTCCCCCCCCCCTTTTTTCTCTCGGAAAGACCCCGGACCATGCCTTTCAATCCAAAATGTAGGTATTTCTCTACCCTCTACCAGTATTGATCTCTCCGCTTTTTTGAGGGCCTCCAAGAGACGCCGCTGCAATGTGTCGTCCCCGGAAGTCAGAGATGAAGGGGATACCCCTGCTCCTGCTTATGCCAGCAGTAATTTCAGCAATGGTTGCGGTAGACTGAGGAGTGGCTGTACCAGCTGGACCAGTTTCCCTACCCTGCCCACCACCTACACCCACCACCTCTTGAGCATCTGTCTCCATACCCAGTTCCCCCACAACTATATCACTGTCCACAGTCAACACCCCCCTCTCTCCATATGCAACAACACCCATCTGGGCTGGGCCAAGAGCTTAGAGGGCAACACATTAATTTTATTTATTGCTAAAAGTCTTTCTTCACCTTTTATTAGGCCAACTCTCTCTGCTTCACTGAGTGGCAGAGGCTGGGTACTCCCCTGGGAAACAGACTTGACTCCGCCCCCACTTAAAGCCCTGCACCTGATGATACACCACTCTCGGCATAATCGAGATGTTTAGTTCTGCCTTCCCTCCTTTCTTTGGTGGAGCCTCTGTAGTGTCCATTATTTCCAACTCTACATGACTACCTTTCCCGGCACCCCCGCCACTGATACGAACCTCCACAGTAGCGGCTGGCGGTGCCGGGGCGGACACCACTGCACTCGGAGCTTGGCCACTCCTCTTCACCGGAGAGCGTCTCGAAGCTCCGAGTCCCGCGACACCACACAATATGTCCGGCCTTCCGGTCGATTCCTTCTCAGAGCCGCCTTCGCTACTACAAGCGGAGTCGGCATCAGGCACCAACTTAGTTATGCTCTTCCCATTCTCCTGCACCGTGCACACTTCAGTACACGGGCTGGACTGAACAACGGCGTCTGTACAGCAGAGTGGCTACTCAGACAGAGCCGCCAGCTAGGGGCTATATATGAGTCTCACCTCCACAAGCCGACTTCAGTTTTCCCCCTTTGGCCCTGATGCTGACGCCTGGTCCAAGGTCTTTGCCAAAGGAGAAGGTCTGGAGGTCAGGGACCGGTGACTCCAGCTGCCTGATGACCGCCATCGGTGCGCATCCTTGTCTGCTGCTGTCAACTGATCTCCTGCACTCCTCACCCGATGATCCTGTACTGGGAGGCAGAGCCACCTGCTCTGCCGGAGGTCCGCTGTACAGGACCTGCTTTGCTGGATGCAGGCCACCAGCCAGAGTCAGAGCATCGCCATCTTCCTCCTGGTCGAACCTGGTCTCATTGATAATCTTCCACCTGAACGGCCCACAGCCCTTAACCAGGCTCAGGCATCTGTTCTCCAGTGAGCAAATCTCCTCCTTGAGCTTTTTCACCTTTTCAGATATCTCCAGCTCCGGATCCGACTCGCTACATGCGCTTTGGCTCTCTGTATCTTCAGCTCCTCGCGGAGCCCTCTCAAAGTCTTCCCAGCCTCCTCGAACATTGCGAGGTAGCTGGCAACCCTAGAGCTATAGGTTACCAGAGACACCCGCGGCTTCCATTCACCCCACTCTTCCAAGAAGGGCCTCGTCTCTCCATCCATTTCCCTGTGCTGTGATGCTTTCTCCACTTCCTGCGGCCACGGTCCTTTGTGACCCGTTCTTTCACCCCTACATGCGGCCATGCGCCTTTTTTTCTACTCATTCATGGTTGCTTTCGCTACTGCTCATGGCTATTCCGCTTTGTGACTCATTCTGTGATGCTTTTGCTACTTTCCATGGCCATGCCCCTCTTTAACTTATTATTCCATCCCTGCATGTGGCCACGTTTCTATTTTACTCGTTCTTGGTTGATTTCACTTACGCTCACGGCTTCGCTCCACTATGACTCGTTCTGTGATGCGTTCGGCCCTTCCCACGGTCATGCCCTTTTTTGACACCTTCTTTCATCCCTGCATTTAGCTACACCCCTTTTTTACTCATTCTTTTGCCTCTGCCCGTGGCCACGCTCCTCTTTGACTCGTTCTGTAACGCTTTCGCCCCTTTCCCACAGACATGCCCCTATTTGACTCATTCTTTAACCCCTGCACGCGGCAATGCTTCTTATTTACCCGTTCTTCGTTGCTTTAATTTCTGCCTGTGGCCACGCTGCTTTGTGACTCATTCTGTGATGTTTTCGCCCCTTCCCACGGCCACGCTGCTAATGTGACTCCTTCTTTCACCCCTGCATCTGGCCATTCTCCCTTTTAGATAGTTCTTGGTTGCTTTTACTACTGCTCATGGCTTTGCTCCTTTAAGACTCGTTCTGTGAAGCCTTCACCCCGTCCCGTGGCCATGCCCCTTTTTTTTTTTTTTAATTCTTTAGTTCACAAATATTTTTCCAATTTTAAAGCAAAGAAGCCAAGGTAAATAAACGTGCATATGCGCACCTCAAAACATAGAAGAATATTGGATTTTTAAAATATACAGAAGTGCAAGGTTAATGAAGAGTACAATAGATCAGACTGCAATTGTCATTAGCCATACAGATTACACAAAAAACCATGAACTATTTACATAAGAAGAAGAAGAAGATTCTGTGCTCGTCTAGTAGGATTAATATAACATACGTCAGGCAGGAGCCTGAGAGAAGAGGTCTGGAGGTCCGCAGGGCAGGAGACAGGAGGCAGGACAGGTGAGCCGGTGTTGGTGGAGTGGTGAGGGCAGGTCCCAGCTGGAGGTATCGTTGGTGGTGTGGTGGCAGGACCCAGCTGCTCTTTGTCGGTGGATTGGTGAGGGAGGTAGGCTGCTCTACAGAGCGTACCGACACAGGGCTATTTAAACCCTGTCAGTACACTCGTAAATGGGGGCGAGTGGCGCTCGCCCCCGGCTAACAAGGGTCGGCATGGTGATAACATATCACTGGCAAACTCATGTGCGCCCACGCGAAATCCCATGAAATTGCGGTGCGCAAAATTTTGCGAGAGCACACGCGCGAGACTTACCGTGCGCGTGGGAAGTTTCAAATGGAGCAAGGAGATCAAAGCAGTATATCCTGTCTCCATCGCTTCCAAACAAAGCAGGACAATAACTAATTGTCCTGCCTTGTTGTGAAGCCATTGCTCATGACCAGGGCTGTGTCTCTACTGCCCTGGCTCATGAGACGTTACATATATATATATATATATATACACATACATACATACATACATATATATACAACAATTGACGGGGACTTGACAATGCAATTTTGGGGAAGAGTTTGTGGGGTTGTATTTATCCCCTCAACTTCCTCGGTTACTGGTAATGGTCTAAGATGGCAGGAAGTATACTTTTGGACTTAGGTACTCAACATCACTTATCTCCTCAAGGACACCTTCCCTCCAGTCCTCAGACTCAGGAGTCTAGTATCCAAAGAAACAAAACCTCATAGTCCATAGAACGAAGTTGAAATTAAACCTCATAGTCCACAGAAACTCAAAGTCCTGGATCTACTTCTTTCTTGGATCTTGATCTTTCTTTATCGATCTTTTCCTCTTTAGGTCTTTCCAGCGGCCAATCCAATTTTAGCATGCTGACCCGTGTAAAGCTACTTGTGCCCTTACACGGTCAGCCTTGGAATGGCTTAGCCCACCTTTCGACAACCTTTGTACGTAATCCGTTAGTTTTCTAAATCTTTCCAGCATCTTGAGTGAAGACAAAACAATCTTTGTGGGCCAATATCCAGGTCTCTACCATGACATGTTAACATCCCTGAGGAGGTGGTGATGTCTTGGTACCCAGGAAGGTAATTGTGGGGTAGAGCATCGCCTTCCATTTCCCCGCCAACATTCAATCCATCATCGAATGGACCATACAAGTTCCAAGTGCACAGACTAAACAGATAAAAACAAGGGGACATATACAAAAAACACCAAAAAAGGCCATACTGACAAATGGACACAGCCAGGTCAGAAACGCTGATGAAGGAGAGTGAGCAGGTGCTTTAAATAATAATAGCCACTCCCACTAATCTTGAGGGGAGTGGTGTGTTTGGTGCATGGGATGTGTATTAAGAAATAATAAATGAATAGTGTGTGTGCAAGTAAAATACTATAAGTGAAATATAGGGGGCAGTAATGAGAAGTGCCTCAATAGAAATAAATGGATAATTGGGTGCAAGTGTGTGAAACATGGAGGGATAGTGTGTACGTCATGAGGCACAACGTGTATAGCCAGGTAGACGCCTATTTGTGACGCCTTGATAGTTCATAGAGCGGGCTACCCTGCTTGCTATGCCAAACAACAACACCCCATGCTCTCCCAGCATCAAAGACCCGGCTGTGTCCAAGAGAAGCGAATATACGTAGTAATGAAAAATACCTGGGGTATTAGTGATCATTTTGGCCAAAAGGACGCAAGCTCGCAATCCACGACAATGCATTGCTGATTTTGTAAGTTTGC
This sequence comes from Rhinoderma darwinii, assembly GCF_050947455.1. NCBI lineage: Eukaryota > Metazoa > Chordata > Amphibia > Anura > Rhinodermatidae > Rhinoderma > Rhinoderma darwinii. The sequence goes on from NC_134688.1 coordinate 309,913,646, forward strand.
CCACTGTCAAAGACATGAACAGTCTAGAATTTTTAGGCTAGGTTACTTTTACCAGTGAGAGATAGATTATATTTAAAAAAAACAGAAAATCACATTGTCAAAATTATATATATTTATTTGCATTGTGCACAGAGAAATAAGTATTTGATCCCTTTGGCAAACAAGACTTAATACTTGGTGGCAAAACCCTTGTTGGCAAGCACAGCAGTCAGACTTTTTTGTAGTTGATGATGAGGTTTGCACACATGTTAGATGGAATTTTGGCCCACTCCTCTGTGCAGATCATCTGTAAATCATTAAGATTTCGATGCTGTCGCTGGGCAACTCGGATCTTCAGCTCCCTCCATAAGTTTTCGATGGGATTAAGGTCTGGAGACTGGCTAGGCCACTCCATGACCTTAATGTGCTTCTTTTTGAGCCACTCCTTTGTTGCCTTGGCTGTATGTTTTGGGTCATTGTCGTGCTGGAAGACCCAGCCACGAGCCATTTTTAATGTCCTGGTGGAGGGAAGGAGGTTGTCACTCAGGATTTGACGGTACATGGCTCCATCCATTCTCCCATTGATGCGGTGAAGTAGTCCTGTGCCCTTAGCAGAGAAACACCCCCAAAACATAATGTTTCCACCTCCATGCTTGACAGTGGGGACGGTGTTCTTTGGGTCATAGGCAGCATTTCTCTTCCTCCAAACACGGCGAGTTGAGTTAATGCCAAAGAGCTCAATTTTAGTCTCATCTGACCACAGCACCTTCTCCCAATCACTCTCAGAATCATGCAGATGTTCATTTGCAAACTTCAGACGGGCCTGTACATGTGCCTTCTTGCGCAGGGGGACCTTGCAGGCACTGCAGGATTTTAATCCATTACGGCGTAATGTGTTACCAATGGTTTTCTTGGTGACTGTGGTCCCAGCTGCCTTGAGATCATTAACAAGTTCCCCCCGTGTAGTTTTCGGCTGAGCTCTCACCTTCCTCAGGATCAAGGATACCCCACGAGGTGAGATTTTGCATGGAGCCCCAGATCGATGTCGATTGACATTCATTTTGTATGTCTTCCATTTTCTTACTATTGCACCAACAGTTGTCTCCTTCTCACCCAGTGTCTTACTTATGGTTTTGTAGCCCATTCCAGCCTTGTGCAGTCCTATGATCTTGTCCCTGACATCCTTAGAAAGATCTTTGGTCTTGCCCATGTTGTAGAGGTTAGAGTCAGACTGATTAATTGAGTCTGTGGACAGGAGTCTTTTATACAGGTGACCATTTAAGACAGCTGTCTTTAATGCAGGCACCAAGTTGATTTGGAGCGTGTAACTGGTCTGGAGGAGGCTGAACTCTTAATGGTTGGTAGGGGATCAAATACTTATTTCTCTGTGCACAATGCAAATAAATATATATAATTTTGACTATGTGATTTTCTTTTTTTTTTTATATATAATCTATCTCTCACTGGTAAAAGTAACCTAGCCTAAAAATTCTAGACTGTTCATGTCTTTGACAGTGGGCAAACTTACAAAATCAGCAAGGGATCAAATACTTTTTTCCTTCACTGTATATTAGGGGACACTTCCCTTTACAGTATTATAGTCAGAAACTGCCTAGGGGGGGGTCAAAGGAGGAGCGATACTTACAGGGAGCTTGTATCATTCCCCTAGAGAGAGGATTGATATCCCTCGTGACTGGTAAATGAGGGAAGAGTCCCCATAGTAATGGGTAGTGGGCATTGCCCAGCAGGTGTCGTTCAACATCTATGTGAGGGGCGTTTTCAGTGTTTCTACAGAGGGAGACCCACCTCAGGTGGTTAGCCAAATGGTAGTCATATGGTTCCGGTAGGCTCATCCCCCTTGGTGATATTTAAGGACTAGTAGTGTATATGGAAACCTAGGGTGTTTCTTCGCCCAAAGAAACCCAGTAAAAATACTTTTTAATTTTTACAAGAAAGATTGACAGTGGAAAAATAGGGACAGTCTGCAATACGTATAGAATCTTGGGCAGGATACATGTTTTCAGGTAGTTTTTCCTAGCCATCCAGGCTAGGAAAGGGAAATCCAAATCAGCTAATTGAGACTTAGTCTGATGGAGAAGTGGGGGAAAATTAAGGGGGTATAGAAGAGAGGGGTCTCCTGGCAACAGGACCTCCAGGTATTTTAATTCTTTATCGGGCCATTTACAAGGGGAATTTCTTTTGAGGGTTACTAAGTTATAAGGGGGAGCAGAGACGTTGGAGACCTCGGACTTGCTAAAATTAATCCTAAAATTTGAGACAAAGCCAAAGTCCTCAAAGATTCTTAGTATCTTCGGGAAGGCAGGACCAATATTGGTTATGAATATCAACAGGTCGTCAGCAATGACCGAAGTATGATGCACAAACCCACCAACTCTCAAGCCAGCAATTACATCAGATTGGCGTATTCTTTGTATAAGAGTTTCTATTGTTAAGATGAAAAGAGAAGGAGAGAGAGGGCAACCCTGTCTAGTGCCGTTCTGGATGTTAAAAGAAGGTGACAGGGTGCCATTCATTTTAAGTCTGGCCCTAGGAGTGGAGTATAGGGTAAAGATAGCTTGGATAAAGCTAGGAGGGAAGCCAAATTTCTCTAAGACAGCCCTCATGTTGTCCCAGTTAACCCGGTCAAACGCTTTTTCTCCGCCAGCACTTAGTAATACTAGTGGTATACCAGTCTTCCTTGCATGGTTTATTAGATGAAGCAGGCAGGTAGTGTTATGCCTGTCCTCCCTTCCTGGCTCAGGACCGATTAGGGCGTTTAATAGGGGTTTTATACTGCTGGCCAGTAGTTTAGCCCAGAGCTTTAAGTCTCTGTTTAATAATGAGATCGGGCGATAGCTGCCGCAGTCCCTTAGGCCTTTCCTATCTTTAGGGATAAGGGTGACATGGGCTTCTAGAGTTTGGGGAAGCAGGTGAGTTCCCTGCATGAGATCATTGCAGACCTTTAAAAATTTAAGGATAAGCGTTTTTTTAAACTTTTTAAAATAAGAAATTGGAATTCCATCAGGACCAGGACTCTTACCATTCGACACCGAGCTCAAGGTCAGAGACAATTCCTGCAGGGTGAATGGAGTTAAGAGAGAAGTCCGATCAGAGCGGGAGGGCAAGTTCAAGGAGTCAAGAAAGTTAACAATACTAATATTATTAATTAACTAACAGTGCATCTGTTGACCATGGAGGACATGACCTTGGACCCCTTGTCTCCATGGGCGTAACATTTTAATTGGGCAGACTAGTAAAACCTGGCTGACCTAAAGTTAAGAAGATCTTTCAATTGTCGCCTCAGTTCAATACGGTTGTCTTGGCCTGAGAGAGTTAACGACTGTTTGCCCAGTGATTCTAAGGTAGATATCTGAGCTACTAAAGAATTCGCTGCAGATAAACGCTTTGTGAGAATCCAAAACCAAGGGAGAAGAGACGTCAGGGGTTTCATTTCTAACAAAAAAATAATTTAGGTCTTCTATCTGTTCAACATCCCTCTTACCATCCAGTAGCATTTTGTTGAGTCTTCACATCCAGCTTTGATAGAGAATCTCATATGTATGGGGCATGATCTGATAGGGTAACATTCCCAATTCCAGTATGATGGGCTAGCGAAAAGTGAGAAGATATAAACAGGTAGTCCTGTATGTGGTACGTATTGTGGACAGCTGAGTGGAAGGTGTAGTCTTTATCGACCGGGTGCTGGAGGCACCATACGTCCACAAGTAATTTATTAATCAGCCTCCTAAGGGAAGCAAAGGCATGTACTGATCTCGTGGTGGATGAGTCAATTAGTGGGTTAAGAGTTAAGTTCAGATCTACCCTCATAAGAATCAAACCTTCAGCAAAGATGAGAAGTTTATCTAGCACCTTCAGCAGCCAGTCAACCTGACGTACGTTGGGTGCATAGAAGTTAACAAAAGTCACCATAGTACAAGCTAGGCAACACTTTACAAAGATAAAGCGACCCTTAGGATCTGAGTGAACCAGGGAAGGAGAGAAGGGAAGGGATTTCCTAATCGCTATGCTAGTTCTGTTTGAAGCAGAGGAAGGGTGTGAGCTATGAAACCATCGGAAGCAATATTTTTGGGATAGTTTGGGTATATTGTGGGTTTCTTGTAACAGCAAGATATCAGAGCCAGATTTTTTTAAAAGGGAGATTATCTGACCACGTTTCCGAGGGTCGTTAAACCCTTTTACATTGAAAGAGGTAATACAAAGACCCTGATTAGTCATAAATTATGGGTAAATTTGAGAGAGGGGGGAAGGAGATATCTACTTCTTCAGAATAGTTATCGAAAGGAGCACCATGATGTATCCAGGTGAGGTGAGCATAGGAAACACCCTATGTGTGAGGACAAACTGAGGTAACATGGATAACATGGGGATGGCAAAGGAGGGTAGTCCCCGGGTCCCGCATTTACAACCTATGCGGATCTGGGTTAGTTTGCGCATATGGGAATCTAGAAGTGAGTGCAGATAACTTCTAGGAGGAGTCAAAATGACTGGGGTTGTCATTTCATTTCAATACATTTTTATTGAACAATTTTCTGAAAGTGTAACAAAAACACAGACTCGCAGAGTCGCACATATAGTTATACAATAATACAAAATACAAAGTGAAGTAGGCCAACATGGCCTCATATCCAAACCCACATATCATTAAAGTCTATGATGTCACAGATAATGCAAAATATAGAGCATGTAAATGAAATAGTATCATGTATAAGTAACTTCCATAAACAACACAATCACTAAAGAGGTACAATAAGTATCCTCAAAAAGGAGAACACAACAACAATGAGGTGGGAGGGAGGAAAGGTAGAAGGGTAGAGGGGTGTATCCATCTCTATGTAGTCAAGGAAGTCCGCGGTTCCTCCATGGGGCCCAGATTTTATCAAGTTTATCTAAAGTGTAAGACAATATATGAGAAAGGTGATCATTCACCATTATCCACGAGATTTTAGAAATAAGTATCTCCATAGATAATTTAAACGAGTACCGGGCTCTAGCAATGGTGATTTTAGCTGCCAAAAATACATATTGAATAAATTACGTGTGTATGGTCCAACTGATGAAATTGGACAACATAGAAGGACTGTGACAACATTACTAGGAGGTTCAACTTGAATAACATTTCGAATGAGCTGGTATACCGGTCTCCACAAACGATCAACTATTGGGCATTTCCATAAAATATGCAATAGTGTGCCTTCAAATCCGCACTGCCAAAAGCAATGGGAGCCAGCAGAAGGATAGAATTGAGCTATACGAGTTGGAACCATATACCATCTCATCAAAACCTTATAACCTGCCTCAACCAAGGATGTATTGATCGATAACTTCAAGGTCAGGTACGCCATTTCTCTCCACTGAGCCAACTCAATGTCAGAACACAAATCTCCTTCCCAACGAGTCATATAGGGGAGTTTGTCTGTAGGGGTAACTAGATCCGAATAAATGGAAGAGATCTTACTTCTAGAGTTAGGAAGCCAACAAAAACGTTCAAAAGTAGTTAAAGTGCTGATATAATCTGAGTTAGATTTCCAGGCTAGCAAGAAATGGCGTATCTGAAGGTATCTCAAATGTTCTGATGGAGTTAACGAATGTGATTCCCTAAAGAAGTCCAAAGTTCTAATGTCACCTCCAATAAAAAAAATCCTTAATCCTGTAGAACCCTTTATTAGTCCACCAGCAGAATTCAGATCTATGTAATCCGGAGGAAAAGCAGGATTACAGATAATAGTCATAAGAGGATCGTCAGAAGATTTAATATGAATCCTTTTTGTAAGAGAATACCAGAACTGTAGCATCTGAGAAAGCACAGGGGAGAGGACTGGAGGTCGGTCTGGAGATTCCATCCATAATATGGCCTCCAACGGAAAATGAGAACATGCAGTCATTTATAATTATGTCCATTGTGGGCAATAAGGTCGTACAAAAATATCAGTAACCTGAGCCAATCTAGCCGCATGATAATAGTGCAAAATAACAGGAACTCCCAATCCTCCCGCATGTTTAGGAGTAAACAAAGTATGTCTCTGTATCCTTGGATGTTTAGTACCCCATATGAAAGTCATAATAAGCTTTTGAATAGTTTTAAGTGATTTCGTTGGGAACACTATAGGAATAATGCGAAATAAATAGAGAAGTCTGGGCAATAGCGTCATTTTAATCTAGGGAATTCGACCAAACCATGAGAGATGGAGTTGAGACTACATTTAAAGATCTGCAGCTATTTGTTTAAATGGTGGAGGGAAATTTTCATTATACAGGGATTCTATGGAAGGCGTTAATTTGATGCCTAATTATGTCAGTCTATGATTATCCCAATGAAAATCAAAATTCAGTTGTAGAAGCTTAAACACAATATTTGGCAAAGTAAGGTTCATTGCTACGGACTTAGTATGGTTAACTCTGAGGCCAGAGAATGAACCAAACTTATCTAGAACATAGAAAGATTCGGCAAAGAAGTGAGGGGAGCCGAAACAAATAAAAGTATGTCATCCGCAAAAAGTGCACATTTATGTTCAATTCCCCCACCTCCACGCCCCTGATATCGGGAGAATTCCTGATTAAGTTAGCTAGGGGTTCAATAGCCAGCACAAAAAAAGGATGGGGATAGAGGACCACCCTGACACGTTCCCCTATAGGAAAATCTGTCGAAAAATACCCTCTAGAGTAAATTTTTTGCTGTAGGTAGTTTAGGTAGTGTAGTGTAGTGAGAATAGAGAGAAAATTGGAACCGAATCCTATCTTATTAAGGACAAAGAACAAATATTCCAAGGATAAAGAATCAAATGCCTTCTAGAGGTCAAGGCTTAAAAGCATAAATTGGCGTCCAGAAGTCCCATCCCAACCCGAGCAAACCGCCGATATAATATCCACAGCTCGTCTTGTCTGATCCTCCGCCTGGTGAAAGGGAATAAAACCCGTTTGGTCTTTGTGAATATAGGATGGGAGGAAGGAATTCGATCTGGTGGCCAAAATTTTAGTCATAATTTTAAGATCTGCATCTAAAAGGGAAATCGGTCTGTAATTGGAGTGATCCGTATGATCCTTATGAGGTTTAGGGATAAAGTGAATGTAGGCCAAATTTGAAAAGTGTGGCAAACTATTACCCTCCCTACATACATACATACATTGAACAAACAGACTAAATGTGGAGCCAGAACATCTCAACATTTTTTATTATATCCTGAAGAGAAACCATCAGGTCCCAGAGCTTTGTGAGCCTTCAGATTTTTAACAACATCTAACACTTCGTCTAGAGTGAATTCAACATCAAGTACACCTCTATCTGATTGGGAATGTCGAGTAGTGACAGCAGTGTCTATAAGGGCATCAGCTTTATTGACATCAAACCGAGGTGGGGCTGAATACAAAGTTGTATAGAAATCATAAAAGGTCTGCAAAACTTTTGTGGGATTCTGTGAAAGACTTCCATCAGCCAAATGTAATTTCTGGGGTGTCGAATTAAGCAATCTGGGAGTGAGACGTCTAGCAAGTTAAGTTCCCGGTTTGTCCCCTTGTGAGAAAAATTTATGCTGTGACCATCTAAGGCTTTTTTCTGCCCAGCTAGTCAGACATAAATTCAAGTCAGTCCGTGCTTCAGCAAGTTGAGCTTTTATGGTCCCCGATGGGTTACACTTGAATAGACAAGACAAATCCTCAAACCTTTTTTCCTTTGAAGCTAATAAATCTTTAGAGCGTCGCTTAGTACGGGAGGCTATCTGAATGATCTTACCCCTAATTACAGCTTTATGAACCACCCAGTTGGATATTGCCGATGTGTCCTTGGATTTATTAAGTAAGAAGTAAGTTTCCAGTTCATGATGTATTTCTTTGACTGTCTCCGGGTCTGAGAGTAAGGATTCATTTAATCTCCAAGAAGAAATAGGAGGTCCATATATATATATATTAGAAAGTTCCCATAAATCACCCCATTTTGAAAACTGCACCCCTCAAAGTATTCAAAACAGCATTCAGCAAGTGTTTTAACCCTTTAGGCGTTTCACAGGTATTAAAGCATTTTTGAAAATTCATTTGTAATAAATTTTTTCTGTACCACAGAAGTTTTTACCCAAGAAATGCAACTCAATATTTATTGCCCAGATTCTGCAGTTTTTTTTAAATATCCCACATGTGGCCCTAGTGCGGTAATGGATTGAAACACAGGCCTCAGAAGCAAAGGAGCACCTAGAGGATTTTGGGGCCTCCTTTTTTTAGAATATATTTTATATAGTTTATTATTATCTTTTCATAGAGAAGAAGGGAAAGAATGGGAAAAAAGGGGAGGGGTGTGAAAAAGTAGAAACCCCCCAAAAGTGACCCCAGTTTGGAAACGACACACGTCAAGGAATTTTTTTAGGGGTAAAGTTAGCATTTTGACCAGACAGTTGTTTTGCTGAATTCATTGGAATTAGTCTGTAAAGGTAAAAATCTACTTTTTTGCTGAAAAAACTTAAGACATTTTTAATTTTTTCAAGGAATAAAGGAGAAAAAGCACACCAACATTTGTAAAACAATTTCTCCCGATTACGTAAATATTCCATATGTGGTAATAAAGTGCTGTTTGGACCCACAGCGGGGCTTAGAAGGCAAGGAGCGCTATTTGGCTTTTGGAGCTCAAATTTAGCTGGAATAGTTTTTGGGTGTCATGTCGAATTTGCAAAGCCCCCGAGGGACCAAAACAGTGGACGCCCCCAAAAAGTAACCCCATTTGGGAAACTACACCACTTAATCTATCTAGGGGTATAGGGAGCATAAAGACCCCACACGTCTTTTGCAGAATTTATTAGAAATAGGCCGTGAAAATTAATATCAACATTATTTCCACTAAAATGTCGAATTTTTTCAATTTCACGAAGGATAAAGGAGAAAAAGCACCCCAATATTTGTAAAGCAATTTCTCCCGAGTACAGCTATACCCCACATGTGGTCATAAATGCTTTTACATTAGAAAGTAATTAACCCTTTCCGGACTGATCCATGTTTTGCTTTTTCTTTTTAATTTTTCCCTCCCCGCTTTCTGAGAGCCATAACTTTTTTATTTTTCTATCAATAGAGCGGTGTGAGGGCTTATTTTTTGGGGGACGAGCTGTGGTTTTTATTGGTACCATTTTTTGGTACATACAATTTTTTTAGCACTTTTTATTACATTACAGTGGCCCAGAGCCAAGGAGGCTTGGCACGGTCTGAAGGCATGGGTGCTTTTGGGCCCCTGGGTTGCTCCCTCTTCAGGAGCGGTCCTGCGGTGGCGGTAGCTGCGATGCGGTGCTGCAACCGTTAGAGTAGGGACCCACTTTTAGAGGTTGCCGTGAAGTGGCAAGTGGGCTTGCATACAATTTGATCAAAATGTTATAAAGAATCTCTCGTTCACATTTAAATATTTTGCCTAGCCGCAATTGATCATTGTATACAGTGGATGTGCGGTCCATGTCTATTCTCTCCCCTTTGATATGACAAAAAATAGGTATTCTGGCATTGTTTTTCAATTATTTTATTTGCAGTGTTCACCGTGTGGGAAAAATAATATTATAGTTTTATAGATGGGCTTGTTACGAACGCGGTGATACCAAACATGTGTACTTTTTTTTTACGTGTTAATTTTTTTTTCTATAATAAAAGACTTATTATAGGAAAAAAAGCAGTTCTTGTTTATGTCACTTATAACTTTTATTTTTACACTTTGTTTAAAATATTTTTATTCTTTTTTTTACTTTCTTTACTTGTCCCACTAGGGGACACTTAGACTTGCAGCTCTGATCGCTGCTGGAATACATTACACTACCTACGTAGTGTAATGCATTTCAACTGTCATTGTGACGTGACATTCACACTGACAGGAAGCCTACGATGACCACCCTCAGGCTGGTCCTCATAGGCTTCTGTACATGGCAGCCCGGAAGCCATTGTCTGGCGTCCGGTTGCCATGGGTACCATTGCCAGCCCCCGTGATTTCACGTGGGGGCTGCCGATCTCCGCTAAAATCCTTAGATGTGGTGATCGGAATCGACCACCGCATCGAAGGGGTTAACTGCCGAAATCAGCGGCGATGGGCCGCTGATCGGCAACAGGGAATGCAGGGCAGACACCTTGCACAGCTAACTGCCGCTGCGGTGTAGCGCCGCGCGGCGGTTAACTGTCAAATCATAGACGTAACTGCACGTCGAGGTGCGCGAAGTTACTGCTCACCTCGACGTGCATTAACATCAAGGTGCTGGAAGGGGTTAAGTACATTTGAAGACATTCGGGTTGTGTAAAACATACAAGCACTGAGACTTACAATGAGTAAATAGAAACCATAGAAACTATTGATATCGAAAATACAAATCCCATCCTCCACTATGGGTTTAACCCCAGAAGCCACCCTAAATAATATCAAAAGTATCAGGGACTAGCTAGAATAAACAAATAATATACGTCCACAAACTAGGATCAAAACATCACATCTCTTGCAATAAACATAACCATATTTTCTCGATGTCCGGAGGGCATCATCCATCAAGGCAGCACCCTATGAGTAAATAGAAACCATAGAAACCATTGATATCGAAAATACAAATCCCATCCTACACTATGGGTTTAACCCTAGAAGCCACCCTAAATAATATAAAAAGTATCAGGGATTAGCTAGAATAAACAAATAATATACGTCCACAAACTAGGATCAAAACATCACATCTCTTGCAATAAACATAACCATATTTTCTCGATGTCCGGAGGGCATCATCCATCAAGGCTGCACCCTAGGAAGGTCCAATGAGCATCAAACGAAATCCGAGAATTAGAGCCACCTAGATTCTGATGGTTATGGCACAGTTCATCCTAATAACAGATAACTGAGAAACATAGTAATTGTGGGAAACTGATACCAAAACGGGCCCTTTCAAATAGGATAATCCGGAGAATTTTCCATATCAGCAATAGCTTTCAATGAGGTTTAGGCTGATGGTGACGAGAATTAACCCTTTGTTCTCGAGGTACGGTGTCACGACCTCCCTGAGTGCGCCATATCGGAGACAATGGAGGGGTCGATAATAGCGATTTTGATGGATTGGAAGGTTCTGTCATCAGTAGGAGGTTAAAGTCTCTCACTATAATATCTCTAGGAAATCCGTCCCGTCTCATGGCCGTCAAAGCTCTGTGAGCTCTATCAATTTTCATATGAGATTCCGATATATAGTGTATCAAGGTGGTAAACAGCATATGGACCACTTTCGGTATATCCGTGTGAGATTCAGGGACCCCCTCTGATCCTAAAGTTGTACCTGCGTGATCTATTTTCAAGATCCTCAATTCTGTTAGTCGCCACATCTAACTGACTTTGTAGATCCTCAATAAACCTGGTATTCTGGTTAACCCTAGTAGTCGTGAACTTCAATTTTGATTCGATAGCCTCCATATGGGCACTCACTTTGTGTAGTCCATGGTGAACCGCCTCAATTTTGGAGCAGATTTCTCCCATCTGAGCTCGCATAGCCCTGGATATGCATGAAAATAAGGCGTCCTCAGGCAGAGCGGGAATAATGGCCGATGGGAGTGGGGGTTGTTGTACCTTGTGTGAGGAAAGCAAATGTTCAGAAAACAACAGGTCCGTAGTTGGGTCATCAGTCATCAGTACCTCTGGTATTGATGGCGATGGTATGCCCTGTTGCTCCCCAAGGAGTACTGGGAAATCCTGTGAAAGTGCAGGTAAAGCAGACTGTGGCAGCGCCTCCGGCTACTGCGGTCTCATCGAGTTTGGCGCCAAAGCAAGCATGTCGACAATGGATCTCTGTGTCTTGGTTTGCTAACCCCGTCTGCCGTTCCCTCTGGCCATAGGTGAGTGCTCAAGTATTCAGTCAGCTCTTCCAGGAATGATCACAACCCGAAAATGTCTGGTAAGCTGATTTATAGGCTAATACGCCATCTCAAGGTGCGGAGCTTGGCTAGAGTACGTCTGCCATGTTCAGCTGCACGCATGCCACCGCTAGGGTTGTCATTTAAATCAAGATATAGGGCAGCGTAGCCCCAATCATAAGGAAAAGCTACAAAAATCTCATATAGTACATCAATAGATATAAACAGAAGAAACAAAGTGACAGTGGTCAAGTCAGGATAAATGCAAATTTATCAAATGTAAGCTGACAGAAGACACTTAACTAAGCCACAACCTGTAGACCAAAAGGTAGTAATAAAAATATCAAATAATGATAAATACGTCTTACAAAATCAGGTAGTGTCCATGTTGATTCTCTTCGGGGTCAATTTCCCAGATTTCTTGCGGGAATTCCCAGCTTTGCCTGAGCCAGCAACTTCCCAGGGAGTAGGAGGCAGAAGCGTGGGAAACGAGGCCAGATCCTGGACTCCAGCCCAGTCTGGAATGGGCAAGTCTGGCTGGTTCAAGGCTTCTAAAGTGGCAGGAAGGTCTCCATGGTGACGAATTAGAAAACGCTTTCCTGAGATCTGGAATGTTATCCCAAAGGGAAAGAGCCATCTGTATGGAGTACACTAGGGTCTAAGGGCGTCTGTGAACGGCCTTAGGATCCTTCTTTTGGAGAGTGTTAGATTGGAGAGGTCTTGGAAGATGGAGACATGGGAGCTTTCAAATTGAAGGTGTTCCATTTCTCTGGACTTCCTCAGGATGTCATCCCGTATTCTCAAATTGAAGAGCCTGCAGATGATGTCTCTAGCAGGTTCGAAGGGTTTAGGTCCGGCCCTGAGTACTCTGTAGGCTCTCTCAATAGATATTTCTTCCAGATAGTTGTCTCCAAGAATTATGATAAATAATTGTTTTACAGAAGAGAACAGGGTTTCAGGTTCGACAGACTCAGACAGACCTTTAATGTGTAGGTTATTCCTCCTGCCTCTATTGTCTTGACCCTCTAGGAGATCCATTACGGAGTTGAGATGTGTTTGGCAAGCTCGGAGGGACTCAGTAGATGCTTTAGAGTAGGAAACTACCTGTGAATGGGAAGCCTCGAGACTTCCAACTCTGGCTCCTATCTGTTTGACCTCTTGTTCGATGTCCTGCAAGTCTTTAATCACTGGATCAAGGACTTTGGCGAGAGCCCTGGTGATGAAGGACTGGGATATCAGTAGATCCGTGCTGGATCGTAGGCTATCGTCCTCACTATCAGAGTTGTGCAGGGCACCAGGAAGCTGTTTAGGAGGAGCCATAGAAGCTGTATGGGATTTTTCAGAAGAGTCTCTTGTGGAGTCGGAAGTGAGATCTTTCTGTAAGTAGTTATCAAGACTACTGTTTCTGTGTAGTCCGTTGGAGTACCTGTTCTTGCTGGGACCAATCTTGACCATGATAATACTATGTTATTGCATAAACATTGGTTAGCTGCCCTAGGAGGCTAGGGATCAAAATATGGTTAGGTCAATTCCAACCTAGATGTAGAGACGTCTTAGTCAATCACTATAGAGCGTAGGCAGATATATAGGTAGAAATCCGAAAATATTAAGGTGTTGCCCCTGAGGTGCAGATAACAGCATTGTTCAGAAAGTTCAGGTAGTAAGTGCGCTGCTTTAGTAGTTGGGAGATCCATATGGAGTCTCAGGGATGTAGCATAATATGTGCAGACCACCCTGGGAAGGTCCGAAAAAATTAGGGCTGTGCACTTAAATGCTATGACAATACTATTGAGTGGCAAGAAAACAGTCCAGAGAGTGCGGCCCTAGATGAGTTACACGTCTAGCATAGGTAATAGTCCCCACTGAACAGCACAACTATCTCACCGGGGTCTGGAGGAAACCGAGGGGTTGATGATCAGGCCTGGCGCTCAAAGGTCTGTGCCTGATAAAAACGGCAGGGGCCAATCCCTGGGATGCTACACCTGTACCCCAAAGTGCTCACAGTCTCTCCAGCAGTCCCTCACAGTCCTCTGGAGAAAGGGTTGCAGCCTTAAGGGGGTTTTCCCATGAAGGACTCCCTCTGGGACCCGCACCTATCTCCAAAACGGGGCCCCCTAAACCCCGTTCAGCCGCTGTTTGTTGCGGGTGAATGAGCCAATCTTGGTCTCAAAACACTCAGTGGGGGTTGCTAAGTGTGAGACTAGTCTCAGAATCCCACCATCTGCCAAGGATCAAGCTGGATAGCAATGGATCTGGCATGGTGATCAGGAGCTGGTTGCAGATGTGTCCAGTCAGTTCCGCTGCTAGCCACGCCCCCACCATGCCCCTTTTTGACTCGTTCTTTCACCACTGCATCCGGCCACGCTCCTTTTTGACTGGTTCTTGGTTGCTTTCACCTCTGCCCTCAGCCGCGCTCCTTTGTGACTTATTCTGTAGCGCTTCATACCTTCCCGCAGCCTTGCTTCTTTTTGAATCGATGTTTTACCCCTGCATGCGGCCACGCTCCTTTTGACTCGTCCTTGATTGTTTTCATCTCTGCCTGCGGTCATACTTCTCTATGACTCGTTCTGTGACGTTTTTGCCCCTTCCCGAGGCTACGCTCCTTTGTGACTCGTTCTTTCACCCCTGCATGGTGCCATGCTCCTTTTTAAATCGTTATTGCTTGTTTTCACTTCTGTTCGTGGCTACGCTGCTTTGAAACTCGTTCTGTGACGCTTTTACTACTTCCCGCGGCCATGCCCCTTTTTTACCCCTGCACGCGGCACGCTCCTTTTCTTAATAAACCTTGGTTGTTTACCTCTGACCGCAGCCACGCTCCTTTGTGACTCGTTCTGTAATGTTTTTCGCTCCTTCCCACGGTCATGCCCATTTTTGACTCGTTCTTTAACCACTGCACGCGGCAACACTTCTTTTTTACTCGTTCTTGGTTGCTTTTTCTTCAGCTCACGGCTACGCTCCTTTGTTACTCATTCTGTGACGCTTTCGTGCCTTCCCGTGGACTTGCCCCTTTTTGACTTTCTTTTACTCCTGCTTACAGCCACACTCCTATTTTACTCGTTCTTGGTTGCTTTCGCTTCTGCTTGCGGCTACGCTCCTTTGTGACTCTGTTCTGTGACTCTTTCGCCTCTTCCCGCGGCCATGCCCTTTTTCGTTTTGTTCTTTTACCCCTGCATGCAGCCACACTATTTTTATACTAGTTTTTGGTTGCTTTCACCTATGCCTGCGGTCAAGCTCCTTTGTGACTCGTTTTGTGATGCTTTCGCTGTGTCCCGCAGCCATGCCGATTTTTGACTCGCTCTTTAACCTCCCCACGCGGCCATGCCGTTTTACTCTATCTTGGTTTCTCTCGCCTTTGCCCGTTGCCGCGCTCCTTTGTGACTCGTTCTTTGATGCTTCTGGCCCATCCCGTGGACACGCTCCTTTGTGACTCGTTCTTTTGCCCCTGCATGTGGCCACGCTCCTTTTTTACTCAAGCTTGGTTGTTTTCGCTTCTGCTAGCAGGTACGCTTCATTGTGACTCATTTTGTGTCCCTTTTACCCCTTTCCCATGACTATCAGGACCACATCTGCCATGAGGAGAGATGAGCCACTGGCCTCAGAAGGCAGAGTACAGCATTTCTAAGGGGTTGGAACTGCAGCCCAACTCCAATTCCAGTTATTAGCAGCTGTATTATGCGCTGCTTCCCTAATAAAACATCTTATGCTACCTTAAAATTTCTCCCTCATGCCCCCTTTCCCTACTCTTTACACAAACCTCTTATACTGCTGTAATATGATACAGCTCGGTAGCCGGGATGTGAGGGAGGGTGCGGGGGAGAGTATCTGCAGGCACAGTGTCGGGCTGGGAGTAGGAGAAGTGCTGGAGTGGAGACTCTCACCTCATCAAGCTGCTGAATCTCTGGACATCTACCACTATCCTACAGTAAGTGCATGTGTGTACATTTGTACTATATATGTGTATAATGTGTGTATTTGATGTGTGCATGTAATGTGCATATTAGTGCATGTCTGTTATATAATGTGGGTAGAAAAAGCAGCGGGTGTGATATGTACATGTGTATAAAGTGTGTGTGTCTTTGTACATTATGCATGCGTGTGTATATATGCATGTGTGTGTATATATGCGTGTGTGTGCTTGTGTGTGTGTGTATATGTGTGTGTGTGTGTGTGTGTGTGTGTATATATTGGTGTGTGTATGTATATACACTACCGTTCAAAAGTTTGGGGTCACCCAGACAATTTTGTGTTTTCCATGAAAACTCACACTTATATTTATCAAATGAGTTGCAAAATGACTAGAAAATATAGTCAAGACATTGACAAGGTTAGAAATAATGATTTTTATTTGAAATAATAATTTTGTCCTTCAAACTTTGCTTTTGTCAAAGAATGCTCCATTTGCAGCAATTACAGCATTGCAGACCTTTGGCATTCTAGCTGTTAATTTGCTGAGGTAATCGGGAGAAATTTCACCCCATGCTTCCAGAAGCCCCTCCCACAAGTTGGATTGGCTCTATGGGGTTGAGATCTGGTGACTGCGCTGTCCACTCCATTACAGATAGAATACCAGCTGCCTGCTTCTTCCCTAAATAGTTCTTGCATAATTTGGAGGTGTGCTTTGAGTCATTGTCCTGTTGTAGAATGAAATTGGCTCCAATCAAGCGCTGTCCACAGGGTATGGCATGGCATTGCAAAATAGAGTGATAGCCTTCCTTATTCAAAATCCCTTTTTCCTTGTACAAATCTCCCACTTTACCAGCACCAAAGCAACCCCAGACCATCACATTACCTCCACCATGCTTGACAGATGGCGTCAGGCACTCTTCCAGCATCTTTTCAGTTGTTCTGTGTCTCACAAATGTTCTTCTGTGTGATCCAAACACCTCAAACTTCGATTCGTCTGTCCATAACACTTTTTTCCAATCTTCCTCTGTCCAATGTCTGTGTGCTTTTGCCCATATTAATCTTTTCCTTTTATTAGCCAGTCTCAGATATGGCTTTTTCTTTGCCACTCTGCCCTGAAGGCCAGCATCCCGGAGTCGCCTCTTCACTGTAGACGTTGACACTGGCGTTTTGCGGGTACTATTTAATGAAACTGCCAGTTGAGGACCTGTGAGGCGTCTATTTCTCAAACCAGAGACTCTAATGTACTTGTCTGGTTGCTCAGTTGTGCAGCGGGGCCTCTCACTTCTCTTTATACTCTGGTTAGAGCCTGTTTGTGCTGTCCTCTGAAGGAAGTATTACACACCATTGTAGGAAATCTTCAGTTTCTTGTCAATTTCTCGCATGGAATAGCCTTCATTTTTAAGAACAAGAATAGACTGTCGAGTTTCACATGAAAGCTCTCTTTTTCTAGCCATTTTGAGAGTTTAATCGAACCCACAAATTTAATGCTCCAGATTCTCAACTAGCTCAAAGGAAGGTCAGTTTTATAGCTCCTCTAAACAGCAAAACTGTTTACAGCGGTGCTAACATAATTGCACAAGGGTTTTCAAGTGTTTTCTAATCATCCATTAGCCTTCTAACACAGTTAGCAAACACAATGTACCATTAGAACACTGGAGTGATGGTTGCTGGAAATGGGCCTCTATACACCTATGTAGATATTGCATTAAAAACCAGACGTTTGCAGCTAGAATAGTCATTTAGCACATTAACAATGTATAGAGTATATTGCTGATTAATTTAATGTTATCTTCATTGAAAAAAACTATGCTTTTCTTGCAAAAATAAGGAAATTTCTAAATGACCCTGAACTTTTGAACGGTAGTGTGTGTGTATATATATATATATATATATATATATATATATATATATATATATATATATATATATATATATATATATATATCAGCATAGAACGTAGTAACGGCACCAGGACTTCAAGACGGATGAAAAACAGGGTGGATTTATTCACCTCAAGGAATAACAGCAACGTTTCGGTTCAACAAGAACCTTTCTCAAGCCATCACAAATTAACAATGGTGTCAAGTATAAATAGGGGGAGCATACTTTATACAGCAATCAAGCCAATAAAAGTACAATTCCCATTAAATTCATGTGAATAAAAGTTTCACAACACACTGAACACAATGTTGCAAAAGTGTATATCTTTTCTCTGTAAAACGCCAAACATAGGCAATGTGTCAAATATAACAATAGTGTACATACGCCATAAACAGCGACAATAAGGGCAATTAGGATGATTGGGAAGGAGGCAGGGGCCAATTATAATTAAGCGAAGGTCAATAAACTTACAGTTAGTACTTTACTAGTAGTGTCCACATAGCCAGCGTGTACAGTCCGCGCGCTACAACTGCGCATGCTCCAAGATGGCGTCCACACCGGATGTTCAATCCGGTGGAACGCATCAAGCAGAGCGGTCGTGACTGCGCATGCGCGGAAACAGAGCTTGCGTTCCAATCTCACTGTGCATGCGCCAGTCTCGAGACACGTCAAGATATTTATATAAATAGCATAAACATATTATAATAGCGATAGGGCTGAATCCAACAGTTTAGATAGGGAATGGATACATCCTCCACCGGAACTGATGGATTTTGCAATCTAATGCCCATAATCCACATAGCAGACCATCTATCCAAACCCACATACATTATGAGGCCTCAATTTATAAGAGCGATCAAATGCAAAGACCATATAATGTGACAATGGTCACTTTGGGAGCAATTACAAGGACTCATGACATTACAAAAACATCCTAAATAGAGATGTGAAGTGTCCCTCAAAAGGGGACAATCATAATCCATACATATGCGCCACATATATTAAATATACCAAAATTAGTCTGCTATTTGGTCGTTCAAATGGAGAATAAAATTGAGGTTATGGATAAACTTAAAATAAATCAGGGCTGTAGTTCAATGTTACAAAAAGGCAAAACAAACAATTTGTCACTGTATCGCTATGGTCTATGTGGAACAATACATAAAGAAGTATCAAGTTGAACAATTCAAATGAAGAATCAACGATCCCCACGCAAAAAGCCTCTGCTACCTTCCATCATCCTTCACAGTGCTTGTAAGAAAATTGTGTACCTAAAAGTGAAAGAATGAACAAACAGTTATTCCTAAATATACAAAGAATATACAAATAGTTAAAAGAATCACATATAAATACAGAGTCAAAATAAGACTCCACGTATATTTATATACATGTACCACAAACTACACCAAAGAGAGCATAGACCGTACAAGACATACGGTCTCAGGTTCCCGGGCAAGTTACCCCCCAATACATTAGATGTGTGGGCCATAAGGATATTCTATATTTAGGGCCTTTGGGGACATGGTCTCTAACCTGTAAATCCACTCCAGCTCTTTTCTTTTGAGAGCCAACCCCCTATCACCCCCACGTCTCAACTGGGGCACAGAATCAATGATTCTGAATCTCAGTTGTGACACCGTGTGGTTTTTTTCAACAAAATGTCTTGAAACTGGCAAATCCTGCCTCTTTGTTTTGATATTTGATTTAAGGTTTCTCAACCTGAGGAGCAATTCCGTTGTAGTTTCACCAACATAGTGTAAACCACAAGGACAGCTTAGAAGGTAAACCACAAACAAAAGAAGATTGACATGTAAAGAAACCTTTAATCTGTATTAATCTACCCGTTTGAGGATGATTAAAAGAACCACCCTTGATCATACTATCACATATATTGCATCCCAGACAGGGGTAGCAGCCATTTTTGGGAGGTACCAAGAACATCTGACTCCTACGACTAGAGCCGATATCCGCTTTGACAAACATATTTTTAATTGATTTGCCTCTCCTATATGCCATCATGGGTCTGTCCTGGAATTCAGCTATATTTTGGAAGGCTCTACTGAGAAATTTCCAATCCCTCCGCAAAATTTCACCAACTTGTGAACTTACTGCGGAGAAAGTCAAAATGAAAGGTACCCGGACTTTCTTTTCTTTAGTCAATTTCCCACCTAAAAGGTCGTGTCTATCCAATAGATCAACCTTTCTTCTGTTCGACTCTAAAACATAACTTGGGTAGCCCCAATCAAAACATTTTTTGCACATCTGATCCAGTCGTGGGGATAGTCTGTCCTCCTGACTTACCACCCTCTTGACTCTAATCAGTTGGCTATAGGGTAGAGATCTCAACATGGTCCTCGGATGTCCACTGGTATAGTGTAAGAGGTTGTTTCTGTCCGTTTTCTTAGAAAACAGATCAGAAATTAGCTTATTACCGCTAATAGAAATCCGAGTATCCAAAAACTCAATGGCATTTGTGGAATATGACATAGTAAATGTAATCGTAGGTTTTAAATCATTGAGAAATCCCAAAAACTCCTGCAGTTCACTAATGGAACCAGTCCAGATGAGGAAGACATCATCTATGTATCGCCACCACCGCAGTACCTGACTGAAGTGGTGGGACACATAGATATGGTCCTCCTCCATCCGACGAATAAAAATATTTGCGTAAGTGGGGGCCATATTCGACCCCATAGCTGTCCCTCTTTTCTGCAAATAAAATTTATCTCCTACCAAAAAATAATTCTTTGTGAGAATAAATTCCAATAGCGATCTAATAAATCCAATTTTGTCCACAGAAAAGCCTGAACTTTCTAAATAAGAAAGTGAGGCATCAATGCCCTCCTGGTGGGCAATTGAGGTATACAGGCTCCCCACATCAAGGGTAACCAAGACCGACTGGTCAGGGATCAAAAGATCCTGAATTCTGACCAGGAAGTCCGAGGTGTCCCTGATGTGGGAGTCTGCACCAATGGCAAACTGCCTAAGAATTTTATCAATAAACATGGCTGACGGGACAAATAAAGAATCACTCCCTGATACAATAGGGCCTCCAGGGGGCCGAGTGGAATCCTTGTGTATTTTAGGCAGGAGATAGAGAACAGGGGTAACAGGAAATTTAACTTGTAAAAATTCACATAGATTTCTATCAATGATTTTATTCTTAAATGCATTGGTAATCAGAGTCTCCAATTCACGTAAATACGCGAATTTGGGATCACCTGACAACCCAGCATATACATCAGTGTCATTAAGATGTTTAGCCATCTCCTGCAGATAAAGGGAGGTATCCATAACAACTATGGCACCCCCCTTATCCGCAGGTTTAATGGTCAAATCACCATTATCCATCAGTTCTTTGAGAGCCAGATTTTCGGCCCGCGTCAGATTCCTTTGAACCAACTGACTACACTGTTTACTCTTCAATATATTCATCTGGTCTTTTACAAATGAGATATAGGTTTCAACTGCATGGACATTATGAGGAGGTTGAAATTTACTTTTATTATATAACCCATAATCCCCAAGATGGAACATCTCACTAATAGGAGCTATAGACGAAGTATTCACAGATTTGGGTTGATCTGAAAAATGTACCCTAAGTCTCAATGACCTAAAGAAACATTCTAAATCTAAATTAAGCCTAAACCAATCAATGGGATTATTAGGACAGAAAGACAAGCCACGATTAAGCACCTTGACCTGTGAGTCAGTTAACACACATGATGATATATTCACCACTAGGTCTGGAGGGTCTTCTTCATGGTCAGATATTGTCGTCGTCCCCGTGCCGAAGTCATCCGTCCCCTAGATTTGTAATTCATTCTTCCTTCTGTGCTTTTTCCCACCTCTGCGGGTTCGCTTTCTCCCACCACAGGAGTGTCCATGTTGTCACCTAAAAAAGATGTGGCATATTGGTCGTCAGAAAGTTCTGAGTTCGTAATATATGGCTCGGCTCCCTTCTGTCGTCTTCTTGGTCCTCTTTCAATCCTCCTGGGACCCCTTAGGTCAGCATCTTCTCCTTGCCAGCAATAAATTTTACCAGTGGTATAATCATCGTGGTCTCGCTGCCACTTCTGGCGCTTCGTTTTCTCGATGTCACTTCTGAACTTCTGCAAATATAATGTGGCTTTTTCCTTCAGGGATAGTAGATCTTGTGAAGACACCATTTCCTTCAACTGACCATCCCTTTCGCTCAGGCGAACCTTGACCAGGTCAATTCCCTTCTGTAAAAACTCAAGATTCAGCAGCAAGAGATCCTGCGAGTATTTATTTGAAATCGCTTCAAATCTCTCTTTGAACGCTGTATTTGCAGGGAAGAGATTGGGTCTCAAATGTGAGCGCATGCCACATGGTATTCGAAGGCATCTATAGTACTCACCGAGCGTTGACAAGTGCAATTCAAGGGAGATCAACCTCTTAGAATCTGCCTCCCATTTTCTCCTCACATTCTCAACAGTGGGTATACTCAAAAAGGTAACATGTCCCGACAGACCCTGAAGGATACGGTCAGCGTCCTCCTTGGTGTATGTAAAAACTTGAGGTGTAATCACACCTACATCCGATTCATCCTCGGTAGACATCATAATGTGTGGGTGCACGTGTTTGATTCAACAAACACAATCCAAGGGCAAAGAAACACAGCACTCCACACATCAAGAAAATCAGGCCATGTGCTCGTCACCAAGGGATGAATCAATTCCCCTTCTTTTTAGATAAATACCAGCATAGAACGTAGTAACGGCACCAGGACTTCAAGACGGATGAAAAACAGGGTGGATTTATTCACCTCACGGAATAACAGCAACGTTTCGGTTCAACAAGAACCTTTCTCAAGCCATCACAAATTAACAATGGTGTCAAGTATAAATAGGGGGAGCATACATTATACAGCAATCAAGCCAATAAAAGTACAATTCCCATTAAATTCATGTGAATAAAAGTTTCACAACACACTGAACACAATGTTGCAAAATTGTATATCTTTTCTCTGTAAAACGCCAAACATAGGCAATGTGTCAAATATAACAATAGTGTACATACGCCATAAACAGCGACAATAAGGGCAATTAGGATGATTGGGAAGGAGGCAGGGGCCAATTATAATTAAGCGAAGGTCAATAAACTTACAGTTAGTAGTTTACTAGTAGCGTCCACATAGCCAGCGTGTACAGTCCGCGCGCTACAACTGCGCATGCTCCAAGATGGCGTCCACACCGGATATTCAATCCGGTGGTACCCATCAAGCAGAGCGGTCGTGACTGCGCATGCGCGAAAACGGAACTTGCGTTCCAATCTCACTGCGCATGCGCCAGTCTCGAGACACGTCAAGATATTTATAGAAATAGCATAAACATATAATAATAGCAATAGGGCTGAATCCAACAGTTTAGATAGGGAATGGATACATCCTCCACCGGAACTGATGGATTTTGCAATCTAATGCCCATAATCCACATAGCAGACCATCTATCCAAACCCACATACATGGAGTGGATTTACAGGTTAGAGACCATGTCCCCAAAGGGCCTAAATATAGAATATCCTTATGGCCCACACATCTAATGTATTGGGGGGTAACTTGCCCGGGAACCTGAGGTTATGTCTTGTACGGTCTATGCTCTCTTTGGTGTAGTTTGTGGTACATGTATATAAATATACGTGGAGTTTTATTTTGACTCTGTATTTATATGTGATTCTGTTAACTATTTGTATATTCTTTGTATATTTAGGAATAACTGTTTGTTCATTCTTTCACTTTTAGGTACACAATTTTCTTACAAGCACTGTGAAGGATGATGGAAGGTAGCAGAGGCTTTTTGCGTGGGGATCGTTGATTCTTCATTTGAATTGTTCAACTTGATACTTCTTTATGTATTGTTCCACATAGACCATAGCGATACAGTGACAAATTGTTTGTTTTGCCTTTTTGTAACATTGAACTACAGCCCTGATTTATTTTAAGTTTATCCATAACCTCAATTTTATTCTCCATTTAACGACCAAATAGCAGACTAATTTTGGTATATTTAATATATGTGGCGCATATGTATGGATTATGATTGTCCCCTTTTGTGGGACACTTCACATCTCTATTTAGGATGTTTTTGTAATGTTATGAGTCCTTGTAATTGCTCCCAAAGTGACCATTGTCACATTATATGGTCTTTGCATTTGATCGCTCTTATAAATTGAGGCCTCATAATGTATGTGGGTTTGGATAGATGGTCTGCTATGTGGATTATGGGCATTAGATTGCAAAATCCATCAGTTCCGGTGGAGGATGGGATCCATTCCCTATCTAAACTGTTGGATTCAGCCCTATCGCTATTATTATATGTTTATGCTATTTATATAAATATCTTGATGTGTCTCGAGACTGGCGCATGCGCAGTGAGATTGGAACGCAAGTTCCGTTTCCGCGCATGCGCAGTCACTACCGCTCTGCTTGATGCGTTCCACCGGATTGAGCATCCGGTGTGGACGCCATCTTGGAGCATGCGCAGTTGTAGCGCGCGGACTGTACATGCTGGCTATGTGGACACTACTAGTAAACTACTAACTGTAAGTTTATTGACCTTCGCTTAATTATAATTGGCCCCTGCCTCCTTCCCAATCATCCTAATTGCCCTTATTGTCGCTGTTTATGGCGTATGTACACTATTGTTATATTTGACACATTGCCTATGTTTGGCGTTTTACAGAGAAAAGATATACACTTTTGCAACATTGTGTTCAGTGTGTTGTGAAACTTTTATTCACATGAATTTAATGGGAATTTTACTTTTATTGGCTTGATTGCTGTATAATGTATGCTCCCCCTATTTATACTTGACACCATTGTTAATTTGTGATGGCTTGAGAAAGGTTCTTGTTGAACCGAAACGTTGCTGTTATTCCTTGAGGTGAATAAATCCACCCTGTTTTTCATCCGTCTTGAAGTCCTGGTGCCGTTACTACGTTCTATGCTGGTATTTATCCAAAAAGAAGGGGAATTGATTCATCCCTTGGTGACGAGCACATGGCCTGATTTTCTTGATGTGTGGAGTGCTGTGTTTCTTTGCCCTTGGATTGTATATATATATATATATATATATATATATATATATATATATATATATATATATATATATATTGTAAGGGATTTAGGTAGCGAAACAGTCGTCTCCTGGGGTAGACGGGCACTCGGTATCAAACACGCCAGTAAATTTCAGTCCGCACAGCAAAGATGTGGTACTACTGTCCTCAGCCAGTTTTATTTACAGGTTGTACATGAATAAAAAAAGAAAACAAACAAAAAGAAAGAAAGCTCTATGCCTGTCCGGCACTAACTATGCAGTCAGGTATCCTAACTAACACAGTGCAAGCCTAATGCCTGGCACCATAAAACATGCAAATACTTATTTCCTTCACTGAATATACAGTGAAGGAAATAAGTATTTGATCCCTTGCTGATTTTGTAAGTTTGCCCACTGTCAAAGACATGAACAGTCTAGAATTTTTAGGCTAGGTTACTTTTACCAGTGAGAGATAGATTATATTTAAAAAAAACAGAAAATCACATTGTCAAAATTATATATATTTATTTGCATTGTGCACAGAGAAATAAGTATTTGATCCCTTTGGCAAACAAGACTTAATACTTGGTGGCAAAACCCTTGTTGGCAAGCACAGCAGTCAGACTTTTTTTGTAGTTGATGATGAGGTTTGCACACATGTTAGATGGAATTTTGGCCCACTCCTCTTTGCAGATCATCTGTAAATCATTAAGATTTCGAGGCTGTCGCTTGGCAACTCGGATCTTCAGCTCCCTCCATAAGTTTTCGATGGCATTAAGGTCTGGATACTGGCTAGGCCACTCCATGACCTTAACCCCTTAAGGACGCAGCCTAGTTTGGGCCTTAAGGCTCAGAGCCCATTTTTCAAATCTGACATATTTCACTTTATGTGGTAATAACGTCGGAATGCTTAAACCTATCCAAGCGATTCTGAGATTGTTTTCTCGTGACACTTTGGGCTTCATGTTCGTGGTAAAATTTGGTCGATATATTCAGTCTTTATTTGTGAAAAATTGCAAAATTTAGAGAAAATTTACAAAAAATAGCATTTTTTAGAATTTAAATGCATCTGCTTGAAAAACAGACGGTTATACCACCCAAAATAGTTACTAGTTCACATTTCCCATATGTCTACTTTAGATTGGCATCGTTTTTTGAACATTATTTTATTTTTCTTGGACGTTACAAGGCTTAGAACATAAACAGAAATTTCTCATATTCTTAAGAAAATTTCAAAAGCCTTTTTTTGAAGGTGCCAGTTCAGTTCTGAAGTGGATTTGAGGGGCCTATGTATTAGAAACCCCCATAAAACACCCCATTTTAAAAACTAGACCCCTCAAAGTATTCAAAACAGCATATAGAAAGTTTTTTAACCCTTCAGGCATTTCACAGGAATTAAAGCAAAGTGGAAATGAAATTTGCAAATTTCATTTTTTCTGCTGAATTTCAATTTTATTCAATTTTTTTTTAGTAACAGAGAAGGTTTTACCAGAGAAACACTACTAAATATGTATTGTCCAGATTCTGCAGTTTTTAGAAATGTCCCACATGTGGCCCTACTGCGCTCGTGGACTAAAACACAAGCCCTAGAAGCAAAGAAGCACCTAGTGCATTTTGAGGCCTCTTTTTTATTAGAATATATTTTAGGCAGCATGCCAGGTTTGAAGAGGCGTTGAGGTATCAAAACAATGGAAACCCACCAGAAGTGACCCCATTTTGGAAATTACACCCCTCAAGGAATTCATTTATGGTTTTTGTTATCATTTTGACCACACAGTTTTTTCACAGCACCTATTTGAATTGGGCTGTGAAATGAAAAAAATGATATTTTTTCCAATAAAATGTCATTTTTGATAAAATTTTCTTATTTTCACAGGGAACAACATACCCCATTTTGTTGCCCAATTTGTCCTTAGTGCGGCAATACCCCATTTGTGGTGATAAACTGCCGTTTGGGCCCATGGGAGGGCTCAGAAGGAAAGGAGCGCTATGTGTTTGTTGGAGTCCAGATTTTGCTGGATTGGTTTTCGGGTGCCATGTCGCATTTGCAGAGCCCCAGAGGTATCAAAGCAATGGAAACCCACCCGAAGTGACCCCATTTTGGAAACTACACCCCTCAAGGAATTCATTTATGGTTTTTGTTATCATTTTGACCGCACAGGTTTTTCACAGCACCTATTTGAATTGGGCTGTGAAATGAAAAAAATTATATTTTTTCCAATAAGATGTCATTTTTGATCAAAATTTCTTATTTTCACAGGGAACAACATACCCCATTTTGTTGCCCAATTTGTCCTTAGTGCGGCAATACCCCATTTGTGGTGATAAACTGCCGTTTGGGCCCATGGGAGGGCTCAGACGGAAAGGAGCGCTATGTGTTTGTTGGAGTCCAGATTTTGCTGGATTGGTTTTCGGGTGCCATGTTGCATTTGCAGAGCCCCAGAGGTATCAAAGCAATGGAAACCCACCAGAAGTGACCCCATTTTGGAAACTACACCCCTCAAGGAATTCATTTATGGTTTTTGTTATCATTTTGACCGCACAGTTTTTTCACAGCACCTATTTGAATTGGGCTGTGAAATGAAAAAAATTATATTTTTTCCAATAAGATGTCATTTTTGATCAAAATTTCTTATTTTCACAAGGAACAACATACCCCATTTTGTTGCCCAATTTGTCCTTAGTGCGGCAATACCCCATTTGTGGTGATAAACTGCCCTTTGGGCCCATGGGAGGGCTCAGAAGGAAAGGACCACCATTTGGCCTACTGGAGCTTTTCTGGTGCTAAGTCATGTGTGCAGAAGCCCCTGAGGTACCAGTACAGTTGAAACCCCCGAGAAGTGACCCCATTTTAAAAACTACACCCCTTAAGACATTCATCTAGAGGTGTAGTGAGCATTTTGACCCCACAGGTACTGTGTAAAAGATAATGCGCAGCAGATGGTGCAGTGTGAGATTTGCAATTTTATATATGTATATGCCATTTCAGTGTCCAATATAGTGTGCCCAGCATGCGCCACCGGAGATATACACCCCTTAAATTGTAATGTGGGTTCTCCTGGGTACGACAATACCCTACATGTGGCTGTTATCAGCTGCCTGGGCATACGGCAGGGCTCAGAAGGGAAAGATGAGGGGGGTAAGCTGTGCGGAGTGCATCAGGGTAAATTAAAAATCAAGGGATGTATGATACATTTTAAAACAATCTTTTATACAGAGCCCTGGTTTTTCGGGACACGTGTCACATTGGTATATTGTGTTCTTCCTTATCCCCCTCTTATAGCAGACTCTGCACCTCTTTTGACTCTTTCCCTTTCCACCGGTTTGGGGACCTTCTCCTGGAAAGTGTTGCCCTGGTACGATGCGTGTGGCCTCGCTTCCAGAAGTACTGGGTGCCCCCCCTTCCTGGTCCCTAAAGATTAGATCTTGAAATTCCAGGAAAGTTCCCCTCTGGCCTGCACATCGACGTAGCACGTACGCATTGTACAAAGCCATCTGTATGATGTGCCCGGCCAGCTTCTTATACCACACCGCATGGCGCTGTAGGGCTTCAGGACTTGATTTGACAAGTCCATCCCTCCCATGTACCTATTGTAGTCCAGGATGCAGTCTGGTTTGGGGGTGGCCTTTCCTTCATATATCCTAAACCTGTAGGTATACCCTGATGCACTCTCGCACAGCTTATACATCTTCACGCCATACCTTGCCCTCTTACCTGGCAGGTACTGGCGGAATTGAACCCTCCCTTTAAAATGTACCAGGGACTCATCAATAGAAAAACACTTCTCGGGGGTGTATGCTTGGGAAAACCGGGCACTGGAACGGTCTAATAGGGGTCTCCGTTTATACAAACGGTCAAAACTGGGGTCATCTCGGAGTGGGCACGGCTCATTATCAGTATAATGTAAGAAGCGAAGTATTGCCTCATTTATTTATTTTTTTAGGTTCCAGTTCATTTCTGAAGTTGCTTTGAGGGGCCCATATATTAGAAACCCCTATCAAACACCCCATTTTAGAAACTAGACCCCTCAAAGTATTCACAACAGCATTTAGAAAGTTTATGAACCCTTTAGGTGTTTCACAGAAATTTAGAGCAAAGTAGAGGTGAAATTTACTCTTTTTATACCATTTTTTTTATAACACAAAAGGATTTATCAGAGAAACGCAACTCAATACTTATTGCCCAGATTCTGCAGTTTAGAGAAATATCCCACATGTGGCCCTCGGGCGGTAATGGACTGAAGCACCGGCCTCCGAAGCAAAGGAGCACCTAGCGGATTTTGAGCCCTCTTTTTTATTAGGCACCATGTCCGGTTTGAAGAGGTCTTGTGGTGCCAAAACATTGGAAACCCCCCAAAAGTGACCCCAATTTGGAAACTAGACCCCTTGAGGAATCCATTGTAGTTTTCTTGGGGTGCATGCGGCTTTTTGATCAGTTTTTATTCCATTTTTAGGTGGCGTGGTGACTAATAAACAGCAATTCTACTATTGTTTTTGTATACTTTTTTTTTTACAGCGTTCACCGTGCGCTATAAATGACATATTCACTTTATTCTGCGGGGCGATACGATCACGGCGATACCAGATGTTTATAGTTTTTTTTTATGTCTTATGGCGTTTGCACAATAAAATACGTTTTGTAAACAATCATTCACTTTTTGTGTTACCTTATTCTAAGAGCCAGAACGTTTTTATTTTTCAATCAATAAAGGCGTGCGAGGACTTATTTTTTGCGTAACGAACTGTATTTTCCATCAGTACCATTTTTAGGTACATGCGACTTTTTGATCTCTTTTTATTCCATTTTTTGGGCGGTGAAGTGACCAAACAATTGTGATTGTGGTACGGTTTATTAATATTTTTTTTTACGGCGTTCACCGTGCGGGATAAATAACAAAATAATTTTGTAGCTCAGGCCGTTACGGACGCGGCGATACCAATTATGTATAGTTTATTTGTTTGTTTATATATTTTTATTAATAATAAAGGACTGATAAGGGAAAAAGTGGGACTTTTACTTTTATTACTTTTAAAACTTTTATTTTCTTATTTTTACACATCTTTTTTTAACTTTTTTTTTACTTTATTACTTTGTCCCACTAGGGGACATGAGGGCAGGAGGCCCTGATCGCTATTCTAATACACTGCACTACATGCGTAGTGCAGTGTATTAGAACTGTCAGCTACTCACTGACAGCAAGCATAGTGGGTCCTGACGTTGTCAGGACCCACTAGGCTTCCGTCTATGGCATAGCCGGACGCCATTGTTTGGTGTCCGGTTGCCATAGTCACCATCGCTGGCCGCTATCGCGTAGCAGGCCGGCGATGGCAGCTTAACCCCTAAAAAGCCGCGATCTCTATAGAACGCGGCTTTTAAGGGGTTAATCAGCGGGGACACAGCGATCGGTCCCCGCTGTAGGAGCTGTGACAGCTGCTGAACAAGACAGCAGTGTCACAGCTCCTGTATGTGTCGGGAGGACGGCCGAAACGGCCGTTACTCCCGAGACGTACTATTACGGCATGGAGCGCGAACGATACAGCTGCCATGACGTAATAGTACGTCAAGGAGCGGGAAGGGGTTAATGTGCTTCTTTTTGAGCCACTCCTTTGTTGCCTTGGCTGTATGTTTCAGGTCATTGTCGTGCTGGAAGACCCAGCCACGAGCCATTTTTAATGTCCTGGTGGAGGGAAAGAGGTTGTCACTCAGGATTTGACAGTACATGGCTCCATCCATTCTCCCATTGATGCGGTGAAGTAGTCCTGTGCCCTTAGCAGAGAAACACCCCCAAAACATAATGTTTCCACCTCCATGCTTGACAGTGGGGACGGTGTTCTTTGGGTCATAGGCAGCATTTCTCTTCCTCCAAACACGGCGAGTTGAGTTAATGCCAAAGAGCTCAATTTTAGTCTCATCTGACCACAGCACCTTCTCCCAATCACTCTCAGAATCATCCAGATGTTCATTTGCAAACATCAGACGGGCCTGTACATGTGACTTCTTGAGCAGGGGGACCATGCGGGCACTGCAGGATTTTAATCCATTACGGCGTAATGTGTTACCAATGGTTTTCTTGGTGACTGTGGTCCCAGCTGCCTTGAGATCATTAACAAGTTCCCCCCGTGTAGTTTTCGGCTGAGCTCTCACCTTCCTCAGGATCAAGGATACCCCACGAGGTGATATTTTGCATGGAGCCCCAGATCTATGTCGATTGACAGTCATTTTGTATGTCTTCCATTTTCTTACTATTGCATCAACAGTTGTCTCCTTCTCACCCAGCGTCTTACTTATGGTTTTGTAGCCCATTCCAGCCTTGTGCAGGTCTATGATCTTGTCCCTGACATCCTTAGAAAGCTCTTTGGTCTTGCCCATGTTGTAGAGGTTAGAGTCAGACTGATTCATTGAGTCTGTGGACAGGAGTCTTTTATACAGGTGACCATGTAAGACAGCTGTCTTTAATGCAGGCACCAAGTTGATTTGGAGCGTGTAACTGGTCTGGAGGAGGCTGAACTCTTAATGGTTGATAGGGGATCAAATACTTATTTCTCTGTGCACAAGGCAAATAAATATATATAATTTTGACAATGTGATCTTCTGTTTTTTTTTTTTTTATATAATCTACCTCTCACTGGTAAAATTAACCTAGCCTAAAAATTCTAGACTGTTCATGAATTTGACAGTGGGCAAACTTACAAAATCAGCAAGGGATCAAATACTTATTTCCTTCACTGTATATATATACACACACACACACACACACAAACACACACATATACGCACACACAAATATATACACACATATACACATAAACAAACACAAAAACATATACACACACATATACACACAAATACACATATACACACACACATACACACATATACACACACATATATACACACACAAATAAACACACATACAAACACATATATACACAAACATATACACACAAACACACACACATATACATATACACACAAACACACATACACAAACACACACAAACATACACATATACACATATACACACAAACACACATACACACACATAACCACAAACAAACACACACACATATACACACAAACACACACACACACACATAAACAAACACATACATATATACACACAAACACTTCACAAACCTTCAGCGGACCGCAGACTTCTCACGACTGGTGCCTTGCCCTGCATCTACTGCGCATGCGCCGATATGCGGCGATATGTGCGTTCATGAGAAAAATGACATCCTCTTCTAAGGACGAAGAGGATATCATTGCGCATGCGCGGCCACCGCTAAAGGTAAATAGCAGTGGCCGGATCCTTAGACAACGAGCTACAAACAAAGAGGGACTGACCGCAACTTCAATCAAGAACATCACGAAAACTACATCGCTGGGCTATAGACAGGTAATTAGAAAAATTATTAACTTTAGAAGGGTGAGCTTAATAGTTAGATTTTTGTAGATGGGAATTACACCTTTAAATCCCCAGTACCCTTTAATTGGCCTTCCACAACGATCAAATATTTGGAAGTAAACGTCCCCCCTGACTCAGGTCACCTGTACTTACATAACTATAAGCCACTCTTGAAACGATTATCCACGCAGATGTCTCAACTTAAGATATTAAGATATTAAGACCTATATTTTGCCACATATATTATATACCCTTTCAATGGTGCCTATAAGACTGCCAATGGCCTTTTTAAACAATAAATTCCCAGTTAGCAAGGTTTATATGGAATAATAAATGTGCTATAATATCTTTCTCGCAGTTGAAACAACACAAATTGCAAGGGGGGGTGTGCTTTTCCGGATGTGTCCACTTATTATGTAGCAAATCACTTAGTTTGTTGGATTACATTGGTTCGCACTCAGGATACAGCACCTCATCTAAAGATAGAATGGCATATGCTTGGAGAGGGCGGTATTCTATACTTATGGACAGATGTACATCTGGGTCATCAGGTTTATAGCTTGACACTCTTAGGCACGGTTGCAGTATATAGGAAGCATATCTCCCTCACACAGCTACATGGGTGTCCATCTCCACTCATGCTCATGAGTTTATTGCCGGCTTATGTTCAAAACAAACCTATACCATTAATTTTGCCTTGGACTAATCTTCAGATCATATTTATCTCACCACATCTTAACCCCTTCCCCCTGCTTGCATTCTGGGCCCTAATGACCAAGCCATTTTTTTACATTTTTCCCTTGTCACATTCGAAGAGCTATAACTTTTTTTTATTTTTGCGTCGACATAGCTGTATAAGGTCTTGTTTTTTGCCGGACACTTTTTAATAGCACCATTTTGGGGTACATATAATTTATTCATTAACTCTTATTAACTTTTTTTGGGGGGGATAGAAGAAAACCTGAAATTTCACCACACTTTTTTGCGCCCTAAATCTACGTTGTTTACCGTGTGGTATAAATAACACAATAACTTTATTCAATGGGTTGTTACGATTGCAAAGATACCAAATTTGTATAGATTTTGTATGTTTTACTACTTGCACAGTAAAAACACTTTTTCTTCAAAATTATTTGTTTTTGTGTCTCCATATTTGAAGAGTCATAACTATTTTATTGTTCCACCGATGCAGTGGTATGAGGGATTTTTTTTTGCGAGACGACTTGTAGTTTTTATTGGTACCATTTGAGAGTAGATTCGACTTTTTGATCACATTTTTTTTATAATACACTGCAATACTTTTGTATTGCAGTGTATTACTGCCTGTCCATTTTAAACGGACAGGCATTTGCTAGGTCATGCCTCTGGCATGACCTAGCAGGCATTCACTACAGGCAGACCTGGGGGCCTTGATTAGGCCCCCGGCTGCCATTGGAGACACAGACACTCGGCGATCTTATCGCCAGGTGTCGGTGGGATGAGAAGGAGCTCCCTCCCTCTCGCCAAAACAACTCAGTTGCGGTGCACGCTATTGAGCACCACAACTGAAGGGTTAAACGGGTGAGATCGATACTTATATTGATCTCACCCGGTCGAGCAGGGACGCCCCCAGCTCTCAGCTACCTCTGGCAGCTGAGAGCAGGGAGATTTGACAGCTCCCTGCTCTGTTTACTTTATTCTAATGAAGCGCCGTGGAATGGCGGCGCTGTAGAATAAAGCCCACTAATGACCGCCGTGAAAAGGCTTATCGGCGGTCATTAAGGGGTTAAAGATAAAACTCATTTACCTAAATTGACTGCGATGTTACAAGAAACATCTTCACAAACTGCTAGGTTCTTACATGTAATGTCCTTTAAATACTGGTGTGAAAGATTTATTGCTCGACAGGTAGCTCCAATAAGGGATGCCAGCTGGCTTGAAAATTTCTTAATACTCCCAAAGCTTCCTAAAGGTTTATTTTTTTAAATTTATAAACAGTTGTTGATACAATCTGCTCCACCTGTGTCCTGCTATTTGGCCGCTTCGGAAAGGGAATTGGGAGCGCAATTTACACCATCGGAAATTATTCAAATTTTTTCAAGCTCACATGGTTTTTCCAGATGTATAAAGATACAAGAGAATTCATTCAAAACATTGTCCAGATGGTATAGGACACCATGTCAATTAAAATTGCTGGGGCTATCTCAAGATGATAGCTGTTGGAGATGTGGGAGGGGCACGGGCACTCTCTCACATACTTGGTATCATTGTGATTTGATTCAACCCTTTCGGTTGGGGGTTCCAGAATTAATTTTGCTGTAGCTCCCTACCCCGCAGTTTCGACCCTCTAGGCATAACTTACCCACAATCTTACTTACAGTGGCGAAGTTACTTGTTCCACTTAGGTGGTGATCTTTTGACCCCCCCCCCCCCACTATGGGAAAATGGATTGGTAAGTTGCACCAGATTTCAAGATTGGAGGAGTTGGCTAGCTGGGAGACGGGAAGTCATGTTAAGTATATGAACTTATGGCAGCCGTGGGTTTCTTTCTGGAGCAATAGAAGCCATCCATTCTAGTTTACATATTATCACATGGTAAGGCTTCGGTTACACAGATCCTCTAGATATATGCTTATTACTTATGTCTTTCAATGATTATATTGTTTTTTGATTGGAAATGGTTCCGAATACAGATTTTTACTTATATACGCTATTGTCACTGTATGTTTTTCCCCACCTGTTTTACCTCTTTTTTGTTTTCTTTTTTGGTATGACTGTATAACAGTGTATGTAATTTGCAATGTAAGCCTCATGTACTAAGATTGTAACTTTATTTCTTTGCACTTTGGTCTAATGTGCCCCTGTTTATATAATGTTACGATTTTTATTTAAAATAAAAACAGATTTGATAAAAAAAAGATTAGATATAAGGCCCAGCAAACAGTATCACATATGATAGGATTAGATACAGTGGCTCAGCAGTCAGTATTAGACATGATAGGATTAGATATAAGGCCCAGCAGACAGTATCACACATTATGGAATTAGATACAGTGGCTCAGCAGACAGTATCACACATGACAGGATTAGATACAGGGCCCAGCTCGCTGACATTGCGGCTCCAGCGCTGGACCCAGGAAAGGTAAGTATAAGAATTGTTTTGCTTTTTTACGTGTTACTAATTTTTTTTCGTATGTTTGTGTTTTTTTTACAGATTTGGTTGTTGGACTACTTGGGATTCGAGGACTACTGCGATAATGGCTTTTTTTTAATTCTCAATAAAATTGATAACGAGGATTGTGTGGGATTTCTAGTTCAATAAAAAAAAATTATATGTTCTTGTACTTTTCTAACTTTATTACTACCTTCTTAGTAATGGCCGCTGGCTGATTGACAATGTGCATTACTAAGGCAGAGTTTAATGTTAGACATGAAAAGGCTAACACTTACCCCCATTATTACCCAGGTACCAACCACCACCAGGAAGAGCCGGGTACCATCCAGTAACCGACCATCTGTAGTAATGGTTGGGCACTGGCGTGGCTGGAGGCTGGTATTATTAGGCTGGGAATGCCCAAAAATAGTGACCCTTCCCACCCTGGTAATGCTGCCTGCTGCTGCTGTGTTGTATCTGGCTGGTTATAAAAATGGGGGAACCCCACAACGTTCTTTCCAAATTTTTTTTTACATTTTTTAAATGACAAGGGATCCCCCTCCCCCCATTTTTCATAACCAGCCAGATACAACGCAGCAGCAGCCTGCCATTACCAGGGTGGGAAGGGCCACTGTGTTTGGCCTTTCCCAGCCTAATAATACCAGCCTGCAGCCGCCCCAGTTCCCGGCCATTACTACAGAGGGTCGGGTACTGGATCGTACCTGGCTCTTCCCGGCACCCCTGGTGGCGGTGGGTACCGGGGTAATAATGGGGGTTAGTGTTAGCCTCTGCACTGGCTAACACTAAGCCTTGCCTTAGTAATGGATGCTGTCAATCAGCCAGCACCTATTAATAAGGCGATAGTAATAAAGTTTAAAAAAAATAAAAAATCATAGAAAAAACAGGTTTATTATAATAAAATCCCCCCACACAAGCCTCATTACAATTTTATTGATAATAAAAAAAATCTGTCGGGGGGCGTGTCCTGGGAGCCGATGGAGTGAGTCGCATAGTCCGGAGCTCCTCTGATCATCAGCCGTAACACAGCGTTTTTTACTCGGTGTAGCCTCCCGAGAATCTAATAAAGACTTACCGATGATGGTGAGACGGTCAGCCAAGAGGATGGAGTCCAAGCAGGTACTCCCCGGAGCCCCGAGGAGCGGCACTTTGGATGCCTTCTTCTCTGATGCGCCGACAGGACAGGCGCCATTACTGCCGGCCTCACACGAGGAGGCGTCGCAGTCCTCCAGATCCCCATCGGTCATAGAGGATCAAGATGTGGTCAGATCACAGCCGCTGACCGACGGAGAGACACTACAGCCGGAGGAGGATCTGCAGGAGGAGCAAAGAGAGGGATGGCCGCCATCTTCGGAGCCAGCCTCACACGTGGCTGGTGAGGAGTTGGAGACGCCATACACTGCGGAGTCACCCTCCCCCACAAGAAGGAACATGCAGGTTAGTGGCTCAACATTAAGGGTTGGGAAACACCTATTACCCCCTCAGCCACCCTTACCCTGCAGACTGGACACTGCTATGTCAAAACGACCTAGGGACATAATAACAGCAGGGAAAAATTCTGAGATGGAAACGCTCCCTATAGCAGGCCATATACAGCCATATGCTCAAGGAGAGGATGCACAGCCGTGGCTTTCTTCCTCTGACTCTGAGAGCCCCGCTCCTAAACGTCAGGAATGGAAGTCTTTTTTGCAGCAGCTCCCCACCCGAGAGGACTTTAAGTCGCTTATAGCGGAGGTGAAAGATACCTGCAACACGGCTATTGCAACAGTCAGGCAAGACATACAAAAAATGTCCCACAGAATAGAGTCACTGGAAGATGACCATGATTGCACTCGCCAATATGTATCACGACTACAAACCACAGTAGTGGCACAGCATGCTGCTCTTTCTGATTATCAAAAGCATTTGGAGGACCTAGATAATAGAGGCAGAAGACATAATATCAGAGTTCGGGGTGTCCCTGAAGCTACCCAGGACGAAAACTTAAAGGAGCTATTGGCGACCATTTTTAATGAAATCCTAGATGCTCCACCTGATCATCCTATCAAGTTAGATAGAGCCCATAGAGCTCTCAGACCTAAAGGAGCTTCGCCGTTACCTCGTGATATTATTTGCTGTGTGACGGATTACGAGCTGAAAGAAGCCATTATGAATAAAGCCAGAGCTCATAGAGTCATTCAACACAAAGGAACCACTGTCCAACTGCTACCGGACTTATCCTGGATCACACTTCATAGGCGCAGACAATTGCGCCCTTTACTTGCTTCTCTGAGAGAAAATAATATCCTCTACAGATGGGGATTCCCGTTTAGCCTTACAGCCAGACGAGATGGTCGCTCGGCGGTTCTGAGAACATCGTCGGATATTCGAGCTTTTTGTGACACTATGGACATTCCAGTCCCGAAACTGCCTGAGTGGGAACTCACCCCGCCTCCACCCCCTCCGTCACCTGTCTGGCAAAAGGTCCCTTCACAAAGGAAGACCGGGAATCAGCGAGGGTCCATGTCTGAACATGGACCTAAGCCAACATTTCAGCGTTAATGTATTGAATAAGGGAGGCTCATAATCTTTCTTACATGTTTATATGCTTAGATCGCATTAATAGTTCATTGTATGGAAAAAAAAAGGGGATTTTTATGCCCTGGATTATTTTTTATAGGCTGCAGAGGAGTTTTGTTTGTACGGAATGTACAGAATTGGCCTGTCTCAGTTATTGGGTCTGTTGGCTATGTTCCTGACGGAATTGGCTCTCGGTGATTCTTCTCCCTTATGGAGACAGTATACCCTCCTAGTGCAGTCGAGGCATCTAGGGGTTGACGCGATATCTAAATGTGTAAATTGTTCTAATATACTTGTCTCCACATGGAATCTAGATTCCATTCATTGTCGTTCGACCGACTTTATGCTTCAAGTATGTTTTTTGATTTATTTTCTGTCTGTAGTTGTCTGGTTATGTCTTCCCCCTCCCTCCCCCTCTTTCCCTCCCCTTACTTCCGTGAATAGGAAACCAGGTGTGTGGACTGAGAACATATCACCGAAATGGCGACGTCCTTCCTGGACAACACGAGCTATGCCCAACTTGATAGATCATCTGGGTACGTTGTACATACTTGCTTTCAGGCCTAAAGAATTGTCATGGCACGCATAGTATCTTTGAATGTTAAGGGATTAAATTCCAATGTTAAGAGGCGGCTAGCACTTAGAGAGTTGAGACATCTGAGAGCAGATATCGCCTTTCTACAAGAAACGCACCATGACAGTTCGGGGTCTTTCAAATTTGCACTACCCCATTTTCCTAAAGCATATGCAGCTATACACTCTAAGAAAAGCGCAGGGGTGGCTATTCTAATTTCAAGGGATTGTCCACTACAAATAACAAGATCAATAGTAGACCCACAGGGGAGATATGTCATCCTCGCAGGGACCCTGAAAGGTGTCCCGATTACTTTATGCAACCTATATGCACCAAATACATTACAAATTGCTTTTTTGGAAAAAGTCTTCTCCAAAATTTCCCGCCTGCCGCCAACTACTTTGTTCATAGGGGGGGATTTTAACCTCCCTTTTTCAGAAAGCATGGACAGACACTCGCTTA
Source organism: Rhinoderma darwinii (assembly GCF_050947455.1). Classification (NCBI taxonomy): domain Eukaryota; kingdom Metazoa; phylum Chordata; class Amphibia; order Anura; family Rhinodermatidae; genus Rhinoderma; species Rhinoderma darwinii. The sequence continues at coordinate 309,952,470 of NC_134688.1, forward strand.
GTGCTCCCTCTCCGCCCACGGAATTGCGACAACGCGCTTCGGCATTTCGACGCTTGATTCGCAAGCACAATCTTTATGACCTATGGCGTATCTCAAATCCGTCGGCTAAACAATATACCTTTTACTCACACCCACATAAAACACATACTCGGATAGATCTATTCCTTGGCAACGTACCAGGACTTCGTTCAACCTCATCGGCTGAAATAGGGGCTATTACATGGTCAGACCATGCTCCAATTATGTTGGACCTGCTTTCTGACTTACGAACGACCCGGATATGTCACTGGAGGTTGAATGAACGACTGATTAAATCTCCGGAGCATAGGGACACACTTAAAACACACATTGAATCCTACTTTGCCCTTAATAAAGACTCAGTTCCTTCGTTGGCCACAATTTGGGAGGCGCACAAAGCGGTAATTAGAGGGCAATGTATCTCTCTCGCCTCACATATTAAGAGGGATAAAGCTCAGCAGAGATTAGAGCTGTCGGCGGCCCTTACTAAATTAGAACGTAAAATGAATCTATACCCCTCGACGTCTACTCTTCGACAAATCATTGCCACGCGGGGAAAATTAAAGGATCTTTCTATTGCTAATGTAGAGAAGATGCTTCTATATACCAAACAAAGATATTATGAGAGAGGGAATAAAGCGCATTCTTTACTTGCTGCTCAGCTAAGAGATAAAAAGGCTCAGTCGACCCCATCTGTTCTCCGTGATACAGGAGGTCAATTGATCTATGATCCCAATTTGCAGGCGGACATGTTTTACCAATATTACTCAAAATTATACTCTCTCACATCTCAACTTTCTACAGATCCTTCCATTCGGGAACAACAAATATTGGAATACTTAAAGTCCTGCCCCCTTCCCACTATCATGCCGGATGATGGCCTTATGCTCAATGCCCCCATCACGGAAGAGGAATTACAGAACACCATACAAGACTTGCCTAATGGAAAATCTCCAGGGCCCGATGGATTTCCATATTTATATTATAAGGTCTTTAAAGATGTATTAACACCACATTTAGTAACCCTTTTTAATTCCTTTCTATCGGGAGCTGGCATCCCCCCTTCCATGCTTCATTCTTTCATCACGGTTATTCCCAAACCAGGGAAGGACCAGTCTGATTGTTCTAATTATCGGCCAATTTCTCTGTTGAATGCAGATCTCAAAATATTCACTAAAATACTGGCCGATAGACTTGGCTCATTGCTCCCGGGCCTGATTCACAAAGATCAGGTGGGCTTTGTCATGCATAGGCAGGCAGGAGACAATACTAGACGGACTATTGATCTGATCGAAGTTCTTAACAAAACAGAGTCTCCTGGCCTGCTCCTCAGTTTAGACGCTGAAAAAGCCTTTGACCGATTGGACTGGTCCTTCCTCTTTGCCACACTAAAAACAATAGGTATTTCAGGGCCCTTCCTCACCGCTTTACATTCATTGTATACCTTACCAAATGCTGTAGTTAAATTACCACATGCGATTTCTAAACGATTTGATATTTTTAATGGGACTCGACAGGGCTGCCCCCTCTCCCCCCTGCTTTACGTCCTATGCATAGAACCTCTAGCGGCCCGTATCAGGAGTAATCCAGATATCCAAGGTTTTTTAGTGCGAGATAGGGAATTTAAGATCTCTCTATTTGCAGATGATGTTCTTTTGACTTTACGCAACCCGCAAATTACCCTACCAAACTTACATACAGTATTGAAAGAATATAGTCTGTACTCGGGATATAAGCTTAATAACTCTAAGACGGAAGCTCTGCCACTTAATATTTCCCCGCAGCTCATTTCGACACTACAAACAACATTTAAATATACATGGAAAGAGGAAGGGATCAAATATCTAGGTGTCCAGATCACCCGCACATATGCCTCCCTCTATAAAAATAACTTCTCCCCATTTTTTCAAGAAATAAATACGCTATTGTCTAAATGGTCTTCCCTCCCGCTGTCCTTCTTTGGTAGAATATCTGCAGTGAAAATGACTATTCTACCAAAGTATTTATACCTTTTGGAAACTCTCCCGGTGCCTATACCACGTAGCGAAATTCGTAGGTTCCAAACAGCCTTATTGAAATACATCTGGGCAGGGAAGCGTCATAGAATACCAAAAGCAGTCCTACTTTCTACTATGACAGTAGGAGGCCTGGCTGTCCCTGATGTGTATCGGTACTATTTAGCAGTACATCTTCGTAGAATTCCTGGCTGGACTTCAAGGTGGGCATATACTAAATGGGCAGAGATTGAGAAGCTGTGGGTAGCTCCTATTCACCCGAATTCGCTACTGTGGTCTGGAAAGGTGGAGACTTGCCCAAAATCCCTATTAGGTCCCATGTTGTTCACCAAAAACATATGGAAGCTAGCTAACACCTTATACCCCCTGTCTTCTCCCAAATCTCCCATGACTTCTTTTCTATTTAACCCGGCTCTACCGGATGGGCTCACTGCGAGGATGACTAGACCGTGGGCAGAAGCTGGATTGTTCTACTTTGCAGACATAATAGACCCCTGTTTGAGAACGGTATTGCCATTCTCGACGCTGCAGTCTAAATATAAGTTGCCGCCCAATGCACATTTTAGTTACCTACAGATCACCCACTTTGCCAATTCTCTCCCTGGAGATGGCAGCTTTACTAAACCTACGCACTTTGAAGTTCTCTGCAGGAATACTGCCTCCACTAGGGGATTAATTTCGGATATATACAGTATCCTCTCATCTCCAGGGGGAAATGAGATCCCAAAACATAACTATATGACCAAATGGGAGACGTACATGGAGAGGGAGATACCCCTATCGCTGTGGCAAATTATATGGTCGCAAGCCGCGAAATCTTCTCTTTGCGCTACATATAGAGAGAACCAATATAAAATTTTGATGTATTGGTATCATACCCCAGACTTTCTCCATCATATATATCCCCTTGTTTCGGATAGATGTTGGAGGTGCTGCAGCGAGAGGGGGACACTTCCTCACATTTTTTGGGACTGTCGGTTAATTCGCCCCTTCTGGAGAGAGGTTGCGGGTTTACTCCAGACACTGCTGGGGGTCAGGGTTCCATTGTCTGTGCTAACTTTCCTGCTTAATGTACCGCCGAAAGGGCTCAGTAAGGTCTCCTCTAGATTATTATTACATGTGCTCACAGCAGCTAAGTGTCTCATTTCGGCGCGATGGAAGAGAACTGATCCCCCTGTAGTTGCTGACTTATATTTAAGAATAAGGGAGGTCAGAAGAATGGAGTCTTTGACAGCCTCTATGAATAATAGCTTAACACGATTCAAAGAAGTCTGGTCACCATGGGATACATTTGATTCATCTAGACCACCCTGAACGCATAACACTAGTTCATAACTGCGCTAGTGCACCCAGATCAAACCAGGATACTGTTCTGTTTTTTTTTTTTTTCTTTCTTTCCCTTCCTTTCCCCCCCCCCCCCCCCCTCCATTGTCTTGTCATGTGTATTGTAGATGTTGGTTAATTTTTCGTGTCATTCCTACGAAAGCAGAGTTAAGATGACGGATAGAAAAAAAAAAAAAGGGGATTTCACCATACCAAAGTATTAGTTATTAACAGGACTGATTGTTCTTAAGATCACTGTGAAATGTATGATATTCCTGTCATTCCTGATGTGCAACATGTTGTAACTTCACACTACCCCTGTCATGACTTATACTCTATATTATATTGAATTGATACCATGTATGTTCTTGTTCATATGGAAAAAATAAAAATATATAATTTAAAAAAAAAAAAAAAAAAAAATCTGTCATTGAAGTGGCCCTCGAATCCAACGTAGTTCAATGACCGAACCTGCAAAAAAACACAAACGCAAAAAAAAACATTAGTAAGGGCCTGTTTACATCACCGCTACCCTACCGTCGCAGGTTTCCATCAGGTAATCCCTCAACGGAAAGGCAAACTGAAACCTCAGCTTCCATTTCCCTCACCATTGATTGGTTCTATTGTTTTGATGGAGTCAATAGCGCAGTCGACTGCGCTATTAGTTGCATCAAGAACAATGGGACCCTGTCACAACGGTGACAAACGGGAACCTTTAGCAACGTTTCCGTCACCATAGAAATCAATGGCGAGGGAAACGAAAGCTGAGGTTTCAGTTTGACGTTCCGTTGAGGGGTTACCCGATAGAAACCTCCAACGGAACCCCTCAACGGAAGAGCAACGGTGATGTGAACACAGCCTAACACATATGGTAGGCTTAGATACAGGGCCCAAGTGCATGTGTGATACTGTTTGTTGGACCCTGTATCTAAGCCTAACGTAGGCTTAGATACAGGGTCCAGCAGACAGTAATCTAATACAGTTTAAGATTACTGTCTGCTGGGGGCCTGTGTCGAAAAGCCTGCCACATGGTAGGCTTAAAAGGGGTTGTCCAAACACTAAACATGTATTGCCTATCCTCAGAATAGGCCATATATAGCCAATGGATCGGTGTCCGAATACCAGGACCCCCGCCAATCAGCTGTTTCGAAGGAGGTGTAGCGCTCGTACAAGCGCTGATTCCCCTTCATTTTCCTTACTTGCTCACACAGTGAATTACTGACATGTCCAAGTTGGTGATTCAGTGTGAGAAAGTGAACGGAGTAAAGGGGGAAGTAGTGCTCGTACGAGCACCTGCACCCCCTTCAAAACAGATTATTGGTGGGGGTCCCGAGAGTCGGACCCCAACCCATCAGCTCCAGCAAAGTGGCATTGAACTTACCCTCTCCTTCGGCCACAGCAAAGCTCCTGACTCCATCCAGGGTCGGGATGTTGTGCGCAGCGCATAGCGTTGTAACGTAATGTGCTGCGCACAGCGCTGTGACATCAAAGCCTCATCTGCGCTCCGGAACAGGGAAGGTAAGTGCTGTCAGTTACTATAGAAACGGGGACCCGTGTAATTCATTACATAGGCCACAGTTACTATAGTAACTTTTCATTGATGTTGTCCGGGGGGTCGTGGGCCCCCCTGGCTTCAGGAACCAGTCGCAATTGCGACCATTGCGACCACAATAGTAACGCCACTGGTCTAGAGGGAAAATCACATTGTAAGTTCCTTAATCTAGACAGCACATGCCTGGACCACAACGTCCCGCGAGAGGACGCTGAACACATCTCGCGCATGCGTATTTCACTGTACACTGCACAACGGCCATCATTAAAGAGGGCAAAAAGTCGCTACCACTATAAAAAAAGATATTATGCTAAATATTAATAGGGGAGATAATATATAGGGAGGTATAAGGGATGTCATATGTATTCCCAGACCGTCCGTACTAATGATTGGCCTGGAGGATGTCCCAGAGACAGTTGCACAATTAATTTAATGTGTGCCAGAATGTAATGGGTCAATTATTATGACAGAATCCCCCAACCCCCTGTATATGTCTACAAAAGCTATATAATGAATGGTACCTCACTCAAAAAGGCAGCAATCTATTCAGAATAGCTATTAATATTGGACTCTATGGCCTAGTAAATGAAGATAGTGTAGTGGAATTTAACACAGAAAAAGTTGGCAATGTAGTGAAATTAGGTGCAGAAGAGATCACAAGACTCCGAGACCCGAGGAGGTAGTCCATTCAGCAAATTGTATCTGAAATCAGAAAAGTACAAAATATATATAATACAATACATATACCGCAATGAATGAATCGTCACTCAAAATGTGTTCAGATCCATGTACAACATAAAGCAACGTATCAGGAAAAAGCATGACAAAACAGGGGACAATATAATCCTATTCAGTAAATACATCAGCCAATCACTGTGCTAACTTTAAAGTCAATATTCAAACCATGTGGGGATAGACAGTTTAATTTAAATATCCACTCATCCATTCGAGTTCCCTGCGCTTAAGTATAGAGACTCTGCCCCCACCCCTGCGATGTATTGGTATGTGGTCAATGGTCCAAAATTTCAGATCACTGAACATAAAGACGACATTGGATGAAGTACAAGTCAAAAAATGTTTATAGAGGCTCTGTCACCACATTATAAGTGCCCTATATCCTACATAATCTGATCGACGCTGTAATGTAGATATCAACAGTGTTTTTTATTTTGAAAAAAGATAATTTTTTACCAAGTTATGAGCAATTTTAGATTTATGCTAATGACTTTCTTAATGCCCAACTGGGCGTTTTTTAACTTTTGACCAAGTGGGCATTGTGAAGAGAAGTTCCTCATACACTTCTCTCCATACATGTCCATTTGTACTCTGCACAAAGTGATCTTGCTGTGCTGTCACACACTCCCACATTAACTTTACTGAAGTGTTTTAGGAGTGAATAAACATCACCTCCAGCCCCGACACTTCGGTAAAGTTTGTGTGGGACTTAATTGCTGCACAGCGTGATCTCGCGAGATCACACTGTGAATGACAACATGCTGACAGCCAACTTTACCGAAGTATCGCGAGTGTGTACAGAAATCGCGTCCTGGCTGGAGGTGATGTCTATTCACTCCTAAGACACTTCAGTAAAGTTAATGTGGGTGTATGTGACAGCACAGCAAGATCACGCTGTGCTGAGTACAAATTGACATGAATGGAGAGAAGTGTATGATGCTGATTGGTCAGCGTCATACACTTTTCTTCACAATGCCCACTTGGTCAAAAGTAAAAAAACGCCCAGTTGGGCATTAAGAAAGTCATTAGCAGAAATCTAAAATTGCTCATAACTTGGTAAAAAATTATTGTTTTTTCAAGATAAAAAACATTGTTGTCATCTAAATTACTGCACCGATCAGATTATGTAGGAGATAAGGCACTTATAATGTGGTGACAGAACCTCTTTAATATGAAAGACCCTACCGTCCACATGGTGAACAAATGTATTACCTTTCACCATATTACTGCAATTCCTACAGTTCAGACACAGGAAACAACCCAATTTTATGAAGGCTAGAGTCGTCTGATGATTCATTTGTAGAGAACCTATGTCTGCATGTACAAGGTGATCCTTCAAATTTTATTGGCGTCTTAACGCCATCCTCGGAGGACAACTAAATTCAAGGAACAGCATTAGTGAGATTGTTAAGACTATGCCACTCTTGACTTATAATATTAGAGACCCTACCACTAATATCGGAGTAAGTGGAAACAAAGTCTATTCGATGACTCCCATCTATCCGAAGTAAGTAATTTCTCCCTTGCCATGGCTTCAACCTTTCCCCTCTATTTCTGTAAAAGGGCCGATGGATATTGACGTTGGGCAAATTTGTTACTCATTTCATCTAAGCGTTGTGTGAGATATTGGGGTTCTGCTATAACACGTTTAACACTCAGCCTCTGGCTGAAGGGTAAAGACTCCACCATCCGATGGGAATGTTGGCTATCGTACCACAGTTTGTCGCGGTCAGTGGCCTTGTTATAGTGATCGGTAACTAACTTATTACCCAACCTATTTACCCGGGTATCCAAAAAATGCAGACATGTTAAAGATGATTCTATGGTGAATTTGATATCTTCATCAATGGAATTAAGGAACCTGAAAAAATCTTCAAGTTGCAACATGGTGCCAGTCCAAATCACGAACACATCGTCTATGTATCTCCCCCACCTCAGAACATACCTGAAGTGGTGGAATACATAGACGTGGTGCTCCCCGAGGGCCACCATGAACATGTTGTCGTATGTGGGAGCCACATTAGAGCCCATTGCGGTCCCCCTCCTCTGTATATAGAAGAAGTCAGCAAATGAGAAATAGTTCTCTGTGAGTACCACCTCCAAGAGGTCCATCAAAAACTGTGTGCCCTCTACTGAGTATTCTGACATACGGAGGGCCTCACCTACCATGCTGAGCCCCCTATTGTGATTAATGGAGGTGTACAGACTACATACGTCAAAAGACGCTAAAATTATGTCGTTAGTCAAAGATATTTGTGATAACTTCACAATGAAGTCAGTTGTGTCCTAAATATATGATGCCGCAGAAACGGCATAAGGTCTAAGTACCTTATCAAGGAATACTGCTATAGGATTGAAAACAGAGTCTCTCCCTGATACAATGGGCCATCCTGGAGGTTTATTCAGACACTTATGTATCTTAGGAAGGCAATAGATGACAGGAGTAAATAGATGCAAAACCACTAGGAATGCAGATAATTCCTTAGCAATGATCCCTACTGTCAGAGCCTGTTTAAGAATATTAGCGATCCTATGTTGAATCCTAAATTTGGGGTCATCAGAGACTTTTTCATATACATTGATGTCCTCAATTTGGCTCCTAATTTCCTACAAATATAGTGACGTGTCCATGACGACCAATGCCCCACCTTTATCGGCTGGCTTGATCGTCAGGGACACGTCACCAGACAGATTTTTGAGGGCGCTCACCTCAGCACTAGTTAAGTTAGGATGCAGTAATGGTGAGCCCTCCATTTCCTCCCGTAATCTGTGGTCCTGTTGAGGCGTGCACCCATTCGGGTCCAGTGTTGGGGAATCCTTTCCTTTTGTGTTGCCGTGGATCCTATCCACTTTGCACGAACTGCATTTGCCATCGAGCAGATCTAGCTTTATTATGGATTCATCATCTACAGTGTTCATGTACACCGAGGATGACGTTGACAGGATCATGCAGGGCATCTCAGGGGACGTATCCTTCCTCAGTGTTCCATCGGCTGACCATGTGAAAAGGAAATGGGAGATGGAATCTAAGCGAGCCATCACTGTATATTTACATATTGTCACCTTGGGGAAATACTTCAAGGTGGACCGTATCCCTCGGAGTATGAGATCGAGTTTGACACCCAAACTGTCAGATATCTAATAAGTATGCCTGCGACATCATTTTGCTCAACATTGAGTTTTTACAGATCGAATTATGGAGTGTGAATGCTCGGATTCAAGATGGAGGAATCGCTTACATCCCTGTTGCCAACAGAGGATTTACAGAAATACAAAAGGTAGGTGCTATTGAGGCATTTGGTAAATTCAGATTGCATCTGGAGGACACCAAGCAACAAAAATGGGTATGTGATGTCGAGGATTATGTAGATGAACGTATATACAACTGGCAAAAAGATCCCAAAATTGTGAAAAGTGCTGCATATGGCAAAGGAGCTCAGCAGAATAAAAGACATCCTCAGCCGACAGTTGGTGATTCCGTGGAGACCTAGGATGCTTTTTTTAGGGGGGAAAATGGACGTACAAGGTGAGGAGGCCGGAAACACAGGAGGAGATTCAAATCCCAGACCAGAGAGAACCAGATGTCAAAGGCAGTCTGCGCGCTACTTGGAACGGAGAGTCAACTAGAACAACTTGCAGTAAATATTTACTCATTGCAGCTCTGTTTTGGCTTGCTAAACAAGGGGTTTGTATATCAAGTGGAGTTACAAAACCAGAGTTAAAAAGAGGAGTTAAATCCCCTGTTAGTACTCTTCTTTTCTTTTACTTCACTGTTTTTTTGTAACTGAGATAATGGATAGCAAGATTGGAGGTTTTCTTCAGTGCAAAGTCTGCCATATGTATCATCGACTGGAGCGGAGTTCCAGGGTGAACACCTCTGTGGCAGTTGTGCGCATGTTGTTTGCCTGGAAGTTCGCATTAGAGATCTGGAGGAGCAAAATGCAACACTGAGGCCGATAGACAATCTTGAGCGGAGCATGCTGCTGACTGAGCAAGCAGTTAGTGGGGTAGAACTGGAGGGTGAAGACATGGGTCAGCAGGATCAGCCAAGCAGCTGGGTTAATGTAGTTAGGGGCAGTAGAAAGGGGTCAAAGAAAGGGAAGGCCAAACCTGTTTCTGATATTCCAAGCAAAATTGCCAAGTTGGGTGATGATGCAAGGATGTCGGTCTCAGAAATGGCAGCCCTAGTGGATACTGATCTCCCTAACAGAGGGGAGAGCAGCCCAGCTAGTAGTCGGCGGGATGGAAATGCAGGTAAGGCAAGACAATTGGTAGTTGTAGGGAATTCTATAATCAGGAAGACGGATAGAATAATTTGTCGCCAAGACCGCCTCAACCAAATGGTTTGCTGTCTCCCTGGTGTCGTGGTTAAGCATGTGGTGGAACAAGAGGATAAATTACTGTGAGGGGCTGGTGAGGATCCAGCTGTCATGGTCCATGTGGGTACCAACGACAGAATAAATGATAGGTGGAGGAGCCTTAAGAATAATTTTAAAGAACTATGTTACAAGCTGAAGGGAAGGACCTCCAAGGTTGTATTCTCAGGAATACTGCCTGTGCAATGCGCATAACAGGAAAGAAAGTGGGAGCTCAGGGAGTTAAATGCATGGCTTAAGTCTTGGTGTAGAGGCGAAGGCTTTGGGTTACTAGAGCACTGGGCTGACTTTTCATTAGGGTACAAACTGTATGCTGCAGATGATTTGCACCTAAATGGAAGGGGGTCTGCTGTGCTGGTGGAGAGAACTCTAGCTGGGGTGGCGGAGTATTTAAACTAGGGCTGAGGAGGGAGGTCAATGTAGAAAATAAAGGGGTAGTCAGGTTAGAGAGGGGTCAGACTATATTGGTGGGGGAGAAACAGACTGTAGGGAGAGGACTAGACAAAAGGAGAGGGAGATCCTTTTGTTACAAAACAGCAATGAAAATGAAAATAAAAATGCACAAATAATGTCAAATAATCACATTTCTGATACTGAAAGTGAAAAACTGAAAGGCAAGCTAAAGTGTATGTTCACAAATGCCAGAAGTCTAGCAAGCAAAATGGGGGAGCTGGAGGCCTTGATACTGGAAGAAAATATAGATATAGTTGGTGTTGCTGAAACACGGCTAGACTCTTCTCATGACTAGGCTGTAAATCTACAGGGTTTTACACTTTTTCGGAAAGACAGCACAAATAGGAAAGACGGTGGTGTATGTCTGTATGTGAGATGTGATATGAAGGCAAGTGTGAAAGAGACATTAGAGGGTGAAGATTGTGAGGAGGTTGAAACCTTGTGGGTGGAACTAGAAAGGGAGGTAAACACTGAAAAAATTACTTTTGGTGTAATCTATAGAACCCCCAATATAACTGAGGAGATGGAAGGTCAGCTATATAAACAGATGGAGCAGGCTGCACAGGCTGGTACTGTAGTGATAATGGGAGATTTTATTTACCGGGATATTAGTTGGCGTCGTGGTTCGGCTTCAACTGCAAAGGGGAGACATTTCCTCAACCTGTTGCAGGAAAATTTTATGGGCCTGTTTGTGGAAGACCCGACTAGAGATGAAGCTCTGTTGGATCTGGTCATTTCTAATAATGCAGAGCTTGTTGGGAATGTCAATCTTCGGGAAAACCTCGGTAACAGTGATCACAATATAGTTACATTTTACCTATACTGTAAAAAACAAACACAGGCTGGGAGGGCAAAGACACTTAATTTTAAGAAGGCCAATTTCTCCCAGGATGAGGGCTGCAATTCAGGATATACACTGGGAAGAACTAATGTCAAATAATGGTACAAATGATAAATAGGAGATTAGCAAATCTACTTTGGGTAATTATAGTGCAAAGTTTATTCCTATAGGTAACAAGTATAAACGACCAAAATTAAACCCCACATGGCTTACACTTTCTGTATAAAGGGCAATACATGACGAAAAAAAAGGGCATTTGAAAAATACAAATCTGAGGGTATATCTGTAGCCTTTTTAAATTATAAAGAGCGTAATAAAATCTGTAAAAATGTAATAAAATTAGCAAAAATACAAAATAAAAGGCAGGTGGCCAAGGATAGTAAAACAAATCCCCAAAATTTCTTCAAGTATATAAATGCAAAAAAGCCAAGGTCTGAACATGTAGGACCCCTAGAGTGTGGAAATGGGGAGTTGCTCACAGGGGATCAAGAGAAGGCAGAGTTGCTAAATGGGTTCTTTAGCTCTGTATATACAACAGAAGAAAGAGCAGCTGATATAGCCGGTGCCAGTGCTGTTAATATATCAGTTGATATACTGAATTGGATGAATGTAGATATGGTCCAAGCTAAATTAAATAAAATAAATGTACACAAGGGCCCGGGACCAGATGGGTTATACCCTAGAGTTCTTAAAGAGCTTAGTTCAGTTATTTTAGTCACCCTCTTCATAATATTCAGAGATTCTCTAGTGACTGGTATAGTGCCAAGGGACTGGCGCAGGGCAAATATGGTGCCTATTTTCAAAAAGGGCTCTAAGTCTTCCCCAGGTAATTATAGACCAGTAAACTTGACATCCATCGTGTGGAAAATGCTTGAGGGTCTATTGAGGGACTATATACAGGATTATGTGACAAAAAATAATATTATAAGTGACAGCCAGCATGGTTTTACTAAGGACAGAAGTTGTCAAAATTACCTGATTTGTTTTTATGAAGAGGTGAGCAGAAGCCTGGATAGAGGGGTCGCTGTGGATATAGTGGTTTTTGGACTTTCCAAAGGCATTTGACACTGTCCCTCATAGACGTCTAATGGGTAAATTAAGGATTATACGTTTAGAAAGTATATTTGTATTTGGATTGAGAATTGGCTCAAGGACCGTATCTAGAGATTTGTGGTCAATGATTCCTAATCTGAATGGTCCCCGGTTATAAGTGGTGTACCCCAGGGTTCAGTGCTGGGACCACTATTATTCAACTTATTTATTAATGATATAGAGGATGGGATTAATATCACTATTTCTATTTTTGCAGATGACACCAAGCTATGTAATATTGTTCAGTCTATGGAAGATGTTCGTGAATTGCAAGTAGATTTAAACAAACTAAGTGTTTGGGCGTCCAGTTGGCAAATGAAGTTTAATGTAAATAAAAGTAAAGTTATGCATCTGGGTAACAACAATCTGCATGCATCATATGTCCTAGGGGCAGCTACATTGGGGGATTCACTTGTTGAGAAGGATCTGGGTGTACTTGTAAATCATAAACTAAATAACAGCATGCAATGTCAATCAGCTGCTTCAAAGGCCAGCAAGATATTGTCTATTAAAAGAGGCATGGACTCATGGGACAGGGATATAATATTGCCACTTTACAAAGCATTAGTGAGGCCTCATCTAGAATATGCAGTTCAGTTCTGGGCTCAAGTTCATAGAAAGAATGCACTGGAGTTGGAAAAAATACAAAGAAGAGCAATGAAGCTAATAAGGGGCATGGCGAATTTAAGTTATGAGGAAAGATTAAAAGAATTAAACTTATTTAGCCTTGAAAAAAGATGACTAAGGGGAGACGTGATTAACTTATATCAATATATTAATTCACATACAAAAAATATGGTGAAATCCTGTTCCATGTAAAACCCCCTCAAAAAACAAGGGGGCACTCCCTCCGTCTGGAGAAAAAAAGCTTCAACCTGCAGAGGCAACAAGCCTTCTTTACTGTGAGAACTGTGAATCTATGGAATAGCCCACCGAATGAGCTGCTCACAGCAGGGACAGTAGATGGCTTTAAAAAAGGCTTAGATAATTTCATAGAACAAAAAAATATTAGCTCCTATGTGTAGAAATTTTTACCTTCCCTTTTCCCATCCCTTGGCTGAACTTGATGGAAATGTGTCTTTTTTCAACCGTACTAACTATGTAATTATGTAACTATGTAACTATGTAACATACCCTATCTGATACCCAGTTGACTTTATTAAATAAGGGACTGACGTTCTGGCCTTCATCCAAAATAGACTGGTTTCAATTGGAGCTAATCCTTCATGATTTTTTTGGCAGAATTAAACTTAATTTTTTTTTATGTGATTATACTGTGTCTCATGACAAGATTTCTCCCTGTGAATTTGCTTTGGGTAAAGTGGTTCTAATTTAAAAATCAGCGTGGCAATCATATGTTGGTGAACCAATTATTGAAGCCTTTGTATCTATAGTCAAACAGAAGGTACACCAATTACGGGTTGAAATGGAGGACTCTGCATTACTGCATCCTAACTTGACTAGTGCTGAGTTGAGAGCCCTCAAAGACCTGTCTGGTATATTGTCCCTGACGATCAAGCCAGCCGATAATGGCGGGGCATTGGTCGTCATGGACATGTCACTATATTTGGAAGAAATTAGAAGCCAAATTGAGGACATCAATGTATGAAAAAGTCTCTGGTGACCCCAAATTTAGGATTCAACATAGGATCGCTAATATTCTAAAACAGGCACTGACAGTTGGGATCATTGATAAGGAATTATCTGAGTTCCTAGTGGTTTTGCATCCGGTTATTCCTGTCATCTATTGCCTTCCTAAGAAACATAAGTGTCTGAATAAACCTCCAGGACGGCCCATTGTATCAATCCTATAGCAGTATTCCTTAACAAGGTACTTAAACGTCATGCCATTTCTACGGCATTATACATTCAGGACACAACTGACTTCATTGTGAAGTTATCACAAATATCTTTGACTAACGACATAATTTTAGTGTCTTTTGACGTATGTAGTCTGTACACCTCCATTAATCACAATAGGGGGCTCAGCGTGGTAGGTGAGTCCCTCCGTATGTCAGAATACTCAGTAGAGGGCACACAGTTTTTGATGGACCTCTTGGAGGTGATACACACAGAGAACTATTTCTTATTTGCTGACTTCTTCTATATACAGAGGAGGGGGACCACCATGGGCTCTAATGTGGCTCCCACATATGCCAACATGTTCATGGCGGCCCTCGAGGAGCGCCACGTCTATGTATCCCACCACTTCAGGTATGTTCTGAGGTTGTGGAGATACATAGACGATGTGTTCGTGATTTGGACTGGCACCATGTTGCAACTTGAAGATTTCTTCGGGTTCCTTAATTCCAGTGATAAAGATATCAAATTCACCTTGGAATCATCTTCAACATGTCTGCATTTTTTGGATACCCGGGTTTATAGGTTGGGTGACAAATTAGTTACCGATCTCTATAACAAGGCCACTGACCGCAGCAGTTTATTGCGGTATGATAGCCAACATCCCCGTCAGATGGTGGAGTCTTTAACCTTCAGCCAGATACTGAGGGTTAAATGTGTTGTAGCAGAATCCCAATATCTCACACGCTTAGATGAAATGAGTAACAAATTTGCCCAACGTCGATATCCATCGGCCCTTTTACGGAAACAGAGGGGAAACGTTGAAACCATGGCAAGGGAGAAATTACTTACTTCAGATAGACGGGAGTCATCGAATATACTTGCTTTTGTTTCCACTTACTCCGATATTAGTGGTAGGGTCTCTAATATTATACGTCAAGAGTGGCATATTCTTAACTATCTCACTAATGCTGTTCCTGAGGATACCGTTTAGACGCTGAAAAAAATTTGATGGATCACCTTGTACATGCAGAAATAGGTTCTCTACAAATGAATCGTCCGACGACTCTAGCCCCCATAAAATTGTATTGTTTCCCATGTCTGAACTGTACGAATTGCAGTAATATGGTGAAAGGTAACACATTTGTTCACCCTGTGGACGGTAAGGTCTTTCATATTAAACAGTGTTACAGTGTCCCTGTAAATATATATACGTAGGAGGGACTACCCAAGTATGTCGTGTTAGGATCAACAAACATAGATCTACTATTCAAACAATAAAACAAGATCTTCCTGTTTGAGCACACTTTCTTTCGGCGGGTCATGCTGTCAATGATCTGAAATTTTGGATCATTAACCACACACCAATACATCGAAGGGGTGGGGACAGAGTCTCTAAACTTAAGAGCAGGGAACTCGAATTAATATTTAAATTAAACTGTATATCCCCACATGGTTTTAATATTGACTTTAAAGCGTAACTAAACTTTCGATCAACTTTTTATTTTCTAGCAGCATGTGTAATATAATATACTATATTAATGAATTTCGGTTCCTTTTTGTGTTATATGTATTTTAAATGGCCAGTCTGACACTTTTTTACTACATTTTATTTCTTTGTATTTCTCCTGTTGCTAGCTATACATTCAAATGGTGTACGGATTCTGCTGCCTATGAGTACGGGTGGGTGGTGGCCCCATCCTGACGTCATATGTGCATGCCCCCATCGTGATGTCAGGAAGGTCTCTCTGCCTCTATGTACTATAGGGGAATGACAGCTCTGCTGCTGTACGGACTATAGTATGTGTGAGAGACACTTCCGTATCAGAAGTGCAGGTCTGGCGCCCCCTCCCTGTCCCCTCTTTCCCCTGCCCACTGTACTGTAACCGGCAGGGAGGAAAATGACAGCTCTGTTACTGTCCGGTCTATGGTATGTGTGAGTGGCGCTTCTGTAGCAGAAGCGCAGGCCTAGCGGCGGCTCCTTCGCTAGACCTGCACTTCTGCTACGAAAGCGCGTCTCACACATACCATACACCGGACAGTAGCAGAGCTGTCATTCTCCTCCCTGCGCTCTGCTACTGCCGGTTACAGTACTGTGGACAGGGGGAAGAGGGGACAGGGAGGGGGCACCGGACCTGCGCCCAGTGGTGTAGCTATAGGGGTCGCAGCGGTCGCACTTGCGACCGGGCCCCCCTCGCCACACTAACGCTGACTGGGCTGTACTAAGGAGGAGGAGGAGCCAGGATAATCACACCTCCGCACTGTGTCCGGCTGCAGTGATGGACTTGCATGAACTGCTGTTCTCTTACTTCCCCGTCATTAGGATGAATTTTCTGCACGTACTGGGTGATTCTCCCCCTTCCCTCCGGCAAAGAGTCTCAGGACACTCTAATCTGAGCTGCTAATTAGCATCAGATAAGACTAGGACTACTCCGTTCCCCGCAAGCACCCTGCTGTTCCATCTTATCTTCCCTGCACTTGCCAGGGAAAGTGAAAAAGAAAAACTCAGATTCCTTTCTTCTGGAGTTTGCAGAGATATTTCCATCTCTATATATAATGTGTGCATAGCTCAGTGCACGCTCACAGTATTGTAGTTATGACCTCAGAGTTCACTGCCCATGAAAGATACAAACCGATAAATCATAACATCACACACAGTAAGACACGCCCCTAGCAACTGGCCAGAATCAGGAAGTGTGAGAAAATAGATGTGGACAGTTTCACAAGAAAAAAAGCTGCAAAAAAGTTACTTTGAAGTGAAAAAAATTGCTAGGAGTAATTTATTCACATAGAGGGACATAATAGCAGTTTAAATATTTATTTTTTGCGAAAGTTTAGCTACGCTTTAAAGGTAGCACAGTGATTGGCTGATGTATTTATTGAATGGGATTATATTGTCCCCTGTTTTGCCATGCTTTTTCCTGATACGTTGCTTTATGTTGTACATGGATCTGAACACATTTTGAATGACGATTCATTCATTGTGGTATATGTATTTTAATATATATATTTTATACTTTTCTGATTGCAGAAACAATTCGCTGAATGGACGACCTCCACTGTTCTCCGGAGTCTTGTGATCTCTTCTGCACCTAATTTCACTACATTGCCAACTTTTTCTGTGTTAAATTCCACTACACTATCTTCACTGATTAGGCCATAGAGGCCAATATTAATAGCTATTCTGAATAAATTGCTACCTTTTTGAGTGAGGTAGCATTCATTATATCGTTATTGTAGACATATACAGGGGATTGGAGGATTCTGTCATAATTAATTGACCCATTATGTTCTGGCACACATTAGATTAAGTGGGCAACTGTCTCTGGGACATCCTCCAGACCAATCATTAGTACGGACGGTCTGGGAATACATCTGACATGACATCGCTTATACCTCCCTATATCTTATCTCCCCTATTAATATTTTGCATTATATCTTTTTTATAGTGGTAGCGACTTTTTTCCCTCTAATGATGGCCTCTGTTCAGTGTACAGTGAAATACTCACGCGCGAGATATGTTCAGCGTCCTCTCGCAGGACGTTGCGGTCCAAGCATGCGCTGTCTAGATTAAGGATCTTACGATGTGATTTTCCCTCTAGACACATGTGTGACATGCGCAGTGGGAATACACCGACGCCGTATCCGAGGAGTAAGTCCATTTTGCATCTGCAGACATTAGTCTGCAATGTATTTTATTACACACACACTTGGGTTAGTTATTCATTTACACATAATTATCTTATTAATGTATATTTCACTGCTTATTGTTGTACCAGTCCCTTAATTTGCATTTATTTATTATTGGTAAATGTTTGATATTATGTACCTCTTGTTGGATGTCTTCACTTACATTATTTGTTGGTATGCGTTTGTATTCATATACGCATACTATTTACCACTGTTCACACACCAATAGGGAAAGGTTAGGGAAAGTAGTAATAAAAATTAATAAAAATATTTTTTTCAAATCTTTTTAAACAACAATATTCATAAATGAAATATACATATATATTTGTACTTGTGATCTAATGTGTGTTGTGTATGTATGTATTCACTTATACACTCTGTATTTATTTTAGGAGTAAGTAATTGTTTTGGCATTGTGTATTCATTTATTTATTTATTTTTTATTAATTTTTTTATTAATTTTTTGATCCATTTACTTTAGAAGTTATTCACTTATTTTATATTCGTTATTTATTAATTTTGTTGGCAAGTATGCATGTATGTATATATAACTCTTTTTCATGAATTCCATCTTTAATTGTAATGTTATATTTTTGTGCTAGATCACTAGTGCATGATACGGGCCCGTAGTATATATTTTAATTTATCTTTTGAGCTGTTTTTCTTTCTCTCATGTTCCGCTTTGCCTCCCCCGTCCCTTTCGTACATCTGGTTTTTATGTAGTAACCTTTGTGTATTCGTCTTGTCACTGTGTCTTGATGTGCGGCAAGCGTTGCTATGGTTGCATCTTCCGGCTTGGGGCCGGATCGTGGGTCAGATGATCTCACTCTCCAGTGTGTTCGGATTTAACACACCGGCATTTATCTCCTGCAACGACGTCAGTATAATCTCCTGCACCGAGACACAGCTGCTGTATCCTTCTAATATAGAAGGTGATTGGACGAGGGCAGCTTTATAGGGACGGCATCTTCAATCCCAACACCACCCCCAGACGAAGGCTTCCGGGCCGAAACGCGCGTCGGGGTTGACACCAGAGACGGTGACCTGTCACAATGGGTATGAACTCCGCTTCCAGCATATGTCTGTGTTCCAGCAAAAGCTTTTTTCTACCACATTTAATCTAATGGGTGTTTGAGTGTCTGTAACTGGGGCTGACATTACAGCTATTGCCCTGCTCGTATTTCATGTGTCTGTTTTCACTTGTTTAAATTTGAGCCATGTATTTTACTTGTGCATGGTACTAGTATTTGTATTGTTTCTTTACTGATTTTTGCATCTGGCCTTATTCAGGGGTATTTATACTTTTGTACGTTACTCATTGATGCTTACTTAATTTATACTTTAAAAATGTGCAAGAGATACATACGGGGGAGTTTTTGCCCTATGTGCTGAATAGCCCATTTTTGCTGGTGAATGTATCAGAATATGTATATGACGCTACACAATTGTAACCCACTGTGGATGTATTCCTGTATCTGAACAGTGTTGCCCTTTACCCATATATCTGGAATTATTATATACAATTAATCTGGTTGTCTTTCTGTACTGTGGATATCATCTCTGTTTTAACTTTTGTGGCATTTTTTAGATGTATTCAATAAATTTTCTATTTTTAAGTTATTTTTTGGTGTGTCAGACTCCGATTTATAGGTTTTTGTCATTAATCAGCGGGTTCACCGTTATTACCATGCGTCTTTCCCCATGGGTTATTATGTGATGGGTCAGATTTTGTGACTGCGATAAATGTATCTGGGGAATTTCTTTCGTGGTGTTCTTCATGTAGGTATACTACCCCTAAAGGATGCAGCCACCTTTGGATCAAATGACACAGCCTCATTTTTAAAAACTGACATGTGTTAATATATGTGGTAATAACCTCAGAATGCTTTTACCTATCCAAGCGATTCTGAGAAGGTTTTCTCGTGACATATTGTACTTTATATTAGGGAAAAAATTTGGTCGATAAATTCAATATTTTTTGTAAAAAACACCAAAATTTTGAGAACATTTGCAAAAATTAGCATTTTTCTAAATTCAAACGTATCTGCTTGTAAGACAGATAGTTATACCAGACAAAATAGTGACTAGTTAACATTTCCCATATGTCTACTTTATGTTTGCATCATTTTCTTAACATCCTTTTATTTTTCTAGGACGTTACACGGCTTATAAGTTTAGCAGTAATTTCTCACATTTTCAAGAAAATAAATATCCCACATGTGGCCTTAGTGCGCTACTGGACAGAAACAAAAGCCCCAGAAGCAAAGGAGCACCTAGTGGATTTTTGGGCATTCCTTTTCTTAAATTATATTTCAGGCACCAGGTGAGGTTAGAAGAGGTCTTGTGGTGCAAAAACAAAGGAAACCCCACAAAAGTGACTCCATTTGAGAAACTACTCGAGGAATTTATCTAGGGATGTAGTGAGCATTTTGACCACACAGGTATTTCATAGATTTAATTAGAATTGGGCAGTGACAATGAAAAATTACATTATTTTCCAATAAGATGTAGCTTTACCTCAGAATTTTTCATTTTTTTCAACAAATAAATGAGGAAAAGCACCCCAACATTTGTAAAGCAACTTCTCTAGAGTACGGAAATACCCAAGATGTGGTCATAAACTGCTGTTTGGGTAAGCGGCAGGACTTAGAAGGGAAGGCACGCCATTTAGCTTTTGGAGTACAGATTTTGCTGGATTGATTTCTCTGCACCAAGTCACATTTCTAAAGCTCCTAAGGTACCAGTACAGTGGAAACGCTCCAAAAATAACTCCATTTTGTAAGCTACACCCCTAGAGGAATTCATCTAGGGGTGTGGTGAGCATTTTGACCTCCCAGGTGTTTCTTAGATTTCATTAGAATTGAGCGGTAAAAATAATTATTTTTTTTTTCCACTAAGATGTAGCTTTAGGTCAAAATGTTTAATTTTATCATCAAAATAAAGGAGAAAAAGCACCCCAGCATTTGTAAAGCAACTTCTCCAGAGTACGGAAATACCCCATATGTGGTAATAAACCACTGTATGAATACACATCAGGGCTCAGAAGGGAAGGAGCGCCATTTGGCTTTTGGAGAGCAGATTTTGCTGGATTGGATTTTCTGCACCATGTCGCTTTTGCAAAGCCCCTTAGGTACCAGTACAGTGGAAACTCCCCAAAAGTGACTCCATTTGGCAAACTACACCCATTGAGGAATTGATCTAGGGATGTAGTAAGCATTTTGACCCCACAGGTGTCTCATAGATTTTATTAGAAATGGGCAGTGAAAATGAAAACCTACATTATTTTCGTAGCATCAGTTCAAAATTTTTCATTTTCTCAACAAATAAAGGAGAAAAAGCACCCCAACATTTGTAAAGCAACTTCTTCAGAGTAGGGAAATACCCCATATGTGGTCATAAACTGCTGTTTGGATACACGGCAGGATACAAGGGAAGGAGCGCCATTTGGCAGTTGGAGCGTAGATTTTGCAGGATTTATTCCTGGGCGCCATGGTGCATTTCCAAAGCCCCTGAGGTACCAGTACAGTAAGAACCCCTGCAATGTGACACCATTTGGTAAACTACACCCCTTGAGGAATTCATCTAGGGGTGTAGTGAGCATTTTGACCACACAGGTTTTTGCTGAATTAGAATTGGGATGTGAAAATGAAAAATAAAAACTTTTTTTTTTGAGAAAAGATGTAGTTCTAGTCCAAAATTTAGCATTTTCACAAAGACTATAGGAGAAAAGCACCTCAACGTTCATAAAGCATTCTCTCCAGAGTAAGGCAATACCCCACATGTGGTTATAAACTGCTATTTGGACACACAGCAGGGCTCTAAAGAGAAGGAGCACCATTTAGTATTTGGAGTGTAGATTTTACTAGATTCGTCTTTTGACACCATGTTGCATTGAGCTATAGTACCAGTACAGTGGTACCCCCTTCAGCTGACAGCCGCTGAAGATGAAGTGCGCACAGCTCCTGTGCCCGCTTTGTCTGCAGGGCGTGACTGTACGCCCTATTTCGGGAATGCACTTTGAGTCTGGACGTACAGTCACGCCCAAATAGCGGGAAGGGGTTAATATTTTAGATGTTTTTGTATTATCACTTATTTTTGTGACTTTGTAGGTTTTAAATTGTATTGCTATTGTCCAGTATCTAGGACTGTGGACCAGGTCCTGTTGAGTCGTGCACCCATTCGGGGTCCAGTGCTGTGGAATTCTTTCCTTTTGTGTAACTTCTATATGGGGTCATAAACAGGGCCTAACATCTATATGGGGGCACAAAGTGACGTTTTCTGCGATTTTACTGCCGCCGTGAGTTCCCCCGCAAAGGGGCCTACTAAGTCTGTGTCGCCCACATAAACTTGGAGCTGGCCCTGTACTCTACCTCCTTGGCAATCTGCAGTCTAAACACCTTCAGAGGGAACAGAGTCCACGCCAGCATTTGGACCAAAATCCTCTCCTGATCTGTTTAATTTACCATTATTGTTTGTGTGTACATATTTCTTTTATACAACCTCATTTTTCTGCTGTCGTTTTTCAATTTTTCATTTGAATTTTTTTTTTTTATAAAATTAGATTTTGATATCAAAATAATTGTGTTTGTTGTTTCTCAAGAATGGTAACGGGTGGTGGTTGGGCAAGGATTTTGCATGTATTTATGGACAAATTGTTTATCTCAAAACTGTTGTCGTCATTGTCTGTGTCAAGGCCAGCCTATGGGGCCTCAGCCTTTAAATGGGTCACTTCACAGGGACAACCATTTTATTATAACCATGATTACTATGAAATCTACAGGGTTTCAAAAACCTAAACCGATTTCCTCAGTTATTGCTAAATAGCGTTTTGGAAAGCCATTTGTGTTGGCGAAATAAAAAAAGAAAAAGTCACTCTTGAACACATACATTTTTGAAAATCTTTATTAAAAATAAATAAAATATACTTACCTAGAGGGTAAAATGTAGGTATTAGTTGATCTTCAGGTCAAAATGCTACAATCTTTGAAATACACCTTGTATATAGTGAACGCATTGTTATAACGCATATTAAAAAAAAAAGTTTATATTTTGACCTAAATTTGAAAGCTTGCAACCCGCGTCAAGAGTCCTCAATGTATTGTGAGTCCCTACACTAACCAAGCAAAACTAAAACAATGCAAACTAACTCTAATCACAAAGTCAAACTTGACACATGGCATTTCTAACGGATATAGTCCTACTGCCAGGGCACTGCTAATCTGCAAAGGATTCCCAGAATCTGAGTCCAGATATTCCTGGTCTTCCTTGCGGAGTCTCATCAATTGTAAATTATCCAATTGCCATGTGTTTTTCAACATCACCATCAACTGCTAAATCATACATTCGGGTGAAAATGTGAAGGATGATACAAGCTTTGCTTTAATGACATGGTTCACATTGTCGAATATCCATCTGAATTGTGGACATACAGACCCTCCATTTATTGGCGAGAATATCAAAGGCACATTCAACAAACCGACGAGCTGGTAAGCTACATATGCGCCTCCGGTCGTCCAAACATGCGTGGAGAGTCCAAATGCCTCATCTGCCACCAGGGGCGTAGCTAAAGGCTCATGGGCCCGGGTGCAAGAATTCAGCTTGGGCCCCCCTACCCCTCCCCAGCACCACCATCATCATCAGACCCCTGCGCGCTCCTATGCCCAGATGCCTTGCCCAACAGCCCCCATAGTATAATGCCCCCACACAGTTAATGCTCCCATAGCTGCCCCCACACAGTATAATGCCCCCCATAACAGCCCCATACCGTATAATGCTCCCCATATCAGCCCCCCATACAGTATAATGCCCCCCCACAATATCAGCCCCCCCATACAGTATAATGCCCCCATATGTGCATAATTACTTACCTATCCCCGTTCCCACGTCGGGTGGAGGATCCTTCCCCACCTCCGGTGTGTGCTATGAGTGACTCAGCGCAGGCAGGCGCGATGATGTCGCTACATCCCGCCTGCCTGCGTCGAGCCGCTCAGGGCACAGGGAATGCTAGATCATGGAGATGTCAGCTCCTTGCTCCAGCATTGATTGGAACCGGGACCTCGGTGAGTGACTCACGAACCCCCAGGGGGACGCGACCCACAGTGTAGGGATGTCCCGATACCAAAATTTGGACTTCGATACCGATAGTTAGTTTACTTTGCCAACAGTAATAAAAAAAGAAAAGTTCTTTCGTTTTCTAATGTTAGGCACGAGGTGCGATGATGACTTTTGAATGTCTCACATTAATAGTAATTAACCCCATCATGTTTCTCAGTCATAATGGGTTAATGTGTAAGGTACATGATGGGGTTAATTACTATTAATGTGAGGCACATGGAGGTTAAATTCATCATCGCACCTCGCGTCTCACAACTAGGCCCCATGCACACGACCGTAGATAACCTCCGTTTTTGCGGACCGCAATTGCGGTCTGCATAAATGGACCCATTCACTTTCATTGAGCGTGGACACATTTCCGTAGCGCTACGGATGGGTGACCGTGCCGTAGAAATGTTCCGAAAATTATGGAACATGTCCGTCCATTTGCATTTTGCGGGCCGTGCTCCCATACTTTGTATGGGAGCATCGCCCGAAAATGCGGGTGGCAGTCGGCGGCCGGCCGTGCCCGCAATCGCAGGCCGTGATTGCGGGCACGGTCGTGTGAATGGGGCCTAAGTGATAGAAAGCAATTTTTTTTATTTTTTTTTACAGAGTACACATAAATGATGCAAAAACATAGTTGTGCAGGTTATTATGGCCGCGCCAATACCAATTATGTGTATGTTTTATGTATTGAGACTTATTTTAATGTTTATTGTAAAAAAGGTGAATGTGTATTTCTTTTATTTAAAATTACTTTGTTTTTACTTTATTTTTAAACTTCAATGTACTGGCCTATAGCTATAAGCCAGTACATTAGCCTGTGTATGTATAGTACACAGGCAGTTGTTAGGACATACCTCAGTATGCCCTAACAACAGGAAATATGGTAAGACAGCCCTGGGGTCCGTCAATAGACCCTGGGCTGTCTGCCCATATATGGTATGTCCCTCAATCGCGTCACAGGAATTCCCGTGACGCGATCCAGGGGCATCCCCCTTCTCATTTTCCCCTGAATGCTGCAGTCAGCTTTGATCGCAGCATTCAGGAGAATAGCGGCAGAGATGAGAGGTTTCTCTGATCTCCGTCGTTATAGAGCGGGCTGCGGCTGTGTGATACAGTCATTGCCCCGCTCCTGACAACAAGTGCACGCGCGGTCAGCATGAGGTGATGCGGCCGGCGCTGCACTAATGAGCGGCGGTGCAGGCACTGAAGACAGAACATGGGGGTGTTTTGTAGCGCGCCCGCCATGTTCTGTCTTCAGTGCCGCAGATCATTAGTGCAGCGCCGGCCGCATCGAATCATCCTGACGGCGCGCACATGTCAGGACTCAGGAGCGGGGCAGTGACTGTATTACACAGCCGCAGCCCCGCTCTCATAGTCATGTGTACTATACTGTATTGTGCAGATTGCGGTGGAGGAGGGGGGGGCTGTGATTTAACGCCCCCCCCCTCTCCACCGCAAACAACACAATACATTACAAGGCATCACAACACAATACATTACATTACAATACATAACATTACATTACAATACATAACATTACACTGCAGCTTACCTGGAGTCCTCCGCACTGACTCTTCTGCTCCGTCTGGAAGCCGTGTCACGTGACAACACGGTCACATGGTACACTATGGTACACATGGTACACCATGTGACCGTAGCCAGGAAGTGCCGGCTTCACGGCACAGAAGATTGTTAGGAAACATGCTGTATGGCAATGGGGGCCCGTGGGCCCCCCAGGCTTAGGGGCCCGGTCGCAACTGCGACCGCTGCGACCCCTATAGCTACGCCACTGTCTGCCACTGTGACAAAGGGGGTCGGTGGTCCAGTAGATGCGGGCAGTAGGCGGGGTTCTGGGAGGGCTAGCTGGTTGTTAAAATGCCACTGACCCATTCTGGAAGCCCTGTGTTTCCCATCCAGCCCCCGATGCAATTTGGAGACTGAGCATTGTCCATGAACTCATCCACAATGTGAATCCAATGTTCTGTTGTGGGTTGAGGCATCAACGTCTCCTTGAGTCTCTGTCAGATGACCTCAGAGGTGGATCAGATAATCCCAGAAATGGTTGACGTCACCAGTAGAAATTCAAAATGAAGGGACGCAAAAGAATTTCCAGGGATCTGCATAAATAAGATAAAAAAAATATGTGTTACATAAACTATCAACATTTCTGTCCTGTTTACGGGCTTCCTCAACTTGCTCTGTGAGGTTACCTACAGTGCATTTCAAAATAGCAATGACATTACTATTTATTGGATAGGGTCTTTGTGGCCTGGACAAGACAATACTAGTTTGATCAGAAAGCTAACACAGGGGGGCGTTAACTGTGCTGATAGGCATATCATCCTGAGGGAATCATAGGGGAATTGGGTAAGGCCATTTACCATAGTGCTAGCTGTATCAGTGTGACAGGGCATATTTTTATAAAAAGCAGACAGTATGCGTCATATGTTGGTGTGTTCGGGAATGTTAGTCCAGGACGCAGCTCCTCCAGTGGGCGGTCAAATGTAGCGACGGACATCTGACAGAAAAAATGAAACTTTGCTGGATGCAGCCCATGTCCTCAAACAGGATGTGGAAGTGCCTTTTGGAGGAACGTTGGAAGACAATGGCATGAACCCAAAGCCTCCTTCTCATCCTAGGTTCTTCCTTCACATCTGGCGTCATACTCCATATTTCAGAGAGATAAGCCACAACAACAGAGCATGCTCCATATGTTTAGATGACATGTCCACAAGCCAAAAAGTAGTCAAAAAACAAACTGACAAAGCAGAGGAATCAGACAAAGCTCTATATGCTGTAAAAGCAATAGAAAATGGAGTCTAAGCGATCATGGATCCTTCCTGTGGGTGTTTTATGAGGGTTGGGACAAAATTGTGACAAAAGTCCTCCTTCTGGGTTTTTTTTGCATTCGTGAAATTTTTCTCATAGATTGTAAGCTCTTGCGAGCAGGGACCTCACTCCTCGTTTGAATTGTTCATTAGTTTTGTCACTGTGTAATCTCTGATATTGTCTGTACATGTACCCTCTGATTTGTAAAGCACTGTGGAATTTATTAGTATTAGCGCTATATAAATAAAGATAATTATTATTATAATTATTATCTCCACTGCACCTGTGAGGTCTAGCAAATTATGAAATGGAGTTTTATGTGAGAAACGAAATTAATCTGGGCAATAACTTTGCATCATTGCGTCATAATATTTTAATTCTTCCATCCAAATAGCCAGATGAGGGCTTTTGTTTTTTGCGGTAAAGGTTGTATGTTTTAATTGTATCATTTCGGGGAACATATAATGTATTGAAAATTTTGAATACAATTTTTTGTGAGGAGAAGTAGAAAAAACTGTGTTTTGATTTTGTTTTTACGGCGTTTAACGTGCGGTAGGTCACGTTAACTTTATTTTGCGGGTCAGTGCGATTACGGCGATACCAGCGTTATATGGTTCTTTTTTTTTTTACTGCGTTTACACAATGAAAACAATTTTTTTTAAAAGAAAATCATGTTTTTTTGTCGCCATATTCTTTCAACCATTTAGATGCCGCCGTCACTATTGACCATGGCATCTAAGGAATTAAATAGCCGGCATTGGAGCTAGATCCGAAACCCAGCCATTGCAGTGGCTGCCAGCTTTATACCACAGCCGGCTCCCGCTATAATTAAGTAACTCCCGCTATAAGTAACCATCTATGATGTAACTGCACGTGAAGCGGCGGAAACGGTTTAGAGTCTTTAGGCCTTGTTCACGCATTTTTTAAGCCAAAACCACTATTGCATAAAAGAGAAGAAACACTTTAAGGAATTCCTTTATATGTTTCTTCTGTTTTGTTTCTGTTACTGGTTTTGGTGAAAAAATACAATCAAAAGCCGCAACAAATCTGCACTGTGTGAACAATGCCTTAACCTGTCATAATATGGTAAAAATTAAGTTAGGGAGGAAACTAGACAGAAAATTTGCGACCAAACTTAAAAACACATAATGGTAGCATGACATTGTCAAATAATAGAGTGAGAGGGGCCAATAAAAGCCAACAGCCATAAAAGGATATATCTTGAAAGTTCAATTAGAGTCTATATAGAGTATTTGGTACCCAAGTTTGTGTTTTCCGCATCTTGGGATTTTAGCTTGGATGCCGTATACCACTTATCTATTTGAAGCCACTGTAGAAAAGAATCCATATCAGGAAGCTGCATCTATGAGGGGATATCCAGTTGTTCTATTTATATATGTATATATTTTCGTGATCTTCAGCTATGTTAAAGAGCATGTGAATCTGCTGAGAGTGTTGATCCAAACGATCTGCCTGGGAAGCCTGTTGCTGTGTAACAGTGGAAATATCCCCCTCCATACGTTGCACTTGATCAAACAATTGAGAGAGATTAGTGGTGAGAGATTGTATCTCTGACTTATAAGTCGTCTCCAGACGATTGGCATAGCGCTCCATGTCCTGTTTAGTGGGTAATGTAGAGAGCTGTAGTCTCAAGGACTGTAAATCATCCCCCAGGACAACAGATCCAGCTACAGGCGGAGAGAAATGAGTGTGCTGATCCCTGATAGAGATGGCTGGCAGCGATGCAGGTTCTAGCACATGAGGGGATGAAGAAGGGGAGACCAGGACGCCATGACAGACACCACGTGGTAAACGGTCCAGAGCAGGAGGCACCGGCATCATCTCAGAAGGATACCGCTCTTCCCTAACCAGCAGGGAAGGAGACTGCCCCGAAGGCCCAGGGGCTGAGGAGAGGGTACATTCGGTACCTGATACAGCAGCAGCAGTCGCAGATGATATCCCCCCTGCAAGCGGAGTCCCGGCGCCATCTCGTCTCCCTTCCAGCGGCGCCATCTTGGGAGGTGCTCCAGCAGCAGTGTCCGAGAGATAACGCTGAATGGAGCCAGCTGAAGACATCTGCCTCGTAAGGTAAGGAGTCCCTGTGGTAGCCTTGTTCTTCCTGACCATCAGGTAGGTAGAATTATGCTTATAGATGAGCTTATGATCGGGTTAGGGAAGCGCAGGAACGGAGCTCTCAGGCAGCACGTCTGGTCAGCGCCATGTCCAAGCCACGGCCCCAGAACAACCTATTTAGAGACGATTGTACCAAATCCAAAAACACCGTCTAATATAAGGATATATGTAGCTGTAAAAGACAGCATGGGTACAAAGCCCAAAAATGAATAACTCTAGGTATGTAAACATAAATGATGAACACATATACATACAACCCTAATTATAATGGTATCAATAAGGGTAAGAGTATAACACCAAAAATCGATAAATCATACCTACAGACATGGTAGGAGGAGATGGACACGCCAAACTAGATATGGCAAAGAAAAAAGAGCGGCTCGAAGCGCGTTTCGCCTGAGACCGGCTTCGTCCGGAGGCTCAATATTTGAAGAGCCATAACTTTTTTAATTTTTCGCCGATGCAGTTTTATGAGGGCTTGTTTTTTGCAGGACAACTTGTTATTTTTATTGGTACCATTTTGGAGTAGATGCGACTTTTTGAACACTTTATCAATTTTTTTTTAAGGCAGGACTCAAAGAAAACAGCAAATTTTGCATTGTTTTTTATTTTTTACAACGTTCACAGTGCGGGTTAACTGATGTAATAACTTTATAGTTGGGGTCGTTACGGGGAAAAAGTGGGTTTTTCATTTATTTATTTTTTCACTTTTTTTTTTTTTAAACTTTGTATTGAACTTTTATTTAATTTTTTTACTAGCCCCACTAGGGGACTTCACTATACGATCATCCGATCGCATTTATAATACACTACAATACTACTGTACACAGCCACTCGGCAATCTTATCGCCGGGTGTCGGTGGGAGAGCGAAGGAGCTCCCTCCCTCTCTCTAAAACAAATCAGATGCGGCACTCACTATTGAGCACCGCATCTGAGGGGTTAAATGGGTGATATCGATACTGATATTGATCTCACCCATTAGAGCAGGGATGCCACCAGCCCTCAACTATGTCTGGTAGCTAAGAGCTGGGACAGTTAACGTCTCCCTGCTCTGTTTATTTATTCAGATGCAGCGCCGTAAAAAGGCCAATGCATCGAAATAAAGCCTGTTAGTGGCCGCCGTAAAAACACTATGGGGCGGTCACTAACGGGTTAAAAAAAATTATGGGAGGGTGGTCAATGTAATACATTTTGAGTGGGTGGAAACTTACAGAACTTGGTCAAATTGGTTTGAGACACTTGTCAGATAAATCTGTGAATATTTCTGTGAGTAGAAGCTGTTAAAGGTAATCCGCACAAAACAAGGTACAAATCCTGCTGAAAAGTGTAACACCAAGTGCAAATACAATGTACCCAGTAACTACACATTTTCTAGGTGCACTGTCCATTGGGGCAGAGAAGTTTTCTTACATAAAGGTGTTTGTTTGATTTAGTTTAAGGGCCTGACATTGTTATTGTATGTATGGTTGCCAGGGGTTCGGACAGCACTAGGCAGTAGTGGGTGCACGAGTAGGGACCCAATCCAATATGTTTAGCATTGTTATTGTATGTACTTATAACAACTTTTATAGTGTATGCGGATGATGTTATCACCAGATTAACATTTATTTTTAACAATTGACAAGGGTTGGGTCCCCAGCAAGGACCAGTAAATGAACTCCATCACTGAGATGCGGCAGGCGCAGCCTGAGCCATTACAACGCGTTTGTCATGAACTGACGGCAGTGTCCCAATTCTAAGCAGCCGCCCAGACAAGTAACTTACCGGAGGAAGAGGACAGATGCGGAGGGTTTGTGGTAGTCACAATAAAACTCCACTAATCCGTCTACGTGGGATCTTACCCCAGGCTCACAGCATGAGGTGCTGTGTACAGCCCGGTGACGTATACTAAAAGAGACGGTATCAGAAAGATGAGAAGGACCAAACCAAGTCCTCATGACATCAGCAAAGATCAAAGTAAAGCAAAGCATCTAAGTGTTTTAATAAGTAAGTGACCAGGAGGAGGGTAATAAGAAATTCCCCACTGGACACCACCATACAGCCTGATTCCACAATTGTGTGGGTTACCCTAAGGGCGACAGTCAGTGAAGAGCAGAAGACAAAAGAAGAAGAGGACGATAATGTACGGGACTTGCAATGAACTGATGGGACCCAAACCTGAAGGGTGATAGCATGAGATTGGTGAGGTTTATAATTATATGTGTGTAAATATGCCACAGTACTGCAAATTACAATCTGAGGAGTTTTATGTGGAGGTATGAGGTGAAGGTCACTGGTTGTTGTCACTCATAAGTAAGAAGTACATGGCAGCAATGAGAACCCTGAGGTTATGTTACCTGGGTGTCTTTAGGTTTGAGGATGATGCTGCCCATGACCTGTTATATCTGCAGGGGAAAAGGTCCCATTAGGACAGTAAGTTGCAGTGCAACACAATTATGACCAATACAAGTACCGTGGAGGAGAAGTTTGAATTATTGCCAATATTAGTAGGTTTAACAGTAAGGAATGCTCATAATATAGAGTAAGCGGCCGACAGATTGGACACAGTTGCAGATTATGTGTTTGATGTTTTGAATGCTGCCCAAGGGGGCATGTGCATGTGCCAAAGAAGTTGGCCCAGCATGTTGCCATTATATAGACCCTACTGGCATTATGCAGGTCAAGCATGATATAGAACAAGCTAAAAAAATATAGGAAGCATTCAGGAAAGCCAATTCTAAAGATGATTGGAACCTGGAGTGGCCAGAGTGGTTGTCCTGGCTAAATCCCTCTAAATCCCTCTAACTGGTTTAAGGGTGTTGGGGGATGGATAATGAGGTTGCTCCAGAGTGTCATGCAGGTTGTTTTATTATGTATTGCATTATATTTGCTTCTGAGGCTCATATTTTGAGCAGCAAAGGCTAAAACGATTACCCACCATCCTAGATCATTTGATCAAGTGTACCCTATGAGTGAATCAATTATGGGAAGGAATTTTGTTGACATGCCCAGGGGATGAGGTGAAAAGGCTAGGTAAGTCCTCAAGGGGGGATAAGCCCTTCTCATATAAACAACAGGTGGGAAATGTGAAAGTGATTAGAATATAAAAAAGAGGACATTTTGTATTGTAGGTGTCCATTTTGGATCGTTGGAATCCATCTTTTGGCCTGAAGGAGAACTTGTGTGTGTCTTTCCCATGTGACAAAGGACAGGCCACCTGGGGGGACCTTGGAGAGTGAAGAATCATTATAATGCATTGAAATATTCTCATTGGCTGAATCAGAGTCATTATCATATTGTAGATGATTGACTGAAAACAAAGCCTACACCTTTTCTGTTCTCATACTTATATACTTGTTTGGATCAATAAAGATCAGAGAAGGATTTTGAGCATACAAGCATGGTCTCTTGTGTCATATTTTCTCTGAGATATATACATCGATTACCTATGATTTGGAAACTGGATAAAGCACTGGAGGGTGGGTATCAGTTGACATTACAAATTTCAGTCTAATATATTTTGGCCCATGATTGCGTTAACACATATCTTACCTAAAATGTAAAAATAAATAATTGCTAATTATCACATTCAGGGGCATAGCTAAAGACTCATGGGCCCCGATGCAAAGGTTCTTCTTGGGCCCCCCTCCCAGATTTCTCATAGCAGACAGTATCACACAAGATAGGATTAGATACAACTGCTCAGAAGACAGTATCACACATGATAGGATTAGATATAGGGCCCAGCTTGCTGACATTGCGGCTCCAGCGCTGGGCCCAAGAAAGGGAAGATTTGTTTTGCTTTTTTATGTGTTACTAATTATTGTTGTGCGTTTGTGTTTTTTACAAGTTCGGTTGTTGGACTACATCGGATTCGAGGACTACTTCGATAACGGCATTTTTTTATTCTCAATAAAATGGATAACGAGAATTTTGTGTGGGATTTTTATTTTAATAAAATATTTGTCTATGTCTATGTCTTTTTTTTAACTTTATTACTACTACCTTATGTAATGTCCGTGGCTGCGGGCTGTCAGCTCCAGCCTCCCGCTGACAGCCGCAGCCACGAGTCGGCAAGCGCTGGCCCCAGCCTCCTCCTCAGGAGAAGCCAGCGCTTGCATCCACTCACCTCCGCCGGAGCCCGCAGGGTGCGCGCGCACGCTCGTCCCCGCTCTTAAAGGGGCAGCACGCGGACAGGACATCTTGAACGACCTTTGACCCGTGAGTACCCAGGGCTATGAGGGGTCCAACCCCCTAGTTCGATGCCTGAGCGTTGTTAGTGTTTCCCGTTCCTGTTGTTACCCGTACCTTGTTCCCCGTTCCTGTTTTCCGTGCTTTGCCCTAGTATCTAGTCGTGCCACGTCCTGTGTCATATGCCACGTTCAGAGGAATCTGCCACGTCCCGTGTCATCTGCCACGTCCTGAGGAATCCGCTACTTTCTGTGTCATCTGCCACGTCTGGAGGAATCCGCCACGTCCTGTGTCATCTGCCGTGTCCGGAGGAATCCACCACGTCCTGTGTTATCTGCCACATCCGGAGGAATCCGCCACGTCTGGCGCCATCTGATGCACCCATCTCATCTGTGCCAGAGCTGCGGCCACCATCTGGACTATTCAGGTACCCTTGTGCGGGACATTGTATTTCTGGGGTGTCCTGTTGTTTGGCCAGCTGCCTCCCCGCTGCGGCGGTATGGCCTAGTGGGTCCACTAACCTGCTTCGTGACACCTTAGTAATGGCCACTGTCTGATTGGCAGCATCCATTACTAAAGCAGGGCTTAATGTTAGACATGAAGAGGTTAATACTAACCCCCATTATTACCCCGGTACCCACCGCCACCAGGGTTGCCTGGAAGACCTGGGTATGATCCAGTATCCGACCATCTGTAGTGATGGAGGGGCACTGGTCCGGCCACAGGCTGTTATTATTAGGCTTGGGAAAATACAAAAACAGTGGCCCTTCCCACCCTGCTAATACTAGCCTGCTGCTGCTGTGTTGTGTTTGGCTGGTTATAAAAATAGGGGAACCCGACATCGTTCTTTCCAATTATATTTATTTTTTTTGGGAAAATTACATGGGGGCCCTCCCAGTTTTCATAACCAGCCAGATACAACATAGCAGCGGCAGACTAGCATTACCAGAGTGGGAAAGGTCACTGTGTTTGGCCTTTCCCAGCCTAATAATACCAGCCTGTGTCAGCCCCAGTGACTGACCATCACTACAGATGGTCGGCTACTGTATCGTACCTAGCTCCTCTCAATACCCCTGGTGGCGGTGGGTACTGGGGTAATAATGGGGGCTAGGCTAGTGTTAACATCTTCACCGGCTAATACTAAGCCCCGCCTTAGTAATGGATGCTGTCAATCAGTCAGCGGCCATTACTAATGCGGTAGCAATAAAGTTTAAGAAGAATACAGACATAGAAAAAATAGGTTTATTGAAATAAACCCCCCCACATCCCTCATTAACCATTTTATTGATAATAAAAAAGCCGTCATTCAAGTAGTCCTCGAATCCGACGTAGACCAACGACCGAACCTGGAAAAAAACACAAACACAAAAAAAAAACATTAGTAAAGGCCTGTACACATAACCGATACCCTTCTGTTGAGGGGGTTCCGTTGAAGGTTTCCAACGGGTAACCCCTCAACGGAAAGTCAATCTGAAACCTCAGCTTCCATTTCCCTTGTTTTAACAGAAGCAATAGCGCAGTTGACCATGTGCATGTGTGATCGTGTTTGTTGGACCCTGTATCTAAGCATACCACAAGTTAGGCTTAAAGGGGTTGTCCAGTCCCTAAACATTGATGGCCTATCCTCAGGGTAGGCCCTCAATAGCTGATGGGTCAGGGTCTGACTCCCGGGACCCCCGCCAATCAGCTGTTTTGAAGGGGGTGCAGCGCTTGTACGAGCGCTACTTCCCCTTCATTTCCCTTACTTGCTCACACTGTGAATTGCTGACCGGAATGAAGGGCAAGTAGCGCTCGTATGAGCGCTGCACCCCCTTCAAAACAGCTGATTGGTAGGGGTCCCGGGAGTCGTACCCCAACCTATCAGCTTCAGCAGACAGTGGTATTACTCTTACCCTCCTTTAGCCGCAGCAAAGGTCCGGACTCCATCCAGGGTCGGGATGTTGTGCGCGGCGCATAGCATTGTGACGTCATGCGCTGCACACATTGCTGTGATGTCAGGACCTCTGCTGCGCTCCGGAAAGAGGAGGGTAAGTACTGTCAGTTACCATAGTAACAGGGGCCCATATAGTTTGTTTCATTGGCCCCAGTTACTATAGTAACTTTTCATTGATGTGGGGCAGCTGGCCCCCCTGGTTTGGGGCCCGCTCGCAATTGCGACCGCTGCGACCCCTATAGTTACGCCACTGGCTTACGTTGCAATACACATAGGCTCACTGTTTCTGTCCCACTCCCTCCTAATTATAACTGTCCCTGTGCACTAAAGGGTTAACAAAGAATAAGGGTTAACTAAAGGGTTAACAAGGGGAATGGGTAGATGTATAAATGTGCAGGCAGGTGGGAAGGGGTTATCCAGGGATATGTAACAAGGGGTCCAGGGGATGTACAGGTAGGTCAGAAAGGCTTAACTAGGGATGTACCAGGGGAAGTGCAGGCAGGTGGGAAAGTGTTAACTCAGGGGTAAAATGGGGCACCAGCTTGTTGAGTAGGGGGAGAAGCAAGGGTTAAGTGTAGAGTGTGAGAGGTAGGAAAGGGTTACATGCAGCTACTGTTGCATGTAGATACTTTGCGCTCATTGGTGCTGGGAGCATCAGTGAACGAAGGAGCAGGATGATGTCCGTTGGTGGAGCTGGGGAGCAGGAGGCTGGCAGGGCAGGAGAGGGGAGGTCCGTTGGCGGAGATGGGGAGTAGGTAACAAGCTCCTGAGCGTACTGATGCAGGGCTACTTAAACCCTGCCGTTAAACTCGTAAATGGAAGGGAGTGGCGCTTGCCCCCGGCTAACATGTGTCAGCCTGGTGATATGACGTCACCGGCCTACCCATGAGCGCGAGAGCACCCGCGCGGGAAGTTCATTTCAGCGGGGATGTCCTGCGGTGCGCAAGTTCATCGCAGGACACCAACTCAACTGCCTCTCCGCCTCCCCCATCCTCAGAGTATGGAGACAGGAGATCAAAGGTAGTATCTCATATCTCCCTCTGTTAGCCAAAGCAGGACAATGGCTAAATGGCTTTTCCTAAGGCGGTTTCCCATGACCAGGGCTGTGTCTCTATAGCCCTGGCTCATGAGACATTATTAGGGAATATATATATATAATCTATACACATAGGGGACACTTCCCTTTACAATCCCTCTGTTGTCGGGGACTTGACAATGCAATTTTTGGAAGTGTTTGTGAGGTTGTATTTACCCCCTCAACCTCCCTTGTTACTGGTAATGGTCTAAGATTGCCAGAAGTATACTTTTGGAGTTAGGTACTCGACATCACGCATCTCCTCAAGGACACCTTCCCGCTAGTCCTCAAACTCAGGAGTCTAGTGTCCATAGAACGAAGCTGAAACAAAAAACTTTCCATTACTTTGCAAATCTTCCAAGCATCTTAATTGAAGATTAAACGATCTTTGTGGGCCGATATCCAAGTCTCTATCATGGCAGGTAAACATCCCTGAGGAGGAGGTGATGTCTCGCTATCTGGAATTTAATTGTGGGGCGGAGCATATTTCCATTGCCCCTCTACCTGACAATCAATCTATCATCGATTAGACCATACCAGTTCTAAGGTTGAGGTGGCAATTACCTACAAGGGTGTGTGTACCTTACCTTTCCCCTTCCCCTGACAGTTGTGATCACCGAGATGCCCAGATGCCGCAAACCAATAGCGAGACCCACCAGGCTCACTGATTTTTACCTTCCTCAGCATGGAAGGGGAACTTGATGGTGGAGATGCCTGCTCCCTGACGGGCTCACTCACCTCTGAACCATCTGCCAGCTAGCCGTCCCTGCAAACAAAAGAAGCTGCCACACAGAGGAGTAGCTCGGTACCTGCTATAGCTCTCCTGCCTGCGTCCACCGGATACAACCCTGTTGAAGCACAATTACATGACGCCGAGGACTTAACTTCCAGTGGTCACAGCTGCCATCTTCCCTCCTCAGCGCATGGCTCTGCTCCTTCATCTCTGACATCTCCGTGCTCCAGGAGCCCGGCGAAGCAAAAACAGCAACTGCATTCCCCAGAGTCGCTAAGAGACAAGGTAGGAGAAGATACACTCCATGCCCCTTTGGTCTTTGACTATGGTGAGATTTTGGGAGACCTGCTCCACTAAGCCAGTTACAGAGCTCACCATGAAAACTATGCTTCAACTCTTTTCATTTCATTACATACTGGCTTTACTAAATTAATCCACCCTACGTCCATTGCAGTGCTAGACGTGGAACATAGAGTACAGCATGTGGAATCCAAAATAAGTGAATTTGTCACATCTTATAACAAACCTATTGACGCTCATTATGATTTAGAGGACAACGTTTCTCAAGTTTAAGCTAAAATCGCGGACCTGGCAGTTAGGTCCCGCCAGAATAATATCAAATTTCGGGGGATTCCGGAAGATATTGCTGCGCCTGACATGGCCAACTATGTGCAAGGCTTTAGCAAAACCATGTTTCCTCGATGCACTCCGAGAGACCTTATCATTGACAGGGTACATAGAGTCCCGAAACATTTAGCGATGTCTTAGCCCGCATTCGTTTCTTCCATATTAAAGAGCTTCTGATGGCATCCACAAGGCAAAAGGATGCCATCCCCACTCAATAGAAAATGCTGTAAGTTTTCACAGATTTGTCTGCTGTTACACTGCAACTTAGTAGGCAGCTAGCTCACGTAACCCTGGTCTTACGCGACCACAAGATTCTGTACCAGTGGGGCTTTCCAGTACGCCTGATTATACAATGCAACAGCTCCCTTCACATCGTCCGGACCTTATCAGACGATACGGCTCTTCTGAGACAATGGGACATAGCGGCTTCTACCCCAGAGAAACCTTCTACCAATAATCCTCATCGGATTAAAGACAACTGGCAAGTTGTAAAGCACCGTAAACAGCAGACGCGCTGACAAGTCCAGCTTAAAAAGCTCCCTACTACCCTCCTGCAAATAATTGAGGTCCGTGACATTCACATAAATCTGTAAGAGGCTTCACATGTATCCTTTTGGTGCTAGAGTGACCACCTTGGTTTACCTTCAAACTGACTGTTATCTCCCCCCACCTGTTGAACAGCTACTACTGCTATTGTTTTCTTTCTCTTTAGGGACCCATTTTGACTGTTTATTGTTTTGTCTTTTTTATATCTCAGCTAGAAGATTCACAGGAGATGGCTCTACATTCTGCAGGACTGTCTCAAATTGCATTTATTCTTGGTGATGTAATAATACATATGTGTTATGTTTGTGTTTTGCAGCTATCAGCACTCCTCTTCCTTACAAAATGGTTCTCATGTTAGCCTCATTAAATGTTAATGGGCTTAATAGCCCACACAAGCATGCACATATGTGGATGGAAGAAAAATCTTTGGCGTGTGATGTTTTCTATTCTCAGGAAATACACCTCTTACAAAAAGATTCCTCTTGAATCAAACACAGTCTCTTCCCTCACATATACCAATCCCACTTTACGACCAAATCTAGAGGCGTTCTGAGAGCTATTAAAAATTCAGTAGTCTGAAATAGTCTGCATAATTAATAATGTGACGTATACCCTGGTGACCTTATATGCCCCTAATAGACATCAACTTTGTTTCCTACATAAAATGTTTAGACTTGTTCACAAGCATAGGCAAGGTAAAGTATTACTTTGTGGGAATTTCAACTCTATACTCGATGCAACATTAGACACTACAACTCCTTCCCGTCAATTACAGACTAAACTGGGTAATTTATTTTGGAAAAATGACTTGTATGATGTTTGCCGTGCCCAACATAGAGCAGAGAAGTTTTATTGCCACAAACGGTGAGTGCCTCGAATTACTTTTTCTTCTCTCAAGACCATAATAGCTATTCCCGCATTGACATGTTTCTTGTTGATAAGGAATTGCTCATCTTAACTAAGTCTTCATCTATAGAGACCATAAAATGGTCTGATCATGCTACTGTAACCCTGACTCTTGAAGAACAGTATAACATAAATCAGACCTATCTCTGGAGATGCAATTCCTTCTTGCTCTCTTACTCTGTACATAAACAAAACATAGAAAGAGATCTCCACGAATATATCCAAAATAATGACACTTCAGATATAAATGCGTTTACCCTTTGGAACATTCATAAAGCATTCATTAGAGGTACTCTCATACGCTTAGGTCATATAGTGAAGAAACAGAGACTTGCCACAATTACCTCCCTGACCTCAGAAATTCAGCACCTAGAAACACAAAACATAGCCGCACAAACACTGCAACAAGTGGAACCATTTTTTTAATCTTCGCCAGCGCCTTCGATGTAGCTCATTATCTGACTATGAGAAAAACCTCAGGAAAACTCAAGCTGGATGTAACGTCCACAGCCGCGGACCGTCGTTCTAACTTACCCATCCAACGGCCGCTGCCATGGACGAGTGAGTGATGCTGCCAAGGTCCCATCTGAGCCTAGCCATTACTACTATCTGAAGTACCACAGATACCCTTGTGCTCAGACTATAGACTTTGTCGTGGCACCCTGTTTGGCCAGCTGCTATCGCGGTATGGCCCAGTGGGTCCACAAACCCACAGATCATGACAGTACGTTCAGGACATGGACCCCGCTGGTTAACCCAAGACCCTGACGATGTCGCAAGCCATGCAAGCGGATTTGCGTGAGCTTCGGTCATGACAGGATCAACGCCTCCCGGCAGTGAATGCCATTGCACATCAGCTAGATGCGAAAGCTGCATTCTCCACACTCCTGTTCATGTTACCCTGGCTGTTCCTCCTGCTACACCTCCTGTCATTACCAGTGCTGATCCCCGATTCTTGCTGCCACTACCGCTTTGTTATGACAGATGTGAGTACCTGCAGGGGATTTCTGAACCAGTGCCAGACCCACTCCACGCTACATGCCAGAGCGTTCCCTTCTGATGGTGCACGGATCGCTTTCATTATCTCTCTGATTACTGGCAAGGCCCTAGAATGGACAAATGCTATCTGGGAATGTCAGGAACCAGAGACCTGTGAATTCCAGGGTTTCCTATGGACATTTTGCACGGTATTTGAGGAGCCTGGACAAGTCTTGTCAAGCAGCTGCCTCCTTGTTGGCCCTTTGCCAGAGAAACACCTCCGTGGGCGAATACGCCGTTCAGGTCCGTACACTGGTGGGAGAGCTGTCTTGGAACAACGAGGCCTTGGTGGCTACAGTCGGGCAGGGACTGTCTTCCGAGATCAAAGACAAACTTGCCGCTCCTGATCTGCCATCTACCCTGGGATAAACTCATTTTTTTAGCAATCCGGATTGACATGAGGAACCCGGAGCGATCCCACAGGTTCGTCGGGGAAGAAGATTCCCTAGACTGGCTCCTACTTTCCAGCAATCCCTGTTTCCCTCACCAGTGGTTCCACCAGAGCAGCCTATGCAAATGGAACGGCTCAAATTGTGGAACCAGGAGAAACAACGCAGACGCACTTAGGGACTTTGTCTGTATTGCGGCCTCCGAGGCCATGTTGTGCATTTGTGCCCTCAAAAGCTAAAAAACTCCAATGAAAAACCCTAGGCGATACAGCGCTGGATAAAAAACTCTCCTCCAAACTATCCATCCCCATGACCATTGTGTCCAGTGAGAAGACGCCCCGAGTCTCTGCCTATCCGGACTCTGGATCCGCAGCTAATTTTATCCAAAAAGACCTAGTGGATATTCTCCAGTTGCCCACAGTCCCCCTGGAGATGTCTTTGGCTGTTGTCTCAGTAAATGGACTGCCTCTGCCCGATCCAATCGTATCAGTGACCAAACCGCTGAAGCGCCAGGTTGGAGCCCTTCATTACGGAGCTAATTTCTTTCCTCGTCCTGCCCAAAGATGTTAAATTTGTGCTGTTGAGCCTGCTTTGGCTTAGACTACATGCCCCAGTTCTAGACTCGAATTCTTATTAGGTTCTCCAGTGGGGTCCCAAGTGTCTCAACTGCTGTCTGGGGCAGATCCATCTGGCCCAGCCTCCTCTACCACAGTCATTGGCAGGTTTGTGGATGTCTTCAGCAACAAGGAGACCAAGACGCTGCCCTATTGGATTGGTTTCTGATGCGTCCCTCCCTCGTGGATGGGTATCTCATTGCCAGAGACA
Source organism: Rhinoderma darwinii (assembly GCF_050947455.1). NCBI lineage: Eukaryota > Metazoa > Chordata > Amphibia > Anura > Rhinodermatidae > Rhinoderma > Rhinoderma darwinii. The sequence continues at coordinate 309,993,672 of NC_134688.1, forward strand.
GTCTATGTCTGCTTACAACAGGGAGAATTTGGAGAGGGGGTTCATACAAAAATCCTCCTCCCCGGCCGGTGCTGGGTTCTTCTTTGTCAAAAAGAAATACGGATCTCTTCGACCTTACATCGACTGCCGGGACCTCAATGAAATCACGGTCAAGAACAGATATCCATTGGCGCTAATTTCTGAACTGTTTTTTTTTTTTTAATTCTTTATTTTCATGACGAAAAGGTCAAATTTACCGAACAATAGGGATACACATTATACAGAAAACACAAAGAATATAAAGGCAAAATACATGCGGATTACAACTAATCAGTACAGTATTCTCACATAAGTGAGTGAGATGATTATTTTCAAATCCACAATAAATGGAGCACGTAACAAAAGATGTAAGACGAGCATAGAGAGGAAAGGAAAGAAGGAGGTGTAGGAGGGGATAAGGACAAAGAAAGGAATATGCAGGGCTTCCCACTGAGATATAAACCAACGACAAGAGAAAGCCCTACTCAGTCTGCTGAATGAGGTCCATCTCTCGAAGAATGTCTTTGTATGAGTCAGAACTCTGAAAAATAATCCAAGGAGTCCATGTTTGGCAGAAATTAGCATATGAGTCATTAATGATAGAGGTTTTAGTCGATTGCGATCCAGCCATGGAATGACCGCAAGGGGAACCGCAGAGAAACTTTGCTCCAACTCCACCCACGGCTTAAAGAGAGTGTGTCTACACCAATCTACTATACGCAACAGATGGGATGCAATATAGTAAGATCTAACATCAGGAAGTGCCAGACCCCCCGATTCCTTAGATCTACACAAAAGTGTACGCTTGAGTCTAGGAGATTTACCATTCCAGACAAAAGATATTTGAAGAAAGTTGACCGCTTTGAAAAAAGACATTGGGACAGCTATAGGAAGAGCCTGAAATAGATATAGTATCCTTGGAAGAACGTTCATTTTGAAAATAGTGCAATGCCCCATCCATGTAAAAGTGCATTTTGTCTATCTAGCACAGTCCAACTTGATGTCAGCAAGAAGAGATGGGAAATTCAAATTGAATAGTTCCTTCAGGTCAGCTGAAATGCATACTCCAAGATATTTTAGGGCTACCGAGTTCCAAGATAAGTAAAAAGGGGGAGGGGAGGGATATGTTCATTGCTTCCGATTTAGAAAAGTTTATTTTGAAATTAGATAATTTAGTAAAATGCTGAAATTCCTGCATGAGGTTTGTGAGGGAGATGGTCGGATTGGTCAAGAAAAATAAGGGATCATCCACATACGCTGCAACCTTATCAACTTTAGCACCCACCTCCAGACCCTTAATGTCAGAATTTGCTCGAATGTGATGGATAAAAGGCTTCAAAGTCAGGATAAAAATCAAGGGGGACAGGGGACAACCCTGTCTGGTCCCGTTGTGAATTGAAAACCCATCACAAAGGATACCGTTCACTCGGACTCTAGCAGAAGGGCAGGAATATAGGGACATTATCCAGCCCATCTTTCGGGATCTAAGGCCAAGTCGGAGAAGGGTTTCTTCCATGTACGTCGAATTGACTCTGTCAAATGCTTTTCAGCATCTGTGGCCAAGAGCATTAGTGGTATATTAGACATCTTAGCCTTGTGGATAATGTTAATTGCCTTTGTAGTGTTGTCACGGGCCTTTCTGCCCAACATAAAACCCGCCTGGTCAGTGTGAACGATATCCCCCAACAATAGAGCCAGACGAACAGAAAGAATCTCAGCTTTATGTCTGTGTAAAGGAGAGAGATCAGCCTATAACTTGCACATTGTGAGGGGTCCTTCCCGGGCTTAGGAATCACTGTGATATGTGCCCTAAGCGCATCAGCTGGGTTGGGAGATGGGGTGGAAAAGGAGATGAAGGAATATAAAAAATGCGGGCTCAAAGCACCAAAAAAATTTTGGGAATATGGAAGCATAAATCCATCAGGATCGGGGGCTTTACCTGATTGGGAATGTTTAAGAGCGTAAGACAGCTCTTGCAAACTGATCGGAGCTTCCAAAGCAGTGAGATTATCATCCGATAAAGAAGGAAGGCCCAATTATTCAATGTATGTTTTAATGTTCGACCGGAAATCTCTAGATAACGTCACCGGATTGGTGGAATCGGTATTATACAAAGAGGCGTAAAAGTCACGAAATGTCGACGCTATGTCTAGCGGTAAGTGGGCACGAGGGCGGGAGGGGGACGTAATAAAAGGTATATAAGTATGTGCTTGTTGAATGTGCAACGCTCTGGCAAGTGATTTACTACATTTGTTGCCATATTGCCATATTGAAATTACGTTTACATTTGGAGAATGTGGCTTTTTTAGCCTTGGACAACAGAAGGGTACGAAGATCTTCCCGTTTCTGAAGTAGAGCTACCTTACAATCCGGATCACGGGAACATTTATGTGAGGTCTCTAGGATCTTAATATCCGAGAGAAGATGGGCGATAGCCATAGAGCGTTCCTTCTTCAACCGAGCGCCATGTTTGATAAAAGTACCACCGATCACACATTTGTGAGCGTCGCAGATGACGCGTGGATTAGTATTTGTAGTGGCGTTATTTGTAAAATAATCGTCAATTGAGCGTTGAATATCAGAGGTGACCAGTGAATCGGTGAGAAGTGAGGGATTCAATTTCCATTGAGATTGATGGAGGAGCGGAGAATGCAAAGAAAGGGCTAGTGTGATGAGGGCATGGTCCAAGAAGGAGATTGTGTCAATGTCGGCCGCTTGGAGAGAGTGAAGAGAATGATGTTTGATAAAGAATAGATCAAGTCTGGAATAAGTATCGTGTACTGGGGAATAGAAAGAAAAATATTTATCCGCCGGATGTAAAAGACGCCAAGTGTCCACGAAATGATGATCGTGGAGAGACCGTGTGATGCCGCGAAGTTGGGAATATGAGAATGACGACGACCCAGTAGATACATCGATAGTGGGATCCAACGCAACATTGAATTCACCACCCAGGACAATGGTACCCTCCCCAAACTCCTACAGGGCGTCCAAAAAGCCAATAAGAGCCGTACCTTGACCCACATTGGGCAAATAGAAAGAGGCAAAGGTGTATATCTGAGAGTCAACAGAGCCCATGAGTACAAGCATTCGCCCCATATCATCACTGCGAGACTCTAGAAACTCCCATGGGAGGGATCGCGAGATAAGGATAGTTGTCCCCCTGGACTTCGGATCAGGCGAGAAACTATGGTAAGCATGAGGAAACCACACATTAGACAACTTAAAAGGTTTCTGCTCACATAAGTGCGTTTCCTGAAGAAACGCGACATGCAACACAAGTAATTAACAAACAAAATCGTCCGCCGCTTGCCACATGGAAAGCAACGGAGGGACAAACACTTGTAGAGCATACGTAGTTCTGCAGTCAAAAGACCAAGGGAAATACTGTACAAAGTCTGTGTCCTAGTATAAAGTGGGCGAGGAACGCAGAACCGAACTGCTCAGAATATGAGAGCAACTGTATCCCTTTGACCTCACAGATTAAGTCTCCATTACCACCAGGCAGAAATCAAACAATCTGCAAAGTAAGCAAAGGAGCCGCCACCTCATATATCACTAAACTCAGTGTTAGTAAAAGAATGGATCTATAAAAAAAACTGAAAAATCAATCACCAAGCATCACAATAGAATAGTACCTAGCAAGTATAGCTTCCTGAAAATAAGACAAGAGGCCATAAAGTGCCATAGTAGGGAAGGTGAGGAAAGAGGAGAGGGATGGAAGGGAAAAAGGAATGGGAGAGGGAAGGGGAGGGAAGGAGGAGGGGTGGGATAGGGTAGAAGTAGGAAGGTTGGAATGCGTAGGAGACTAGGGACCACAGGGAAGGAATTAGCAGCGAAAAGTAAGGCAATCAAGTGAATAGCAGTGGCCCACCTCTAGGTACTGTAAGACTAATAGATATGCATTTCGCCCTATGAAATATAAGGTAATACAAAATCAGAGCAATATTTGGTCTAGCAAATCACAATAAACAAATGCGTGGAAAAATTGCACAGCAAAAATACAAAGTCATGTAGACATGGTATAAAAATCACATTCCGAGCATCACCATAAAATTTCTGAACTGTTTCTATACTGTTTATATACGAGGATCCCAAATTTTTTCCAAGCTAGACCTGCGTGGGACTTACAACTTAATCCGCAGGGGTGACGAATGGAAGACGGCATTCAACACCTGAGACGGGCACTATGAATACCTGGTAATGCCCTTTTGGCCAGTGTAACGCTCCCGCGGTCTTCCAAGAGTTCATCAATGACATCTTCTGAGATCTCCTCTATCCTCCTCGTGGTCTATCTCGATGACATTTTCATTTTCTCTCCAGACAACTCATCAGAGACATGTCCTTCAAGTTCTGCTGCGATTAAGGGAGAAGGTAAAGTCCGTCCTGGAGTGGTCACGCCCTCAAGGCTTAAGGTCCATACAGCATTTTTTGGGATTCGCAAACTTCTACCGGCAGTTCATACCAAACTTCTCTTCACTGAAAGCTCCCATCTCTACCTTCTTCCACAGAACGCAATTACTCTATTGGGGATCGAGAGTTACTGGTCATCAAATTGGCCCTGGAGGAGTGGCGACATCTACTAGAGGGCACAGCTCACCCCATCCTGATATTTACAGACCACAGGAACCTCACCTATCTCCTGTCGGCCCAACGGCTGAACCCCCGTCAAGCCAGGTGGTCGCTGTTCTTTGCCCGGTTCCAGTTTGAGCTCCACTTCCGCCCTGCCGACAAAAATGTGAGGGCCGATGACTTGTGCAGGTTGTTCAAGACAGAGGACACCATGGAGTCTCGGCAAAATATCATTGATCCATCCTGCATTATTTCTGTCAATGCTCAGCAAGTTAGAGACATCCCTCCGGGGAGGACTTTTGTGCGCCTGGCAGAAAGAAAGAGAATTCTTTGCTGGTGACACAGCTCCAAACTAGCGGGGTGCCCGTATGACCCAAGATCTGAATGCCCGTCATTTCTGGTGGACCACGCTGCCAAAAAGACATCATGGACTTTGTCCTGTCCTGCACAGTGTGCGCTGCTAACAAGGTTGCTCACTTCAAGCCTTCTGGTCTGCTCCAACCGCTGACTGTGCCCAATGCTCCCTGGCAGCATATAGCAATGGACTTTGTCACGGACCTGCCTCCCTCTGCTGGATGCAGTACGGTCTGGGTGGTGGTGGACCGATTCTCGAAAATGCCTCATTTTTTTCCGCTGACTGGCCTACCTTCAGCTTCTCGACTGGCCAACCTCTTCATCCAACACATCTTTCACCTGCATGGCTTACCCTTGCATATCGTGTCTGATCGGGGGGTTCAGTTTACCTCAAAGTTCTGGAGAACCCTCTGTAAACTCCTTGATGTAAAGTTGGACTTTTCCTCAGCCTGCCACCCCCAGTTCAATGGTCAAGTCGAGAGGATCAACCAAATCATGGAGAACTAGTTACGACACTTCATCTCCAGGCAGCATGATCACTGGGTGCAGCTTCTTCCTTGGGCCGAGTTCTCTTATAACAACCACACAAGTGAGTCCACTGCTGGCACACTCTTTTTCATTGTTTACGGCCACCATCCACAAATTACTCTCCCGGTGTCAACTACATCCCAGGTGCCTGCAGCTGACTCTGCATTCAGGGACTTCCTGGAGATCTGGCAACAAACCCGATCATCTATTCTTCTGGCAGTCGACCGCATGAAGCGAAAGGCAGGCACAAGTAGAAGAGAGCCACCTCAGTTTCTTCCGGGTACCAAGGTCTGACTGTCCTCTAGGAATATCCGGCTGAAGGTGCCGTCATACAAGTTTGCAACCAGGTTCCTTGGACCCTTTGAGATCCTACAACAGATCAACCCTGTCTCCCACAAGCTTCGGCTGCCACCCACCCTCAGGATCCCCAACTCCTTTCATGTTTCGATCCTGAAGCCGGTGGTCCTGAACTGCTACACCAAGACTCCTAGTTCTGCAGTTGCCCCCAGCGGTTCATCAGAGGTATTCGAGGTCAAGGAGATCTTGGACTTCAAGAAGATAAAAGGAAAAGTCTTTTATTTGGTGGATTGGAGGGGGTTTGGTCCAGAAGTGAGGTCCTGGGAGCCAGAAGAGAATTTTAATGCTCCTACTCTCATTAAGAAGCTTCTCTCTCGCTCCGGCCCCAAGAAGAGGGGGCGTAAGAGAGGGGATACTGTAATGTCCAGAGCCGCGGACCATCATTCTAACTTACCCCCCGACGGCCGCGGCCAAGGACGAGTGAGTGCTGGGTGGCATCTTCCTCCTGAGGGACACCAGCACTCCCTTTCGCATCACTGCATTGGCTCCCGTAGGGTGCGCGTGCACTCGCGGCTGGTCTTAAACGGCCAGTACACGCACATGTCAGAAATCTGTAATTAACCCATAATTCCCCTGGACTATAAAAACGGCTCTGCCCTTTCACTCATTGCCTGAGTGTTGTTGTGTTTACCCGTGTTAGTCTTGCAAATGGTCCCTTAGTGTTTTCCTGTTCCCAGTGTTCCTGTGTCCTGCTACCTGTATCCCGTGCTATACCTGGTTTCGTCTCCTTGAAAAGTTGGAGTCGGGTGCTGCTTGTGTCCATGCCTGCTGTGTTACACCGTGTCTGGTGTCTGCTGCCAAGGTCCCATCTCAGTATCAGTTACTACTTTCTGAACTACCACAGGTACCCCTGTGCTCGGACCATAGACTTTGTGGTGGTACCGTTTGGTCAGCTTCTATGCCGCTACGACGGTACGTCCCAGTGGGTCCACAAACCTACAGATCGTTACACTCGATACTATTTGCAGAATAACAAAGCTGGGAAATATCTAGCAACCCGCCTTAAAACTCAACACCAGAAGTCTAAGATTTTGTTCTTAATAGACCACCATACTAAGGTGAAACAGACACACCCAAAAGACATAACCAAACAATTTAAAAAACTTTTATTCTTCATTATATAATTTGGGGAATGACCCATTTTCCTTGCATCCATCCAATGCAGCTATCCATAATTTCCTTCGAAACGTAGCCTTGCCTAAATTATCATAGTCAACCGTCTAGCTTAAATTCCCCTATATTGCACAAGGAAATCTTTGCTGCAATTCAGAAATTTCCCAATAGTAAATCTCCTGGCCCTGATGGACTCTCTAATATGTATTACAAATCCCTCCAAGTCAATTCTAACTCCCTATCTTTGCAGATTCTATCAGAAAGTCATATCATCTGGGTTCCTCCCAGCAGAAAACCAAGCTGCTCTAATTATAACCATCCTGAAACCAGTTAAACCCATGGATACCCCTCAGAACTTCTGCCCTATTTCCTTGCTGAACACGGATGTTAAGCTATATGCAAAAATGTAAGCGACAAGACTTGCTCCCCTCCTGCCCTCGTTGATAGGAGAGGATCAAGTGGGATTTGTGAAGGGCAGACAAGCTTCAGACAATACACTCAGAGTCCTGGGCCTTCTACATCATATTGAGCAATCGAAGACCCCATCAGTCATGCTTTTACTTGATGCCGAGCAGTCATTTGACCGCATTCATTGTCAATACGATTTCTCGGCCCTCGAGACAATGGGTTTCAATGGAAACATACTTAGCGCTATCAGGGCATTGTATTCAGCCCCCTCGGCTAAGGTCTATACTAATGGTATACCAATCAGATTGTTTCTGAATCTCTAACGGCACTCGTCAAGGCTGTAAACTTTCCTCTCTAGTATTCATTTTATCAATGGAACCGTTGGCGCAACTCTTAAGAATACATGAAAATATACATGGGATACAAATAGGCACTAGAACTCATACCATCTCATTGTATGCTGATGACATTATCCTCTATCTTCCCCGGAGATCTCTCTGGAAACCATTTTGAATTGTATACAGACATTTGGAAGGATCTCTTTACACAAGCTTAACACTCAAAAGTCCCAAATACTTCCGTTACATCTCTCTACTTCGACGCTTCATTTCCTGAAGCGCAAATATCTCTTTGACTGGCAGGAAAGAGGCATTCAATACCTAGGTATTGTTTTAACACCACTGCACACATCCCTGTATCAAGTTAATTATGAACCCCTTTTAACGGTAATACAAGTTGAAACTACTAGACTACATAAATTCGAGGTGTCGTGGGTGGGTAAAGTTGCTACATTTAAAATGTTACTGTTGCCAAAGATCTTCTATGTATTTAGAACGCTCCCAATAGCCATTCCGAGGATGTTCTTCCAACGCCTTCAAAAGATTCTTATGGTCATATCATAAGTCAAGGTTTGCTTCCTATATACTTACCAGAGATAGGAGGTTTGGGGATCCTAGATATGTATGGATAATATGTAGCCACCTTGGTAGCACTTTTAAGTCCAAGTTGGCAGGCAAATGTATCTAAACATTGGGTTCAAATTGAATTTACCTACAACTCCCCCTCTAATATTAAAGTACTCCTATTTTTGAAGTTCTGGAATGTTCCCCCCCGCAACCCCATATCTCGCATCTCACAACAGCTGTTCTGACATGCTGGTCTTACCTCCAGAAAGAGTCAAGAGACCAACTACCCCTCCCCAGATCACATATCCCTATAGAGCTTTTCGAATTGGCCGTTCCGAATCTGAACTTAACAAATTGAAAGACCAGGGATATTACGCATATGTCTCATATCTATCGACAATACCAGTTAAGCTCCTTCGATTATCTAGTGTCAAAACATTGTTTACCAGAAAGCGATTTTTTAAAAAATATTTACAAATTTTACACTTTGTTTCCGGCCTACGCAAGGTACAGCCTATCTGCAACCTGAAACTCTTTGGCTGGCTTAACAAGGAAACCAAGAACCTAAAAGGTATTTATAAGACTATAAAAGCCAACGCTCATTTTAACAAGACCTACAATATTCGAATGTGGGAGAAAAATCTGAGGACTACTTTTGAGGATTGTCAATGGCTGAAAGCGTTTAAACTAATTCATACTACCTTACACTGTAGCTCACACATAGAGGCACCAATCAAAACTAACCTACACTGGTATTATACTTCAGATCGGCTACATCAGATGTTCCTAAATACCACAGAAGATTGCTGGAGAGGTTGTGGTCACAGAGGAACCCTCCTTCACACATTATGGGACTGTCCTGTTATCCATGAATATTGGAAACATGTGTTTCATTTGCTAGAATCTTTGTTTCAATTTGAGATCCCTATCTCTCCCCGCCTAGCTTTGCTTTTTTTTTAACATATGGACAGTGTCCCTTCTAGATTCAGAAACGGACTAGCAAAATCTTGGTGATGGCTAACCTAGTCCTAACTAGACACTGGAAGTGTGCCACTGCTCCCAACTTAGAGGAACTGCTATCACTAATCAATACCTCTTATGCTTATGAAAAGATAATTGCATATGGCAACTTCACCCTCCCCGAATTTACGAAAAATGGATGAAAACTGGACTCTCAGTCCTTTCTATCGACATACTTAGCAATGTCATGTACCGTAATCATCCGCAGATTACGACTTCACTTACATTTTCTTCAATGCTGTGACACTGCTGGCTTTATGATTTTCTGATCTTTTTGTTTTGGACTGTTTTCTTTTATTCTGTTACACTTTGAATACACGGCTCATTGTTGTAGTTGTGACTGTATTACTGTATTACAGGTTATGCTTGTGTACTTGTGTCTTTATACTTGAAACTATCAAATAAAAATCATTGAAATGAATAATTGCCGGAAGAGTGTGGATAAAGGTTTAGCCAATGTCTGCTGCGTCACCCAATCCTCCACCGGAGATGTACAAAGTCTAACATTATATCTCGCAAATTGCGACCAAAGAGCGTGTCTAAGCTGGAAGTAACGGAACCTAAGATGAATTGGGATCTGGTGTTTGGATCTAAGTTGTACAAAGGTAGTTACTTTATCATCTACGACCACATCCTCCAAGGTCAATTTACTCAGGGCTGCCCACTCACCAGGGTCAGGAAGTCTCCGTAACTGTGGGAGAAGCGGGTTATACCAAAGCGATGTCCTAGGTGACCAGGACCGCTCCTCTGACTTAAAGAGCAGCATTGACCTCTGCCAAACCTTCAGAGTGGTTTGCATAGGGACTGTCAGCGTGTGTCCCTGGTAAATAGAGTATACCAGGGCCTTATAGGAGCCGAGAAGTGAAGCCTCCAGCTCAGTAGAGGGATTAAATTGTCTATAAGTAAACCACCACCAGACATAAACTAGTTGGTTAGCAAGGAGGTAGAGATATAAATTCAAGAGGGCCAGCCCACCCTGCTCAGTGGGTAGTTGTAGCGTGCCCAGAGCGTTTCTAGGAGTACCCCCTGCCCAAATAAAAGAACGAAGATCTTTGTTAATATTAGAGTAGAGCGATAATGGTAGCCATACCGGAGAATTGTGAAAAAGGTACAAAAATCTAGGCAGGGACTTAATTTTAAATAAGTTAATTCTACCAGTAACTGTGAGGGGGAGGTGTTTCCATTTATCAAAGTCCATGTTCAAACGCTGTATCAGAGGAGAGATAATGTCAGGCGTAAAACTACATATATCCAAGCTAATCACTATGCCTAGATAGGACATTTTCTCTATCCATTGCAGTGGGGAAGGAAGTGTAACCTCCCTAACCGCATCATCTATCGCCATTACTAAAGATGTGGACCAGTTGACATGAAGTCCAGAGAAGGATGTAAATGAATCAAACAGAGATAGCGTCGCCTGTATAGATGGGCCTGGATCATTGAGGAACTTCAGTGTATCATCCACATAAAGAGAGACACGCACCTCACGCCCACCCATCTCAAAACTCTTTATATCAGGAGAGGCTCTTATAGCTAATGCTAGTGGCTCAATGGCCAGTGCAAAAAGGAAAGGAGATAGCGGGCAACCTTGCCTAGTCCCTCGCGCCAGCATAAATGAGGGGGAAATATGACAATTGGTTTTAATACTCACTATAGGTTGTGAGTATAGTAACTGTACCTATTGGATAAATCTGGGACCAAATCCAAATTTTCCTAGTATGGACCATAAATAGGACCACTCCACCGAATCGAGTGCCTTCTCAAGATCCAAAGAGACGACAATTCTGCTGCCACTTGAACCTACATTAAATAATACGTTGGTAAAGAGCCTCCTAAGGTTAACATCAGTGGCCTTCCCTGGCATGAAACCAGATTGGTCTGGATGAATAATATGAGAGATGATCTTTTGCATACGAGTCGCTAGAATTTTGGCTAATATCTCAATTAAAGAGTGAGATAGGTCGGTACGAACCACAGTCCTTAGGAACTTTACTGGGCTTAGGGATCAGCACTATAAGAGCCTCTCTCATAGAAGGGGGAGGGGAGTACCTCCACTAAAGGATTGTAAAAGGGTAATTAAGTGGGGTGGGCAATCAGGTCAATATGCAATTTAAACCATTCTATTGGCAGAACGGAAAAACCCTTTAATCCAGTCATAGAGATTTTATTTTACAGAAAAACTACATATCACTCACACTTTTATATAATTGATTATAGTACCCACATAATTGCTGCCACAATGCAAATATTATAACTTCTACAGTACTGTCATAGGCAGTACTACAGTGCTAATAAATAGCTAAAGTACACCACACTTCCCAACTGTATTGTCACATGGAAACAAGAATTGGTGGCTGTTGTCTGTCATGGCTATGGGGTATGTGGACCCACTAGGCCGCTCCAACGTATCGGAGTAGCAGCTGGCCAAACAACAATCAACGATAGTCTTTGGGACAAGTGTACCTTTGGTGGAAGATCTAGCAAACACTCGGTGTGGCAGACACTTGGCACATATGACACTTGGCACAGATGATACTGATGACACTCTCATGGAAAGCAAGCAGAGTACGGGCATCACACATGTAATATAAATGTACTTCGGTACTGCGAAAAAGAAGTGAAAAAAGAATGTAGCAAAAAAAGGACAATTTAACAAACCACACACCCATTGCAATGAGTACTAAAATGAAAATAGAAAACTTTATTTAATGTTAATAGAACACAAGCTAAAAACAATTAAAAACATAAAAGACAAGCCCATGTAAAACAAACATTGCAGAACCACAGCCACAATATATGCATCAATTATAATGGGATACAAGGTTGGACAAACATCGAACCACAGGTCAAAGAAATGAGTGGTGCACTCCTATAATGAAAGAGAATTTGAAAGGCACTAAGCTAAGCAAATCTCTAAATAACTTCAGAAAAGTCAAATGTAATGGGACCTAGAAAGGTGGAACGAGCATAATAACTCACAATGCAGTCCAAACCTGCTTCCTAAAACATCACCAATAATGCTGTAACATGGCAGAATAAGAAAAAAAATTTGAGCAAAACATTTTAAATGATGCATAAGCCAATATAAAATATAATAATGAGAATTACGTGATAAGCAAAGTAGAGAGCCATAAGTATTATGTACATATATACTACCGATCTCCAATTCAAATGTTATGGAGAATAATCATACAAAGTCAACATGTATACGTATAGCATACCTAGCTGTATAATTCCAAAAATATATTAAAAAAATATTTATAGATCATTATATGTACATATTGTATATTATAAATGGACCACATGAATTAGGGTATATTAAAGAGGACAGACAAATACACGCATAGCAGCCAGACACCAAGTACAATAATAATAATAACAATAATTACCCTATTTAACCCTTTCACGCGGCAGCCATTTTTCGTATTTTCACTTTGTGACACCATTTTGTAAACTACACCCCTTGAGGAATTCATCTAGGGGTGTAGTGAGCATTTTGACCACACAGGTTTTTGCTGAATTAGAATTGGGATGTGAAAATGAAAAATAAAAACTTTTTTTTTTGAGAAAAGATGTAGTTCTAGTCCAAAATTTAGCATTTTCACAAAGACTATAGGAGAAAAGCACCTCAACGTTCATAAAGCATTCTCTCCAGAGTAAGGCAATACCCCACATGTGGTTATAAACTGCTATTTGGACACACAGCAGGGCTCTAAAGAGAAGGAGCACCATTTAGTATTTGGAGTGTAGATTTTACTAGATTCGTCTTTTGACACCATGTTGCATTGAGCTATAGTACCAGTACAGTGGTACCCCCTTCAGCTGACAGCCGCTGAAGATGAAGTGCGCACAGCTCCTGTGCCCGCTTTGTCTGCAGGGCGTGACTGTACGCCCTATTTCGGGAATGCACTTTGAGTCTGGACGTACAGTCACGCCCAAATAGCGGGAAGGGGTTAATATTTTAGATGTTTTTGTATTATCACTTATTTTTGTGACTTTGTAGGTTTTAAATTGTATTGCTATTGTCCAGTATCTAGGACTGTGGACCAGGTCCTGTTGAGTCGTGCACCCATTCGGGGTCCAGTGCTGTGGAATTCTTTCCTTTTGTGTAACTTCTATATGGGGTCATAAACAGGGCCTAACATCTATATGGGGGCACAAAGTGACGTTTTCTGCGATTTTACTGCCGCCGTGAGTTCCCCCGCAAAGGGGCCTACTAAGTCTGTGTCGCCCACATAAACTTGGAGCTGGCCCTGTACTCTACCTCCTTGGCAATCTGCAGTCTAAACACCTTCAGAGGGAACAGAGTCCACGCCAGCATTTGGACCAAAATCCTCTCCTGATCTGTTTAATTTACCATTATTGTTTGTGTGTACATATTTCTTTTATACAACCTCATTTTTCTGCTGTCGTTTTTCAATTTTTCATTTGAATTTTTTTTTTTTATAAAATTAGATTTTGATATCAAAATAATTGTGTTTGTTGTTTCTCAAGAATGGTAACGGGTGGTGGTTGGGCAAGGATTTTGCATGTATTTATGGACAAATTGTTTATCTCAAAACTGTTGTCGTCATTGTCTGTGTCAAGGCCAGCCTATGGGGCCTCAGCCTTTAAATGGGTCACTTCACAGGGACAACCATTTTATTATAACCATGATTACTATGAAATCTACAGGGTTTCAAAAACCTAAACCGATTTCCTCAGTTATTGCTAAATAGCGTTTTGGAAAGCCATTTGTGTTGGCGAAATAAAAAAAGAAAAAGTCACTCTTGAACACATACATTTTTGAAAATCTTTATTAAAAATAAATAAAATATACTTACCTAGAGGGTAAAATGTAGGTATTAGTTGATCTTCAGGTCAAAATGCTACAATCTTTGAAATACACCTTGTATATAGTGAACGCATTGTTATAACGCATATTAAAAAAAAAAGTTTATATTTTGACCTAAATTTGAAAGCTTGCAACCCGCGTCAAGAGTCCTCAATGTATTGTGAGTCCCTACACTAACCAAGCAAAACTAAAACAATGCAAACTAACTCTAATCACAAAGTCAAACTTGACACATGGCATTTCTAACGGATATAGTCCTACTGCCAGGGCACTGCTAATCTGCAAAGGATTCCCAGAATCTGAGTCCAGATATTCCTGGTCTTCCTTGCGGAGTCTCATCAATTGTAAATTATCCAATTGCCATGTGTTTTTCAACATCACCATCAACTGCTAAATCATACATTCGGGTGAAAATGTGAAGGATGATACAAGCTTTGCTTTAATGACATGGTTCACATTGTCGAATATCCATCTGAATTGTGGACATACAGACCCTCCATTTATTGGCGAGAATATCAAAGGCACATTCAACAAACCGACGAGCTGGTAAGCTACATATGCGCCTCCGGTCGTCCAAACATGCGTGGAGAGTCCAAATGCCTCATCTGCCACCAGGGGCGTAGCTAAAGGCTCATGGGCCCGGGTGCAAGAATTCAGCTTGGGCCCCCCTACCCCTCCCCAGCACCACCATCATCATCAGACCCCTGCGCGCTCCTATGCCCAGATGCCTTGCCCAACAGCCCCCATAGTATAATGCCCCCACACAGTTAATGCTCCCATAGCTGCCCCCACACAGTATAATGCCCCCCATAACAGCCCCATACCGTATAATGCTCCCCATATCAGCCCCCCATACAGTATAATGCCCCCCCACAATATCAGCCCCCCCATACAGTATAATGCCCCCATATGTGCATAATTACTTACCTATCCCCGTTCCCACGTCGGGTGGAGGATCCTTCCCCACCTCCGGTGTGTGCTATGAGTGACTCAGCGCAGGCAGGCGCGATGATGTCGCTACATCCCGCCTGCCTGCGTCGAGCCGCTCAGGGCACAGGGAATGCTAGATCATGGAGATGTCAGCTCCTTGCTCCAGCATTGATTGGAACCGGGACCTCGGTGAGTGACTCACGAACCCCCAGGGGGACGCGACCCACAGTGTAGGGATGTCCCGATACCAAAATTTGGACTTCGATACCGATAGTTAGTTTACTTTGCCAACAGTAATAAAAAAAGAAAAGTTCTTTCGTTTTCTAATGTTAGGCACGAGGTGCGATGATGACTTTTGAATGTCTCACATTAATAGTAATTAACCCCATCATGTTTCTCAGTCATAATGGGTTAATGTGTAAGGTACATGATGGGGTTAATTACTATTAATGTGAGGCACATGGAGGTTAAATTCATCATCGCACCTCGCGTCTCACAACTAGGCCCCATGCACACGACCGTAGATAACCTCCGTTTTTGCGGACCGCAATTGCGGTCTGCATAAATGGACCCATTCACTTTCATTGAGCGTGGACACATTTCCGTAGCGCTACGGATGGGTGACCGTGCCGTAGAAATGTTCCGAAAATTATGGAACATGTCCGTCCATTTGCATTTTGCGGGCCGTGCTCCCATACTTTGTATGGGAGCATCGCCCGAAAATGCGGGTGGCAGTCGGCGGCCGGCCGTGCCCGCAATCGCAGGCCGTGATTGCGGGCACGGTCGTGTGAATGGGGCCTAAGTGATAGAAAGCAATTTTTTTTATTTTTTTTTACAGAGTACACATAAATGATGCAAAAACATAGTTGTGCAGGTTATTACGGCCGCGCCAATACCAATTATGTGTATGTTTTATGTATTGAGACTTATTTTAATGTTTATTGTAAAAAAGGTGAATGTGTATTTCTTTTATTTAAAATTACTTTGTTTTTACTTTATTTTTAAACTTCAATGTACTGGCCTATAGCTATAAGCCAGTACATTAGCCTGTGTATGTATAGTACACAGGCAGTTGTTAGGACATACCTCAGTATGCCCTAACAACAGGAAATATGGTAAGACAGCCCTGGGGTCCGTCAATAGACCCTGGGCTGTCTGCCCATATATGGTATGTCCCTCAATCGCGTCACAGGAATTCCCGTGACGCGATCCAGGGGCATCCCCCTTCTCATTTTCCCCTGAATGCTGCAGTCAGCTTTGATCGCAGCATTCAGGAGAATAGCGGCAGAGATGAGAGGTTTCTCTGATCTCCGTCGTTATAGAGCGGGCTGCGGCTGTGTGATACAGTCATTGCCCCGCTCCTGACAACAAGTGCACGCGCGGTCAGCATGAGGTGATGCGGCCGGCGCTGCACTAATGAGCGGCGGTGCAGGCACTGAAGACAGAACATGGGGGTGTTTTGTAGCGCGCCCGCCATGTTCTGTCTTCAGTGCCGCAGATCATTAGTGCAGCGCCGGCCGCATCGAATCATCCTGACGGCGCGCACATGTCAGGACTCAGGAGCGGGGCAGTGACTGTATTACACAGCCGCAGCCCCGCTCTCATAGTCATGTGTACTATACTGTATTGTGCAGATTGCGGTGGAGGAGGGGGGGGCTGTGATTTAACGCCCCCCCCCTCTCCACCGCAAACAACACAATACATTACAAGGCATCACAACACAATACATTACATTACAATACATAACATTACATTACAATACATAACATTACACTGCAGCTTACCTGGAGTCCTCCGCACTGACTCTTCTGCTCCGTCTGGAAGCCGTGTCACGTGACAACACGGTCACATGGTACACTATGGTACACATGGTACACCATGTGACCGTAGCCAGGAAGTGCCGGCTTCACGGCACAGAAGATTGTTAGGAAACATGCTGTATGGCAATGGGGGCCCGTGGGCCCCCCAGGCTTAGGGGCCCGGTCGCAACTGCGACCGCTGCGACCCCTATAGCTACGCCACTGTCTGCCACTGTGACAAAGGGGGTCGGTGGTCCAGTAGATGCGGGCAGTAGGCGGGGTTCTGGGAGGGCTAGCTGGTTGTTAAAATGCCACTGACCCATTCTGGAAGCCCTGTGTTTCCCATCCAGCCCCCGATGCAATTTGGAGACTGAGCATTGTCCATGAACTCATCCACAATGTGAATCCAATGTTCTGTTGTGGGTTGAGGCATCAACGTCTCCTTGAGTCTCTGTCAGATGACCTCAGAGGTGGATCAGATAATCCCAGAAATGGTTGACGTCACCAGTAGAAATTCAAAATGAAGGGACGCAAAAGAATTTCCAGGGATCTGCATAAATAAGATAAAAAAAATATGTGTTACATAAACTATCAACATTTCTGTCCTGTTTACGGGCTTCCTCAACTTGCTCTGTGAGGTTACCTACAGTGCATTTCAAAATAGCAATGACATTACTATTTATTGGATAGGGTCTTTGTGGCCTGGACAAGACAATACTAGTTTGATCAGAAAGCTAACACAGGGGGGCGTTAACTGTGCTGATAGGCATATCATCCTGAGGGAATCATAGGGGAATTGGGTAAGGCCATTTACCATAGTGCTAGCTGTATCAGTGTGACAGGGCATATTTTTATAAAAAGCAGACAGTATGCGTCATATGTTGGTGTGTTCGGGAATGTTAGTCCAGGACGCAGCTCCTCCAGTGGGCGGTCAAATGTAGCGACGGACATCTGACAGAAAAAATGAAACTTTGCTGGATGCAGCCCATGTCCTCAAACAGGATGTGGAAGTGCCTTTTGGAGGAACGTTGGAAGACAATGGCATGAACCCAAAGCCTCCTTCTCATCCTAGGTTCTTCCTTCACATCTGGCGTCATACTCCATATTTCAGAGAGATAAGCCACAACAACAGAGCATGCTCCATATGTTTAGATGACATGTCCACAAGCCAAAAAGTAGTCAAAAAACAAACTGACAAAGCAGAGGAATCAGACAAAGCTCTATATGCTGTAAAAGCAATAGAAAATGGAGTCTAAGCGATCATGGATCCTTCCTGTGGGTGTTTTATGAGGGTTGGGACAAAATTGTGACAAAAGTCCTCCTTCTGGGTTTTTTTTGCATTCGTGAAATTTTTCTCATAGATTGTAAGCTCTTGCGAGCAGGGACCTCACTCCTCGTTTGAATTGTTCATTAGTTTTGTCACTGTGTAATCTCTGATATTGTCTGTACATGTACCCTCTGATTTGTAAAGCACTGTGGAATTTATTAGTATTAGCGCTATATAAATAAAGATAATTATTATTATAATTATTATCTCCACTGCACCTGTGAGGTCTAGCAAATTATGAAATGGAGTTTTATGTGAGAAACGAAATTAATCTGGGCAATAACTTTGCATCATTGCGTCATAATATTTTAATTCTTCCATCCAAATAGCCAGATGAGGGCTTTTGTTTTTTGCGGTAAAGGTTGTATGTTTTAATTGTATCATTTCGGGGAACATATAATGTATTGAAAATTTTGAATACAATTTTTTGTGAGGAGAAGTAGAAAAAACTGTGTTTTGATTTTGTTTTTACGGCGTTTAACGTGCGGTAGGTCACGTTAACTTTATTTTGCGGGTCAGTGCGATTACGGCGATACCAGCGTTATATGGTTCTTTTTTTTTTTACTGCGTTTACACAATGAAAACAATTTTTTTTAAAAGAAAATCATGTTTTTTTGTCGCCATATTCTTTCAACCATTTAGATGCCGCCGTCACTATTGACCATGGCATCTAAGGAATTAAATATCCGGCATTGGAGCTAGATCCGAAACCCAGCCATTGCAGTGGCTGCCAGCTTTATACCACAGCCGGCTCCCGCTATAATTAAGTAACTCCCGCTATAAGTAACCATCTATGATGTAACTGCACGTGAAGCGGCGGAAACGGTTTAGAGTCTTTAGGCCTTGTTCACGCATTTTTTAAGCCAAAACCACTATTGCATAAAAGAGAAGAAACACTTTAAGGAATTCCTTTATATGTTTCTTCTGTTTTGTTTCTGTTACTGGTTTTGGTGAAAAAATACAATCAAAAGCCGCAACAAATCTGCACTGTGTGAACAATGCCTTAACCTGTCATAATATGGTAAAAATTAAGTTAGGGAGGAAACTAGACAGAAAATTTGCGACCAAACTTAAAAACACATAATGGTAGCATGACATTGTCAAATAATAGAGTGAGAGGGGCCAATAAAAGCCAACAGCCATAAAAGGATATATCTTGAAAGTTCAATTAGAGTCTATATAGAGTATTTGGTACCCAAGTTTGTGTTTTCCGCATCTTGGGATTTTAGCTTGGATGCCGTATACCACTTATCTATTTGAAGCCACTGTAGAAAAGAATCCATATCAGGAAGCTGCATCTATGAGGGGATATCCAGTTGTTCTATTTATATATGTATATATTTTCGTGATCTTCAGCTATGTTAAAGAGCATGTGAATCTGCTGAGAGTGTTGATCCAAACGATCTGCCTGGGAAGCCTGTTGCTGTGTAACAGTGGAAATATCCCCCTCCATACGTTGCACTTGATCAAACAATTGAGAGAGATTAGTGGTGAGAGATTGTATCTCTGACTTATAAGTCGTCTCCAGACGATTGGCATAGCGCTCCATGTCCTGTTTAGTGGGTAATGTAGAGAGCTGTAGTCTCAAGGACTGTAAATCATCCCCCAGGACAACAGATCCAGCTACAGGCGGAGAGAAATGAGTGTGCTGATCCCTGATAGAGATGGCTGGCAGCGATGCAGGTTCTAGCACATGAGGGGATGAAGAAGGGGAGACCAGGACGCCATGACAGACACCACGTGGTAAACGGTCCAGAGCAGGAGGCACCGGCATCATCTCAGAAGGATACCGCTCTTCCCTAACCAGCAGGGAAGGAGACTGCCCCGAAGGCCCAGGGGCTGAGGAGAGGGTACATTCGGTACCTGATACAGCAGCAGCAGTCGCAGATGATATCCCCCCTGCAAGCGGAGTCCCGGCGCCATCTCGTCTCCCTTCCAGCGGCGCCATCTTGGGAGGTGCTCCAGCAGCAGTGTCCGAGAGATAACGCTGAATGGAGCCAGCTGAAGACATCTGCCTCGTAAGGTAAGGAGTCCCTGTGGTAGCCTTGTTCTTCCTGACCATCAGGTAGGTAGAATTATGCTTATAGATGAGCTTATGATCGGGTTAGGGAAGCGCAGGAACGGAGCTCTCAGGCAGCACGTCTGGTCAGCGCCATGTCCAAGCCACGGCCCCAGAACAACCTATTTAGAGACGATTGTACCAAATCCAAAAACACCGTCTAATATAAGGATATATGTAGCTGTAAAAGACAGCATGGGTACAAAGCCCAAAAATGAATAACTCTAGGTATGTAAACATAAATGATGAACACATATACATACAACCCTAATTATAATGGTATCAATAAGGGTAAGAGTATAACACCAAAAATCGATAAATCATACCTACAGACATGGTGGGAGGAGATGGACACGCCAAACTAGATATGGCAAAGAAAAAAGAGCGGCTCGAAGCGCGTTTCGCCTGAGACCGGCTTCGTCCGGAGGCTCAATATTTGAAGAGCCATAACTTTTTTAATTTTTCGCCGATGCAGTTTTATGAGGGCTTGTTTTTTGCAGGACAACTTGTTATTTTTATTGGTACCATTTTGGAGTAGATGCGACTTTTTGAACACTTTATCAATTTTTTTTTAAGGCAGGACTCAAAGAAAACATCAAATTTTGCATTGTTTTTTATTTTTTACAACGTTCACAGTGCGGGTTAACTGATGTAATAACTTTATAGTTGGGGTCGTTACGGGGAAAAAGTGGGTTTTTCATTTATTTATTTTTTCACTTTTTTTTTTTTTAAACTTTGTATTGAACTTTTATTTAATTTTTTTACTAGCCCCACTAGGGGACTTCACTATACGATCATCCGATCGCATTTATAATACACTACAATACTACTGTACACAGCCACTCGGCAATCTTATCGCCGGGTGTCGGTGGGAGAGCGAAGGAGCTCCCTCCCTCTCTCTAAAACAAATCAGATGCGGCACTCACTATTGAGCACCGCATCTGAGGGGTTAAATGGGTGATATCGATACTGATATTGATCTCACCCATTAGAGCAGGGATGCCACCAGCCCTCAACTATGTCTGGTAGCTAAGAGCTGGGACAGTTAACGTCTCCCTGCTCTGTTTATTTATTCAGATGCAGCGCCGTAAAAAGGCCAATGCATCGAAATAAAGCCTGTTAGTGGCCGCCGTAAAAACACTATGGGGCGGTCACTAACGGGTTAAAAAAAATTATGGGAGGGTGGTCAATGTAATACATTTTGAGTGGGTGGAAACTTACAGAACTTGGTCAAATTGGTTTGAGACACTTGTCAGATAAATCTGTGAATATTTCTGTGAGTAGAAGCTGTTAAAGGTAATCCGCACAAAACAAGGTACAAATCCTGCTGAAAAGTGTAACACCAAGTGCAAATACAATGTACCCAGTAACTACACATTTTCTAGGTGCACTGTCCATTGGGGCAGAGAAGTTTTCTTACATAAAGGTGTTTGTTTGATTTAGTTTAAGGGCCTGACATTGTTATTGTATGTATGGTTGCCAGGGGTTCGGACAGCACTAGGCAGTAGTGGGTGCACGAGTAGGGACCCAATCCAATATGTTTAGCATTGTTATTGTATGTACTTATAACAACTTTTATAGTGTATGCGGATGATGTTATCACCAGATTAACATTTATTTTTAACAATTGACAAGGGTTGGGTCCCCAGCAAGGACCAGTAAATGAACTCCATCACTGAGATGCGGCAGGCGCAGCCTGAGCCATTACAACGCGTTTGTCATGAACTGACGGCAGTGTCCCAATTCTAAGCAGCCGCCCAGACAAGTAACTTACCGGAGGAAGAGGACAGATGCGGAGGGTTTGTGGTAGTCACAATAAAACTCCACTAATCCGTCTACGTGGGATCTTACCCCAGGCTCACAGCATGAGGTGCTGTGTACAGCCCGGTGACGTATACTAAAAGAGACGGTATCAGAAAGATGAGAAGGACCAAACCAAGTCCTCATGACATCAGCAAAGATCAAAGTAAAGCAAAGCATCTAAGTGTTTTAATAAGTAAGTGACCAGGAGGAGGGTAATAAGAAATTCCCCACTGGACACCACCATACAGCCTGATTCCACAATTGTGTGGGTCACCCTAAGGGCGACAGTCAGTGAAGAGCAGAAGACAAAAGAAGAAGAGGACGATAATGTACGGGACTTGCAATGAACTGATGGGACCCAAACCTGAAGGGTGATAGCATGAGATTGGTGAGGTTTATAATTATATGTGTGTAAATATGCCACAGTACTGCAAATTACAATCTGAGGAGTTTTATGTGGAGGTATGAGGTGAAGGTCACTGGTTGTTGTCACTCATAAGTAAGAAGTACATGGCAGCAATGAGAACCCTGAGGTTATGTTACCTGGGTGTCTTTAGGTTTGAGGATGATGCTGCCCATGACCTGTTATATCTGCAGGGGAAAAGGTCCCATTAGGACAGTAAGTTGCAGTGCAACACAATTATGACCAATACAAGTACCGTGGAGGAGAAGTTTGAATTATTGCCAATATTAGTAGGTTTAACAGTAAGGAATGCTCATAATATAGAGTAAGCGGCCGACAGATTGGACACAGTTGCAGATTATGTGTTTGATGTTTTGAATGCTGCCCAAGGGGGCATGTGCATGTGCCAAAGAAGTTGGCCCAGCATGTTGCCATTATATAGACCCTACTGGCATTATGCAGGTCAAGCATGATATAGAACAAGCTAAAAAAATATAGGAAGCATTCAGGAAAGCCAATTCTAAAGATGATTGGAACCTGGAGTGGCCAGAGTGGTTGTCCTGGCTAAATCCCTCTAAATCCCTCTAACTGGTTTAAGGGTGTTGGGGGATGGATAATGAGGTTGCTCCAGAGTGTCATGCAGGTTGTTTTATTATGTATTGCATTATATTTGCTTCTGAGGCTCATATTTTGAGCAGCAAAGGCTAAAACGATTACCCACCATCCTAGATCATTTGATCAAGTGTACCCTATGAGTGAATCAATTATGGGAAGGAATTTTGTTGACATGCCCAGGGGATGAGGTGAAAAGGCTAGGTAAGTCCTCAAGGGGGGATAAGCCCTTCTCATATAAACAACAGGTGGGAAATGTGAAAGTGATTAGAATATAAAAAAGAGGACATTTTGTATTGTAGGTGTCCATTTTGGATCGTTGGAATCCATCTTTTGGCCTGAAGGAGAACTTGTGTGTGTCTTTCCCATGTGACAAAGGACAGGCCACCTGGGGGGACCTTGGAGAGTGAAGAATCATTATAATGCATTGAAATATTCTCATTGGCTGAATCAGAGTCATTATCATATTGTAGATGATTGACTGAAAACAAAGCCTACACCTTTTCTGTTCTCATACTTATATACTTGTTTGGATCAATAAAGATCAGAGAAGGATTTTGAGCATACAAGCATGGTCTCTTGTGTCATATTTTCTCTGAGATATATACATCGATTACCTATGATTTGGAAACTGGATAAAGCACTGGAGGGTGGGTATCAGTTGACATTACAAATTTCAGTCTAATATATTTTGGCCCATGATTGCGTTAACACATATCTTACCTAAAATGTAAAAATAAATAATTGCTAATTATCACATTCAGGGGCATAGCTAAAGACTCATGGGCCCCGATGCAAAGGTTCTTCTTGGGCCCCCCTCCCAGATTTCTCATAGCAGACAGTATCACACAAGATAGGATTAGATACAACTGCTCAGAAGACAGTATCACACATGATAGGATTAGATATAGGGCCCAGCTTGCTGACATTGCGGCTCCAGCGCTGGGCCCAAGAAAGGGAAGATTTGTTTTGCTTTTTTATGTGTTACTAATTATTGTTGTGCGTTTGTGTTTTTTACAAGTTCGGTTGTTGGACTACATCGGATTCGAGGACTACTTCGATAACGGCATTTTTTTATTCTCAATAAAATGGATAACGAGAATTTTGTGTGGGATTTTTATTTTAATAAAATATTTGTCTATGTCTATGTCTTTTTTTTAACTTTATTACTACTACCTTATGTAATGTCCGTGGCTGCGGGCTGTCAGCTCCAGCCTCCCGCTGACAGCCGCAGCCACGAGTCGGCAAGCGCTGGCCCCAGCCTCCTCCTCAGGAGAAGCCAGCGCTTGCATCCACTCACCTCCGCCGGAGCCTGCAGGGTGCGCGCGCACGCTCGTCCCCGCTCTTAAAGGGGCAGCACGCGGACAGGACATCTTGAACGACCTTTGACCCGTGAGTACCCAGGGCTATGAGGGGTCCAACCCCCTAGTTCGATGCCTGAGCGTTGTTAGTGTTTCCCGTTCCTGTTGTTACCCGTACCTTGTTCCCCGTTCCTGTTTTCCGTGCTTTGCCCTAGTATCTAGTCGTGCCACGTCCTGTGTCATATGCCACGTTCAGAGGAATCTGCCACGTCCCGTGTCATCTGCCACGTCCTGAGGAATCCGCTACTTTCTGTGTCATCTGCCACGTCTGGAGGAATCCGCCACGTCCTGTGTCATCTGCCGTGTCCGGAGGAATCCACCACGTCCTGTGTTATCTGCCACATCCGGAGGAATCCGCCACGTCTGGCGCCATCTGATGCACCCATCTCATCTGTGCCAGAGCTGCGGCCACCATCTGGACTATTCAGGTACCCTTGTGCGGGACATTGTATTTCTGGGGTGTCCTGTTGTTTGGCCAGCTGCCTCCCCGCTGCGGCGGTATGGCCTAGTGGGTCCACTAACCTGCTTCGTGACACCTTAGTAATGGCCACTGTCTGATTGGCAGCATCCATTACTAAAGCAGGGCTTAATGTTAGACATGAAGAGGTTAATACTAACCCCCATTATTACCCCGGTACCCACCGCCACCAGGGTTGCCTGGAAGACCTGGGTATGATCCAGTATCCGACCATCTGTAGTGATGGAGGGGCACTGGTCCGGCCACAGGCTGTTATTATTAGGCTTGGGAAAATACAAAAACAGTGGCCCTTCCCACCCTGCTAATACTAGCCTGCTGCTGCTGTGTTGTGTTTGGCTGGTTATAAAAATAGGGGAACCCGACATCGTTCTTTCCAATTATATTTATTTTTTTTGGGAAAATTACATGGGGGCCCTCCCAGTTTTCATAACCAGCCAGATACAACATAGCAGCGGCAGACTAGCATTACCAGAGTGGGAAAGGTCACTGTGTTTGGCCTTTCCCAGCCTAATAATACCAGCCTGTGTCAGCCCCAGTGACTGACCATCACTACAGATGGTCGGCTACTGTATCGTACCTAGCTCCTCTCAATACCCCTGGTGGCGGTGGGTACTGGGGTAATAATGGGGGCTAGGCTAGTGTTAACATCTTCACCGGCTAATACTAAGCCCCGCCTTAGTAATGGATGCTGTCAATCAGTCAGCGGCCATTACTAATGCGGTAGCAATAAAGTTTAAGAAGAATACAGACATAGAAAAAATAGGTTTATTGAAATAAACCCCCCCACATCCCTCATTAACCATTTTATTGATAATAAAAAAGCCGTCATTCAAGTAGTCCTCGAATCCGACGTAGACCAACGACCGAACCTGGAAAAAAACACAAACACAAAAAAAAAACATTAGTAAAGGCCTGTACACATAACCGATACCCTTCTGTTGAGGGGGTTCCGTTGAAGGTTTCCAACGGGTAACCCCTCAACGGAAAGTCAATCTGAAACCTCAGCTTCCATTTCCCTTGTTTTAACAGAAGCAATAGCGCAGTTGACCATGTGCATGTGTGATCGTGTTTGTTGGACCCTGTATCTAAGCATACCACAAGTTAGGCTTAAAGGGGTTGTCCAGTCCCTAAACATTGATGGCCTATCCTCAGGGTAGGCCCTCAATAGCTGATGGGTCAGGGTCTGACTCCCGGGACCCCCGCCAATCAGCTGTTTTGAAGGGGGTGCAGCGCTTGTACGAGCGCTACTTCCCCTTCATTTCCCTTACTTGCTCACACTGTGAATTGCTGACCGGAATGAAGGGCAAGTAGCGCTCGTATGAGCGCTGCACCCCCTTCAAAACAGCTGATTGGTAGGGGTCCCGGGAGTCGTACCCCAACCTATCAGCTTCAGCAGACAGTGGTATTACTCTTACCCTCCTTTAGCCGCAGCAAAGGTCCGGACTCCATCCAGGGTCGGGATGTTGTGCGCGGCGCATAGCATTGTGACGTCATGCGCTGCACACATTGCTGTGATGTCAGGACCTCTGCTGCGCTCCGGAAAGAGGAGGGTAAGTACTGTCAGTTACCATAGTAACAGGGGCCCATATAGTTTGTTTCATTGGCCCCAGTTACTATAGTAACTTTTCATTGATGTGGGGCAGCTGGCCCCCCTGGTTTGGGGCCCGCTCGCAATTGCGACCGCTGCGACCCCTATAGTTACGCCACTGGCTTACGTTGCAATACACATAGGCTCACTGTTTCTGTCCCACTCCCTCCTAATTATAACTGTCCCTGTGCACTAAAGGGTTAACAAAGAATAAGGGTTAACTAAAGGGTTAACAAGGGGAATGGGTAGATGTATAAATGTGCAGGCAGGTGGGAAGGGGTTATCCAGGGATATGTAACAAGGGGTCCAGGGGATGTACAGGTAGGTCAGAAAGGCTTAACTAGGGATGTACCAGGGGAAGTGCAGGCAGGTGGGAAAGTGTTAACTCAGGGGTAAAATGGGGCACCAGCTTGTTGAGTAGGGGGAGAAGCAAGGGTTAAGTGTAGAGTGTGAGAGGTAGGAAAGGGTTACATGCAGCTACTGTTGCATGTAGATACTTTGCGCTCATTGGTGCTGGGAGCATCAGTGAACGAAGGAGCAGGATGATGTCCGTTGGTGGAGCTGGGGAGCAGGAGGCTGGCAGGGCAGGAGAGGGGAGGTCCGTTGGCGGAGATGGGGAGTAGGTAACAAGCTCCTGAGCGTACTGATGCAGGGCTACTTAAACCCTGCCGTTAAACTCGTAAATGGAAGGGAGTGGCGCTTGCCCCCGGCTAACATGTGTCAGCCTGGTGATATGACGTCACCGGCCTACCCATGAGCGCGAGAGCACCCGCGCGGGAAGTTCATTTCAGCGGGGATGTCCTGCGGTGCGCAAGTTCATCGCAGGACACCAACTCAACTGCCTCTCCGCCTCCCCCATCCTCAGAGTATGGAGACAGGAGATCAAAGGTAGTATCTCATATCTCCCTCTGTTAGCCAAAGCAGGACAATGGCTAAATGGCTTTTCCTAAGGCGGTTTCCCATGACCAGGGCTGTGTCTCTATAGCCCTGGCTCATGAGACATTATTAGGGAATATATATATATAATCTATACACATAGGGGACACTTCCCTTTACAATCCCTCTGTTGTCGGGGACTTGACAATGCAATTTTTGGAAGTGTTTGTGAGGTTGTATTTACCCCCTCAACCTCCCTTGTTACTGGTAATGGTCTAAGATTGCCGGAAGTATACTTTTGGAGTTAGGTACTCGACATCACGCATCTCCTCAAGGACACCTTCCCGCTAGTCCTCAAACTCAGGAGTCTAGTGTCCATAGAACGAAGCTGAAACAAAAAACTTTCCATTACTTTGCAAATCTTCCAAGCATCTTAATTGAAGATTAAACGATCTTTGTGGGCCGATATCCAAGTCTCTATCATGGCAGGTAAACATCCCTGAGGAGGAGGTGATGTCTCGCTATCTGGAATTTAATTGTGGGGCGGAGCATATTTCCATTGCCCCTCTACCTGACAATCAATCTATCATCGATTAGACCATACCAGTTCTAAGGTTGAGGTGGCAATTACCTACAAGGGTGTGTGTACCTTACCTTTCCCCTTCCCCTGACAGTTGTGATCACCGAGATGCCCAGATGCCGCAAACCAATAGCGAGACCCACCAGGCTCACTGATTTTTACCTTCCTCAGCATGGAAGGGGAACTTGATGGTGGAGATGCCTGCTCCCTGACGGGCTCACTCACCTCTGAACCATCTGCCAGCTAGCCGTCCCTGCAAACAAAAGAAGCTGCCACACAGAGGAGTAGCTCGGTACCTGCTATAGCTCTCCTGCCTGCGTCCACCGGATACAACCCTGTTGAAGCACAATTACATGACGCCGAGGACTTAACTTCCAGTGGTCACAGCTGCCATCTTCCCTCCTCAGCGCATGGCTCTGCTCCTTCATCTCTGACATCTCCGTGCTCCAGGAGCCCGGCGAAGCAAAAACAGCAACTGCATTCCCCAGAGTCGCTAAGAGACAAGGTAGGAGAAGATACACTCCATGCCCCTTTGGTCTTTGACTATGGTGAGATTTTGGGAGACCTGCTCCACTAAGCCAGTTACAGAGCTCACCATGAAAACTATGCTTCAACTCTTTTCATTTCATTACATACTGGCTTTACTAAATTAATCCACCCTACGTCCATTGCAGTGCTAGACGTGGAACATAGAGTACAGCATGTGGAATCCAAAATAAGTGAATTTGTCACATCTTATAACAAACCTATTGACGCTCATTATGATTTAGAGGACAACGTTTCTCAAGTTTAAGCTAAAATCGCGGACCTGGCAGTTAGGTCCCGCCAGAATAATATCAAATTTCGGGGGATTCCGGAAGATATTGCTGCGCTTGACATGGCCAACTATGTGCAAGGCTTTAGCAAAACCATGTTTCCTCGATGCACTCCGAGAGACCTTATCATTGACAGGGTACATAGAGTCCCGAAACATTTAGCGATGTCTTAGCCCGCATTCGTTTCTTCCATATTAAAGAGCTTCTGATGGCATCCACAAGGCAAAAGGATGCCATCCCCACTCAATAGAAAATGCTGTAAGTTTTCACAGATTTGTCTGCTGTTACACTGCAACTTAGTAGGCAGCTAGCTCACGTAACCCTGGTCTTACGCGACCACAAGATTCTGTACCAGTGGGGCTTTCCAGTACGCCTGATTATACAATGCAACAGCTCCCTTCACATCGTCCGGACCTTATCAGACGATACGGCTCTTCTGAGACAATGGGACATAGCGGCTTCTACCCCAGAGAAACCTTCTACCAATAATCCTCATCGGATTAAAGACAACTGGCAAGTTGTAAAGCACCGTAAACAGCAGACGCGCTGACAAGTCCAGCTTAAAAAGCTCCCTACTACCCTCCTGCAAATAATTGAGGTCCGTGACATTCACATAAATCTGTAAGAGGCTTCACATGTATCCTTTTGGTGCTAGAGTGACCACCTTGGTTTACCTTCAAACTGACTGTTATCTCCCCCCACCTGTTGAACAGCTACTACTGCTATTGTTTTCTTTCTCTTTAGGGACCCATTTTGACTGTTTATTGTTTTGTCTTTTTTATATCTCAGCTAGAAGATTCACAGGAGATGGCTCTACATTCTGCAGGACTGTCTCAAATTGCATTTATTCTTGGTGATGTAATAATACATATGTGTTATGTTTGTGTTTTGCAGCTATCAGCACTCCTCTTCCTTACAAAATGGTTCTCATGTTAGCCTCATTAAATGTTAATGGGCTTAATAGCCCACACAAGCATGCACATATGTGGATGGAAGAAAAATCTTTGGCGTGTGATGTTTTCTATTCTCAGGAAATACACCTCTTACAAAAAGATTCCTCTTGAATCAAACACAGTCTCTTCCCTCACATATACCAATCCCACTTTACGACCAAATCTAGAGGCGTTCTGAGAGCTATTAAAAATTCAGTAGTCTGAAATAGTCTGCATAATTAATAATGTGACGTATACCCTGGTGACCTTATATGCCCCTAATAGACATCAACTTTGTTTCCTACATAAAATGTTTAGACTTGTTCACAAGCATAGGCAAGGTAAAGTATTACTTTGTGGGAATTTCAACTCTATACTCGATGCAACATTAGACACTACAACTCCTTCCCGTCAATTACAGACTAAACTGGGTAATTTATTTTGGAAAAATGACTTGTATGATGTTTGCCGTGCCCAACATAGAGCAGAGAAGTTTTATTGCCACAAACGGTGAGTGCCTCGAATTACTTTTTCTTCTCTCAAGACCATAATAGCTATTCCCGCATTGACATGTTTCTTGTTGATAAGGAATTGCTCATCTTAACTAAGTCTTCATCTATAGAGACCATAAAATGGTCTGATCATGCTACTGTAACCCTGACTCTTGAAGAACAGTATAACATAAATCAGACCTATCTCTGGAGATGCAATTCCTTCTTGCTCTCTTACTCTGTACATAAACAAAACATAGAAAGAGATCTCCACGAATATATCCAAAATAATGACACTTCAGATATAAATGCGTTTACCCTTTGGAACATTCATAAAGCATTCATTAGAGGTACTCTCATACGCTTAGGTCATATAGTGAAGAAACAGAGACTTGCCACAATTACCTCCCTGACCTCAGAAATTCAGCACCTAGAAACACAAAACATAGCCGCACAAACACTGCAACAAGTGGAACCATTTTTTTAATCTTCGCCAGCGCCTTCGATGTAGCTCATTATCTGACTATGAGAAAAACCTCAGGAAAACTCAAGCTGGATGTAACGTCCACAGCCGCGGACCGTCGTTCTAACTTACCCATCCAACGGCCGCTGCCATGGACGAGTGAGTGATGCTGCCAAGGTCCCATCTGAGCCTAGCCATTACTACTATCTGAAGTACCACAGATACCCTTGTGCTCAGACTATAGACTTTGTCGTGGCACCCTGTTTGGCCAGCTGCTATCGCGGTATGGCCCAGTGGGTCCACAAACCCACAGATCATGACAGTACGTTCAGGACATGGACCCCGCTGGTTAACCCAAGACCCTGACGATGTCGCAAGCCATGCAAGCGGATTTGCGTGAGCTTCGGTCATGACAGGATCAACGCCTCCCGGCAGTGAATGCCATTGCACATCAGCTAGATGCGAAAGCTGCATTCTCCACACTCCTGTTCATGTTACCCTGGCTGTTCCTCCTGCTACACCTCCTGTCATTACCAGTGCTGATCCCCGATTCTTGCTGCCACTACCGCTTTGTTATGACAGATGTGAGTACCTGCAGGGGATTTCTGAACCAGTGCCAGACCCACTCCACGCTACATGCCAGAGCGTTCCCTTCTGATGGTGCACGGATCGCTTTCATTATCTCTCTGATTACTGGCAAGGCCCTAGAATGGACAAATGCTATCTGGGAATGTCAGGAACCAGAGACCTGTGAATTCCAGGGTTTCCTATGGACATTTTGCACGGTATTTGAGGAGCCTGGACAAGTCTTGTCAAGCAGCTGCCTCCTTGTTGGCCCTTTGCCAGAGAAACACCTCCGTGGGCGAATACGCCGTTCAGGTCCGTACACTGGTGGGAGAGCTGTCTTGGAACAACGAGGCCTTGGTGGCTACAGTCGGGCAGGGACTGTCTTCCGAGATCAAAGACAAACTTGCCGCTCCTGATCTGCCATCTACCCTGGGATAAACTCATTTTTTTAGCAATCCGGATTGACATGAGGAACCCGGAGCGATCCCACAGGTTCGTCGGGGAAGAAGATTCCCTAGACTGGCTCCTACTTTCCAGCAATCCCTGTTTCCCTCACCAGTGGTTCCACCAGAGCAGCCTATGCAAATGGAACGGCTCAAATTGTGGAACCAGGAGAAACAACGCAGACGCACTTAGGGACTTTGTCTGTATTGCGGCCTCCGAGGCCATGTTGTGCATTTGTGCCCTCAAAAGCTAAAAAACTCCAATGAAAAACCCTAGGCGATACAGCGCTGGATAAAAAACTCTCCTCCAAACTATCCATCCCCATGACCATTGTGTCCAGTGAGAAGACGCCCCGAGTCTCTGCCTATCCGGACTCTGGATCCGCAGCTAATTTTATCCAAAAAGACCTAGTGGATATTCTCCAGTTGCCCACAGTCCCCCTGGAGATGTCTTTGGCTGTTGTCTCAGTAAATGGACTGCCTCTGCCCGATCCAATCGTATCAGTGACCAAACCGCTGAAGCGCCAGGTTGGAGCCCTTCATTACGGAGCTAATTTCTTTCCTCGTCCTGCCCAAAGATGTTAAATTTGTGCTGTTGAGCCTGCTTTGGCTTAGACTACATGCCCCAGTTCTAGACTCGAATTCTTATTAGGTTCTCCAGTGGGGTCCCAAGTGTCTCAACTGCTGTCTGGGGCAGATCCATCTGGCCCAGCCTCCTCTACCACAGTCATTGGCAGGTTTGTGGATGTCTTCAGCAACAAGGAGACCAAGACGCTGCCCTATTGGATTGGTTTCTGATGCGTCCCTCCCTCGTGGATGGGTATCTCATTGCCAGAGACAGTCTATGTCTGCTTACAACAGGGAGAATTTGGAGAGGGGGTTCATACAAAAATCCTCCTCCCCGGCCGGTGCTGGGTTCTTCTTTGTCAAAAAGAAATACGGATCTCTTCGACCTTACATCGACTGCCGGGACCTCAATGAAATCACGGTCAAGAACAGATATCCATTGGCGCTAATTTCTGAACTGTTTTTTTTTTTTTAATTCTTTATTTTCATGACGAAAAGGTCAAATTTACCGAACAATAGGGATACACATTATACAGAAAACACAAAGAATATAAAGGCAAAATACATGCGGATTACAACTAATCAGTACAGTATTCTCACATAAGTGAGTGAGATGATTATTTTCAAATCCACAATAAATGGAGCACGTAACAAAAGATGTAAGACGAGCATAGAGAGGAAAGGAAAGAAGGAGGTGTAGGAGGGGATAAGGACAAAGAAAGGAATATGCAGGGCTTCCCACTGAGATATAAACCAACGACAAGAGAAAGCCCTACTCAGTCTGCTGAATGAGGTCCATCTCTCGAAGAATGTCTTTGTATGAGTCAGAACTCTGAAAAATAATCCAAGGAGTCCATGTTTGGCAGAAATTAGCATATGAGTCATTAATGATAGAGGTTTTAGTCGATTGCGATCCAGCCATGGAATGACCGCAAGGGGAACCGCAGAGAAACTTTGCTCCAACTCCACCCACGGCTTAAAGAGAGTGTGTCTACACCAATCTACTATACGCAACAGATGGGATGCAATATAGTAAGATCTAACATCAGGAAGTGCCAGACCCCCCGATTCCTTAGATCTACACAAAAGTGTACGCTTGAGTCTAGGAGATTTACCATTCCAGACAAAAGATATTTGAAGAAAGTTGACCGCTTTGAAAAAAGACATTGGGACAGCTATAGGAAGAGCCTGAAATAGATATAGTATCCTTGGAAAAACGTTCATTTTGAAAATAGTGCAATGCCCCATCCATGTAAAAGTGCATTTTGTCTATCTAGCACAGTCCAACTTGATGTCAGCAAGAAGAGATGGGAAATTCAAATTGAATAGTTCCTTCAGGTCAGCTGAAATGCATACTCCAAGATATTTTAGGGCTACCGAGTTCCAAGATAAGTAAAAAGGGGGAGGGGAGGGATATGTTCATTGCTTCCGATTTAGAAAAGTTTATTTTGAAATTAGATAATTTAGTAAAATGCTGAAATTCCTGCATGAGGTTTGTGAGGGAGATGGTCGGATTGGTCAAGAAAAATAAGGGATCATCCACATACGCTGCAACCTTATCAACTTTAGCACCCACCTCCAGACCCTTAATGTCAGAATTTGCTCGAATGTGATGGATAAAAGGCTTCAAAGTCAGGATAAAAATCAAGGGGGACAGGGGACAACCCTGTCTGGTCCCGTTGTGAATTGAAAACCCATCACAAAGGATACCGTTCACTCGGACTCTAGCAGAAGGGCAGGAATATAGGGACATTATCCAGCCCATCTTTCGGGATCTAAGGCCAAGTCGGAGAAGGGTTTCTTCCATGTACGTCCAATTGACTCTGTCAAATGCTTTTCAGCATCTGTGGCCAAGAGCATTAGTGGTATATTAGACATCTTAGCCTTGTGGATAATGTTAATTGCCTTTGTAGTGTTGTCACGGGCCTTTCTGCCCAACATAAAACCCGCCTGGTCAGTGTGAACGATATCCCCCAACAATAGAGCCAGACGAACAGAAAGAATCTCAGCTTTATGTCTGTGTAAAGGAGAGAGATCAGCCTATAACTTGCACATTGTGAGGGGTCCTTCCCGGGCTTAGGAATCACTGTGATATGTGCCCTAAGCGCATCAGCTGGGTTGGGAGATGGGGTGGAAAAGGAGATGAAGGAATATAAAAAATGCGGGCTCAAAGCACCAAAAAAATTTTGGGAATATGGAAGCATAAATCCATCAGGATCGGGGGCTTTACCTGATTGGGAATGTTTAAGAGCGTAAGACAGCTCTTGCAAACTGATCGGAGCTTCCAAAGCAGTGAGATTATCATCCGATAAAGAAGGAAGGCCCAATTATTCAATGTATGTTTTAATGTTCGACCGGAAATCTCTAGATAACGTCACCGGATTGGTGGAATCGGTATTATACAAAGAGGCGTAAAAGTCACGAAATGTCGACGCTATGTCTAGCGGTAAGTGGGCACGAGGGCGGGAGGGGGACGTAATAAAAGGTATATAAGTATGTGCTTGTTGAATGTGCAACGCTCTGGCAAGTGATTTACTACATTTGTTGCCATATTGCCATATTGAAATTACGTTTACATTTGGAGAATGTGGCTTTTTTAGCCTTGGACAACAGAAGGGTACGAAGATCTTCCCGTTTCTGAAGTAGAGCTACCTTACAATCCGGATCACGGGAACATTTATGTGAGGTCTCTAGGATCTTAATATCCGAGAGAAGATGGGCGATAGCCATAGAGCGTTCCTTCTTCAACCGAGCGCCATGTTTGATAAAAGTACCACCGATCACACATTTGTGAGCGTCGCAGATGACGCGTGGATTAGTATTTGTAGTGGCGTTATTTGTAAAATAATCGTCAATTGAGCGTTGAATATCAGAGGTGACCAGTGAATCGGTGAGAAGTGAGGGATTCAATTTCCATTGAGATTGATGGAGGAGCGGAGAATGCAAAGAAAGGGCTAGTGTGATGAGGGCATGGTCCAAGAAGGAGATTGTGTCAATGTCGGCCGCTTGGAGAGAGTGAAGAGAATGATGTTTGATAAAGAATAGATCAAGTCTGGAATAAGTATCGTGTACTGGGGAATAGAAAGAAAAATATTTATCCGCCGGATGTAAAAGACGCCAAGTGTCCACGAAATGATGATCGTGGAGAGACCGTGTGATGCCGCGAAGTTGGGAATATGAGAATGACGACGACCCAGTAGATACATCGATAGTGGGATCCAACGCAACATTGAATTCACCACCCAGGACAATGGTACCCTCCCCAAACTCCTACAGGGCGTCCAAAAAGCCAATAAGAGCCGTACCTTGACCCACATTGGGCAAATAGAAAGAGGCAAAGGTGTATATCTGAGAGTCAACAGAGCCCATGAGTACAAGCATTCGCCCCATATCATCACTGCGAGACTCTAGAAACTCCCATGGGAGGGATCGCGAGATAAGGATAGTTGTCCCCCTGGACTTCGGATCAGGCGAGAAACTATGGTAAGCATGAGGAAACCACACATTAGACAACTTAAAAGGTTTCTGCTCACATAAGTGCGTTTCCTGAAGAAACGCGACATGCAACACAAGTAATTAACAAACAAAATCGTCCGCCGCTTGCCACATGGAAAGCAACGGAGGGACAAACACTTGTAGAGCATACGTAGTTCTGCAGTCAAAAGACCAAGGGAAATACTGTACAAAGTCTGTGTCCTAGTATAAAGTGGGCGAGGAACGCAGAACCGAACTGCTCAGAATATGAGAGCAACTGTATCCCTTTGACCTCACAGATTAAGTCTCCATTACCACCAGGCAGAAATCAAACAATCTGCAAAGTAAGCAAAGGAGCCGCCACCTCATATATCACTAAACTCAGTGTTAGTAAAAGAATGGATCTATAAAAAAAACTGAAAAATCAATCACCAAGCATCACAATAGAATAGTACCTAGCAAGTATAGCTTCCTGAAAATAAGACAAGAGGCCATAAAGTGCCATAGTAGGGAAGGTGAGGAAAGAGGAGAGGGATGGAAGGGAAAAAGGAATGGGAGAGGGAAGGGGAGGGAAGGAGGAGGGGTGGGATAGGGTAGAAGTAGGAAGGTTGGAATGCGTAGGAGACTAGG
Organism: Rhinoderma darwinii; assembly: GCF_050947455.1. NCBI lineage: Eukaryota > Metazoa > Chordata > Amphibia > Anura > Rhinodermatidae > Rhinoderma > Rhinoderma darwinii. Next base: position 310,029,979 of record NC_134688.1, read on the forward strand.
GACCACAGGGAAGGAATTAGCAGCGAAAAGTAAGGCAATCAAGTGAATAGCAGTGGCCCACCTCTAGGTACTGTAAGACTAATAGATATGCATTTCGCCCTATGAAATATAAGGTAATACAAAATCAGAGCAATATTTGGTCTAGCAAATCACAATAAACAAATGCGTGGAAAAATTGCACAGCAAAAATACAAAGTCATGTAGACATGGTATAAAAATCACATTCCGAGCATCACCATAAAATTTCTGAACTGTTTCTATACTGTTTATATACGAGGATACCAAATTTTTTCCAAGCTAGACCTGCGTGGGACTTACAACTTAATCCGCAGGGGTGACGAATGGAAGACGGCATTCAACACCTGAGACGGGCACTATGAATACCTGGTAATGCCCTTTTGGCCAGTGTAACGCTCCCGCGGTCTTCCAAGAGTTCATCAATGACATCTTCTGAGATCTCCTCTATCCTCCTCGTGGTCTATCTCGATGACATTTTCATTTTCTCTCCAGACAACTCATCAGAGACATGTCCTTCAAGTTCTGCTGCGATTAAGGGAGAAGGTAAAGTCCGTCCTGGAGTGGTCACGCCCTCAAGGCTTAAGGTCCATACAGCATTTTTTGGGATTCGCAAACTTCTACCGGCAGTTCATACCAAACTTCTCTTCACTGAAAGCTCCCATCTCTACCTTCTTCCACAGAACGCAATTACTCTATTGGGGATCGAGAGTTACTGGTCATCAAATTGGCCCTGGAGGAGTGGCGACATCTACTAGAGGGCACAGCTCACCCCATCCTGATATTTACAGACCACAGGAACCTCACCTATCTCCTGTCGGCCCAACGGCTGAACCCCCGTCAAGCCAGGTGGTCGCTGTTCTTTGCCCGGTTCCAGTTTGAGCTCCACTTCCGCCCTGCCGACAAAAATGTGAGGGCCGATGACTTGTGCAGGTTGTTCAAGACAGAGGACACCATGGAGTCTCGGCAAAATATCATTGATCCATCCTGCATTATTTCTGTCAATGCTCAGCAAGTTAGAGACATCCCTCCGGGGAGGACTTTTGTGCGCCTGGCAGAAAGAAAGAGAATTCTTTGCTGGTGACACAGCTCCAAACTAGCGGGGTGCCCGTATGACCCAAGATCTGAATGCCCGTCATTTCTGGTGGACCACGCTGCCAAAAAGACATCATGGACTTTGTCCTGTCCTGCACAGTGTGCGCTGCTAACAAGGTTGCTCACTTCAAGCCTTCTGGTCTGCTCCAACCGCTGACTGTGCCCAATGCTCCCTGGCAGCATATAGCAATGGACTTTGTCACGGACCTGCCTCCCTCTGCTGGATGCAGTACGGTCTGGGTGGTGGTGGACCGATTCTCGAAAATGCCTCATTTTTTTCCGCTGACTGGCCTACCTTCAGCTTCTCGACTGGCCAACCTCTTCATCCAACACATCTTTCACCTGCATGGCTTACCCTTGCATATCGTGTCTGATCGGGGGGTTCAGTTTACCTCAAAGTTCTGGAGAACCCTCTGTAAACTCCTTGATGTAAAGTTGGACTTTTCCTCAGCCTGCCACCCCCAGTTCAATGGTCAAGTCGAGAGGATCAACCAAATCATGGAGAACTAGTTACGACACTTCATCTCCAGGCAGCATGATCACTGGGTGCAGCTTCTTCCTTGGGCCGAGTTCTCTTATAACAACCACACAAGTGAGTCCACTGCTGGCACACTCTTTTTCATTGTTTACGGCCACCATCCACAAATTACTCTCCCGGTGTCAACTACATCCCAGGTGCCTGCAGCTGACTCTGCATTCAGGGACTTCCTGGAGATCTGGCAACAAACCCGATCATCTATTCTTCTGGCAGTCGACCGCATGAAGCGAAAGGCAGGCACAAGTAGAAGAGAGCCACCTCAGTTTCTTCCGGGTACCAAGGTCTGACTGTCCTCTAGGAATATCCGGCTGAAGGTGCCGTCATACAAGTTTGCAACCAGGTTCCTTGGACCCTTTGAGATCCTACAACAGATCAACCCTGTCTCCCACAAGCTTCGGCTGCCACCCACCCTCAGGATCCCCAACTCCTTTCATGTTTCGATCCTGAAGCCGGTGGTCCTGAACTGCTACACCAAGACTCCTAGTTCTGCAGTTGCCCCCAGCGGTTCATCAGAGGTATTCGAGGTCAAGGAGATCTTGGACTTCAAGAAGATAAAAGGAAAAGTCTTTTATTTGGTGGATTGGAGGGGGTTTGGTCCAGAAGTGAGGTCCTGGGAGCCAGAAGAGAATTTTAATGCTCCTACTCTCATTAAGAAGCTTCTCTCTCGCTCCGGCCCCAAGAAGAGGGGGCGTAAGAGAGGGGATACTGTAATGTCCAGAGCCGCGGACCATCATTCTAACTTACCCCCCGACGGCCGCGGCCAAGGACGAGTGAGTGCTGGGTGGCATCTTCCTCCTGAGGGACACCAGCACTCCCTTTCGCATCACTGCATTGGCTCCCGTAGGGTGCGCGTGCACTCGCGGCTGGTCTTAAACGGCCAGTACACGCACATGTCAGAAATCTGTAATTAACCCATAATTCCCCTGGACTATAAAAACGGCTCTGCCCTTTCACTCATTGCCTGAGTGTTGTTGTGTTTACCCGTGTTAGTCTTGCAAATGGTCCCTTAGTGTTTTCCTGTTCCCAGTGTTCCTGTGTCCTGCTACCTGTATCCCGTGCTATACCTGGTTTCGTCTCCTTGAAAAGTTGGAGTCGGGTGCTGCTTGTGTCCATGCCTGCTGTGTTACACCGTGTCTGGTGTCTGCTGCCAAGGTCCCATCTCAGTATCAGTTACTACTTTCTGAACTACCACAGGTACCCCTGTGCTCGGACCATAGACTTTGTGGTGGTACCGTTTGGTCAGCTTCTATGCCGCTACGACGGTACGTCCCAGTGGGTCCACAAACCTACAGATCGTTACACTCGATACTATTTGCAGAATAACAAAGCTGGGAAATATCTAGCAACCCGCCTTAAAACTCAACACCAGAAGTCTAAGATTTTGTTCTTAATAGACCACCATACTAAGGTGAAACAGACACACCCAAAAGACATAACCAAACAATTTAAAAAACTTTTATTCTTCATTATATAATTTGGGGAATGACCCATTTTCCTTGCATCCATCCAATGCAGCTATCCATAATTTCCTTCGAAACGTAGCCTTGCCTAAATTATCATAGTCAACCGTCTAGCTTAAATTCCCCTATATTGCACAAGGAAATCTTTGCTGCAATTCAGAAATTTCCCAATAGTAAATCTCCTGGCCCTGATGGACTCTCTAATATGTATTACAAATCCCTCCAAGTCAATTCTAACTCCCTATCTTTGCAGATTCTATCAGAAAGTCATATCATCTGGGTTCCTCCCAGCAGAAAACCAAGCTGCTCTAATTATAACCATCCTGAAACCAGTTAAACCCATGGATACCCCTCAGAACTTCTGCCCTATTTCCTTGCTGAACACGGATGTTAAGCTATATGCAAAAATGTAAGCGACAAGACTTGCTCCCCTCCTGCCCTCGTTGATAGGAGAGGATCAAGTGGGATTTGTGAAGGGCAGACAAGCTTCAGACAATACACTCAGAGTCCTGGGCCTTCTACATCATATTGAGCAATCGAAGACCCCATCAGTCATGCTTTTACTTGATGCCGAGCAGTCATTTGACCGCATTCATTGTCAATACGATTTCTCGGCCCTCGAGACAATGGGTTTCAATGGAAACATACTTAGCGCTATCAGGGCATTGTATTCAGCCCCCTCGGCTAAGGTCTATACTAATGGTATACCAATCAGATTGTTTCTGAATCTCTAACGGCACTCGTCAAGGCTGTAAACTTTCCTCTCTAGTATTCATTTTATCAATGGAACCGTTGGCGCAACTCTTAAGAATACATGAAAATATACATGGGATACAAATAGGCACTAGAACTCATACCATCTCATTGTATGCTGATGACATTATCCTCTATCTTCCCCGGAGATCTCTCTGGAAACCATTTTGAATTGTATACAGACATTTGGAAGGATCTCTTTACACAAGCTTAACACTCAAAAGTCCCAAATACTTCCGTTACATCTCTCTACTTCGACGCTTCATTTCCTGAAGCGCAAATATCTCTTTGACTGGCAGGAAAGAGGCATTCAATACCTAGGTATTGTTTTAACACCACTGCACACATCCCTGTATCAAGTTAATTATGAACCCCTTTTAACGGTAATACAAGTTGAAACTACTAGACTACATAAATTCGAGGTGTCGTGGGTGGGTAAAGTTGCTACATTTAAAATGTTACTGTTGCCAAAGATCTTCTATGTATTTAGAACGCTCCCAATAGCCATTCCGAGGATGTTCTTCCAACGCCTTCAAAAGATTCTTATGGTCATATCATAAGTCAAGGTTTGCTTCCTATATACTTACCAGAGATAGGAGGTTTGGGGATCCTAGATATGTATGGATAATATGTAGCCACCTTGGTAGCACTTTTAAGTCCAAGTTGGCAGGCAAATGTATCTAAACATTGGGTTCAAATTGAATTTACCTACAACTCCCCCTCTAATATTAAAGTACTCCTATTTTTGAAGTTCTGGAATGTTCCCCCCCGCAACCCCATATCTCGCATCTCACAACAGCTGTTCTGACATGCTGGTCTTACCTCCAGAAAGAGTCAAGAGACCAACTACCCCTCCCCAGATCACATATCCCTATAGAGCTTTTCGAATTGGCCGTTCCGAATCTGAACTTAACAAATTGAAAGACCAGGGATATTACGCATATGTCTCATATCTATCGACAATACCAGTTAAGCTCCTTCGATTATCTAGTGTCAAAACATTGTTTACCAGAAAGCGATTTTTTAAAAAATATTTACAAATTTTACACTTTGTTTCCGGCCTACGCAAGGTACAGCCTATCTGCAACCTGAAACTCTTTGGCTGGCTTAACAAGGAAACCAAGAACCTAAAAGGTATTTATAAGACTATAAAAGCCAACGCTCATTTTAACAAGACCTACAATATTCGAATGTGGGAGAAAAATCTGAGGACTACTTTTGAGGATTGTCAATGGCTGAAAGCGTTTAAACTAATTCATACTACCTTACACTGTAGCTCACACATAGAGGCACCAATCAAAACTAACCTACACTGGTATTATACTTCAGATCGGCTACATCAGATGTTCCTAAATACCACAGAAGATTGCTGGAGAGGTTGTGGTCACAGAGGAACCCTCCTTCACACATTATGGGACTGTCCTGTTATCCATGAATATTGGAAACATGTGTTTCATTTGCTAGAATCTTTGTTTCAATTTGAGATCCCTATCTCTCCCCGCCTAGCTTTGCTTTTTTTTTAACATATGGACAGTGTCCCTTCTAGATTCAGAAACGGACTAGCAAAATCTTGGTGATGGCTAACCTAGTCCTAACTAGACACTGGAAGTGTGCCACTGCTCCCAACTTAGAGGAACTGCTATCACTAATCAATACCTCTTATGCTTATGAAAAGATAATTGCATATGGCAACTTCACCCTCCCCGAATTTACGAAAAATGGATGAAAACTGGACTCTCAGTCCTTTCTATCGACATACTTAGCAATGTCATGTACCGTAATCATCCGCAGATTACGACTTCACTTACATTTTCTTCAATGCTGTGACACTGCTGGCTTTATGATTTTCTGATCTTTTTGTTTTGGACTGTTTTCTTTTATTCTGTTACACTTTGAATACACGGCTCATTGTTGTAGTTGTGACTGTATTACTGTATTACAGGTTATGCTTGTGTACTTGTGTCTTTATACTTGAAACTATCAAATAAAAATCATTGAAATGAATAATTGCCGGAAGAGTGTGGATAAAGGTTTAGCCAATGTCTGCTGCGTCACCCAATCCTCCACCGGAGATGTACAAAGTCTAACATTATATCTCGCAAATTGCGACCAAAGAGCGTGTCTAAGCTGGAAGTAACGGAACCTAAGATGAATTGGGATCTGGTGTTTGGATCTAAGTTGTACAAAGGTAGTTACTTTATCATCTACGACCACATCCTCCAAGGTCAATTTACTCAGGGCTGCCCACTCACCAGGGTCAGGAAGTCTCCGTAACTGTGGGAGAAGCGGGTTATACCAAAGCGATGTCCTAGGTGACCAGGACCGCTCCTCTGACTTAAAGAGCAGCATTGACCTCTGCCAAACCTTCAGAGTGGTTTGCATAGGGACTGTCAGCGTGTGTCCCTGGTAAATAGAGTATACCAGGGCCTTATAGGAGCCGAGAAGTGAAGCCTCCAGCTCAGTAGAGGGATTAAATTGTCTATAAGTAAACCACCACCAGACATAAACTAGTTGGTTAGCAAGGAGGTAGAGATATAAATTCAAGAGGGCCAGCCCACCCTGCTCAGTGGGTAGTTGTAGCGTGCCCAGAGCGTTTCTAGGAGTACCCCCTGCCCAAATAAAAGAACGAAGATCTTTGTTAATATTAGAGTAGAGCGATAATGGTAGCCATACCGGAGAATTGTGAAAAAGGTACAAAAATCTAGGCAGGGACTTAATTTTAAATAAGTTAATTCTACCAGTAACTGTGAGGGGGAGGTGTTTCCATTTATCAAAGTCCATGTTCAAACGCTGTATCAGAGGAGAGATAATGTCAGGCGTAAAACTACATATATCCAAGCTAATCACTATGCCTAGATAGGACATTTTCTCTATCCATTGCAGTGGGGAAGGAAGTGTAACCTCCCTAACCGCATCATCTATCGCCATTACTAAAGATGTGGACCAGTTGACATGAAGTCCAGAGAAGGATGTAAATGAATCAAACAGAGATAGCGTCGTCTGTATAGATGGGCCTGGATCATTGAGGAACTTCAGTGTATCATCCACATAAAGAGAGACACGCACCTCACGCCCACCCATCTCAAAACTCTTTATATCAGGAGAGGCTCTTATAGCTAATGCTAGTGGCTCAATGGCCAGTGCAAAAAGGAAAGGAGATAGCGGGCAACCTTGCCTAGTCCCTCGCGCCAGCATAAATGAGGGGGAAATATGACAATTGGTTTTAATACTCACTATAGGTTGTGAGTATAGTAACTGTACCTATTGGATAAATCTGGGACCAAATCCAAATTTTCCTAGTATGGACCATAAATAGGACCACTCCACCGAATCGAGTGCCTTCTCAAGATCCAAAGAGACGACAATTCTGCTGCCACTTGAACCTACATTAAATAATACGTTGGTAAAGAGCCTCCTAAGGTTAACATCAGTGGCCTTCCCTGGCATGAAACCAGATTGGTCTGGATGAATAATATGAGAGATGATCTTTTGCATACGAGTCGCTAGAATTTTGGCTAATATCTCAATTAAAGAGTGAGATAGGTCGGTACGAACCACAGTCCTTAGGAACTTTACTGGGCTTAGGGATCAGCACTATAAGAGCCTCTCTCATAGAAGGGGGAGGGGAGTACCTCCACTAAAGGATTGTAAAAGGGTAATTAAGTGGGGTGGGCAATCAGGTCAATATGCAATTTAAACCATTCTATTGGCAGAACGGAAAAACCCTTTAATCCAGTCATAGAGATTTTATTTTACAGAAAAACTACATATCACTCACACTTTTATATAATTGATTATAGTACCCACATAATTGCTGCCACAATGCAAATATTATAACTTCTACAGTACTGTCATAGGCAGTACTACAGTGCTAATAAATAGCTAAAGTACACCACACTTCCCAACTGTATTGTCACATGGAAACAAGAATTGGTGGCTGTTGTCTGTCATGGCTATGGGGTATGTGGACCCACTAGGCCGCTCCAACGTATCGGAGTAGCAGCTGGCCAAACAACAATCAACGATAGTCTTTGGGACAAGTGTACCTTTGGTGGAAGATCTAGCAAACACTCGGTGTGGCAGACACTTGGCACATATGACACTTGGCACAGATGATACTGATGACACTCTCATGGAAAGCAAGCAGAGTACGGGCATCACACATGTAATATAAATGTACTTCGGTACTGCGAAAAAGAAGTGAAAAAAGAATGTAGCAAAAAAAGGACAATTTAACAAACCACACACCCATTGCAATGAGTACTAAAATGAAAATAGAAAACTTTATTTAATGTTAATAGAACACAAGCTAAAAACAATTAAAAACATAAAAGACAAGCCCATGTAAAACAAACATTGCAGAACCACAGCCACAATATATGCATCAATTATAATGGGATACAAGGTTGGACAAACATCGAACCACAGGTCAAAGAAATGAGTGGTGCACTCCTATAATGAAAGAGAATTTGAAAGGCACTAAGCTAAGCAAATCTCTAAATAACTTCAGAAAAGTCAAATGTAATGGGACCTAGAAAGGTGGAACGAGCATAATAACTCACAATGCAGTCCAAACCTGCTTCCTAAAACATCACCAATAATGCTGTAACATGGCAGAATAAGAAAAAAAATTTGAGCAAAACATTTTAAATGATGCATAAGCCAATATAAAATATAATAATGAGAATTACGTGATAAGCAAAGTAGAGAGCCATAAGTATTATGTACATATATACTACCGATCTCCAATTCAAATGTTATGGAGAATAATCATACAAAGTCAACATGTATACGTATAGCATACCTAGCTGTATAATTCCAAAAATATATTAAAAAAATATTTATAGATCATTATATGTACATATTGTATATTATAAATGGACCACATGAATTAGGGTATATTAAAGAGGACAGACAAATACACGCATAGCAGCCAGACACCAAGTACAATAATAATAATAACAATAATTACCCTATTTAACCCTTTCACGCGGCAGCCATTTTTCGTATTTTCACTTTGTTTTTTTCCTCCCCACACTCCAAAAGCCATAACTCTTTTATTTTTCAATCAATATTGGCGTATGAGGGCTTGTTTTTTGCGGGACGAGTTATAGATTTTAATTTTTTTGTACCATATAATGTAGTGGGAAACGAGAAAAAAAATATATGTGGGGTGGAATAGGAAAAAAACAGCGATTCCTCAACATTTTGGGTGCTTTTGTTTTTACGTCGTTCACCGTACGGTAAAAACGGCATGTTAACATTATTCTGCGGGTCAATACAATTACAGTGATACTAAATTTATATAGTTTTTTATGTTTTACTACTTTTACAAGGAAAAAACTGATTGTTAAAAATAAAATTTGAGTTTTGTCGCCATATTCTGAGCCATAACGTTTTTATTTTTCTGTCGATTTAGCCGTGTGAGGGCTTATTTTTTGCGGGGTGAGCTGCAGTTTATATTGGTAACATTTTGGGGTACGTGAGACTTTTTGATCACTTTTTATATCATTTTTTGTGGGAGAAGAAGGGACAAAAAAACAGCAATTATGATGTTTTTTATTTTTTACGACGTTCACCGTGCGGACTAAATAATGATATATTGTAATAGTTCAGACTTTTACGGATGTGTCGATACCAGTTATGTTAGCGTTTTAATTTTTTTACATTGTGCTTGAGGGAAAATGGGAAAAGGTTTTTTTTTTGAGCTTTTAATTTTTTTATTTTTTTTGTTTGTTAAAAAAACGTTATTTTACTGTTTTTTACTTTATTTACTTGTCCCCCTAGGGGACTTTAACCAGCGATCATTAGATCGCTTGCACGATATACTGAAATACTAATGTATTGCAGTATATCTCGTTTCTGACAGTCTCCTATGAAGCCCTGCAGGAGGCAGAGCTTCATAGGAGTACAAAGATGGTGGACTTGGGGGACTTCGTCAGGCCCCCAGGCAGCCGTGCCAACTAACGGCTCTCCCCGATCTCGCCGCGGGTGGGGGCCGTTGGGACGTTACAGGAGTTCTCCCCCATGTTTTTAGTAATTTAAATGCCGCGATCTCTATTGTAAGCGGCATTTAACGGGTTAAACAAGCGGGATCGCGCTCGAACGGGATCCCGCTCGTTACCCAGAAGTGTCGGCTGTAACACACAGCCGACACACTCGCTCTATAGACCGGTCTCAGCCCGTGAGCCCACTCCATATTCCCCCCACCCGGCGTGCGCCCTATATATAGGGCGGATGTCGGGAAGGGGTTAAACTATCCGAAGAATACTAATGCACAAGATGGCAGTGCTGCGTATAAACTAAGACAAATCATATATAAAAATATATAGAACCCCAAATGGATAGGACGAAGAAATAGAAATATAATGGTGTCTGTCACGCCAATAATAAAGGGAGGATGGGACGACCGGTTAATAAAAGTTCACCAAGATCTACAACTAGACACAAAGTATAAGAAGCGGTCCCAAAGACATTCATCAATGCATATCCTGAAGTGGACGAGAAACGAACTCCAGATGGTATATCCAGTCATAATCCCAGACCATAAGACCCAATTCACAAGGTAAAGTTGACCAAAATCGTTTCACAGAAAATCTGCCATCAATGCATGCCACTGTAATAGACGAAGATGCGACCTCCAGATGGTGAAACCAATCATAGACCCGACCAAAAAGACTGTGTATACACCTGCAACCATACCTTTGAAAAAATAGAAAAATAAAATAAGTAAAATGAAATAATACATACCCAAAAATCATATGCATGGTCTTGAATAGCAGTATATAAGGCACATATGTGTTTGCATATATGTATAGAAAAATAATAATAATAATAATAACATCATTTGAGAAAAAGGCGAAATGGATCACTATGGCTACCAATACAGAAGACCGAATGTATATGTACTGGAATAGAGCCACAAAACCTGCCCTAGAAAACCTGTAAAAAGAAGTTCCTCGTTGATCCCGTGTGGCGCTACCGTATCCAGCAAATAGATCCATTTTGATTTAGGAGTGTATTTCATGGATCCCCCCCTTGTGGATCTCCCCCAAGACGTGATCTTTTCCAGACCTTTAAGGCCCCAAGGCTTTCCTCCATGAGATCTAAAAAAAATGGAGGGCAATGGAAGTCAAGACTTTGTCCTTAGATTCATCCCTCTGAGACAGTATGATTATTGACAAAACCTTTTGGACCCTCTTCCGCAATTCTTGTGACATTTCTCCCACATATACTTTATTGCACGGACACACAATCCCATAAATCCCCATCTTTGTTTTGCAATTGATATAGCTCTTTAATTTAAATTCTTCACCATATTGAAGGTTCTTAAAAGTTGCTGTAGGATGAATGAATTAGCAGACTGTGCAATTACCACACGGATAAGAGGAAAATAATTGATCACAAGATCGACTGTGAGGTCGGGGAGTGATTAAGTCCAAAGCAGAAAATTACCACAGCACTGGACCACAAGTGGGTGCACGCCTCAATAGGACCGGATCAGCGGTCCCCGATATCAGATAGGCAGAATAGATGAGGAGACAGCACTTCCAACATATGTCAGCTTTTTAATCACCCGTGCAACGTTTCAGTCCAACAGGACCTTTCTCATAGCGTGCTTGAGAGAGGTCCTGTTGGACTGAAACGTTGCACGGGTGATTAAAAAGCTGACATCTGTTGGAAGTGCTGTCTCCTCGTCTATTCTGTCTATTCTGTCTATCTGATATTGGGGAGTGATTAAGTGACTCTTCATGAGGTTGTCATGTAAATTTGAGGCCTTTTTAGCTGTAATTAAAGGGAATGTGTTGCCAGCAAAACATGTTTTTTTTTTTTTAGTTAAACAATTAGTGTGTAGGTGATTAAACATTGTTCTAATTTTATTTATTTTTTTCACGAGTCAGGAAATATTATAAATTGGATTCAATTTATAATATTTCCCAGCACTGGTCACTAGATGGAGCAATTCCCAAAATTGCAGCATTGCATGTGGTAAAGCAACCACATTGCTTTATGCTGCAGAATTGGGAAAAAATCCCTCGCTCTAGTGAGCTCTCAGAATCCCCCCCTCCTTTATCCTGGCTAGTGCCGGGAGAAACGAGGGGTTTGAACGGTCTAACCTCCTACACTGTGTGTCGCCATTTTTTGAGCTAACACACAGTGTAGAAGGTTTACATACACTAGTAAAACACACTGAAACACGAACATACATAGAAATCACTTACCTGCTCGAGTCGCCGCCGCTCCCTCCGGTCCATCCGCTCCGTCTGCTGCCGCTGCTCCATGTGCACAAGTCCGGAAGCCGCGACCGGAAGTAGTAATCTTACTGTCCGGCCGCGACTTCCGGTCCACAAGAAAATGGCGCCGGACGGCGCGCATTTCAAATCGGACTGTGTGGGAGCGGCGCATGCGCCGTTCCCACACACACGGCGTACACCATAGTGGATGGAGCGGGCCCCGTTCGCAGTCCCTATGGGACTGGAGCTGCCGTATTCCATGTCTGTATGTGTCGTTAATCGACACATACAGAAATAGAAAAAAAAATGGCAGCCCCCATAGGGAAGAAAAAGTGTAAAAATAGAAAAAAGTAACACACAAACACACAAATAAATATAAACGTTTTTAATAAAACCCTAACATAAAACTGATATTAAAAAAAAATGTTGGTGACACTGTTCCTTCAAGGGGACTTCAGGAATGATTTTCTGAATCCGAGTGTCCTACTGTAGTATCTGCCAATGATCTTGAAACAATGCTCGCATGCACTGATTATTATAGGGTGTAACAAACCGAATATTGTTGTCTGGGATCCGAGATCCATCACTCTTTTTTGCCTGACAGGGCTTGTCGCGGATAAAATAAAGGAGAAAATGCACCACTACATTTATAAAGCAATTTCTCCCGAGTAAAACAATACCCCACATGTGGTCATAAACGTCTGTTTGTACACATGGCAGGGCTTAGAAGGGAAAGAGCGCCATTTGGCTTTTAGAGCTAAAATTTAACAGGAATGGTTTGCGGAGACCACGTCGCATTTGCAAAGCCCCTAAGGGACCAAAACAGTGAAAACGACAAAAAAGTGACTCCATTTAGGAAACTACACCCCTTGAAGAATCTATCTAGGGGTGTAGTGAGCATAATGACCCCACAGGGATTTCATAGATTTTATTAGAATTGGGCAGTGAAGATAAAAAAAATAAATTCCAATAAGATGTAGCTTAAGCTCAACAGTTTTCATTTTCTCAACAAATAAAGGAATAAAAGAACCCCAACATTTGTAAAGCAACTTCTCTGGAGTACGGCAATACCCCATTTGTGGTCATAAACTGCTGTTTGGGCACATGGCAAGGATCAGAAAGGAAGGAGCGCCATTGGCTTTTGGAGCACAGATTTTGCTGTATTGGTTTCTTGACACAGTGTCACTTTTGCAAAGCTCCTAAGGTACCAGTACGGTGGAAACTCCCCAAAAGTGACTCGATTCACAAATCTACACCCCTTGAGGAATTCATCTAGGGGTGTAGTGAGCTTTTTGACCCCACAGTTGTTTCATAGATTTTATTAGAATTGGGCAGTGAAAATAAAAAAAATCCTTTATCTTCAATAAGACGAAGTTTTAGCTGAAAATTTTTCATTTTCTCAAAAAATAAATGAAGAAAAAGCACACCAACACTTGTAAAGCAACTTCTCCTGTGTATGACAATACCCCATATGTGGTCATAAACGGCTGTTTGGGCACAGAGTAGGGCTCAGAAGGAAAGAAGCGTAATTTGCTTTTGGAGAACATATTTTGCTAGATTGGTTTCTGGGCGCTATGTCGCATTTACAATGTCCCTGTGGGACCAAAACAGGTGATCCCCCCTAGAAGTGACACCATTTTGGAAACTACACCCATCAAGGTATACACCTAGGGGTGTGGTGAGCATATTAACCCCGCAAGTTATTGGCAGAAATTGGTGTGCACTCGATGTTGCAGAGCGAAAATCGGATTTTTTCCATAGATATGCCAATATGTGGTGCCCAGTTTGTGCCACCATAACAAGACCGCTCTCTTATTATTATGCTGTGTTTCCCGGTTTTAGAAACACCCTACATGGGGCACTAATCTTTTGCCTGGACATTCGACCAGGCTCAGGAGTGAAAGAGTACCATGTAAAATTAAGGCCTAATTTGGCAATTTACAAAAGTATTGGATCACAATTGCAGAGGCACTGATGTGAAATAATAAAAGAAACTGCTGAGAAGTTACCCCATTTTGGAAACAGCACCCTTCAAGGCATTTATTAAGGGGTGTAGTGAGCATTTTCACCCCACAGGCCTTTTCCATGAATGATTGCGCTGCAGAAGGTGCAAAGTAAAAATGTCAATTTTTCCCGAGGTGACCAAAAAAACTGCAATTCTGGCATATTTTTTTAGTTCTTTTTTTACAACGTTCACCACATGGTACCTTTATTCTGCGGGTCAGTCCGATTCTGGCAAGACCTAATTTATAGCACTTTTTTATGTTTTACAACTTTTTGCACAATCAAATAACTTTTGTAAAGAGAATGGATTTTTTCTGTCGCCAAGTTGTGAGAGCCATAACTTTTTATTTTCTTCGTCGAAGGAGCTGTATGAGGGCTTGTTTTTTGCTAGACGAGTTATAGTTATTATAGGTACCATTTTTGGGTACATGCAACTTTTTGATCACTTTTTATTTCAATTTTTAGAAGACAAAGTGTCCAAAAAATAGCAATTAATGTCAGTATTTTATAGTTTTTTTTTTACGGCGTTCACTGTGCGGAATAAATGACATAATATTTTTATAGTTCAGGTTGTTACGGTCACAGCGATACCAAATATGTATGGCTTTATTCTTTTTTTCAATAATAAAGGACTTGATAAGGGAAAAAGGGCGATTGTGTTTTATGTTATTACTTGAAACTTTTATTGTATTTTTTACAACTTTTATTTTTCCTTTTTTGACACTTTTTTTGACACTATTCTTTAGTCCCACTAGGGGACTTGAAGGTCCAACTGTTTGTTTAAAGTTCTAATACATTGCACTACCTATATAGTGCAATGTATTAGAACTGTCAGTTGTTCACTAACAGCAAGCCGATCAGGCTCCGCCTCCAGACGGGGCCTAATCGGCTTCCGTAATGGCATCGCATGGCAGGCTGCCGATTTGATACAAACCACTTTGATGCAGCGATCGCATTGGATCGCTGCATTGAAGGGGTTAATGGCAGGAATCGTAGCTAGCTCCAGTTCCTGCCTTTACAGTGGGATGTCCGCTGTAACATACAGCGAACACCCACTGCTGATGACGCCGGCTCAGCTTCTGCCTTTTCGGCCCCGCCGACGACGGAGCATAGGAGAATTCAGTTGCTGGCAAACCGGGAGGTAAGTATTAGGCCTCCGATCGCCTTTGCAGCCACCGGCAACAAAGCGATCACGTTGCTGGGGTGCCGGTGGCTATAAACTCCTCACATGCTGTGATCTCTATTGAACGCAGCATGTGAGGGGTTAAGAGTGGTTAATCGGTCGGATCGGAGGCTAGCTCCAGTCCTGGCCGATTCCTTAGGGTGCCAGCTGTAACATACAGCTGTCACCCGGCGGTTATGTCGCTGGCTCCACTCCTGAGCCATCTCCATCTCCTTCACGTACAGTTACGTGGAATTGCGTGAAAACACCAGCTCCCATCACATAACTGTACGTGAAAATGTGGAAAGGGGTTAAGGACGCAGCCTAGTTTGGGTCTTAAGGCTCAGAGACCATTTTTCAAATCGGACATATTTCACTTTATGTGGTAATAACGTCGGAATGCTTAAACCTATCCTAGCGATTCTGAGATTGTTTTCTCGTGACACATTGGGCTTCATGTTCGTGGTAAAATTTGGTCGATATATTAAGTGTTTATTTGTGAAAATGTGCAAAATTTAGAGAAAATTTTGAAAAAATGGAATTTTTCTGAATTTAAATGCATCTGCTTGTAAAAAAGACGGTTATACCACCAAAAATAGTTACTAGTGCACATTTCCCATATGTCTACTTTAGATTTGCATAGTTTTTGAACATTCTTTTATTTTTTTTGGACGTTACATGGCTTAGAACATAAAAAGCAATTTCTCATATTTTTAAGAAAATTTCAAAAGCCTTTTTTTAAGGTACCTGTTCAGTTCTGAAGTGGCTTTGAGGGGCCTATGTATTAGAAACCCCCATAAAATACCCCATTTTAAAAACTAGACCCCTCAAAGTATTCAAAACAGCATTTAGAAAGTTTTGTAACCGTTTAGGCATTTTCATAGGAATTAAAGCAAAGTGGAGGTGGAATTTGCAAATGTCATTTTTCTTGCTGAATTTCAATTTTATTATATATTTTTTCTGTAACACAGAAGGTTTTACCAGAGAAACACTATTAAATATGTATTTTCCAGATTCTGCAGTTTTCAGAAATGTCCCACATGTTGCTCTAATGTGCTCGTGGACTAAAACACAAGACCCAGAAACAAAGAAGCACCTAGTGCATTTTGGGGCCTCTTTTTTATTAGAATATATTTTAGGCAGCATGCCAGGTTTGAAGAGGTGTTGCTTCTCAAAAAAGTAGGAATCCCCCAAAAGTGAACCCATTTTGTAAACTGCACCCCTCATTTATGGTTGTTATTACCATTTTGACCCCATAGTTTTTTCACAGCGCGTATTTGAATTGGGCTGTGAAATTAAAAAAATTAAATTTTTTTCAATAGGATGTCAGTTTTTTATAACATTTTCTTATTTTCACAGGGAACAAAATGCCCCATTTTGTTGCCCAATTTGTCCTGTGTGCGGCAATACCCCATTTGTGGTGATAAACTGCCGTCTGGGCCCATGGGAGGTCCCAGAAGGAAAGGAGCGCCATGTGTTCTTTGGAGTCCAGATTTTGCTGGATTGGTTTTCGGGTGCCATGTTGCACTTGCAGATCCCGAGAGGTATCAAAGCAATGGAAACCCACCAGAAGTGAACCCATTTTGGAAACTACACCTCTCAACGAATTCATTTATGGGTGATGTGACAATTTAGACCCCACAGTTTTTCCACAGAATTTATTTGAATTGGGCTGTGAATTAAAAAAAATTACTTTTTTTCCAATAAGATGTAGTTTTGGCTCAAAATGTCTTAGTTTCACAAGGAATAAAATACCAAATTTTGTTGCCCAATTTGTCCTGAGTGCAGCAATACCACATTTGTAGTGATAAACTGCCGTTTGGGCCCATGGGAGGGCTCAGAAGGAAAGGACCACCATTTGGCCTACTGGGGATTTTCTGGTGCTAAGTCATGTAGGCAGAAGCCCCTGAGGTACCAGTACAGTTGAAACCCCCAAGAAGTGACCCCGTTTTAAAAACTGCACCCCTTAAGGCATTCATCTAGAGGTGTAGTGAGCATTTTGACCCCTGGTATTCAGGTATTGTGTAAAAGATAATGCGCAGCAGATGGTGCAGAGTGAAATTTGCAATTTGCTATACATATATGCCAATTCAGTGTCCGATATATTGTGCCCAGCATGCGCCAATGGAGACATACACCCCATAAACTGTAATGTGGGTTCTCCTGGGTATGGCAATACCCTACATGTGGCTGTTAACAGCTGCCTGGGCCAAGGAGGGAAAGATGAGGGGGATAAGCTGTGCGGAGTGCATCAGGGTAAGTAAAACTGGGATAGTTTGAAAATCAAGGGATGTATGATAAATTTTAAAACACTCTTTCATACAGATCCCTGGTTTTTTCGGGACACGTGTCATATTGATATATTGTGTCCTTCCTTATCCCCCTCTTATAGCAGACTTTGCACCTCTTTTGACTTTTTCCCTTCTTGCCAGTTTGGGGAACTTCTCCTGGAAAGTGTTGCCCTGGTACGATGCGTGTGACCTCGCTTCCAGAAGTCCCTGGTCCCTAAATATTAGTTTCTTGATAACCACCTCTTGAAATTCCAGGAAAGTTCCCATCTGGCCTGCACAACGACATAGCACGTACGCATTGTACAATGCCATATGTATGATGTGCACGGCCAGCTTCTTATACCACACCGCATGGCGCTGAAGGGCTTCAGGAGTTGAGCTGACAAGTCCACCCCTCCCATGTACCTATTGTAGTCCAGGATGCAGTCTGGTTTGGGGGTCTCTGTACTGGTACATCGTACAGGTACTGGTGTGGCATCGCTCTTGTCCTTGTACGTGACACACAATATGTTGCTGCTAGAATGTTCCCTGCTCTCACCCCTTCTGAGTGTTTGCCCAAGCAGTGTCTAGCAGTGCCACATGCCACAGTACTTCTGGAAGCGAGGCACTTGAAGAGTGGGACGCTGGTATAAAAAATTATCCAGGTAGAGGTGGTAATCCTGGTCCAGCAGTGGGTGCACCAAATCCCACACAATTTTTGCATTAACTCCCAGTAAGTGGGGGGGGGGGGCATTCTGGAGGCTGAATACTGATATCCTTCCCTTCATATATCCTAAATTTGTAGGTATAACCAGATGCACTTTCGCACAGCTTATGCATCTGCACACCATACCTTGCCCTCTTACTCGGCAGGTACTGGCGGAATTGAAGCCTCCCTTTAAAATGTACCAAGGACTCATCAATAGAAATACACTTCTCGGGGGTGTATGCTTGGGAAAACTGGGCACTGAAGCGGTCTAATAGGGGTCTCCATTTATACAAACGGTCAAAACTGGGGTCAACTCGAGGTGGGCACGGCTCATTATCAGTATAATGTAAGAAGCAAAGTATTGCCTCATTTTTATTTATTTTTAGGTTCCAGTTCAGTTCTGAAGTTGCTTTGAGGGGCCTATATATTAGAAACCCCTATCAAACACCCCATTTTAGAAACTAGACCCCTCAAAGTATTCACAACTGTATATAGAAAGTTTATTAACCCTTTAGGTGTTTCACAGGAATTGAAAGCAAAGTAGAGGTGAAATATAAATTTATTTTTTTTGTCCGAAAATCCTTTTTATTCCATTTTTTTTCTGTAAAACAGAAAGTTTTACCAGAGAAACGCAACTCAATATTTATTGCCCAGATTCTGCAGTTGAGAAATATCCCACATGTGGCTCTAGTGCACTAATGGACTGAAGCACCGGCCTCCGAAGCAAAGGAGCACCTAGAGGATTTTGAGGCCTCCTTTTTATTAGGCACCATGTCCGGTTTGAAGAGGTCTTGTGGTGCCAAAACAGTTGAAATCCCCGAAAAGTGACCCTATTTTGGAAACTAAACCCCTTGAGGAATTCATTGTATTCATGGGGTGCATGCAGCTTTTTGATCCGTTTTTATTCTATTTTTGAGTGGCGTGGTGACTAAAAAACAGCAATTCTACTATTGTTTTTTTATTCAATTTTTTTTACAGCGTTCTCCGTGCGCTATAAATGATATATTCACTTTATTCTGCGGGGCGATACGATTACGGCAAAACCATATGTTTATAGTTTTTTTTAATGTCTTATGGGGTTTGCACAATAAAATACTTTTTGTAAAGAATGATTAACTTTTTGTGTTACCATATTCTAAGAACAATAACTTTTTTATTTTTCCATCAAGAAAGCCGTGCGAGGACTTGATTTTTGCGTAACGAACTGTAGTTTCGATCAGCACCATGTTTAGGTACATCCGACTTTTTAATCTCTTTTTATTCCATTTTTTGGGAGGTGAAGTGACCAAACAATTGTGATTCTGGTGCCGTTTATTATTATTTTCTTTTAAGGCGTTCACCGCACGGGATAAATAACGAAATAATTTTGTAGTTCAGGCCGTTATGGACGCGGCGATACCAATTATTTATAGCTTATTTGTTTATTTATATATCTTTATTAATAATAAAGGACTGATAGGGGAAAAGCGCCCTGATCGCTATTCTAATACACTGCACTACATGCGTAGTGCAGTTGTAAAGGATCTGCCAGGCACAGCTTCGGGGTTAACTCCCATAATTAATCAGTCAGCACCTGAATCTACATCCCTGAGACTGACTTCAGCTTCCACCACTCAGGCTGGCAGGCTTACGAGTGGGAGAGCCTATCGCAACCTGGCCAGACTCAGCTAGCTCCCGCCCTAGGTCTATTTAAGCCTGCCCTTCCTGTCCCTCGGTGCTTGTGATTCTTTTCGTGTGGTTTCCTGGCCCAGCTACAGCTCCTTCTATTTTGATCCTGCTCCATACAGACCCTGGCTTACTGACTACTCTTCTGCTCTTCGTTTGGTACCTCGCACACTCCTGGCTTAACTCGGCTCGTTCACCACTCTGGTTGCTCACGGTGTTGCCGTGGGCAACTGCCCCTTTCCCTTGCTTGTATTCCCTTGTATGTTTGTCGTGTTTGTCGTGCACTTACTGAGCGCAGGGACCGCCGCCCAGTTGTACCCCGTCGCCTAGGGCGGGTCGTTGCAAGTAGGCAGGGACAAAGTGGTGGGTAGACTAGGGCTCACTTGTCCGTTTCCCTACCCCCCGTCATTACATAATCACAAGCCCATACCTAGTCTACCCTGGTCCCTGACACCACTATGGACCCCCGTGAGACCCTGGCTCAGCAAATGCAGGGTCTCTCCCTACAGGTCCAGGCCCTGGCTCAGAGGGTCAACCAGCCTGATGCTACCTTGGTAGTTCCCCTCACCTCACCTCTTGAACCCCACCTCAAGTTGCCCGACCGGTTCTCAGGGGACCGGAGGGCTTTTCTCTCCTTTCGGGAGACTTGTAGGCTTTACTTTCGTTTAAAGCCTCATTCCTCAGGTTCTGAGAGCCAGCGGGTGGGTATAATTATGTCCCGGCTCCAGGAAGGGCCCCAAGAGTGGGCCTTCTCCTTGGCTCCTGACGCCCCTGAACTTTCCTCCGTTGATTGCTTCTTTTCTGCTCTCGGACTTATTTATGACGAGACTGACAGGACTGCCTTTGCCGAGAGTCAGCTGGTGACCTTACATCAGGGTAAGAGACCTGTTGAGGAGTATTGTTCTGACTTTAGGAAGTGGTGCGTAGCTTCTCGGTGGAATGACCCTGCCTTAAGGTGCCAGTTTAGGTTGGGTCTGTCGAATGCCCTGAAAGACCTGCTAGTTAGCTATCCCTCTTCTGACTCCCTAGACCAGGTTATGGCTTTAGCGGTACGACTTGACCGACGTCTCAGGGAACGACAACGTGAACGTTTATGTGTTTTCTCCTCCGACTCCCCCATGATGCCTCCCGAAGTTCCGTTGCTTCGTTCCTCCCCGAAAGACTCAGAGATACCTATGCAACTCGGGGCCTCCGTGTCCCCCCAACAACGTAGAGAATTCCGCAGGAAGAATGGTCTCTGCTTCTACTGTGGGGATGACAAGCATCAAGTGAACAACTGTCCTAAGCGTAAGAATGCAGCCAGAGAACTTCCGCGCCTAAGTGATCATCGGGGAGGTCACTTGGGCGCACAGGTATTTCCCGTAAATAGGAAACGTACTAAGATCTTGCTTCCCTTTCAGGTCTCTTTTGGTGGTAGGTCTGCTACCGGCAGTGCCTTCGTGGATTCAGGGTCCTCTACTAATATCATGTCTGTGGAATTTGCTATGTCTCTTGCTATGCCTCTGATTGATTTGCCTAAACCTGTCCCGGTAGTGGGTATCGACTCCACTCCTCTTGCTAATGGTTATTTTACACAGCATACCCCTGTTTTTGCACTCATTGTTGGCTCCATGCATTTGGAGCAGTGCTCTGTACTGTTGATGCAGGGATTATCATACGATTTGGTTCTAGGCCTTCCCTGGTTGCAGTTGCATAATCCCACGTTTGACTGGAATACTGGGGAGCTAACCAAATGGGGTAATGAATGTTTTACGTCATGTTTTTCTGTTAATTCTATTTCTCCCCCTGAGGAGGCGAACACGCTACCCGAGTTTGTTCAGGACTTCGCTGATGTTTTCTCTAAGGAGGCCTCCGAAGTGTTACCTCCTCATAGAGAATACGATTGCGCTATCGAATTGGTACCAGGAGCTAAGCTTCCTAAGGGTAGGATATTTAATCTTTCTTGTCCCGAACGTGAAGCCATGAGAGAGTATATCCAGGAATGCCTGGCCAAGGTTTATATTCGTCGCTCTACTTCTCCGGTAGGTGCTGGCTTCTTCTTCGTAGGGAAGAAGGATGGTGGTCTTAGGCCATGCATTGACTACCGTAGCCTGAATAAGGTCACGGTAAGGAACCAGTATCCCCTTCTTTGATTCCTGATCTCTTCAATCAGGTTCAGGGGGCCCAATGCTTCTCTAAGTTGGACCTACGGGGGGCGTATAACCTTATCCGCATCAAAGAGGGGGATGAGTGGAAGACTGCGTTTAACACACCCGAAGGCCATTTCGAATACCTCGTCATGCCCTTTGGGTTGTGTAATGCCCCTGCGGTCTTCCAGAATTTCATAAATGAGATTTTGAGAAATTACCTGGGGATATTTCTTGTAGTGCACCTTGATGACACACTGGTGTTTTCCAAGGACTGGTCCTCCCAAATTGAGCATGCCAGGAAGGTGCTCCAGGTCCTTCGGGAAAACAAACTGTTTGCCAAAACCGAAAAATGTGTGTTTGGGGTACAGGAAATACCATTTTTGGGTCAAATCCTCACTCCTCATGCATTCCGCATGGACCCCGCCAAGGTTCAGGCTGTGGCGGAATGGGTCCAACCTGCCTCCCTGAAGGCGTTACAGTGTTTTTTGGGGTTCGCTAATTATTACAGGAGATTTATTGCTAACTTCTCGGTCATCGCTAAGCCTCTTACGGACCTCACTCGCAAAGGAGCTGATCTCCTCCACTGGCCTCCTGAGGCTGTCCAGGCTATTGAGGTCCTTAAGAAGTGCTTTATCTCGGCCCCGGTGCTGGTTCAGCCCAACCAAATGGAGCCATTTATCGTGGAAGTTGACGCATCTGAGGTGGGAGTGGGGGCTGTCTTGTCCCAGGGTACCAGGTCCCTCACCCATCTCCGCCCCTGTGCCTACTTCTCCAGGAAGTTTTCGCCCACTGAGAGTAACTATGATATTGGCAACCGCGAACTCTTAGCCATTAAATGGGCATTTGAAGAGTGGCGCCACTTCCTGGAGGGGGCTAGGCACCAGGTAACGGTCCTTACCGACCACAAGAATCTGGTTTTCCTAGAATCTGCCCGGAGGCTAAACCCGAGACAAGCTCGATGGGCGTTATTTTTTACCAGATTCAATTTTTTGGTTACCTATAGGGCTGGGTCTAAAAATATTAAGGCTGATGCACTGTCGCGTAGCTTCATGGCCAGCCCTCCTTCGGAGGAAGATCCTGCTTGTATTTTGCCTCCAGGTATAATCATTTCCTCGATCGATTCTGATTTAGTCTCTGAAATTGCTGCTGATCAAGGTTCAGCTCCCGGGAACCTTCCTGAGAACAAGCTGTTTGTTCCCCTGCAATTCCGGCTAAGGGTACTTAGGGAAAATCATGACTCCGCACTATCTGGTCATCCAGGCATCCTGGGTACCAAACACCTCATTACTAGAAACTATTGGTGGCCTGGGTTGCCTAAAGACGTTAAGGCCTACGTCGCCGCTTGTGAGGTTTGTGCTAGGTCCAAGACTCCCAGGTCCCGACCAGCGGGCTTACTGCGTTTGTTGCCCATTCCCCAGAGACCTTGGACACATATCTCCATGGATTTTATCACCGATTTGCCTCCATCCCAAGGCAAGTCGGTGGTGTGGGTGGTAGTAGACCGCTTCAGTAAGATGTGCCACTTTGTGCCCCTCAAGAAACTACCCAACGCCAAGACGTTGGCTACCTTGTTTGTCAAACACATCCTGCGTCTCCATGGGGTCCCTGTCAATATTGTTTCGGACAGAGGGGTACAATTTGTTTCATTGTTTTGGAGAGCCTTCTGTATGAAGTTGGAGATTGATCTGTCCTTCTCCTCTGCCTTCCATCCTGAAACCAATGGCCAAACTGAGAGGACTAATCAATCTCTAGAACAATATTTAAGGTGTTTTGTCTCTGACTGTCAATATGATTGGGTCTCATTCATTCCCCTCGCCGAATTTTCCCTTAATAACCGGGTCAGTAACTCGTCAGGGGTCTCCCCCTTTTTCTGTAATTTTGGGTTTAATCCACGGTTCTCCTCCGTTTCACCTGGTAGTTCCAACAATCCCGAGGTAGAGGTCGTTCATCGGGAACTGTGCACAGTCTGGGCCCAGGTTCAGAAGAACCTAGAGGCGTCCCAGAGCGTAGAAAAAACTCAGGCTGATAGAAAACGTTCTGCTAACCCCCTGTTTATGGTCGGGGATCTGGTGTGGTTGTCTTCTAGGAACTTGCGTCTCAAGGTTCCGTCCAAGAAGTTTGCTCCCCAGTTTATTGGGCCGTATAAGGTCATTGAGGTCCTCAATCCTGTCTCCTTCCGGCTGGAGTTACCCTCGTCTTTTCGTATACACGACGTGTTTCATGCCTCTCTCCTTAAACGCTGCTCCCCGTCCTTGGCTCCCTCGAGGAGACCTCCTGTTCCCGTCCTCACCCCTGAGGGGGTGGAATTCGAGGTGGCCAAGATTGTGGACAGCAAGATGGTCCAAGGCTCCCTCCAGTACCTGGTCCATTGTTGAGGATACGGGCCCGAGGAGAGGACTTGGGTACCCACCCGGGATGTTCACGCTGGGGTATTGGTCAGGAGGTTCCACCTGCGTTTCCCCAGTAAGGCAGGTCCACTTAGAAAGGGTCCGGTGGCCCCTCATAAAAGGGGGGGGGGTACTGTAAAGGATCTGCCAGGCACAGCTTCGGGGTTAACTCCCTTAATTAATCAGTCAGCACCTGAATCTACATCCCTGAGACTGACTCCAGCTTCCACCACTCAGGCTGGCAGGCTTAGGAGTGGGAGAGCCTATCGCAACCTGGCCAGGCTCAGCTAGCTCCCGCCCTCGGTCTATTTAAGCCTGCCCTTCATGTCCCTCGGTGCTTGTGATTCTTTTCGTGTGGTTTCCTGGCCCAGCTACAGCTCCTTCTATTTTGATCCAGCTCCATATGACCCTGGCTTACTGACTACTCTTCTGCTCTTCGTTTGGTACCTCGCACACTCCTGGCTTGACTCGGCTCGTTCACCACTCTGGTTGCTCACGGTGTTGCCGTGGGCAACTGCCCCTTTCCCTTGCTTGTATTCCCTTGTATGTTTGTCGTGCACTTACTGAGCGCAGGGACCGCCGCCCAGTTGTACCCCGTCGCCTAGGGCGGGTCGTTGCAAGTAGGCAGGGACAGAGTGGCGGGTAGACTAGGGCTCACTTGTCCGTTTCCCTACCACCTGTCATTACAGCAGTGTATTAGAGCTATCAGCTACTCACTGACAGCAAGCATAGTGGGTCCTGACTCAGCTTCCGTAGATGGCATAGCCGGACGCCATTGTTGGGCGTCCAGTTGCCATAGCCCCCATCGCTGGCCGCTATCATGTAGATCATCTGCAGATCATCTGTAAATCATTAAGATTTCGTGGCTGTCACTTGGCAACTCGGATCTTCAGCTCCCTCCATAAGTATTTGATGGGATTAAGGTCTGGAGACTGGCTAGGCCACTCCATGACCTTAATGTGCTTCTTTTTGAGCCACTCCTTTGTTGCCTTGGCTGTATGTTTCGGGTCATTGTCGTGCTGGAAGACCCAGCCACGAGTCATTTTTACTGTCCTGGTGGAGGGAAGGAGGTTGTCACTCAGGATTTGACGGTACATGGCTCCATCCATTCTCCCATTGATGCAGTGAAGTAGTCCTGTGCCCTTAGCAGAGAAACACCCCCAAAACATAATGTTTCCACCTCCATGCTTGACAGTGGGGACGGTGTTCTTTGGGTCATAGGCAGCATTTCTCTTCCTCCAAAAACGGCGAGTTGAGTTAATGCCAAAGAGCTCAATTTTAGTCTCATCTGACCACAGCAACTTCTCCCAATCACTCTCAGAATCATCCAGATGTTCATTTGCAAACTTCAGACGGGCCTGTACATGTGCCTTCTTGAGCAGGGGGACCTTGCGGGCACTGCAGGATTTTAATCCATTACGGCGTAATGTATTACCAATGGTTTTCTTGGTGACTGTGGTCCCAGCTGCCTTGAGTTCATTAACAAGTTCCCCCCGTGTAGTTTTCGGCTGAGCTCTCACCTTCCTCAGGATCAAGGATACCCCACGAGGTGAGATTTTGCATGGAGCCCCAGATCGATGTCGATTGACAGTCATTTTGTATGTCTTCCATTTTCTTACTATTGCACCAACAGTTGTCTCCTTCTCACCCAGCATCTTACTTATGGTTTTGTAGCCCATTCCAGCCTTGTGCAGGTCTATGATCTTGTCCCTGACATCCTTAGAAAGCACTTTGGTCTTGCCCATGTTGTAGAGGTTAGAGTCAGACTGATTAATTGAGTCTGTGGACAGGAGTCTTTTATACAGGTGACCATTTAAGACAGCTGTCTTTAATGCAGGCACCAAGTTGATTTGGAGCGTGTAACTGGTCTGGAGGAGGCTGAACTCTTAATGGTTGGTAGGGGATCAAATACTTATTTCTCTGTGCACAATGCAAACAAATATATATAATTTTGAAAATGTGATTTTCTTTTTTTTTTTATATATAATCTATCTCTCACTGGTAAAATTAACCTAGCCTAAAAATTCTAGACTGTTCATGTCTTTGACAGTGGGCAAACTTACAAAATCAGCAAGCGATCAAATACTTATTTCCTTCACTGTATGTGTCGGGAAGACGACCGAAATGGTCGTTCCTCCCGTGACGTACTATTCCGGCATGGAGCGCGAACGGGATGGTTTCCATGATGGAATAGTACGTCACTGAGCATTAAAGAGGCTCTGTCACCAGATTTTGCAACCCCTATCTGCTATTGCAGCAGATAGGCGCTGCAATGTAGATTACAGTAACGTTTTTATTTTTAAAAAACGAGCATTTTTGGCCAAGTTATGACCATTTTTGTAGTTATGCAAATGAGGCTTGCAAAAGTCCAAGTGGGTGTGTTTAAAAGTACAAGTCCAAGTGGGTGTGTATTATGTGCGTACATCGGGGCGTTTTTAATACTTTCACTAGCTGGGCGCTCTGATGAGAAGTAACATCCTCTTCTCTTCAGAACGCCCAGCTTGTGACAGTGCAGACCTGTGACGTCACTCACAGGTCCTGCATCGTGACGGCCACATCGGCACCAGAGGCTACAGCTGATTCTGCAGCAGCATCAGCGTTTGCAGGTAAGTCGATCTTACCTGCAAACGCTGATGCTGCTGCAGAATCAGCTGTAGCCTCTGGTGCCGATGTGGCCGTCACGATGCAGGACCTGTGAGTGACGTCACAGGTCTGCACTGTCACAAGCTGGGCGTTCTGAAGAGAAGAGGATGTTACTTCTCATCAGAGCGCCCAGCTAGTGAAAGTATTAAAAACGCCCCGATGTACGCACATAATACACACCCACTTGGACTTGTACTTTTAAACACACCCACTTGGACTTTTGCAAGCCTCATTTGCATAACTACAAAAATGGTCATAACTTGGCCAAAAATGCTCGTTTTTTTAAAATAAAAACGTTACTGTAATCTACATTGCAGCGCCTATCTGCTGCAATAGCAGATAGGGGTTGCAAAATCTGGTGACAGAGCCTCTTTAAGGTGTGAGACAGTGACAGGTAAAGTCATTGAGGGAAGGTACATTTCCCCTAGAATCCTGTCATATGCATCCTAGGCTCCAGGGAATGAGTATTTTTTGCAATAGAAAGCTCTAGCTTTCCAATCTCGGCTTAAGGAAAAGCCGGAAAAAGGGCCTGGAGTTGGATTGGGGAAGAGCAGGGCGGGTTCCCCAATCCCTAGTCCATCTCTGTTTGTAGGACAAGGCTGCTGCTCAATTAGCTGCACCTGCAGCCTGTGTATAAAAAGGTGCAGACACAGTGTATGTCAGTCTCATCCCTGACTCAGACCGGAAACTACTAAGTCTGGAGTAGCCTGTATTCTATGTGTGTAAAGACCTGTGTTACTTTGTGTCCAGTGCCTGGTAGGAAGGCACTTGGTATAGTTAGATAATATCTTGTTTAGTTAGTGCTCAGACGAGCAGGATTTATTTTGTATTTTGCCTTGTTGTACAAGAGGCTGTTTCTTTGACAAGAATAAAACACAGGCAAAGCCCTGTTATGAACTTTAATGCACGGTGTCCCTGTCTCTGGCTACTAAGAAACCGCTGTACCAACTTCTCCTGATGCTAAACCCCCACATATGGTGGCCGATGCGGGCACGGTCTTAAAGAGACATACACCTATTTAAAAGGACTTTTGCTGCTCCAAGCGGAAAATCGTTGCTAGGGGCAACAACACAATTTTTTTCCCCCCGAGAGTGCTTGGAAGCGTATGTCTTGGGTGAAGGTGGCAACAGGGCTAGAAAAAGAGACTGTTAAAATGGATGAAATACTTAAACAGCTGATTCAGGCTAATATCAACCAGGGGAAGATAAGCACAGCTCTGCAAGAAGCCAGCGCGACTCAGCGAATGGTGCATGAGGAAGCCATGCGTGCACAGGCTGAAACCAATATTCTGCTGGGTGAAGCCCACAGACTGGCCTTAAAAGAACAGCATCAAATTAATCGCCATTTGCAAGACCAAATTCAGGCCTCAGTGGAGAGGTCAGCGGGGCCTCATGGTTTGCGCCAAACCACTCGTGCAGCGGTACAGACATCTCTGCAGAAGATGACACCCACCGACGACGTTGAGGCCTATCTCATGGTGTTTGAGCGAGTGGCAGAATGAGAGAAGTTATCTTCAGATCAGTGGGCAGCAGTGGTGGCACCTTTCCTAACCGGAGAGCCGCAAAAGGCGTACTTTGATCTCAATGAGCAGGATGCCAAGGATTACTCCAAGCTGAAGGGTGAGATCCTTGCCCGTCTGGGTGTTAATATGAATGTGCGTGCTCGACGGGTGCACAACTGGACTTTTGTGGAACACCTACCTGCCCAATCACAAATGTATGATCTTGTCCATCTTGCAAGGAAATGGCTACAGCCAGAGGAATCAACTCCTGCGCAGATCGTGGAGAGAGTGGTGCTTGACAAATATATCCGCTCCTTACAACCGAAGGTTCAGCGTTGGGTCGGTCAAGGAGATCCTACAGATGCGGAACAGCTGGTGAACCGGATTGAAAGGTACAGAGCTACTCAGGATCTACTCCAAGAAGTAGCGCCTGGATGTTCTAACCCCAGGAACAGCAAATCGTGCGGAGCACCAGGTAAGACTGTTCCATTTACTAGAGGGGTGAGAAATGTCTTTAAGGGAGGTGGCTCAGAAGGGGAGCAGACGGAGGGAAGAAATCCCAGAGAGACACTGAAGGCCAGACCAGGGTCTCAAGTTGGGGACCGGGGCCGCATACAGTGCTGGCCGTGTTATGGACCTGGGCATATTGCTGCCAATTGTCCACTGACTACTGAGCCAATGGAGTGTGATGCAGCAAGGCGAATATCCTTGTTTGCACGTCCTGTTTGTTCTGCTGAGACGGTTTACGAGACTGAACAACAAATGTGTGTCGTAAAAGTGGAAGGGTGTACTGTAAGTGCCTTGCTGGATTCTGGGAGTCTGGTTACCCTGGTGCATGCCAGCCTGATAGACCCTGGAACATTCAGAGGACTTAGTATAGGGGTCCTGTGCATTCATGGGGACACTAAAGAATACCCCACCGCTTTGGTCACTCTAGAGACTTCCTGTGGAACAGCTTGCCATGAAGTGGGTGTGGTCAAGTCCCTGATGCAGTGTGATCCTGGGGAGAGACTTCCCAGTGTTCTGGGACTTGTGGAGGAAGAAAGATGTAACCTCCACTGTAAATGTTAATGATGGTATTAATGTGTGCACTGTGATTAGCCCAGAACCCTTTAACGAGGATGCTGAGGTGCCAGCAGTAGGGGTGGCCACTGAGCCTGATAAATTTCCTCTGGCTGTTTTTGCTGGTGAAACAGATGAGAAGGAGGAAATTTCTGATATACCAGAGTTAAATGTATCACGTAACAATTTTGGGACTGCTCAACTTAGCGATCCCATATTGGTAAAAGCCAGGGAAAATACTAAGGCATTGAATGGAGCGCCTCAACATCCAGGGGCTGATAAGGTGTTTCCACACATGGCGGTTAACCAGGATTTGCTGTATCGGATAGATAACGTACGTGGGGAGGTTATTGAACAGCTGGTGATACCCCAACCGTATCGTAGAACGGTGTTGGACCTGGCTCATAAACACGTTCTGGGTGGACATCTAGGTTGCGAAAAGACCAGAGAGCGTATCTTACAACGATTCTTCTGGCCGGGGGTATATACGGAAGTTCAGAGGTATTGCGAGTCCTGCCCGGAGTGTCAGATAACGGCTCCTATGCCACATTTTAGAAGTCCGCTGGTGCCTTTGCCTATCATTGGGATCCCTTTTGAAAGAATTGCCATGGATCTGGTCGGCCCTTTAGTCAAATCCTCTAGAGGACATCAATATATCCTAGTGGTGTTGGACTATGCCACACGCTACCCTGAGGCAGTCCCTTTGCGAAATTCCTCTTCAAAAGCCATTGCAAGAGTTGTTTTACATGTTTTCCCGTACTGGTTTACCTAAGGAAATCCTTACCGATTAGGGAACTCCCTTTATGTCCAAAATCACCAAGGAATTATGTAAACTGCTGAAAATTAAACACCTGCGTACCTCTATATATCACCCTCAAACTGATGGTCTTGTCGAAAGATTCAATAAGACATTAAAAGGCATGTTGAGGAAGGTGGTTAGTAAGGATGGGAAGGATTGGGACTATCTTCTGCCCTATTTGATGTTCGCTGTACGTGAAGTTCCTCAATCATCCACAGGGTTTTCTCCTTTTGAACTTGTATACGGCAGACAACCCCGTGGTCTCCAGGACATAGCCAAGGAAACCTGGGAGCAAGAGTCCACACCTTATAAGAGTGTAATTGAGCATGTCACGTTGATGCAAGACCGAATCTCTGCGGTCATGCCGATAGTTAAGGAACACTTGGAGCAAGCTCAGGATGCTCAGAGCAGGGTGTATAACCAAACTGCTAAAGTTAGAAATTTTAACTCTGGTGATCGAGTGTTGGTCTTAGTGCCGACCGTAGAAAACAAATTTCTTGCTAGATGGCAAGGGGCGTATGAGATAATTGAAAAGGTGGGGGATGTAAATGATAAAGTTTACCAACCAGGTAAAAGGAAGACAGTGCAGTTATACCATGTAAACTTAATTAAGCCATGGAAAGAAAGAGAGACCCTCGTGGCAGTAAGTACCCCCTATAGTCTTAACCCAGATGTGTATGTGTCAGAATCCCTCACAAAGCCACAGAAACAAGAGACAAAAGAGTTTGTGCAGAGAAACACAGACGTGTTTTCAGAACTGCCAGGACAGACTAGTATAATAAAACATGACATTGTGACCGAGCCTCAGGTTTGGGTCCACTTGAAACCCTACAGAGTCCCTGAAGCTCGTAGACAAGCCATATCTGAGGAGGTCAAGAAAATGCTAGACCTTGGGATTATTGAAGAGTCAAAAAGCTAGTGGTCAAGTCCCATTGTATTGATTCCGAAACCAGATGGGTCATTACGTTTCTGTAACGACTTCCGCAAGTTAAATGAGATGTCAAAGTTTGACGCATACCCAATGCCAAGAGTTGACGAGTTAATAGAGAGACTGTGCCATTCAAGGTATTTTTCTACACTTGATTTAACCAAAGGCTATTGGCAAGTACCCCTCACGGAGGGCGCCAAAGAGAAAACTGCGTTCATCACCCCGGATGGTCTGTTTCAATATACTTGTTTACCATTTGGGCTACATGGGGCTCCAGCGACCTTTCAAAGGTTAAAGAGGCTCTGTCACCAGATTTTGCAACCCCTATCTCCTATTGCAGCAGATCGGCGCTGCAATGTAGATAAGAGTAACATTTTTTTTTTTTTTTTAAAACGAGCATTTTTGGCCAAGTTATGACCATTTTTATAGTTATGCAAATGAGGCTTTCTAAAGTACAACTGGGCGTGTTTAAAGTAAAAGTACAAGTGGGTGTGTATTATGTGCGTACATCTGGGCGTTTTTACTTCTTTTACTAGCTGGGTGTTGTGAATGGGAGTGTATGATGCTGACGAATCAGCATCATCCACTTCTCTTCGTTAACACCCAGCTTCTGGCAGTGCACAGACACACAGAGTGTTCTCGAGAGATCACGCTGTGACGTCACTCACTTCCTGCCCCAGGTCCTGCATCGTGTCGGACGAGCGAGGAGACATCGGCACCAGAGGCTACAGTTGATTCTGCAGCAGCATCAGCAAACGCAGATGCTGCTGCAGAATCAAATGTAGCCTCTGGTGCCGATGTCTCCTCGCTCGTCCGACACGATGCAGGACCTGGGGCAGAAAGTGAGTGACGTCACAGCGTGATCTCTCGAGAACACGCTGTGTCTGTGCACTGCCAGAAGCTGGGTGTTAACGAAGAGAAGTGGATGATGCTGATTCGTCAGCATCATACACTCCCATTCACAACGCCCAGCTAGTAAAAGAAGTAAAAACGCCCAGATGTACGCACATAATACACGCCCAGTTGTACTTTTACTTTAAACACGCCCAGTTGTACTTTAGAAAGCCTCATTTGCATAAATATAAAAATGGTCAAAACTTGGCCAAAAATGCTTGTTTTTTTTTAAAAAAAACGTTACTCTTATCTACATTGCAGCGCCGATCTGCTGCAATAGGGGATAGGGGTTGCAAAATCTGGTGACAGAGCCTCTTTAATGTACATAGTACTCAAACCCCATTGTCGGTATGCTTCGGCATATCTGGACGACATTATAATCTTTAGTGATGACTGGGAAAGCCACTTACCAAAAGTACAAGCAGTACTAAACTCCCTCAGAGCCGCGGGGTTAACAGCAAACCCAAAGAAATATTCCTTAGGCTTGGAGGAAGCACGGTATCTGGGGTACATAATTGGGAGAGGGGTGATAAAGCCACAGGTCAACAAAGTTGAGGCTATCCAAAACTGGCCCCAGCCCTCAACCAAAAAGCAGGTCAGAGCTTTTCTAGGAATTGTAGGTTATTACCGCAGGTTCATTCCAAACTTTGCCAGCACAGCAGCGCCCCTGACAGATCTTACCAAGGGAAGTAAGTCTGTCATGGTCAAGTGGGACACGAAGGCTGAAAGCGCCTTTCAAGAGTTGAAACTGGACCTGTGTAACCAACCAGTCACTCCTGACTTCAAAAAGGAGTTTGTTGTCCAAACTGATGCTTCTGATGTGGGGCTCGGAGCAGTTCTGTTACAAGAGGTGGAAGGTGAGGAACATCCTGTGACCTATTTGAGCAGAAAGCTTACCGCGGCTGAGAAAAACTATAGCATAGTTGAACGGGAGTGCTTGGCAATTAAGTGGGCACTTGAGTCCCTGAGATATTATTTATTGGGTCGTCGGTTTAGGTTGGTTACAGACCACTCTCCTCTTACGTGGATGTGTCAAGTTAAAGAGAGAAATGCAAGAGTTACACGGTGGTTTCTTACTTTGCAGAACTTCAAATATACTGTGGAACACAGAGCAGGAAAACTGCAGGGCAATGCTGACGCATTGTCTAGGACACACTGCCTTGTAGCTAAATGTGTCCGATCCCACGGGCTCGAACAGAGGAAGAGGGTATGTGAGACAGTGACAGGTAAAGTCATTGAGGGAAGGTACATTTCCCCTAGAATCCCGTCATATGTATCCTAGGCTCCAGGGAATGAGTAGTTTTTGCAATAGAAAGCTCTAGCTTTCCAATCTCGGCTTAAGGAAAAGCCGGAAAAAGGGCCTGGAGTTGGATTGGGGAAGAGCAGGGCGGGTTCCCCAATCCCTAGTCCATCTCTGTTTGTAGGACAAGGCTGCTGCTCAATTAGCTGCACCTGCAGCCTGTATATAAAAAGGTGCAGACACCCCTTGGACATGGCGCTGACCAGACGTGCTGCTTGAGAGCTGCGTTCCGGCACTTCCCTAACCCGATCATTAGCATTGTTAGAAGCTGAAGTTCACTTACCTGATGGTGAGGAAATCCAAGGCAACCTCTGGGACTCCATATCAGGCGAGGCAGATGTCGTTGGCCGGCTCCATTCAATGTTTCCTCATGGACGCTGCTGCTGGAGCGCCTTCCAAGATGGCGCCGCTGGAGGGGAGACGAGATGGCGGCGGGACTCCGCTTGCTGAGGGGCTTCCATCTGCGGCCACCGCTGCTGCTTCAGGTACCGGCTGTACCCTTTCCTCTCCCTGTGGTCCTATGGGACAGTTTCCACCCCTGCTGGCTAGGGGCGAGCTGAGTTCTCCTGGGACTGTCATGGCGTCTCCTGTTGTGGAGCGCTCGCCACGTGGTGCCTGTCATGGCGGCCGGGACTCCCCTTCTTCCTCCTCTTCTATGCCGGGGCCTTCATTATTGCCTCCCATCTCTTCCAGGGATACAGATGGTTACTAGTCTCACAATCTCACCGCCCCAGGGGATGATTTACAGGGATTGAGGCAACAGTTATCTGCTTTGCCTACTAATCAGGACATGGAGCGTTATATTAACCGCTTGGAGACCACTTATAAATCTGAGATTCAATCTCTCACTACTAATATCTCTCACTTGTCTGATCAAGTGCAGCGTATGGAAGCAGATATCTCATCTGTCTCAGTGCAGCAGGTTTCATATGCAGATCGTTTGGATTAACACTCCCATCAGATTCATATGCTCTTTAAATTGTTTGGAGGATCATGAAAACCGGAACCGTCGTAACAATATTCGACTTCGGGGCATTCCTGAGGATGTTTCTCCTGGGCAACTTATACCCACTTTACAATCGCTGTTTAATTCCTTACTGGAGAGCCCTGCTGGTGATCCTCTGGAGTTAGATAGAGCTCACAGAACTCTTGGTCCTCGTAATCCGGATCCTGACAGGCCTAAAGATGTCTTATGCCGTGTTCATTTCTTCGCTCTCAAAGAACAGATTATGAGAAAGGCCCGTGATAAAGGCGAAGTGTTCTTGAATGGTGTCAAAATTCAACTCCTGTCTGATTTGTCTAGGATGACTTTAGACAAACGAAGAGTGCTGCGTTCTTTGCTGGATTTGAGAGAGCATGAGATTTCTTACTCGTGGGTCATCCCTTTCAGTTACAGGTTCGCAAGGATGGCGGGTTGCTCATTGTTCGAGACCCAAGGGATATTTCAGATTTTTGTGCTGCTCTCCATTTGCCTCGAGTCTCTATACCTGAATGGCCTTACGTTCCTCAGCCACCTCCACGTCCAGGATCACGCAGGCGTGGTCACTCACCTGCATCTCCTATGAGGCGTAATGGTGGTCGTGACGCTGATGCGCTGTGATTCCTTCCTGACGTCTACTCTGCGGTCTGCTGTTGGATCTTCATTTTTGCCTTTTGTGAGGCTTTTGTTTGCTGCTTCCATGTTCCTATGATGAGACTGTTGCCTGTTTATTTTATTTTTATTTTAGGTGGAAATTTATTTGCCATTTCTTGTTCATTAATGGCTCCTGCTGGGCTGTCGCTATTAATCCCATGTGAATGTTTACTTCATACTTTTATTTGCCTAAATGTACATTTATGCTGTCAATAACTGTATTTAGGGTGGTCCTTTATTGGGGTTTTCTTTCTGTTCCTGACTATGTCATGTGCCTTATACTGTATGCTTTCTGTCATTGGTCTTTTGCCCTAATGTCACGTCACTTGGTTTCCTTTCCTTTTCCTTTTTACTTTTTCATTTATTTCTTTATCAATTCAGCTATGTTTCATATTATTGCTGGGTTGGGGGGTGCAGGGCGCTGGCTAGACCTTGTCCTGACACTTCTCCTCTTAGGAACTCACTGGTTGTATCCGGTGTCTACTGTATTTGGATTGTTTCTCCTTGATTAGATCAGGGAGTGGGTGATCATCTCACCCGTTTTGTTTGTCTTTGTTGTCATGTTATCCCTTCCTTGTTTGTCTTGTCTTTGTTGCATTAGTACACAGTATTGGCTTGCTTATGCTGAGTACGGTGAGATGGCACAGTTGAAAGTCTGTACCTTTAATGTTAGAGTACCTGAAAAACGCTCACAGGTACTGTATCACATGCACAAAGAGCGGGTGCATAGCTTGTTCCTGCAAGAATCTCATTTTCAAGTGGGCCATACACCACAGTTTACTAATCGGTATTATCCGGTTTGGTTTCACAGTGCCAACCCGGAAGCTAAGTCCAAAGGGGCTAGTATTTGTATCCACAAATCGCTTTCTCATAAGACCATTGATGTCCTGATTTACCCGGGTAGTCGGTTTGTCTTTCTTAAGCTGTCCATTAGGAATAAGATTTTCACGTTGGCTAACTTTTATCTTCCCAATTAGGATCAGGCTCGGGTGTGCCGAGTATTTGTCAGGAAATTAGAGGAGTTTTCGGAGGGTGTTTTACTTGTGGGAGGTGACTTTAATTTGACAATTGACTCCAGGCTTGATACCTCTTCGGGCAGGTCTTCTGTTCCTAAGACATAACTGGCGGCCTTGAAGACTACGATGCACTCTATGCAATTGATGGACTTGTGGAGGATTCTCCATCCTCAGGTAAGAGAGTATACTTATTTCTCTCCGTTACATAATATTTACAGTCGTTTAGATGCCTTTCTCGTTAGCCACCACTTGCTTACCTGACACCCTACTTCTGAGGTGGGCCCCATGTTTTGGTCGGACCATGCTCCGTTTTTTTTGTCCCTTACCTTCCCTGATTCGGTGCCCAATTTTCAGTCTAGGAAGATTAATGATAATCTCTTGCGGGATACGGTGTGTATGTCAGCTGTTAAAGATACGCTTAGCTCTTTCTTCGCTGTGCACGCTCATGACTCTACTCCGTTACCTTTACAGTGGGAGGCATTGAAGGTTAGAGGTGTCCTAATTCAGCACGGGGCTCGCCTGAAGAGGGAAAGAGGGGTAGCTATTGCACGGCTCCTTGAGCGTACACCGGAGTTGGAGTCCAGTAAAAAGCGTGCTCATTCTTCACAGGTTTTTTCTGAGCTCACTACAACGTGAGAATCCTTGCGTTCTTTGCTAGATCAATCGCATGCTAGATTTCGGGATCGGATGCGCAAACACTCATACGAATTTGCGGATAAATGTTATCGGTCTTTAGCACGGATTTTACATCCCCGTACACAAGCATCATATATTCCTAAAATTGCGTCTCCCACTGGAGGCGAGGTTCATGACCCGGTCAGTATCACTGAATGTTTCAGACAATATTATTCTACTTTGTATAACCTCAAAGGTCATTTTCAGGAT
Source organism: Rhinoderma darwinii (assembly GCF_050947455.1). NCBI lineage: Eukaryota > Metazoa > Chordata > Amphibia > Anura > Rhinodermatidae > Rhinoderma > Rhinoderma darwinii. Next base: position 310,067,061 of record NC_134688.1, read on the forward strand.
ATGCAGGCTGATGCGTTGCGTGAAAAAATTGATCATTATGTACAGGACACGGCCTTGCCGTCTTTGGAGGCTGGGGATGCCTTGGGACTAGAGGAAGATTTTTTGGAATCGGAAGTATTGCAGGCGATTGGGGACTCTCCTTTGGGCAAAAGTCCAGGACCTGATGGGTTCAACAATAGATTTTATAAGACGTTTAAGGATCAACTTGCTCCCTTTTTGACAAAAGTCTTTAACTCTGTGTCTTCCTCTTGTCCCTTTGCGCCTCAGTCTCTTGAGGCTCATATTACTCTTCTACCAAAACCAGGTAAGGACCCCACGACGCGTGCAAATTTTAGGCCCATTTCATTGATTAATGTAGATGTGAAAATCTTTGCGAAATTGATTGCCTCTAGACTTTCTCCGTTATTACCGGACTTGGTTGCGGATGATAAGGTGGGGTTTGTGCGTGGTAGAGAAGCCCGGGATAATACTAAGAGGACCCTGCTTTTAACATCATATTGCCAGAAACGCAAGATACCGATGTGCCTACTTTCTGTTGATGCAGAAAAGGCTTTTGATAGGGTACACTGGGTGTTTCTCCGTAGTGTCTTTACTCAGGTCGGACTTGGCTCTACAATGGTGGATAGGATTATGGCGTTATATCACAGGCCTACAGCTCGGGTACGAGTTAATGGTCTTTTGTCTGACTCCTTGCCTATTACAAATGGGACGAGACAGGGGTGTCCACTTTCGCCTCTGTTTTGTGTTAGTCATGGAACACCTGGCTGTGGCACTGCGGAATAACCCTAGCATTAATGGCATTTGTGTTGGTGATCAGCATCACAAGTTAGCACTGTACGCTTATGATCTTCTCGTGTACCTTACGAATCCTATGTTTTCTTTGCCATCTTTGACTGGGGAGTTTGAGCGATTTGGTCACTTGAGTAATTTTAAGGTCAATTATTCTAAATCGGAGGCGCTGAGTGTACCTCTGGACGCCCCTCTAGCTTGGGTTTTCCCGTTTAAGTGGCAATCTGCATCTTTAAAATACTTGGGGATACATCCCCACACATTTATCTGACCGGTTTACCATGAACTACACACCTATCTTACAGCGTACCTTGCGAGAGTTGGAGGCAAATGGGGTACGCGCATGTCGTGGTTCGGGCGTATTAACGCTGTTAAAATGGATATTTTACCTAAATTTCTGTACATATTTCAGACTGTCCCCATTGTGGTTCCTGCGTCCTTCTTCAAGACCTTGCATAGGGCCATAACCAAATTTGTATGGGGGTCTTCTAAGCCTCGGATTAGATTTTCTGTCCTCAGTAGGCCCAAGGTGGAGGGGGGTGCGGGCTTGCCGGACTTTAAGCGTTACCATCAAGCTGCGATCCTCATGAGGTTGGTGGATTGGTTCCGTTCGGCTGCGGGTCAGCAATGGGTGCGCATTGAGAAAGGTATGTCCTCTCTTGCATTGTCTTCATTGCCTTGGTTGCCTTGCTCACCATCCGGGTCCTTTGACCTCGGGAACAAGCTGTTTGACACTGAAGTTCCTACATCTCCTTCTATTGGCTTGCTTTCCATGGTTCCTGGATCACTCCCACGCCTCAAAAGAAGTTTCTTTTGACATTTTTTGACTGCAGCCCGCACTATCATGCCAAGTCACTGGAAGTCCATTCATGTGCCTTCTTTGCAGGAATGGGTTACTGAAATGAACGGGATTATGAGGATGGAGGAGCTGATGTCTGCTGACCAGGGTAGATCTGACATCTTTGTTGAACATTGGTCAGTCTGTTCGATGTTTCGGGGTGGTGCTGATTTGACTCTTCTAGTTGGATGGCCTCTTTTGAACGTTCCTATCGCCAGTTCTGTGTGCTTTTGTTTGTCTGTGCTTCCTTCTGTTGTCTTGTGTTTGTGTCATTTTGTGTTGGAATTAACACTTAAAAATTTTCATTCTTACTTGTTTTTTGGGACTGGTTCCCTACATATTGCAATACTTTTGAATTTGAATATGGATATTGTGTTGTTATTTGCCATTGGATGTTATTATCTCCTTTTTTCTTAATTTTCTTTTTTGCTGTTTGGGAGAATATCTCCTGCCTTTGAAGTTATGTACTTGTGAATTTATACACTATGAATTTATTGCACTGCGTGCAAAGTTTTGAAATATCGTATGATGTCTTATTTGCTATTCTATATTCTAATAAAAATTGTTGATAAAGAAAAAAAAACATTTTTTTTTCCGAAATCCATTTGAAATAGTTTTTATTCTGAAACACAGAGAGTTTTACCAGAGAAACGCAACTCAATATTTATTGTCCAGACTCTGCAGTTTTTAGAAATATCTCATATGTGCCCTAATGGACTGAAAAACAGGCCTCAGAAGCAAAGGAGCACCTAGTGGATTTTCAGGCCTACTTTTTTTTAGAATATATTTCAGGCACAATGTCAGGTTTGAAGAGGTCTTGTGGTGCCAAAACAGTGGAAACTCCCCAAAAGTGACACTGTTTTGGAAACTACACCCCTCAAAAAATTTGTCTAGGAGTATAGTTAGGCCTGATTTACACGAGCATTTGATGACACACGGAGCATTTGACAGCTCCGTGTGTCATCCGTGTAGAGATGAGGTAGTCGACGCCCGTCACTGTCCAAGGTGCTGAAAGAGCTAACTGATCGGCAGTAACTCTTTCAGCACCCTCGACAGTGAATGCCGATCACAATATACACCAACCTGTGAATAAAAAAAGACGTTCAAACTTACCATGAACTGCCTGCTTCCTCCAGTCCGGTCTCCCGGCCGTTGCCTTGGTGACGCGTCCCTCTCTTGTCATCCGGCCCCACCTCCCAGGATGACGCGGCAGGCCATGAGACCGCTGCAGCCTGTGATTGGCTGCAGCATGTGCTTGGCCTGTGATTGGCTGCAGCTGTCACTTGGCCTGAATTGTCATCCCGGGAGGTCGGACTTATCGGTAAGTCCGAACTTCTGTTTTTTTTTACACGTATATGTATATGGCGATCGAAAGTCACTGTCCATGGTGCTGAAACAGTTTAAGTCTTTCAGCACCGTGGGCAGTGACTGTCTCCTGACGTCGCGTACCCGAACATTTTTTGCCGGGTTCGGTCAAAACGAGTTCGGCCGAACCCGGTGAAGTTCGGTGCGCTCATCTCTAATTTGACACTCCGTTTGGATGTTTGTAAACAGAAAAGCACGTGGTGCTTTTCTGTTTACATTCATCCTTTTGACAGCTCTTGCGTGATTTTCGCGCATGCAACACAGTAGCGTCCGTGTGGCATGCATTGTTTTCACGCACCCATTGACTTCAATGGGTGCGTGTTGCGTGAAAAACGCACGATTATAGAACATGTCGTGAGTTTTACGCAACGCACTCACGCTGCGCAGAATTCACGCATCGTCTAAACTGCCCCATAGAGTAATATAGGTGCGTACGACACGCGTGAAAAGCACGCGCGTCGCACGCGCGTATATTACGCTCGTGTAAATGAGGCCTTAGTCTGTGAAAATGAAAATCTACTTTTTTTCTGAAAAAACATAGAAATTTTTAATTTTTACAGGGAACAAAGAATAAAAAGTACCCCCAAATTTGTAAAGCAATTTCTCCTGATTACGGCAATACCCCATATGTGGTAATAAACTGATGTTTGGACCCACGGCAAGGCTCAGAAGGGAAGGAGCGTCATTTGGATTTTGAAGTGCAGATTTTGCTGGAATAGTTTTCAGTGCCGTGTCGCTTTTGCAATGCCCTGGAGGGACCAAAACAGTGGAAACCCCCCAAAAGTGACCCCATTTTGGAAACTACGCCCCTTAAGGGATCTGTCCAGGGTGTACAGCGAGCATTTAGACCACACAGGTCTTTTGCAGAATTTATTACAATTAGGTCGTGATAATGAATATCAACCTTTTTTCCGCAAAAATTTTGAATTTTTTAATTTTCACAAAGGATAAAGGAGGAAAAAGCATCAAAATGTTTGTAAAGCAATTTCTCACGAGTACGGCAATACCCCACAATGTTTTTTTTCATTAGAAATTAATTAACCCTTTCAGGACTGATCCATTTTTTGCTTTTTCTTTTTCGTTTTTCCCTCTGTTCCAAGAGCCATAACTTTTTTTATTTTTCCGTTAATAGAGTGGTGTGAGAGCTTGCAGGACAAGTTGTAGTTTCTAGTGACACCATTTAAAGAGGCTCTGTCGCCACATTATAAGTGCCCTGTCTTCTACATAATCTGATCGGCGCTGTAATGTAGATTACAGCAGTGTTTTTTATTTAGAAAAACTATAATTTTTGATGGAGTTATGACCTATTTTAGCTTTATGCTAATGAGTTTCTTAATGGACAACTGGGCGTGTTTTACTTTTTGACCAAGTGGGCGTTGTGGAGAGAAGTGTATGACGCCGACCAATCAGCATCATACACTTCTTCCCATTCATTTACACAGCACATAGCGATATAGCTATATCGCTATGTGCAGCCACATACACACACTATAACGTTACTCAAGTATCCTGACAGTGCATATACATTACCTCCAGCCAGGACGTGATGTCTATTCACAATCCTGACACTTCTGTAGCGTCTGTGTGATATTTACAGCAAGGCAAGCGTAATCTCGTTTTAAATGACAGGTTACATCGCGAGATTACGCTTGCCTTGCTGTAAATATTACACAGACGCCAAGGTTGAACGACCTGTGGGTGACGTCACGCTGTGTGTCTGCAGTGAAAGAAGCTGGGTGGGAACGATGAGGTCACCCACAGGTCCTTCAACCTTGGCGTCGGAAGAGAGAAGACACATCAGCTCCAGGCGTCAGAGGGTACAGTTGAATCTGCAGCAGCATCACCATGTGCAGGTAAGCATAGCAAACTCCCTAGAGATGAGCATATTAACCTTTTGGACGCCTGGAGCCGATGTATCTTCTTTGTCCGACGACAAGGTTGAAGGACCTGTGGGTGACGTCACGCTGTGTGTCTGCAGTGAAAGAAGCTGGGTGGGAACGATGAGAAGTGTATGATGCTGATTTGTCAGCGTCATACACTTCTATTTACAACGCCCAGTTGGTAAAACCAGTAAACACGCCCAGTTGGTAAGAACACAATACACGCCCAGTTGGTAAAACGAGAAAACACGCCCAGTTGTCCATTGAAAAGCTCATTTGCATAAATATAAAATTGCTCATAACTTGGGCAAAAATGATCGTTTTTAAAAAAAAACAAAACACTTTGCTGTTATCTACATTGCAGCGCCGATCACATTCAATCGGAGATAGGGATTTGATAATCTGGTGACAGAGCCTCTTTAATGCTCAGCAGATGGTGAAAGTGAAAATAAAACATTTCTACAGATATGCCATTTTAGTTCACAATGTGTTGTGCCCAGTTTGTGCCACGGAAGACAAATACCTCATAAAATGTTAAGCGGGTTCTCCTGGGTAAGGCGATGCCATATATGTGTAAGTAAACTGCTGTTTGGGCACACTGTAGTTTTCAGAACGGAGGGAGTGCCATTTGGGGTTTGGAGCGCAGATTTAGCTTGGTAGCTGTTCTGTTTGGGGTTTCACTGGTATTTCAGGGGGTATATGCAACTTTTTGATCACTTTTTATTCTATATTTTGGGAGGGGTGGTGGCCAAAAAAAAGTGATTCTGGCATTGTTCTTTACTTATTTTACATAGTTACATAGTTACATAGTTAGTACGGCTGAAAAAAGACACATGTCCATCAAGTTCAACCAAGGGAAGGGAAAAGGGAAGGAAAAATTTCTACACATAGGAGCTAATATTTTTTTGTTCTAGGAAATTATCTAACCCTTTTTTAAAGCCATCTACTGTCCCTGCTGTGACCAGCTCCTGCGGTAGGCTATTCCATAAATTCACAGTTCTCACTGTAAAGAAGCCTTGTCGCCTCTGCAGCTTGAACCTTTTTTTCTCCAGACGGAGGGAGTGCCCCCTTGTTTTTTGAGGGGGTTTTACAAGGAACAGGATTTCACCATATTTTTTGTATGTGCCATTAATATATTTATATAAGTTAATCATGTCCCCCCTTAGTCTTCTTTTTTCAAGGCTAAATAGGTTTAATTCTTTCAATCTTTCCTCATAACTTAAATTCTCCATGCCCCTTATTAGCTTCGTTGCTCTTCTTTGTATTTTTTCCAACTCCAGGGCATCCTTTCTATGAACTGGAGCCCAGAACTGAACTGCATATTCTAGATGAGGCCTCACTAATGCTTTGTAAAGTGGCATTATTACATCCCTGTCCCGCGAGTCCATGCCTCTTTTAATACACGACAATATCCTGCTGGCCTTTGAAGCAGCTGATTGACACTGCATGCTGTTATTGAGTTTATGATTTACAAGTACACCCAGATCCTTCTCAACAAGTGAATCCGCCAGTGTAGCGCCCCCTAGGACATATGATGCATGCAGGTTGTTGGTACCAAGATGCATAACTTTACATTTATCTACATTAAACTTCATTTGCCAAGTGGACGCCCAAACACTTAGTTTGTGTTTTTCACCGTTCAGCAAAAATAACATAATAGTTTTGCAGTTTGGGTCATTACAAACGCAGTGATACCAAATATGTGTACTTTTTTTTAACGTGTTCATTTTTTCCTATAATAAAATTCTTATTATAGGACAAAATAGCATTTTTTCTTTTTGTAACTTATAACTTTTATTTATACACTTTTTTAAAACATTTACTTTTTTTTTGTCCCACTAGAGGACTTGAAGACCTGCAGCTCTGATAGCTGCTTTAATACATTACACTACCTAGGTATTGAATTGTATTATAAACTGTCAGTGCGACACTGAGAGTCACACTGACAGGAAGCCTATGAGGACCTGCTATAAGGACAATTCAGACAGTAGCGATGTTCAAGGCTCGGATGGAACTCTGGCAGCAGACAGACAACAGGTGCGGTGAAACACAGCGGAACGGGAACACTGGGAACTGGAAAACACTCAAGGGACCATTTGCAAAGACTAACACGGGTAGGTACAAACAACGCTCAGGCAATGAAGGAAGGGGCAAGGCCCTTCTTATAGTCCAGGGTGATCGGGGAGCAATCAGCTCAATCTCACACCTGTGTGCGCTCTGGCTTTTTAAGGCTGGACTGGGCTCGCACCCTAATTGTCACTGCAGAACAGGACGGCCGCGTGTGATGGCATCTCTGAAGAGAAAGACATCGGCAGGATGAGAGGAGTTCGTGGAAAGCGACCACGGACAGTACAGTATCCCCACCTCTTAAGCCCCCTCTTCTTGGGACGAGAACGAGAGAGAAACTTCTTAATCAGGTAGGAGCATTGAGATTCTCTCCTGGCTCCCAGGACCTCTCCTCTGGGCCAAACCCCCTCAAAATCTACTAAATAAAAGGTTCTTCCTTTTACTTTTTTGGTGTCCAGGATCTCCTTAAACACAAATATCTCGGCAGAACCGATGGGGGCAACTGCAGGGCTGAGAGTCTTACAGTAGCTGTTCAGGACCACAGGTTTCAGAAGAGACACGTGAAAGGAGTTAGGGATCCAGAGGGTAGTGGGCAGCCGAAGCTTATAAAAGACCGGGTTGATCCGCTGCAGGATCTCAAAGGGTCCGAGGAACCTGGGAGCGAATTTGCATGACGGCAAACTCAGCCGGATATTTCAGGAGTACAGCCAGACCTTGGTACCTTTGAAGAAACTGAGGTAGCTCTCTTCTCCTCGTATCTGCCTTTCGCTTCATGCGATTAACCACCAGCAGAATAGAGGACCGGGTTTGCTGCCAGATCCGTAGGAAGTCCCGGAATATAGAGTCAGCTGCAGGCACCTGGAACGAAGCAGACACAGGGAGAGGAATACGTGGATGTTGGCCAAAGACTATAAAGAATGGTGTGGAGGCGGTGGACTCACTTGTGTGGTTGTTTTAGGAGAACTCGGCCCAAGGAAGAAGATGTACCTAGTCATCATACCTGCCTGGAGATTAAGTGTTGTAAGTAGTTCTCCATGATCTGATTGATCCTCTCAACTTGGCCATGGGACTGGGGGTGGTAGGCTGAGGAAAAGTCCAGCTTTATATCGAGGAGTTTACAGAGGGCCCCCCAGAACTTTGAAGTTAACTGAACCCCCCGATCAGACACGACATGCAGAGGTAGGCCGTGTAGGCGAAAGATCTTCTGGATGAAGAGGTTGGCCAGTCAAGAAGCAGAAGGTAGGCCGGTCAGTGGAACAAAATGAGCCATCTTTGAGACTCGGTCCACCACCACCGAGACCATACTGCATCCAGCAGAGGGAGGCAGATCCGTGACAAAGTCCATTGCAATATGCTGCCAGGGAGCATTGGGCACAGGCAGCGACTGGAGCAGGCCAGCCGGTTTGGAGTGTGAAACTTTGTTTGCTGCGCACACTGTGCATGAGGAGACAAACTCCATGACATCTTTGGACAGCGTGGGCCACCAGAACTGATGGGCAATCAGGTCTCGGGACTTACGGACACCCGCGTGACCTGCAAATTTGGAGCTGTGTCCCCAGCGGAGGATTCTTCTTCTATCTGCCAGACACACAAAAGTCCTCCCCGGACCGATGTCTCTTGCAGAGGGTTGACAGAGATGATGCAGTATGGGTCAATGATATTTTGAGGAGACTCCTTGATGTCCTCTGTCTTGAATGACCTGGACAAGGCATGTGCCCTCACATTCTTGTCGGCAGGGCGGTAGTGGAGCACAAACTGGAACCGGGCAAAGAACAGCGACCACCTGGCTTGACGGGGTTCAGCCGTTGGGCCATCTGGAGATAGGTGAGGTTCTTGTGGTCGGTAAATGCCAAGATGGGGTGAGCTGCGCCCTCTAGAAGATGTCTCTACTCCTCCAGAGTCAATTTGATGGGCAGTAACTCCCCATCGAGTAATTGCGCTCTGCAGAAAAAAATAGTTTAGTTAAAGTAATAGCCACATACCACTGTCTTGCCTTTGGGGCCTCTCTGGAACAGAAGTGCGCCAGCACAAACAGAGGTGGCGTCCACCTCCAACGAAAACTGTAGAGATACATTAGGATGATGGAGGGTTGAGGCTGAAGTGAAGGCACTCTTCAAGCTATTAAATGCGGCCTCTGCCTTGTTTGGTGAGGGTAGAGATGGGAGCTGTTCGTGAGGAGAAGTTTGGGATGAACTAAAAGTTGGCGAATCCCAAGAACCGCTGTATGGCCCTTAAGCCTTGAGTGCGTGGCCATTCCAAGACACCCTTTACCTTCTCAGGATCCATCTTGAGACCTTAATCCGAGATAATGTAGCCCAGGAAGGGTACAGACTTTCTCTCGAACACGCACTTCTCCAGCTTGGCATACAGGCGAGTCTCCCTTAATCACAGCAAAACTTGACAGACATGTCTCTGATGATTCGTCGGGTCTGGAGAAAAAATTAAGATGTCATAGAGATAGACTAGAACACAGACAAAGAAGAGGTCACAGAAGATGTCATTAACGAACTCCTGGAAGACCGCGGGAGCGTTACACCAGGTATTCATAGTGCACGTCTTGAGTGTTAAATGCCGTCTTCCATTCGTCACCCCAGCGGCTCCGGATTAGGTTGTAAGCCCCACGCAGGTCTAGCTTGGAAAGAGTCTTGGCTCCTCGTATATGGTCAAAGAGTTCTGAAATCCGCTGCAAAGGGGATTCTATTTTTGACTGTGATCTCGTTGAGGCCCAGGTAGTCGATGCAAAGTCGAAGAGATCCGTCTTTCTTTTTAACAAAGAAGAACCCGGCCCCAGCCGGGGAGGAAGACTTTTGTATGAAACCACTCTCCAAATTCTCCTTAATATAGGAGGACATAGACTAAGTCTCTGGCAAGGAGAGAGAGTATACCCTTCCACAAGGAAGGGACACATCTGGAATGAGTTCAATAGAGCAGTCATACGCCCGGTGTGGGGGCAGCTCTCCGCCTCCCTCTTGCTGAAGACATCCGCAATCTGTGAATAGTGAGAAGGCAATCCTGCCAATGACTGAGGCAGGGGGGGGGGCTGGGTCGCATGAATCTGCCCCAGGTAGCGATTGAGGCACTTGGGACCCCACTGGAGAACCTCTCCAGAATTCCAGTCCAGAACTGGGGCATTTAGTCGAAGCCAAGGCAGGCCCAGCAGCACTGGGTTGACGGCCTTGGGCAGGACAATAAACGAGGCTATCTCTAAATGAAGGGCTACTTGGAGCCTCAGCGGTTTGGTCACAGCTACAATTAGGTCGGGCAGAGGCAGTCCATTCGCCGAGGCAACGAGTAACGGCCTCTTCAGGTGGGTTGTGGGCAACTGGAGAAGATCCACCATGTTTTTATTAATGGAGTTAGATGCGGATACTGAGTCCAGATAAACAGAGACCCGGTGCGTCTTTTCACCAGACACTATGGTCACGGGAATGGACAATTTGGAAGCAAGTCCTTCTCTACCCTGAGTTGTCTCCCCAACCAACCCTAAGCTCCGGGGCAAATTGGGGGCACAGACACACAAGATGGCCTCCGAGGCCGCAATACAGAAAGAGTCCTGAAGTGCGTCTACGTTGTATCTCCTGGATGGACAACTTGAAATGGTCCTTCTTCATAGACTCCTCTGGTGGAACAGCTGATGAGGGCAGCAGGGGTTTCTGAAATGTAAGAGCTGGCCTAGGGACTCCTCCTTCCCGATGAACCTCTTGGGACAGTTCTTGGATCCTCATGTCAATCCGGGTCGCAGAAGAATGAGGTCATCCAGGGTAGATGGCAGATCTCGGGCGGCAAGTCTGTCCTTAATTTCAGGGGAAAGTCCCTGCCAGAATGTAGCCACCAAGGCCTCGTTCTTCCAGGTTAGTTCCGCAGCCAGGGTGCGGAACTAAATGGCGTACTCTCCCACGGAGGTGTCCTCCTGGCGAAGGGTCAGCAGGGATGCAGCAGCCGATGAAACTCTCCCGGGTTCCTCAAATATAGTACGGAAAGTCTGTACGAACTGCTGTAACTCACGGGTCTCTGGTCCCTGACATTCTCAAATATGGTTCACCCACGTCAAGGCTTTGCCAGTGAGGAGAGAGATTATAAAGGCGATCTTTGCGTCATCAGAAGAAAAGGCCTCTGCATAGAATGTGAAGTGAATCTGGCATTGGTTCAGAAACCCCCGCAGGTCCTCGCTTTTCCATCATAGCGATGAGGTAGTGGCAGAGAAAATCGGGAGTTAAGACTGCCAGGAGGTGTAGAAGGAGGAACAGCAGAGGTAACAGGAGTAGGTGCCGGGAATGCTGCAGCTTGCGTATCCAGCCGATGTACAATGATGTTCACCGCCTGGAGGAGTTGGTCTTGTGGTGACCAGAGGTCTAGCATATCTGACCGCTTGGCTTGTGACTTCGTCATGGTCTTGGATTGACCAGCTTGGTTCATGGCCTGAGCGTACTGTCACGATCTGTGGGTATGTGGACACACTGGGCCGTACCGCCGTAGAGGGATAGCAGCTGGCCAACAGGATATCTAGTCAATGTCTATAGTTGGAAAAAGGGTACCTGTGGTAATTCAGACAGTAGCGATGGTAGGCTCGGACAGGACCTTGGCAGCAGGCAGACACCAGGCGCAGTGTAACACAGAAGGCATAGTATACGGCACAACACGACTCCAACGCTCTATGGAACAGGAACAGGGTCGGGAATATAGGATACGGGTAGCAGCTACAGGAACACTGGGAACTGGAAAACACTAAGGGACCATTTGCAAGACTAACATGGGTAAACACAATGTTCAGGCAATGAGGGAAGGGGCAGGGCCCTTCTAATAGTCCAGGGAGAATATGGGCTAATAACATAATTACTTCATGTGCGTGCTGGCCCTTTAAGGCCAGGCACAAGTGTGTACACGCGCGCCCTACGGGACACCGCAAAATGAAGTGAAAGTGAGCGCTGGCGTCTCATTAGGAGATGCGGGCCAGCGCTCACAGATCCACGGGTGCGGCCGTCGGGAGGTGAGTAGTCCCGACGACCCATGGCCATGGGTGTTACAATATGTACATAATATATATGGTTTTTTATTTAAATACTTATGGATTTTCTACATTGCTTGTCCGTAATCTCACTCATTATGTCATCCTTGATAAGGTGTTTTGGGGCATTTCATTTGTATCATCTTTCGCTTACTCTACCTTGGTACTTGAATGGCCACGATCTCATGACGTTTTCTATCCACTTGCTCCCCTCTGTGCAAGCTCCTGCCTACGGGTTGGAGCATGTGCATTAGTAATCTTCCGTACGCCGGCTGGTGTTTTAGGATCGCTATTCTTCATTCACATATAGTTTCCAGGACCCTGGTAATTTATGTACGCCCACAGTAAGGGCAGGTGTAATTTATTTATTACAATTATTCCTGCATAAATATACAAGTAATTACCCACATGCTCACTCTACTTCCCCCTGAGGAAGCTGCAAGGAGAGGCAGCGATACGCGTGGGGTAGATCTTCACACCACAGCCATCCCGGTCCCGGGTCATGTTCATTCAACTTATCACCTAATTCTCATTATTATATTTTTCATTGGCTTATGCATATTTTAACATTTTTTGCGTATAATTTTTTTCTTATTCTAGCATGTTAGAGCATTATTGGTGATGTTTTAGGAAACAGGTTTGCCAACTGCATTGTGAGTCATTATGCTCGCTTCACCTTCCTAGGTCCCAATGCATTTGTCTTTTCTGAAGTTATTTAGAGATTTGCTTAGCTTAGGGCCTTTCAAATTCTCTTTATAGGAGTGCAGTGCAGTGCAGTGAAGTACTCATTTCTTTGACCCGTGGTTCAGTATATGTCCAACCTTATATCCCATAAAATTTGATACATATATTGTGGTTGTGGTTCTGCCATGTTCATTTTACATGGGCTTGCCTTTGATGTTTTTAATTGTTTTTAGCTTGTGTGCTATTATCATTAACCCCTTGAAGCCCAAGCCATTTTTTATTTTGGTTTTTTACTCCCCACCCTCACACCACTCCACTGACAGAAAAATTAAAAAGTTATGGCTCATAGAAATGAGCCATAACTTTTTAATTTTTCTGTCAGTGGAGTGGTGTGAGGGTGTAGGAGGAGTTGTAGTTTCTACTAGCACTGTTTAAAGTACCATATTATGTACTGGGAAACGGAAAAAAAACTTCTTTGGGTGGAATTGGAAAAAAAACTGTGATTCCTCCGTATTCTTTTGGGTTTAGTTTTTATGTCTTTAACCGTGCTTAAAAAACAACAATTTAAATTTATTCTGCTAGTCAATACGATTACGTTGACACCAAATTTATATAGTTTTCCTAATGTTTTACTCCTTTTACATTCTCCTGACAACTTCTATAGCGTCTCTATGATTTACAGCACAGCACAGCGAGATCTCGCTGTGAATGACAGGAGAAGTGGTCAGGAGAATGAATACACATCACGTCCTGGCTGGAGGTAATGTATATTCATTGTCATGACATATGAGTAGCGTTATAGTGTGTATATGTGACTGCACATAGCGATATAGCTATCTGCAGTGTAAATGAATGTAGAGAAGTGTATGACGCTGATTGGTCACTGATTGGTCAGCGTCATACACTCCTCTGTACAGCGCCCACTTGGTCATATAGTAAAACACGCCCAGTTGTCCATTGAGAAACTCATTAGCATAAAGCTCATATAGGTCGTTACTCCGTAAAAAATTATAGTTTTTCTAAATAAAAAACACTGCTGTAATCTATATTACAGCGCCGATCACATCATGTACAATATAGGCCACATATAATGTGGTGACAGAGCCTCTTTAAACCAGCGATCTGGCAAGGGAGACGTTGGAATAAAGAAAGTGTTCTGCGGTCATGGCTGCCGGCGAACGTGGGCACAACTGTACCCCCCTCTTGCGCCCCCTCTTCTTAGGTCCAGAACGTAAGAGGAACTTCTTGATGAAAGCTGCAGCAATAATGTTCTCTTCAGGCTCCCAAGACCTCTCCTCAGGACCAAACCCTTTCCAGTCCACCAGATAGAAAGTCCTCCCTCCTACCCCCTTAAAGTCCAGGATTTCCTTTACTTCAAAGATGTCAGAAGAACCTCTGGGAGCAACTGCAGAACCAGGGGATATGCTGAAACAGTTCAGGGCCACATGTTTTGGTTGAGATAAAAGGAATGAGTTGGGGGATTTTCAGAGTAGGAGGCAGACGAAGCTTATAGGATACAGGGTTTATTTGTTGTAACAACTCGAAGGGGCCGAGGAACCTGGGAGCGAATTTGTGTGAAGGGATCTTCAGACGAATGTTCCTTGAAGAGGGCCAGACCTGGATTCTGGGGAGAAATTGAGGTGGAAGCCTTCTATTCTTATCGGCATATGCTTTCATGCGATCAACTGCATGAAGAATCGCGGATTTGATGCCAGATGTAAAGAAAAGTCCCGAAGGAAGAATTCGCTGCAGGCACTTGAGACATAGTTGTCACAGGAAGAGACACTCGTGGATGCTGTCTGTATGCAATGAAGAACAGAGCGGAAGCAGTAGACTCACTTGTATGGTTATTGTATGAGAATTCCACCCAAGGCAGAAGCTGTACCCAATTGTCATGTTGGATAGAGACATAACCATGGAGATAATTCTCTAGTATTTGGTTGATCTTTTCCACTTGACCGTTAGACTGTGGGTGACAGGCAGAAGAAAAATCCAGCTTCACATCTAAAAGGTTACATAGGGCTCTCCAGAATTTAGACGTGAACTGTACATCCCGGTCAGACACAATATAAATAGGTAGTCCATGTTGACAAAAGATGTGTTGAATGAACAGATCTGCCAGACGAGGAGCTGAGGGAAGGCCCGTTAAAGGAACGAAATGTGCCATCTTGGAGAAACAGTCCACTACTACCCAGATTGTAGTACATCCAGCAGAAGGGGGAAGGTCAGTGATAAAGTCCATGGCAATGTGTTGCTAGGGAGTATCAGGCTTTGTTAGAGTCTGGAGCAGACCAGCAGGTTTAGGGTATGTTCACACGCAAACGCAAAATACGTCTGAAATTACGGAGCTGTTTTCAGGCGAAAACAGCTCCTGAATTTCAGAAGTTTTTGCAAGTACTCGCGTTTTTCGCGGCGTCTTTTACGGACGTAATCGTAGCTGTTTTTTATTGGAGTCTTTGACGCGGGCGTATTTTTACGCGCCGTCTTTTGACAGCGACGCGTAAAATTACACCTCGTCTGAACAGAACATCATAAGACCCATTGCAAGCAATGGGCAGATGTTTTCAGACGTATTGGAGCCGTCTTTTCAGGCGTAATTCGAGGCGTAAAACGGCTGAATTACATCTGAAAATAGGTCGTGTGAACATACCCTTAGAGTGAGAAGACTTATTTAGGGCACAATTAGCACAGGAGAAAACAAAGTCCAAGACATCTCTAGGTAGCGAGGGCCACCAATAATGACGAGCAATAAAATCTTACAGGCGCCAGTATGCCCGGCCAGTTTGGAATTATGCCCCCAGCGGAAAATTATTTTCCTGTCAGCAGGGCGGACAAAAATCTTTCCAGGGGGAATGTCTTTGATCATAAGTGGTTTTACAGCAATAATCCTGGAAGGATCAATAATGTGTTGAGGTTTTTCATCAGAGTCGTCAGTTTCGAGTGCCCGAGACATCGGCATTAATGTTTTTGTCCCCAGGACGGAAGTGAAGAAATAGAAATCTGGCGAAGAACAGCGTCCATCTGGCTTGACAAGGGTTCAGTCACTGTGCAGACTGTAGATATGTAACATTTTTGTGATAAGTGTAGATGATGGGATGAGCAGACCCCTCTAGCAGATGTCTCCATTCTTCCAAGGCTAACTTGACAGCGAGTAATTCTCAGTCCCCAATGTATTTGAACTCAGCAAGGGAGAAGAGTTTGGAGAAGAATCCGAAAGGTACTACCTTCCCCTTGGGATTCTTTTGAAACAGGAGTGCTCCAGCACCAATGGAAGAGGCATTAACTTCCATGGAAAACTGTTGAGTAACACCAGGATGACGAAGAACATAGGCAGAAGTGAAGGCGATCTTGAGGTTGGAGAATGCCGACTCTGCCTCAGGGGTCCAATCCTTAGCGTTCACTCCCTTTCTGGTAAGAGCTGAAATGTGAGCCATAATTTGGGATGAACTGACGATAAAAATTAGCGGATCCAAAAAATCTCTGTATGGCTTGGAGACCCTGAGGATGTGACCACACCAAGACAGACTTCACCTGTTCTGGATCCATTTGAAGGCCACGATCGGAGACAATATAGCCCAGGAAAGGCAAGGACCTCATTTCAAATACAAACTTCTCCAGTTTTGCGTATAATTTATTTCCCCTTAGCTGCAACAACACTTAGCGTATATGCTTTCGATGCGTCGTAAGATCAGGTGAGTAGATCAAGATGTTGTCCAGATAAACCACCACATAGACATACAGAAGATCACGGAAGACGTCGCTCACAAATTCTTGGAACACTGCTGGAGCGTTACACATTCCAAAGGGCATGCCAAGACACTCGTAGTAACTGCCTCGGGTGTTATATGCGGATTTCCATTAGTCACTCTTGCGTATACCAATCAGGTTATAGGCTCCACGTAGATCCCCGAATCATGTCGAAGACCTCAGAAATGAGCGACAAGGGGTACTTGTTTTTTACCGTGACTTGGTTTAACCCACGGTAATCAATGTACGGTCGGATTGACCCATACTTTTCGTCCATGAAGGAGAATCCGGCTCCGGCTGGTGAAGTAGACTTCCTGATGAACCCCCTCATCAGGTTCTCCTTGACATACTTCGACATGGCCTGGGTTTCAAGCAAGGAAAGCGGGTAGATCTGCTCACGACTGAATGAGACTTCAGGGAGCAACTCAGTAGGACAGTCATATGGTAGATGAGGAGGATGGACTTCTGCCTCCTTTTTGCTGAACACATCCGCATAGCTGGCATACTGTGGAGGCAATCCAGAGAGTGACTGAGGTAGTGGGGAAGGAACGGGACGAACCTGAGGCAGGCAGTAGTGTAGACATCGGGGACCCCAGGGAAGGACCTGCCTGGAATTCCAATCAAGGACTGGAGCGTGTTGGCGAAGCCATGGCAATCTCAGCAGGATGGGGTTGATAGCTTTGGATAAGACATAGAAAGCTATCAGCTCTGAATGGAGGACTCCTATCTGTAGACTCAGTGGTTTGGTAATAGACAGGATAGGGTCAGGCAGAGGTTGTCCATCTAATGAGACGACCACCAGAGGTTTCTCCAGAGGAACTGTGGTTAAGTGTAGACGATCAACTAAGTCCTGCTGGATAAAATTTGCAGGAGAATCCAGAGTGCGATCCTTCAACAGTGATAATGGACACCGGGATAGAAAGTCTGGGAGAGAATTTAGTGGACAAAGAAGATTCACCTAGGATTGTCTCTCCAATCAAGTCTAGGTGCTGGAGTTTCCCGGCTTTTGCTGCAGGCATTGGCGCATGAAATGTCCCTTGTGGCCACAGTACAGACATAACCCAGTCGGTCATCAGCGTTGCCGTTCCTTTTCAGACAGTCGAAGTCTGTCTACCTGCATAGGCTTCTCCGGAGGTGCAGCAGAACAGGGCAGTAGTGGCCTTTGAAATTTTGGTGCCAATCGACAAGACCTTATCTCCCGATGAATTTCCAGAGAACACTCTTGGATCTGATCCGGGGTGCCAGAAGTATTAGGGCATTCAAGGCAACAGAAAGCTCTCGAGCTGCCAGTTCATCCTTTATGTGAGAGGCAAGGCCCTGCCAGAAAAGCCTCATTATTCCAGGTCAGCTCCACTGCCAGTGTACGGAAGGAGATGGCATATTCCCCTACAGTTGACTCCCCTTGGTTGAGGGCCCTCAGTGAGGCAGCTGCGGAAAATGTTCGACCCGGTTCCTCGAACACTGTACAGATAGTCTCTAGAAACAGTGGTAAATCAGAGAATTCCGGGCCCTCTAATTCCAAGATGGAGTTCGCCAATGCCAGAGATTTACCAGAGAGAAGAGAAATAATAAAAGCCACTTTGACCTCAACAGAGGGGAAGAGATGGGTACGTAACTTGAAGTGGATCGTACACTGATTAATGAAGCCTCTACAGGTCTTAGGATCCCCGTCATAGCGAGGAGGTAGTGGCAACAAAATTTTAGATCCAGGACAGGCAGAAGGGATAGCAGGTGGTGGAGCAGTGGAAGAAGCCAGGCGAGATCCAAAGGGTTAATTATGTAGTTTACAACCTGTAGGAGCTAATCCTGGCATGACCGGATGTTATGGCAGGAAGAAGGGGAAGGGGATAAGTGAGCCCTAATCTACCCACCACCCTGTCCCTGCCTACTTGCAACGACCCGCCCTAGGCGACGGGGTACAACTGGGCGGCGGTCCCTACTCTGACTAAGTGCAAGGGAATACAAACAGGGAACAAGCAAGGGAAGGGGCAGTAGCCCACGGAACACCGTGAGGAAACCAGAGTGGTCAACGAGCCAGTCAGAATCAGGATGTCACGAAGTATACGAACGCAGAGCAAGGAGCAGGAAGCAAGCCGGGGTCAGAGCGAAGCAGGATAAGCGGAAGCTGTAGCAAGGCTGAAGCAAGGCAGTAGCAGGCTGGAGCAAGGCTGTAGCAGGGCCAGGGAACCAGGAAGAATCACAAGCAATGAGGAAGAGAAAACGGCAGGTATAAATGGACAGGGGGCGGAGCTAACTCCGACTGACCAGGCCGCGATAGGCTCTCCCACTCCTGAGCCTGCCACCCTGATTGGTGGGAGCCGGAGTCAGTCTAAGAGGTCCGGCCTCAGGTGTCGATTGATTAATCCTAGGAGTATCCACAGACGTAGTGCCTGGCAGATCCTTTACAGTACCCCCCCCTTTTATGAGGGGCCACCGGACCCTTACTAAGAGGACCTGGTTTAGTGGGGAAGAGAAGGTGGAACCTCCTGACCAATACCCCAGCGTGAACATCTCGAGCAGGTACCCAAGTCCTCTCCTCCGGCCCGTATCCTCTCCAATGGACAAGGTACTGGAGGGAGCCCTGGATCATCCTACTGTCCACAATCTTGGCCACCTCGAATTCCACCCCCTCAGGGGTGAGAATGGGAACAGGAGGTTTCCTCGAGGGGGACCAGGACGGGGAGCAGCGTTTAAGGAGGGAGGCATGAAAGACGTCGTGTATGCGAAAGGATGGGGGCAGCTCCAGACGGAAGGATACAGGGTTGAGGACTTCAATGACCTTATAAGGCCCAATAAATCGGGGAGCAAACTACCTGGACGGGACCTTAAGGTGCAAGTTCCTAGACGACAACCACACCAGATCCCCGACGACAAACCGGGGGTTAGCAGAACGTCTTCTATCAGCCTGAATTTTTTGTACGCTCTGGGACGCCTCTAGGTTCTTCTGAACCTGGGCCCAGACTGTGCACAGTTCCCGATGAACGAACTCTACCTCGGGATTATTGGAACTACCAGGAGAAACGGAGGAGAACCGTGGATTAAACCCAAAATTACAGAAAAACGGGGAGACCCCTGACGAGTTACTGACCCGGTTATTCAGGGAAAATTCGGCGAGGGGAATGAATGAGACCCAATCAAATTGACAGTCAGAGATGAAACACCTTAAATATTGTTCCAGGGATTGATTAGTCCTCTCTGTTTGGCCATTAGTTTCGGGATGGAAGGCGGAGGAGAAGGACAGATCAATCTCCAACTTTTTACAAAAGGCTCTCCAAAATAATGAAACAAATTGTACCCCTCTGTCAGAAACTATATTGACTGGGACCCCATGGAGACGCAGAATGTGTTTAACAAACAAAGAAGCTAACGTTTTGGCGTTCGGTAGTTTCTTAAGGGGCACAAAGTGGCACATCTTGCTGAAGCGGTCTACTACCACCCACACCACCGACTTGCCTTGAGATGGAGGCAAATCGGTGATAAAATCCATGGAGATATGGGTCCAAGGTCTCTGGGGAATGGGCAAAGAACGTAGTAAGCCCGCAGGTCGGGACCTGGGGGTCTTAGACCTAGCACAAACCTCACAAGCGGCGACGTAAGCCCTAACGTCTTTAGGCAACCCAGGCCATCAATAGTTTCTGGTAATGAGGTGTTTGGTACCCAAGATGCCAGGATGACCAGATAGTGCGGAGTCATGGTTTTCCCTAAGTACCCTTAGCCGGTATTGCAGGGGGACAAACAACTTGTCCACAGGGAGGTTCCCGGGAGCTGAACCTTGATCAGCCGCAATATCATAGACTAAATCAGAATCAGTGGCAGAAACGATTATACCAGGGGGTAAAATACAAGCAGGATCCTTCTCCGAAGGAGGATTGGCCATGAAACTACGTGACAGTGCATCAGCCTTAATATTTTTGGACCCAGCCCTATAGGTAACCAAAAAGTTAAATCTGGCAAAAAATAGCGCCCATCGAGCTTGTCTCGGATTAAGCCTCCGGGCAGATTCTAGGAAAACCAGATTCTTGTGGTCAGTAAGGACCGTTACCTGGTGTCTGGCCCCCTCCAGGAAGTGACGCCACTCTTCAAAAGCCCATTTAATGGCTAAAAGTTCGCGGTTGCCAATATCATAGTTACTCTCCGTGGGCGAAAACTTCCTGGAGAAGTAAGCACAGGGGCGGAGATGGGTGAGGGACCTGGTACCCTGAGACAAGACAGCCCCCACTCCCACCTCGGACGTATCAACCTCCACGATAAATGGCTCCCTTTGGTTGGGCTGAACCAGCACTGGGGCCGAGATAAAGCACTTCTTGAGGGTCTCAAAAGCCTGGACGGCCTCAGGAGGCCAGTGGAGGACATCAGCACCCTTGCGAGTGAGGTCCGTAAGAGGCTTAGCGACGACCGAGAAGTTGGCAATAAATCTCCTGTAATAGTTAGCGAACCCCAAAAAACACTGTAGCGCCTTCAGGGAGGCAGGTTGGACCCATTCCGCCACAGCCTGAACCTTGGCAGGGTCCATGCGGAATTCATGAGGAGTGAGGATTTGACCCAAAAATGGTATCTCCTGTACCCCAAACACACATTTTTCGGTTTTCGCAAACAGATTATTTTCCCGGAGGACCTGGAGCACCTTCCTGACATGCTCCACGTGAGAGGACCAATCCTTGGAAAACACCAGTATGTCATCAAGGTACACTACAAGAAAAATTCCCAGGTAATCTCTCAGAATTTCATTAATAAAATTCTGGAAGACAGCAGGGGCATTACACAACCCAAAGGGCATGACCAGGTATTCGAAATGACCTTCGGGCGTGTTAAACGCAGTCTTCCACTCATCCCCCTCTTTGATACGGATAAGGTTATACGCCCCCCGTAGATCAAACTTAGAGAACCATTGGGCCCCCTGAACCTGATTAAAAAGATCCGGAATCAAAGGAAGGGGATACTGGTTCCTTACAGTGACCTTATTCAAGTTACGATAGTCAATGCACGGCCTAAGACCACCATCCTTCTTCCCCACGAAGAAGAAGCCAGCACCTACAGGAGAAGTAGAGGGGCGAATGAAACCCTTGGCCAGGCATTCTTGGATATATTCCCTCATGGCTTCACGTTCAGGACATGAAAGATTAAATATCCTACCCTTAGGAAGCTTAGCACCTGGTACCAAATCGATAGCGCAATCGTAATCTCTATGAGGGGGCAACACCTCGGAGGCCTCCTTAGAGAAAACATCAGCGAAGTCCTGAACAAACTCAGGTAGTGTGTTTACCTCCTCACGGGGAGAAATAGAGTTAACCGAAAGACATGACGTCAGGCATTCACTACCCCATTTGGTGAGATCCCCAGTATTCCAATCAAACGTGGGATTATGCAACTGCAACCAGGGAAGACCTAATACCAGATCGGACAATAATCCCTGCATCAACAGTACAGAGCACTGCTCCAAATGCATGGAGCCAACAAGGAGTTCAAAAACAGGAGTATGCTGAGTAAAATAACCATTAGCAAGAGGAGTGGAGTCGATACCCAGTACCGGGACAGGATTAGGCAAATCAATAAAAGGCATTTTTAGAGACATAGCAAATTCCACAGACATGATATTAGCAGATGAGCCTGAATCCACGAAGGCACTGCCGGTGGCAGACCGACCACCAAACGAGACCTGAAAGGGAAGCAAAATTTTATTGCGTTTCATATTAACGGGAAATACCTGTGCGCCCAAGTGACCTCCCCGATGATCACTTAGGCGCGGAAGTTTTCTGGCTGCTTATTCTTGCGCCTGGGACAGGTGTTCAGTTGGTGCTTGTCATCCCCACAATAGAAGCAGAGACCATTCTTCCTGCGGAACTCTCTACGTTGTCGGGGGGACACGGAGGCCCCGAGTTGCATAGGTACCTCCGAGTCTTCCGTGGAAGAGCGAGGGGACGGGACCTCGGGGGGAATCGCAGGGAAGTCAGAGCGGAAAACACTGAAACGTTCAAGCTGTCGTTCCCTGAGACGTCGGTCAAGTCGTACAGCTAAGGCCATAACCTGGTCTAGGGAGTCAGAAGAGGGGTAGCTAACAAGCAGATCCTTCAGGGCGTTAGATAAGCCTAACCTAAACTGGCACCTTAGGGCAGGGTCATTCCACCGAGAAGCTACGCACCACTTTCTAAAGTCCGAACAGTATTCCTCAACAGGTCTCCTACCCTGTCGTAAGGTCACCAGCTGGCTCTCGGCCAAGGCAGTCCTGTCAGTCTCGTCGTAAATGAGTCCGAGGGCAGAGAAAAAACGATCAACGGAGGAAAGTTCAGGGGCGTCAGGAGCCAAGGAGAAGGCCCACTCTTGGGGCCCTTCCTGGAGTCGGGATATAATGATTCCCACCCGCTGGTTCTCGGAACCTGAGGAGTGAGGTTTTAGACGGAAGTAAAGTCTGCAACTCTCCCGAAAGGAGAGAAAAGTCTTACGGTCCCCTGAGAACCGGTCAGGAAACTTGAGGTCAGGTTCTAGAGGTGAGGCGAGTTGTTCTACTATGGCAGCGTCAGGCTGGTTGACCCTCTGAGCCAGGGCCTGGACCTGTAGGGAGAGGCCCTGCATCTGCTGGGTCAGGGTCTCAAGGGGGTCCATGATAGAGTAGGAGAAAGGGTAGACTAGGTATAGGCTTGTGATTATGTTATGGCAGGAAGAAGGGGAAGGGGATAAGTGAGCCCTAATCTACTCACCGCCCTGTCCCTGCCTACTTGCAACGACCCGCCCTAGGCGACGGGGTACAACTGGGCGGCGGTCCCTACTCTGACTAAGTGCAAGGGAATACAAACAGGGAACAAGCAAGGGAAGGGGCAGTAGCCCACGGAACACCGTGAGGAAACCAGAGTGGTCAACGAGCCAGTCAGAATCAGGATGTCACGAATTATACGAACGCAGAGCAAGGGGCAGGAAGCAAGCCGGGGTCAGAGCGAAGCAGGATAAGCGGAAGCTGTAGCAAGGCTGAAGCAAGGCAGTAGCAGGCTGGAGCAAGGCTGTAGCAGGGCCAGGGAACCAGGAAGAATCACAAGCAATGAGGAAGAGAAAACGGCAGGTATAAATGGACAGGGGGCGGAGCTAACTCCGACTGACCAGGCCGCGATAGGCTCTCCCACTCCTGAGCCTGCCACCCTGATTGGTGGGAGCCGGAGTCAGTCTAAGAGGTCCGGCCTCAGGTGTCGATTGATTAATCCTGGGAGTATCCACAGACGTAGTGCCTGGCAGATCCTTTACACCGGAGGTCACGAAAGTCCGCTTCATAATCTCAACTGCTGTTTTGGGTTGACCAGCAAAAAACATTGCCTGAGCGTACTGTCATGGCTATGGGGTATGTGGACCCACTATACCACTCCGCCATAGCGGAGTAGCAGCTGGCCAAACAACGTAGTCTTTAGGACATGGGTAGAAGATCCGGCAAACATTCGGCGTGGCAGACACTTGGCGTCCAGACATGTGGCGTAGCAACACGTGGTGTAGCAGACACTTGGCACAGATGACATTTGGCACAGATTATACTGAAGACAATAGACACTCCGACACTAGATTTCGCACTGGAACAAACACAATTATTGGATATGGGATACAGGAAATGGGAACACTGGATACAGTGGGACCATTTGCAATGACCAACTTGGACAGACACAACAATGTTCAGGCAAGGAGAGGAAGGGCAGAGCCCTTTTTAAAGTCCAGGGTGTATAGGGATTGGCCAGGGGACTTTGCAAACCTCGTACCTGGCCTTAAAGGGCCAGCGCGCGCGCACCCCGCAGGAAACGGTGCGGAGCTGCAGTGGCGTGTGCCTGCGTCTCTGGGGAGGAAGACACCGGCATGAAGAAAGTGTTCTGTGGTCACGGCTGCCGATAAGTAGGATGTGTAGGCGGTCAGCGACTGCAGGCACAACATTGTCATTTCACTTTCTATCCCAGTATCACCTGTTCTGTCAGAGATTAACATAGGAAGAAAGTGAACTGTATAATTTTAGAAGCCATGGGGATCCACCACACGTGGGACTGTACCGAGAGCTTGTCCACACCTACCCAGTCAACCATAATGTTGCACATGTAGGACACCGGGAACGCTCAAAAACTGATAACTGGGGAACCTACAGTATATGTACGGATACATTTTATTTTAGTCAGATTCATTTGCAGGTTCAATGATTTAGATACTCATTCCTAAAGTCTGGCTATTTCCTTTTTGGCGCTTAATCAGATTTAGTGAATAGCTACAGTGAGAAAGCAATATCCAAAACGTCTGCCAGCATTGTTAGGGCCTGTTCACGTTTGCCTTCCGTTTGGTCTTTCCGTTCATCTGTTCCATCAGAAGAACAGATGAACAGAAAGAAAAACGGAAATTATCGTTTCCGTTTGCAATACCATTAATTTCAATGGTATTTTCTTTCAGTTGGCTCCAGTTTGCGTCCATTCTGCTAGGTTTCCATTTTTTTTTTTTACAAAAAAAATATCACAGCAAAAAATGAAACCAATGAAAAGGATGCAAACGGAAACCAAATTAAATGAAAAAACAAATACCACTGAAATCAATGGTAATGCAGACGGAAACAATACTTTCCGATTATCTTTCTGTTCATCTCACAAAAAAGATGAACGGAAAGACTAAACGGAAGGAAAACTTGACGTGAACAGTCCCTTACATAAAGTTGGGGAACAGGTCTGAAGTGTGTATTGTGTCTGATGTTGAAGGTGTGGGTTCCCTATAAAGTGTGTCGCCTGCATCTGATCTGGGTGTGTAGAACACAGCAAGCATAACAAGCTAATGTGACACTGTGACTATGTATGTGTAATAGTTGCTTACACCCACATGACGCATACTAAACGTGTACGGAGACGATACACATCTGTACGTCTTGTCTTTGTGCTAGAGTCGGACTGTAGTCCAGAAACATGTCCGTGTCGTTCCCGCTTTCCTACTCATACACATTGGACACTGAGAAGTTGGTGAATGTCAACCTCTGCACTGTATAGACTTGAGCTCGGCACCGGAATCCCTGAACATGTTCTTCCACACGTGCTGCGTTCTACCCAAACTCTCGTGACTAAACTGATTGGTCACAAGCAGATTTTAAGACACAACTAAGGAGTGGTTGGAAATATCAAGGAGTGTCACACAAACGCTGGTACGCCCTAACAGAGCTAGACCTGTACAGACTTCACTGGCAAGGAAGTTGTCAGAGAGACACATCTGTTGAGCTGTGTGTGACTTTTGCGTTCGTCCATTTAACCAGGAATTTGTTCACATTGCCCTGTATTCCAACTCTACATATACGCACATCGCTTACCATGTTGTCCTCATCTTCCCCTCTGAAAACTGCCCTGGCATCAGAAGTCTTTCTGTGGCAAAATGAATCTTCCTTAGCCGTCCCTTCCGATAATTGCCTGAGGAGCGGGGCTAGCGGCGACCAGCGTGTTAAAGAGCAAGTAATGATGACAGTAAAGAGGCAGAAGCCGAAGAATTCGCAGTCGTCCACCTTGAATTACGGCTCTAGAGGTAAATGGATATTGAACCTGATTTCTAGTGCTCTAATGTAATAATGGGCCGTGTCGCTACAAAGCGATTTCTGGAAATGATGCGTCTTTTTATTTTTTTACTGAGGCAATATGAAAGTGTTGTTCTTAAGGCAATTTTGTGCTCAGTTGTGGTTTTTTTTTTCTCCAAACGCAGCATGCGTTTTTTTCAGTCGTTTTTTTTCCATAGGCTTCTCTAAAACGACTTAAAAAAACACCAGAAAAAAGCACGTTCACACACAGCGTTTTGCTGCATTTTTGTGCGTTTTTCTTGTGGCGTTTTTAATGGCTTCTTTGCAGCCTTTTTTTAATGCAGTTTTAAGTTCAAGCGGATGTTACCGTCTGTAGCAAAATATCAAATGCACTACTCACGACTGCGTTTTGTTTTGTGGCGTTGAGGCAATTTTGTGGTCATTGTTTTTGTTTTTTTTTACTAAACACAACATGCTTTGTGTATGGCGTTTTTTCAGGCGTTAGGGTATGTGCACACACAAAATCAAAAACGTCTGAAAATACAGAGCTGTTTTCAAGGGAAAACGGCTCCTGATTTTCAGCCGTTTTTTAAGCAAACTTGCGTTTTTTAAGGCAGTTTTTGAGGCAATGAAAAACGGCTCAAGAACTGACATGCACTTCTTTTTCGTGGGCGTTTTTTTATGTGGCAGTTTTTCAAAACGGCTGCGCAAAAAAAAGTGCTGTCAGAACAGAACGCCGTTTTTCCCATTGAAATCAATGGGCAGATGTTTGGAGGCGTTCTGCTTCCAATTTTTCTGCCGTCTACGGCCTGAAAAACAGCCGAAAATAAGCCGTGTGAACAAGCCCTTATTCCCAAAGCACAGTGTGTGTAGCGCATTTAATATTTTACTATAGACTTTAACCTGGCAGCACTTAGGCTGGGTTCACATGAGCACATTAACGTCCGTAATGGACGGACGTATTTCGGCCGGGAGTCCCGGACCGAACTCAGTGCAGGGAGCCGGGCTCCTAGCATCATAGATATGTACGATGCTAGGAGTCCCTGCCTCGCTGCAGGACAACTGTCCCGTACTGTAATCATGTTTTCAGTACGGGACAGTAGTTCCACGGAGAGGCAGGGACTCCTAGCATCGTACATAACTATGATGCTAGGAGCCCGGCTCCCTGCAGTGAGTTCGGTCCGGGACTTCCGGCCGAAATACGTCCGTCCATTACGGACGTTAATGTGCTCGTTTGAACCCAGCCTTAGGGTATGTGCACACGCTAGCTTGCTTTTACGTCTGAAAAGACAGACTGTTTTCAGGAGAAAACAGCTGCCTCGTTTCAGACGTAAATGCAGCTCCTCGTATTTTGCGAGGCTTCTCTGACAGCCGTAAATTTTGAGCTGCTCTTCATTGAGTTCAATGAAGAACGGCTCAAATTACGTCTGAAAGAAGTGTCCTGCACTTCTTTTGACGACGCGTAAATGACAGGTTTGTCTGCACAGTACGTCGGCAAACCCATTCAAATGAATGGGCAGATGTTTGCCGACGTATTGGAGCCCTATTTTCAGACGTAAAACGAGGCATTATACGCCTCGTTTACGTCTGAAAATAGGTCGTGTGAACCCAGCCTAAAAAATGCACGGCAAAATGCTCACAGAAACGACATTAAAAATGGCATAAAAAAGTGTGTGAATAGAACCTTAAAACGCTTTAAAAAAATGTTTTCCACTTTAATAACACTGGCTTTTTTTAAACATTTTATGTTTCAGTTTAACCCCTTAATGACCGGGCCATTTTGCACATTAATGACCAAGGATTATTTCTTGTTTTTTCACGGTCGCATTCCAAAAGTCGTAACTCTTTTTTTATTCCGTCGACATAGCCGTATAAGGGCTTGTTTTTTGCAGGACGAGTTGTATTTTGTAATTGTACCATTTTTAGATGCTTATAACATATTGATTAACTTTTATTAACTTTATTTTAGGAGAAAATTGAAAATAAGCAGCTATTCCAGCATTGATTTTCACGTTATAAATTTACGCCGTTTACTATGCAGCGTAAATAACATGCTAACTTTATTCTATGGGTCGGCACGATTACGGGGATACCAAATATGTAAAGGTTTTATATGTTTTTTTCTACGTTTGCACAATAAAAACCCTTTTAGAAAAAAATTACTTGTTTTTGCATCGCCGCGTTCCAAGAGCCGTCATTTTTTTATTTTTCCGTAGATGTGGCCGTACGTGGGCTTGATTTTTGCGGGACAATGTGTAGTTTTCATTAGTACTATTTTGGGGTACATAGGACTTATAGATTAACTTTTATTTTATTTTTTATGGGGGGAATGGGAGAAAAGAGAGAATTTTGTCGTTGTTTTTTGCGTTTTCTTTGGACGCCGTTCATCCGGCGGTTTAATTAATATGTTCATTTTATTGGTCAAGTTGTTACGATCGCGGGGATACCATATATGTGTATGTGTGATTTGTTTTGACCGTTTTACTAAATAAAACCACTTTTTGGGCCACTTTATTTCACTTTGACTGTAATTTTATTTTTATTTTTTTCACAAACTTTATTTAACTGTTTTACATTTTTTTTTTTTTTGTCCCACCAGGGGACTTCACTATGTGATGTGCCGATCGCATATATAATGCTTTGGTATACTTCGTATACCAAAGCATTATTGCCTGTCAGTGTAAAACTGACAGGCAACCTGTTAGGTCATGCCTCTGGCATCGCCTAACAGGCAGATGCTGAAGACAGACCTGGGGGTCTTTGTTAGACCCCCGGCTGTCATGGAAACCCGACGGCGACCCGCGATTTGTTTGCGGGGGCGCCGATCGGGTGACAGAGGGAGCTCCCCCCTCTGTCAAACACATTAAATGCCGCTGTCACTATTGACAGCGGCATTTAATGGGTTAAACTGCCGGAATCGGCGCGCGCTTCGATTCCGGCAGTTGCAGCAGGAGCCAGGCTGTGTAGAACAGCCGTGCTCCTGCCGCTGATCGCGTGGGTAAACTGTCAGTACCCGCGCGATCACAGGACGGATATATCCGTCCTCCTGCGCGAACTAGCAGCTGCTGAGGACGGATATATCCGTCCTTCGGCGTTAAGGAGTTAAAGAGGCTCTGTCACCAGATTTTGCAACCCCTATCTCCTATTGCAGCAGATCGACGCTGCAATGTAGATAAGAGTAACGTTTTTCTTTTTAAAAAACGAGCATTTTTGGCCAAGTTATGACCATTTTTATATTTATGTAAATGAGGCTTTCTAAAGTACAACTGGGCGTGGTTAAAGTACAACTGGGCGTGTATTGTGTGTGTACATCTGGGCGTTTTTACTTCTTTTACTAGCTGGGTGTTGTGAATAGAAGTGAATGATGCTGACGAATCAGCATCATCCACTTCTCTTTACAACGCCCAGCTTCTGGCAGTGCACAGACACACAGCGTGTTCTCGAGAGATCACGCTGTGACGTCACTTCCTGCCCCAGGTCCTGCATCGTGTCGGACGAGCGAGGACACATCGGCACCAGAGGCTACATTTGATTCTGCAGCAGCATCGGCGTTTGCAGGTAAGTCGATGTAGCTACTTACCTGCAAACGCTGATGCTGCTGCAGAATCAACTGTAGCCTCTGGTGCCGAGGTGTCCTCGCTCGTCCGACATGATGCAGGACCTGGGGCAGGAAGTGAGTGACGTCACAGCGTGATCTCTCGAGAACACGCTGTGTGTCTGTGCACTGCCAGAAGCTGGGTGGTAACGAAGAGAAGTGGATGATGCTGATTCGTCAGCATCATACACTTCTATTCACAACGCCCAGCTAGTAAAACAAGTAAAAACGCCCAGATGTACGCACATAATACACGCCCAGTTATACTTTAACTTTAAACACGCCCAGTTGTACTTTAGAAAGCCTCATTTACATAAATATAAAAATGGTCATAACTTGGCCAAAAATGCTTGTTTTAAAAAAAAACAACAAAAAAAACGTTACTCTTATCTACATTGCAGCGCCGATCTGCTGCAATAGGAGATAGGGGTTGCAAAATCTGGTGACAGAGCCTCTTTAAGTTGTCAGAAAAATGATATTTGTGAAGGAGGCCTTATAAAGCAGCACAGTCTATAAATAAAATTGTGACATAATCTACTATCTCAATGTTCAATGTATATACTTCTGAAGACACAAAAAGAGTATACTGCAGGCATCTTGACTTCCATTATAAAAAAAACAAACTTTTTCAGTACAGTTAGGCTGAATTCACACATCGCGTATTTGTTGCAGGTTTGGATGCCAATTTTTGAGCCAATGCCAGGAGTGTATTTAGGAGGAAGAAGTATACGGCCTCAATCACACGACCATGCATTTGCGGCCGTTTACTATCCAAAATAGCGGAGTGGCAATTTTAACCTATGGGCCAATGCACACGACCGTGGTTTCCACGGTACGTGTATTGCTCGTAGTCCGGACCGCAAAAAAAATAGGACATGTCATTATACGGTCCGGATTTGGGTTTCGGGCTCATTGAAATCAATGTGTGTACGGCCCGTGAATTGCGGACGGCCTGCGAATGACACCCCGCAGCTCGTTGGAGCCGTAATCATGGACCGTGCAGGCGGCTACGGCTGTGTGCATGAGGCCTAAATTCTTCCTTTAAATTCACCATTCCTTTTGAAACCACTTCTGACTTTAGCTCAAAAACCTGCACCAAATCTGCGATGTGCGAATATCAGTATGAAAAATTGTAACCTGCTCCTTCATACTTCATTTAAGATATTTTATTTTAGCTGTGCTTATTTTAGATAATCACCAAGCTAATGTTGGCAATGCTCCTATTGACCGTAATGCTCATGTACAGTGTGAATCTCTTGCCTACTGCCAAGCTATTGCACACGTGACTGCCTGGAAGAAATTGCACATCTGGATTAAAAAAATAAAAATTCATTATTTTGCAAAAAATATATTTTATTGCCCATGCTTTAAAATAAACCAAAAAAATCTACACGTATTAGGATCTACACAACCGTAATAACCTGAAAATATAATTTAATAGGTTATTTAGCGTGGAATGTGAACAGAATAAAAAATAAACAAACAATGCAGAGAGTCGCTTTTTCCTATGTTCACTCCGTAAAAATAAATAAATTATATAATTTACACAGTGAATGAACCATGCAGGATTTTTTCTTTCTCCCGCATAAAACAAGGCCTCATACAGCCACGTCAATGAAAAAATAAAAAGTTATGGCTCTTGAAAGACAGAGAGGCAAAAACGGAAAAATTTAGCTGGTCATTAAGGCCTTTTCAGGCCTAGTCATTGAGGTAGATAGAAAAAAATTATTTGTTTTTGCATTGCCGCATTCCAATAGCCGTCACTTTTATTTTTCTGTCGATGTAGCCATTTGTGGGCTTGTTTTTTGCAGAACAAGGTATAGTTTTCATTGGTAGTTTGGGTTATATGGGACTTATTGGTAAACTTTTCTTTTACTTTTTTCGGGGGAATGGGGGAAAAAAAGGAATTTTGCCATTGTTTTTTGTTGTACCGTTCACCCGGCAGTATAATTACTGTGTTAACTTCATTGTTCAAGTCGTAATGATCACGGCTTTACCATATATGTGTACTTTATATATTTTCTTTTACACTTTATTTAACTGTTTTTTGTCTTTTAGTCCCAATAGGGGACTTCTCTTCGCGATCTTTTGGTATTGCCGATACAATGCTTTGGTATACTTAGTATACCAAATCATTATTATCTGTCAGTTTAATACTGACAGGCAATCTATTAGGTCATGCCTTTGGCATGAACTAATGGGCAGCTACTGATGGCACACCGGGGGGGCTTTCTTATTCCCCCAGCTGCTATAGTAACCCATCAGCACCCCATGACTGCGCCACTGGTGTGCCGACAGAGGGTGACAGACGGAACTCCCTCCCTCTGTCAAAAACCTTCAATGCCGCGGTCGCTATTGACCACGGCATCTAAGGGGTTACAGTGCCGATATTGGAGTTCTCTCCAAATCCGGCAGTTGCGGCAGGAGCTAGGCTGTGCTCCTGGCGCGGATTTCGTTGGTACAATGGCAGTACCCACGAGATACAAGTGACAGATATGTCCATCACGATTCGGCAAAAACGTGGCGTGAACCTAGCCTTCAGAAAAAGGTTGGGTAACTGGATAAATACATTGCATTCATTATCTTGTACTGTTGCTGTCAATTTAGACCGGTCAGACATTTATCTGGCCTGTCTAAATTTGCAGCAATAGTATAAAATATTGAATACAATGTATTTACATAGATAGACCTCATACGCACGACCGTAAAGGTTTCTTCTGTCCACAAATATGGATCCGATGGCTAATGATACACATCTGTAGCCGTCCACAATTGTGGAAGCGCCCATAGACTTCTATTGGCGAATCCATGCCGCAATTGCGGACAAGAATAGGACATGTTCGATCATTTCTACGACCTGAACACACATCCGTAAATATACGGAAAGGTGTCCGTGGCCAATAGAAATAAATGGATCCGCTTGTTCATACGTAATTACAGATTCCATAATTACAGATGAAAATTACGGTCATGTGCATGGGACCTTAGGCCTCTTTCACAGAGCAGTATTCTAGTATTTTGTTTTAGTACTTGTATGACAAAACTAGGAGTGAAACCTACGCAGAGAAAAAGTATAATGGAAGCATTTGCACTTTTTCTCTGCTTTGGACCAACTTCTGACACTGGCTATTTTAACAGGCCTATGAAAATAAAAAAGGCCGTTAAAAACATCAACTGTTTTTCATGGGCGTTTTTCATTAGGGTATGTTCACACGGCTGTAAATGCCCAAAAAAACGGCTGAAAATGCGGAAGCTGAACGCCCCCAAACATCTGCCCATTGTTTTCAATGGGAAAAACTGCGTTTCGTTACGACGGCGTTTTTTTTTTTGCATGGCCGTTTGAAAAAGTGCATGTCACTTCTTGGGGCGTTTTTCATTGGGTCAATAGAAAAACCGCTCCAAAAACGGCCATAAAAAACGTATCAAAAAATGCTCGATGCCTAAAAAACGGCTGAAAATCACATTCTGTTTTTCTCTTAAAAACAGTTCTGTATTCTACAGACGTTTTTACTTAAGCGTGTGAACATACCCTTAGTGTGTCTCTAAAATGTAATACATTTCCAGGCCGTGTGACTGTTTTAACGGCCATTTGTCATCCGTTTGCCATCTGTTTTTCATGGCCATTAAATAAACGGATGAATTTCATTCGTCAGGGTTTTTTTGGTCCCAACCCTCTGAAAACACCACAGTGCCCATGTGGGTAGTGTCGCAATGCTGCTGAAGATAGTACCCTTATAGATAGTGTAACAGTGCCCACTGTAGATATTGCCACCCCCCTCTCTAGGAATGGAATCCCTGGCCACAGCTCTGCCGACACATTGGTCGTGGATTTTCGCATCTTAAAGCCCCTAATGTCACTTTGCATATTCGGACAAGTGACGTCAAGGGCTTTCCCAAGACAGGAGTTCTGGGCGAGAGAGCTTGCGATGCTCTGGCTGGGGACTCCATAGTTGCAAGGCCACATTTAAAGGATTCGCGGGCTGACAATGGTTGCTATGGCAACCAGAGACCTAACAATGGCCTCCGGATCTTCCATCTACGGAAGACTGGTCGGTTCTGCCGAGGACTCACTATGCTTCCTGTTAGTGAGTAACTGACAGCTCTAATACACTTCACTACGCATGTAGTGCAGTGTATTAGAATAGTGATCAGGGCTTCCTGCCTTCAAGTCCCCTAGTAGGACTAAAAAAAAGTTAAAAAGCTGTATAAAAATTGATCCTTTACCATAATGGCTAATCCTGTCTCTTCGGGATGGATGTCTGTCCTCTTCCTGGATTGTCAAAAGACTCTGGTTCCGCTCCTTCACTCTCATCTTCTTTTTCCCCCTCCTTCCTCCGGATCTCTTGGAGACGATAAGTACTGAAACTGTTCAATGACATAATGCTTCATTGTTTTGTTGTTTACGAGTACTGCTGACTCACATTTCTTGATTTTTTTTTTTTTCCCTATCCAATGTATCCAGGTATTCAGTATACACTTTATGTTATATCGTGCTGACAAAGATTTGGCATGTGTCTTTTGCTTTATTTTTCTTGCATGTAAAATCAATAAAAAAATTGTTGTTAAAAAAAAAAAGTATAAAAAAAAAAAAAAAAAGTTTTAAATAAAGTAATAAAATAAAAAATCTCCCTTTTTCCCTTATCAAGTCCTTTAGGATATGTTCACATGGAGTGTTTTCAGGTGTATTTCGGGGCGTTTACACCTCTAAAAATACCTGAAAAACTGAAGCAGAGTGCCTCCAAACATCTGCCTATTGATTTCAATGGCAAATACGGCGTTCTGTTCTGTTTCTGTTTCCAAAAACGGCACATAAAAAGACGCCCGTGAAAAAGAAGTGCATGTCACTTCCTGGGACGTTTTTGGAGCCGTTTTTCATTGACTCTATTGAAAAACAGCTCCAAAAACGGCCCTTAAAAATGCAGCGAAAATTGCGAGTTTGATTAAAAAACGCCTAAAAATCAGGAGCTGTTTTCCCTTGAAAATAGCTTTGTATTTTCAGACGTTTTTGGTTAAGCGTGTGCACATACCCTTATTATGAAATAAAAAAAATAACAAAATATTAGTATCGCTGCGTTACGGCCCGTAGTACAAAAGTATTTTGTTACTTGATGGACAAATAAAAAAGTTATGGTTCTTAGAATATGGCAACACAAAAAGTAAATGAGTTTTATTAAAAAGTATTTTATTGTGCAAACGCCGTAAAACATGAAAAAACTAAATACATATGGTATCGCCGTAAACGTATCGACCTGCACAATAAAGTGAATATCATTTATAGTGTACAGTGAACGCTGTAAAAATAAAAAGAATAAGGAACAATAGCGGAATTGCTGTTTTTTAGTCACCACGCCTCTTAAAAAAATCAAATAAAATCTGATCAAAAAGTCACATGTACCCCAAATTAGTACCAATGAAAACTAAAGATTGTCCCACAAAAAATAAGGCCCCACACTGCTTAGTGGTAAAAAAAAAAAAAAAAGTTCTCACAATATGGTGACAGAATATGGGATTATAATTTATTTACCCCATTATTATACCCTCCTATTATGCCCTGTTCTACTCCGCACAGTTTACATATACTCTGATGTACTCTGCACAGATTACATATGCTGCCACAGTATAAACTGAAATACCAGGGAAACCCCAAATAAAACTACCACCAAGCAAAATCTGCGCTCCAAAAGCCAAATGGCACTACCTCCCTTCTGAGCCCCTACAGCGTGCCCATACAGCAGTTTACGTCACATATATGGCATCGCAATACCCGGGAGAACCTGTTTAACAGTTTGAGGCATTTGTCTTCAGTGGCACAAACTGTTCACAACATATTGTGCACTAAGATAGCATGTCACTGGAAAATCCACTGAGCATTATTTTCTTGTAAAAAAACACATTTTGGGTCAAAATACTCACTTAAAAAAAGGCCTTAAGGTGTGTAGTTTTTAAAATGGTGTCACTTGAGGGTTTGTTTTACTATTTGACCTCAGATCCTCTGATATTGTGGGCCAATGCTGTGAAAATCACCGAAATAGGCCTCAAATGCGCTGTTTCACTCCTGAGCAAAAAAGTTATCGCTAAATAAAAAAGTTATAGCTCTTTGAATGAGTCGATGAAAAAACTTAAAAAATAGCTTGGTCATTAAGGCCTAAAATAGGCTGTCACTAAGGGGTTAAACTAGGCTGCGTCATAAAGGGGCTAAAGTAGCGCTGTGCCCAATGAGTCCCCTTCTGAGGGCCAGGATCAGTTTTTAACGCCTGTCACAAGGATGGCTTTCTGCAAAACATCCATTAAAAACAGATCCACTGACTTATATGGGGGTTGTTGGGCCGTGAAAACGGCCAAAGATAGAACATGTTCTATTTTTTGACAGCCAGTTTTCACAGCCCGGTAAAAAAACAGCCGTGTGAACATACCCATAGAACTTCATTGTTCTGAAAGCGGATGGGTGACGGCAGTTAAAAAAACGTCCGTCATACGGCAGTTTTTTACTGTCGTGTGAATATAACCTTTGGCATCCAAATACTGATCAGAATACTGCCGTGTGAAAGGCTCCATTCACACCACGTTTTTGTATCCTGTTGAAATGTATTGTTCTTTTTTTTAGATGTCTATCCTGTTGCATCCTGGTGCCATTGATTTTTATTGTACAAAGAACAGAATACATCTAGATCCTCTTCATAAGGAATGATTCACACAAACACTGCGCATCTCGGACGTGAACAACTGCAGTTTTTCACGTCCGAGGTGATTCCGTTCTCAGCGCTGCGGGACGCGATGTCATGCATCACCCATAGTTGAGTCTATGTAAGGATGCGTGAAAATATAGGACATGTCCTATTTTCCCCCGGGCCCTTCACACGGTCCGTTGAAACAACGGCTGTGTGAACGGCCACATTGAATTACATAGGTCCGTGGGGTGGCAACTGTTTCAACGGCCGTCCCACGGACGTTTAGGCTGGGTTCACACGACCTATTTTCAGGCGTAAACGAGGCGTATTATGCCTCGATTTACGTCTGAAAATACGGCTCCAATACGTCGGCAAACATCTGCCCATTCATTTGGATGGGTTTGCCGACGTACTGTGCCGACGACCTATAATTTACGCGTCGTCGTTTGACAGCTGTCAAACGACGACGCGTAAAATGACTGCCTCGTCAAAGAAGTGCAGGACACTTCTTTGGACGTTTTTGGAGCCGTTTTCTCAGACTCCAATGAAAACATCTCCAAAAACGGATGTAAAAAACGCTGCGAAAATGGCGCAAAAAACGCGAGTTGCTCAAAAAACGTCTGAAAATCAGGGGCTGTTTTCCCTTGAAAACAGCTCCGTATTTTCAGACGTTTTTGGTCACTACGTGTTCACATACCCTTAAGGGTATGTGCACACGACCTCTTTTCAGACGTAATGGAGGCGTTTTATGCCTCGAATTACGCCTCAAAAGACGGCTCCAATACGTCGGCAAACATCTGCCCATTGCTTGCAATGGATCTTAGAATGTTCTGTGCAGACGAGCTGTCATTTTACCCGTCGCTGTCAAAAGAAGTGCAGGAGACTTCTTGGCACATTTTTGGAGCCATTTTCTCATAGACTATTGAAAACAGCTCCAAAAACGGCCGTAAAAAAGCTGCAAAAACGCCTAAAAATCAGGAGCTGTTTTCCCTTGAAAACAGCTCCGTATTTTCAGACGTATTTTGTTAATCGTATGAACATACCCTAACACGTTCGTGAGAATCAGGCCTAAGCAACACAAAAAAGAGGAGCCTGCCTGAAAAGGCCTTAACACCTTAATGACCGGTCCTGAAAAGGCCTTAATGAACAGCTAAATTTTCTGTTTTTGCCTCTCTGTTTCTGTTTCAGCAGCCATAATTATTATTATTTTTTTTCATTGATGTGGCTGTACGAGGACTTGTTTTATGCGGGAGAAATAATATATTTTTTCTCACAGTTTGGGGGTAGAAAAAAATTACATTTTACGGCGTGAATATAGGAAAAAGCGATTTATCCGCATTGTTTTTCTTGTTTATTTTTATCCCGTTCACGTTTCACACTAAATAACCTGTTAAATGAATTCTTCAGATTATTGCGGTCGTGTAGATACCTAATATCTGTAGGTTTTTTTGTTTGTATGTAATGTAGGGGCAATAAAATATATTTTATGCAAAATAACAACACATTTTTTGGGACATATTCTTTAGTTTTTTTTGTTACTTTTTTTTAACCACGTTAAGGGATAACTTTACTTACAACTTTATTTTTTACTTATAATGTATTCACATACTCCTGTAGACTAATACAGTATACTATGTCACTTTGACACAGGCTTCTGTTATGGCAGCACATAGTGTGCCTTTGTAGGTCTCCAGGGCTGACTGCAGAGGGATACCCTGGTCTTTGATCACGTCACTGGCTTTCCGATGACTAGATCAAAGTGGGGAGTTCACTTTGATCATGCTGCGGTCACTGTTCGCGACGATCAAAGTGTAAGGCTGGATTCACACGAGCATGTTCGGTCCGTAAAGGACGGAACGTATTTTGTCCGCAAGTCCCGGACCGAACACACTGTAAGGAGCCGGGCTCCTAGCATCAAAGTTATCTATGACTCTAAGTGTCACTGCCTCGCTGTGGGACAACTGTCCCGTACTGTAATCATGTTTTCAGTACGAGACAGTAGTTCCACGGAGAGGCAGGGAGTCCTAGCGTCATAGATAACTATGATGCTAGGAGCCCGGCTCCCTGCAATGTGATCGGTCCGGGGCTTGCGGCCGAAATACGTTCCGTCCTTTACGGACTGAACGTGCTCGTGTGAATCCAGCCTTAAACAACTGGGGTTCGAATGTTTTTTCCGACCCCCAGCTGTATTCAGCAGGCTGCTCTAAGATCAGGAGCAGTTAGTTATAGCTCCTGCTTAGAAGATAAGTGCTCACAGGAGCGCTCATCAGCCTCTTCTACAGCGATGCCAAAATACGTCACTGCAGACTAAGCGCCTGCCGTCAAAAGACGGTGTGCGGTCGTTAAGCAGTTAATGACCAGCTACTTATTCCAGTTTTTGCCTCTCTGCCTTTTAGCAGCTGTAACTTTTATTTTTTCATGGACTTGGATGTACACCCCCATGTTCTCTGTCTTCAGTGCTGGCGCTCATTTGTGCAGCGCTGGCCACATCACCTGATGCTCACCATGCGCACAAACTTGTTGTCCAGAACAGGGCAATGGCTGTATTACACAGCCACATCCCCGCTATAATGGCGGAGATCAGAGAAACCTCTCATCTCCGCCGCTATTCCCTTACATTTTGCGAGCAAAGCTGATCACAGCATTCAAGGGGAAAATGAAGGGGGGAGTCCCTGTGACGCGGTCGAGGGACATACCATATATGGGCAGACAGCCCAGGGTCCATTGAAGGACCCCAGGGCTGTCTGACCATATTTGCTGTTGTTGGGGCATACTTGGGTATGTCCTAAAAACTTCCTGTGTACCATCAGTACACAGTCTAATTTACTGTCATATAGATATATGCGACTGCATTAAAGTAAAAAAATAAATTAATGTTAAATAAAAAAATACAAATTATTTACAATAAATATTAAAATAAGTCAATACATAAAATATACAGATATTTGGTATCATCGCGGCCATAATAACAAATTTATAACGTAATTTATTATGTTTATGCTGTTATAAAATAAAAACTGCTTTCTTTCACTTATTAATGTGAGGCATGTGTGTTATTACTTTGAACCTCCATGTGCCCCACTCTAATAGAAATTAACCCCATCATGTATTTCACACATTAACCCAATGTTGTCCATTATGACTGTGAGGAACATGATGGGGTTAATTGCTATTAATTTGAGGCACATGAAGGTTCAAAATTAATCACACCATGTGCCTCACATCAGCAAATTGAACTTTTTTTTAAATTATTGTTGTTGGCAAAGTATCGTTTTGATATCTGGTATTGCAATACTACACAAAGTATCGGTATCAAAGTCCTAATTCTGGTATCGTGACAATCCTAGTTTGGACATACTTGGAAAGGAAGGAGCGCCATTTGACTTTTGGTGCTCAAATTTTGCTCTAATGGTTTTTAGGTGTCATGTCGCATTTGCAAAGCCCCTGAGGGAACAAAACCGTACAAACCCCCCAAAACTGACCCCGTTTGGGAAACTACACCCATCAAGGAATTTATCTAACGGTATAGTGGGCATTTTGACCCCACTGTTTTTTTGCTGAATATATTGGAATAAAAGAGAAAAAGCACCCCAACACTTGTAAGCCAATTTCTCCCGAGTACGACAATACCCCATATGTGGTCATAAACTGCTGTGCGGACCCACGGCAGGGCTCAGAATGGCAGTAGTGCTTTTTGACATGCAGACTTTGCTTGATTGGGTTTTGTCGGCCATGTCGCGTTTGCAGATCCCCTGAGGTACCAGTACAATAGAAACCCCTGAGAAGCGACCCTATTTTGGAAACTACACCCCTTAGCGCATTCATCTAGGGGTGCAGTAAGCATTTTGACCCCACAGGTGTTTCATAGATTTTATTTAAATTTGGCAGTGAAAACTAACTTATTTTTTTCCAAAAATATGTTGTTTTAGTTATTGTTTAAATTTTTTGTTTTCATAAGGGTTAATAGAAGAAAAAAAAAACACCACAGAATATGGTACTTAATTTCTCCCGAGTACGGCATTACCCCATATGTGGCCCTAAACTGCTGTTTGGGCACATGGCAGAACTTAAATGGTAAGGAGTGCCATTGGCTTTTAGAGCGCAGGCTTTGCTGGATTGCTGTTCGGTCGCCATGTTACATTTGCAGAGGTCCCTTAGGTACTAGAGTACAGTGGAAAACCCCAAGAAGTGACCCCATTTTGAAAACCACCCCTCTAGGCATTTATCATTTGCCTGGACATATGACAGGGTTTAGAAATGAAAGAGCACCATGCTCATTTGAGGCCCTTTTTGGTGGTTTTCGCAGCATTAGCCCACAATTGCAGGGCTCTGAGGTCAAATAATAAAAAAAAAAACAAGAATTTACCCCCATTTTGGAAACTACAACCTTTAACCCCTTCCCGCTTTTGGGCGTGACTGTACGTCCAAATTCAAAGTGAGTTCCCGCACACGGGCGTACAGTCACGCCCTGTAGATAAAGAGAGCACAGGAGCTGTGTGCGCTTTATCTTCAGCTGCTGTCAGCTGTCATACACAGCTGACATCCCGCTGCGATGGCAGTTACCGCCGATCGCAGCCATTTAACCCCTTCATTGCGGCTGTCAATGGCGTCCGCTGCATTGAAGTGGTTGACAGAAGGAGGGAGCTCCCTCTGTATCCCTCCCGGGTCCCCCCGCCGTTGCTAGGCTTCCTGGTTGCCCAGGTACGGAAGCCTATTAGGTCCTGCCCGAGGCAGGACCTAATACGCTAACTGTCAGATGATGAATGACAGTTACAATACACTGAACTACATAAGTAGTGCTGTGTATTGTATTGGGGATCAGAAGACCAGATCTTCAAGTCCCCAGTTAAGTGTAAAAAAAAATGTGAACGAAAAATAAATAAAAGTTTTAACTAATAAAAACAACAATCGCCCTGTTTCCCTGATCAACTCCTTTTATTATTAGAAAAAAATGAAAACATGAAAAAAAACAAATACATAATAGGTATCGCCGCGTTCGGAACGGGCTGATATATAAAAATATCACATTATTTTTATCGAACGGTGAACACCGTAAATTTTTTTAATAAAAAACAATGACAGCATTTTATTTTTTGGTCATCTTGTCTCAAAAAAAATTTAATAAAAAGTGA
This sequence comes from Rhinoderma darwinii, assembly GCF_050947455.1. Classification (NCBI taxonomy): domain Eukaryota; kingdom Metazoa; phylum Chordata; class Amphibia; order Anura; family Rhinodermatidae; genus Rhinoderma; species Rhinoderma darwinii. The sequence continues at coordinate 310,108,324 of NC_134688.1, forward strand.
TCAAAAAGTTGCAAATGAAGCAAAATGATACCAGTATAAACTACAGTTCCTCACGCATAAAACAAGCCCTCCCGCAGCGATATCAACGAGAAGAAAAAAAAAGTTATGGCTGTCAGAAAATGGCGACACTAAAACATGATTTTTTTAGAAAAGAGTATTTTTATTGTGGGAACGTAGTGAAACTTAAAAAAACCATATCAATTTGGTGTCACTGTAATCGTATCGACCCGCAGAATAAAGTTAACATGTTGTTTATACTGCACGGAGAAGACTGTAAAAAAAAAAAAAAAAAAAGCGTGCTAGCATTGCTGTTTTTTTGTTTCCTCATCTCCCAAAAAATGGAATAAATAGTGATGAAAAAAAAAATCGCATGTACCCCAAAATGGAAACAAAAAAAATGACCGCTCGTTCCACAAAAAACAAGCCCTCACACAGCTCCATCAACTGAAAAATACCACCTTCTGACTCTCAAAACGCAATGATGCAAAAAAAATGCTAAATGACGGCCCAGACAAATTTTTTACGTCCAGTAAAATTTCACTAAATACCCCACATAGTCATTTGCTCTACCCCACAGGTGGACCCTGTAGATGCAGCGGAGATGAGGAAAGTTTAGGGCCTTGTGCTGCTTATAGGGCTAGTGAAGAACTCAAAGATTATGCAATACTGGAGCGCAGATATTTTGTAGAATACCCAATAAACCCGGCCTGTGCATAAAAGATTGGTTCAAAGCGTACCACACCAATCCATGGATTATTCATTCACCCCATTATTACATCATCCTATTATGCCCTGATGTACTCCGCCCAGCTTACATATACCCCGATGTACTCCGCCCAGTTTACATATACCCTGATGTACTCCTCACAGCTTACATATACCCTGATGTTCTCCGCCCAGTTTACATATACCCTGATGTACTCCGCCCAGCTTACATATGCCTCCACATTATAAGCTGAAATACCAGTAAAACACCAAGCAAAATCTGCGCTTCAAAAGCCAAATGGTGGTCCAACTGAGCCTGGCAATGTGCCCAAACGGCAATTTATGACCACATATGGGGTAATACTGTATTCTGGAGAACCCGCTTAACAATTTATGGAATGTGTGTCTACGGTGGTACAAGCTGGGCACAACACATTGGGCACTGAAATGGCATATCTGTGGAAAACGGCAATTTTCATTCTGCAACATCTATTGTTTACTCATTTTTGCAAAACACTTGTGCGGTCAAAATGCTCACTACACCCCCAGATAAATTCTTTAAGGGATCTAGTTTCCAAAACGGGGTAATTTATCGGGGGTACCACTGTACTGGTACTATAGCTCAATGCAACATGCTGTCAAAAAACGAATCTTGTAAAATCTCCACTCCAAATACTAAATTATGCTCCTTTTTATTTAGAGCCTTGCTGTGTGTCCAAATAGCAGTTTATGACCACGTGTGGGGTGCTTTTTATCCTTTATTTGTTGAGAAAATGAAAAATGTTGAACTAATGCTACGTCTTATTGGAAAATAATGTAAATTTTAATTTTCACTGCCAATTTCTAATAAAATCTATGAGACCGCAGTGGGGTCAAAATGCTCACTACACCCCTAGATGAATTCCTCAATGGGTGTAGTTTGCCAAATGGAATAACTTTTGGGGAGTTTCCACTGTACTGGTACCTAAGGGGCTTTGCAAACGCGACATGGTGCAGAAAAACCAATCCAGCAAAATCTGCTCTCCAAAAGCCAAATGACGCTCCTTCCCTTCTGAGCCCTGATGTGTATTCATACAGTGGTTTATTACCACATATAGGGTATTTCCGTACTCTGGAGAAGTTGCTTTACAATTGTTACGCTTTTTCTCCTTTATTTGATGAGAAAATGAAACATTTTGACCTAAAGCTACATCTTAGTGGGGAAAAAAATGTAATTTGTCATTTTTACTTGCCAATTCTAATGAAATCTATGAAACACCTGGGGGGGGGGGTCAAAATGCTCACTACACCCCTAGTTGAATTCCTCTCGGGGTGTAGTTTCCCAAATGGAGTCACTTTTGGGGCGTTTCCACTGTACTGGTACCTTAGGAGCTTTAGAAATGCGACATGGTGCAGAGAAATCAATCCAGCAAAATCTGTACTCCAAAAGCTAAATGGCGTGCCTTCCCTTCTAAGTCCTGCCGCTTGCCCAAACAGCAGCTTATGACCACATCTTGGGTATTTCCGTACTCTAGAGAAGTTGCTTTACAAATGTTGGGGTGCTTTTCCTCATTTATTTGTTGAAAAAATTAAAAATTCTGAGCTAAAGCTACATCTTATTGGAAAATAATGTAATTTTTCATTTTCACGGCCCAATTCGAATGAAATCTATGAAATACCTGTGTGGTCAAAATTCTCACCACACCCCTAGATGAATTCCTCTAGGGGTGTAGTTTCCCAAATGGAGTCACTTTTGGGGGGTTTACTTTGTTTTTACACCACAAGACCTCTGCTAACCTGACATGGTGCCTGAAATATAATTTAAGAAAAGGAAGGCCGAAAAATCCACTAGGTGCTTCCTTGCTTCTGGGGCCTTTGTTTCAGGCCCGTAGCACACTAGGGCCACGTGGGATATTTCTAAAAACTACAGAATCAGGGCAATAAATATTCAGTTGTGTTTCTCTGGTGAAAACCTTCAGTATTACAGGAAAAATGGATTCAAATTGAATTTCTGAAAAAAAAATGAAATTTGCAAATTTCCCTTCCACTTTGCTTTAATTCCTGTGAAACGCATAAAGGGTTAGGAAACTTTCTAAATGCTGTTTTGAATACTTTAAGGCGTGTAGTTTTTAAAATGGGGTGATTTATTGAGGTTCCTAATATATAAGGCCCCCAAAGCTACTTCAGATCTGAACTGTTCCCTAAAAAAAATAGCCTTTTGAAATTTTCTTGAAAATTTGAGAAATTGCTGCTATACTTATAAGCCTTGTAACGTCCTAGAAAAATGAAAGGATTTTCAAAAAATTATGCCAGGGGGGGCGGAGCTTGACCGCGAGCAGGGAAGGTGGCTTAAGACGGAGCTCCTGCAGCAACCCGACTGACCTGAGCTCACAGCACAGCAAGACACGACAAATGGTGAGGACCGGGAAGGAGAAGAGCAGGGAACCTTCAGGCACCCCGAAACCGTGGAAAAACCAAGCAGACTTGGACAAATTTTTAAAGAAAATGCTGGAGCGTTCCCCGGCGCGAAAATCCAAGATGGCGCCGGAAGCAGCATGCAGCCATGAGGCAACAGAAGATTCAGATGTCGGCAGTACAGGAGATCTATCGGAGGCTGGGGGTGAGTCCAATTATGTCCCTGTGTCAAGGGGATTCATAAAACGTGTTCTTTTTAAAGCACTGGGCCCCTTAGCAAAAGACCTGGCTGAAATAAAAGCAGATTTGAGACACATAGGAGACAGAGTGGACACACTAGAAACCACTCATGCTGAGGTGGTCAAATTTGGAGAAGCTGTACAAGAGACTCTGTGTGTTCAACATGATTATATTAACACGGCTTTATTGCATGCGGAAGATCAGGAAAATAGAAGCCGCCGCAAAAATATTAGGATACGCGGCCTTCCGGAATCCATATCTCATGAGGCACTTCCTACAGCAGCTCGAGAGATTTTTGTATCTATCTTGGGGGAGGAGAGAACAGCGCCAATTCAAATCGAGCGTATACACAGGGCACTGAGGGCCAAGCCACGCTCCCAAGATCCACCTAGAGATGTAATATGTGGTCTTCTCAGCTATGTAGATACAGCTGCACTTCTGAAACAAGCAAGGTCCTCAGATGGAATTTGTTATGAAGGAACCACTATTCTTCTTTTTCAAGATTTAGCTGCCTCAACCCTTGCTAAACGTCGCATATTAAAGCCGCTGTTGGATAAATTGAGGGCTAACAACATCCCGTTTCGTTGGCTTTATCCTTTTGGAGTAGCGATACATAAGCAGGATAAACACATCGTGATCAGGAATCCTGAAGATCTACAAGCGGCCTGGGAAACACTCGGACTGCAACCTATAGATATTCCCTCATGGCTTCCGTTGGCATACCCGCCGAAAATTCAGACTTTACAAGATGCTGGTCCCTGGACAGCGGTGTCTGGATTTCGCTCATCAGGGAAGAAAAGTACCCCTACAACCCAGAGAAGGGACCCCAACTGAGGTCCCGAGGTTGGGATAATGTTGAATGTTTTTGCATAACCTTCTGCACTAATGAATGTTCCCTTTTCAGTGTTCCGAGCTCATATCTAGGATTTAAAGGGTTATATAGCCACCTTGGCTAGATTAACAAGGAATTATGGCTAGTAATCAGGTCCTCACTCATGTTGATATTAGGCTCTGAATATGTGCTTGAAGTGTCTTGTTGGTTTTATAACAGATATATAAAAAGCCGCTTAGGTGGGGTCAGGGTTGTTGCGTCTCGAATTCAAACTCATACGTTATAAAATGACCCCCCTGGTCTTTTCTTATAAGGAGAATCTTCCTTATAATAGAGTGAAGCTACAGGTTTTGGTAGCTGATAGAATTTCACTCACTTACCAAGTTCTCGGTTTATTCCGATATGGAATATGGTTGATCACAACTTTATTATTTTTATGTTCTTTTTATTATGTCATGTGGTATGAACAGATCATGCAGATGATGTATGAGAAATATGGCGGAACTTAAGGTAGTGTCTCACAACGTGAGAGGTCTCAATGTCCCACAGAAACGTAGCCAAATTGTTAGAATGTGGAAAAAACAGGCGGCACAGGTAGTCCTTATACAAGAGACACATTTCAAACGTTCACATATACCTAACATTCCCTCCAGAGATTTCAATTTATGGTTTCACAGCCCGTTTCGGTCAGCTGCACGAGGGGTCAGCATAGCCATACATAATGGTATCCCATTTTCGCTAACAACAAAAATAGAAGATGTGGAAGGTAGATATTTGTTCATAAAAGGGAAAATTGGTAATAATGTATATACTTTTGCTAATTTATACGCCCCCAACATTGGGCAGTCTTCCTGGCTTATCCATACCTTGAACATCTTGAGGGATTTTTCTGAAGGGATTTTGGTGGTGGGAGGAGACTTGAATCTACCACTCAACCCGATTTTAGATACCATGGGTTCTCAGCACACATCATATAAGAGACTCGCGCAACTGAATAAAGTTCTGCATTCCCTACACTTAACAGATATCTGGAGATTACTACACCCACTAGATAAAGATTATTCATATTTTTCACTTATTCATAATACGTATCACAGACTAGATTAAATTTTTGTGTCACAGAAATACACGTCGCTAGTCAGATCAGCGGACATAGGACACATTTTACTATCTGACCACGCCCCAATATCAGTGACCCTCAGCTTAACGGGCATTCCCAAGGGTAATTGGTGTTGGAAATTGAATGATACTCTTATTGCAGATAAGACTAATGCTCAGATTGTCGAGGACTATATGTCGCAATATTTTAAGCACAACACTTCAGATTCTATTTCAGACCCGATTATATGGGAAGCCCACAAGTCAGTGATGAGAGGGGAACTTATTTCACTGGGAACGCATGTGAAGAAAAAGACAAATGCAGTATTGAATGACCTTTTTTCCCAGATTTCCTTTTTGGAGAGGGTACACAAAAAGACAATAGCTATGTCCTCACTGAAAGAACTAACTGGCCTTAGAGAAAAGGTAAAAGATGTACTTAATGTTAAATCTGCACATCTGCTCCAAATATCAAAATATAAGCAATATGCCCATGGGAACAAACAAGGACTTTTATCCCAGAGATCAAACAAGAGACGGGGGGAGTGGCTACAGACACTGCTCAAATTGCAGAGGCTTTTCAAGCCTTCTACCACAATCTATATAATTTACAGACTACTTCAAGTTTGTTAGAATCTGGTTCCAACAAGGCCTCCTTGATCACTAACTTCCTTAAAACTATTGACCTCCCCAAAATAGAGGGGGCAGATCTTGAAGCTCTTATTGACCCCTTTACGGAAGGGGAATTGGAAAAAAATTTGATGTCCATCCCTTCGGGGAAAAGCCCGGGCCCAGACGGTTTCACAGTGGGATATTCTAAAAAATTTAAGACCACGTTACTTCCCCACTTTACTAAATTGTGTAATTCCTTGCTCAGAGGCGAGCAGTTTCCAAAACAGGCCTTAGAAGCTCACATCACAATCTTACCTAAAGAAGGGAAAGACCCCACATGCTGTGGTAGTTACAGACCCATTTCTCTCTTGAATACAGACATAAAATGGTGGGCCAAGGCTTTAGCTGCCAGATTGGGACCATTGCTTCCTAAAATTATAGGACAAGAACAAACTGGCTTTGTTCGAGAAAGACAAGGTAATGATAACACCTGCAGAGTTCTGAGACTGATAGAATATGCCAGGCTTCGCAAGGTTCCTCTTGTCCTCATGGGCACAGATGCAGAAAAGGCCTTCGATAGGGTTAGTTGGGCCTATTTAGAAGCTACTCTAAAGAAATTTGAGATACCTCAACCGTTCATTCAAGCAATATTTTCACTATACAAAGACCCTAGTGCGAGAATTAGAGTTAATGGGACCCTTTCCAAACCTTTTAACATCAATAATGGCACACGGCAAAGTTGTCCGCTATCACCTTCCTTGTTCATTATGGTCATGGAGACTGATTCAAAAAATAAGACAGGACCCTCTTGTGCAAGGTATTAAAGTTGGATCATACACACATACCACAGCAGCATTTGCTGACGATTTATTAATAATGACTTCCAATCCAGAGACATCGATTCCTCACCTTACGAGATTATTCAGAGATTTTGGGGTGGTTTCTGACTTTAAGGTAAACTTTGGGAAATCGGAGATTTTAAATATTTCTACTCCAGACCCAGTAATTAGTTCCATAAAAACGAATTCCTTATTTAAATGGCCTGATAGCAATCTGACATACCTGGGCATCCAGATTACTAAAGATCCAGCACATTTATATAACTGTAATTACATACCTTTGCTCACGTCTATACAAAAACAATTAAAATAACTTAAAGTCCCATATCTATCATGGATGGGACGCAAAAATCTCTTAAAAACATTTATTGTACCCAAGCTTATATATTTGATACAAGCACTACCGATATGGCTACCTAGAACATTTTTTGATAAGGTTAGGAGGATGTTCTCTGCCTTTTTATGGAATAATACTAAACCACGCCTTAAATACAGGTTACTTATACAGAAACCACATTTTGGAGGCTTGGGGGTACCAGATGTAGTTACCTATTACAGGGCAAATCAGTTGAATAGATGGCAATCTATGATTAGTACAGCACAATCCACTCTATATGTAGAACTAGAACGGGAATTGCTTAAGTTGCCAGATCGGCTCTTCCTTTGGGGCCTGAGAAAATTATCACCAAATTCAATTTGCTCTAGCACTCTGGTGAAAGGCATTATAAGGGGGTGGCAAGAGGTTAACGCACGGAAATCTCTCCTTTCTGACAATTACCCGCTATTGCCTCTGAGCCTTTTACCCTACCTAGTAGATACAAAGAGAATTCCAGTAATCTCTTTCTGGAGACACCTGGATAATATAACAGTGTCAGAATTTTTTGAGACCGAGTCCCAAGATGTGGTAGCTCTACTGCTTAGAACTACGGGTCTTCTCCTATCAGATTTTATTCAGAAACGAGATTTTCAGACAGTGTGCGACAAGTATAAAACCCGGTTTGCCAGTTATATAAATTTGACCCCTTTTGAAAGTAAATTACAACAGATTCTACCCCAAAAGGGTGCCCTGGCTAGATCATATGACAAGTTATTGCTAGGGGAGAAGGAAGACAAACTGCAATTAATCACTAAGTGGGAACAAGTTTTACACTACACTTTTACAGAAGAAGAACAACGAATATTCTTGAAGCGTTCACATGGTTTTTCACAGTGCATTAAAATCAGAGAAAACTCTTACAAATTGATAACCAGGTGGTATAAAACTCAGATATGGCTACATATGATAAATCCAGATATACCAGATACATGTTGGAGGTGTTCACTTAATAAAGGTTCTTTGCTGCATATATGGTGGGAATGCCCCTCGATATACGGATTTTGGCAAGAGGTTATCCCTGAAATAAATTCAATATGTTCAACATCAGTTCCGGTTTCCCCTCAAGTGATTCTCTTATGGTTTTCATCTGACTCCTTTACGCCCAGGAGACATGACTTAGCGACAAGTTTAATAACTGCGGCTAAGTTGTTGATTCCAGTACTGTGGAAGTCCACCAGAACACCTAATTTGGAGGATTGGGTTAAGAAAGTACAAGAGATATGTAGGTTTGAGGAAGTTATACACTGGGAGCGACAAGATGGATCCAAATTTCTGCATGTTTGGTCACCTTGGTTGACTTATATGAATAGATCCAGATCTCCCAGGGGAAGTTAGTAGGAAATGTTATGTCAAATGTGATGGAAAATAATAAATTGGTACAAGGAGGGTGATCATGTTTCATTCCGCAAGACTGCAGAGATGCTATAAGCAATACCATATGACATGTTAATGTTAATAGACACAGCAAACAGTGGGTATGATCCAGCGCAGGGAAAAATGAATCGAAATTCCAGGTAAATTAAAATGGAAACTAGTTCCAATTTTATTAATGTAAAATAAAAAACGCCAGGAGACTTGACTCCCGCAGAGGAAAGGTGGATGAATGGAGAAAAGATAGGTGTGTGGAGCCTACGCGTTTCAGACGATCTCCTCGTCCTTAATCATGGCTGAAAAATAATAAAAAATTATTTTTCAGCCATGATTAAGGACGAGGAGATCGTCTGAAACGCGTAGGCTCCACACACCTATCTTTTCTCCATTCATCCACCTTTCCTCTGCGGGAGTCAAGTCTCCTGGCGTTTTTTATTTTACATTAATAAAATTGGAACTAGTTTCCATTTTAATTTACCTGGAATTTCGATTCATTTTTCCCTGCGCTGGATCATACCCACTGTTTGCTGTGTCTCTACCGACGTGTGCCGACACGAGGATCCTGGCGCAACAGGCAATAAACTCATTTTTTGCCCTAAGGTGAGCTGGAGGTTCCCTCCTATCTTTTTTCTCTATGTTAATGTTAATGTTAGTGTTTTGGTTCGAATTTCACTCCTTTAACCCCTTAATGACCGGGCCATTTTGCACGTTAATGACCAAGGATTATTTTTTGTTTTTTCACGGTCGCATTCCAAGAGTCGTAACTCTTTTTTTATTCCGTCGACATAGCCGTATAAGGGCTTGTTTTTTGCGGGACGAGTTGTATTTTGTAATTGTACCATTTTTAGATGCTTATAATATATTGATTAACTTTTATTAACTTTATTTTAGGAGAGAATTGAAAATAAGCAGCTATTCCAGCATTAATTTTCACGTTATAAATTTACACCGTTTGCACAATAAAAACCCTTTTAGAAAAAAATTACTTGTTTTTGCATCGCCGCGTTCCAAGAGGCGTAACGTTTTTATTTTTCCGTCGATGTGGCCGTACGTGGGCTTGATTTTTGCGGGACAATGTGTAGTTTTTATTAGTACTATTTTGGGGTACATAGGACTTATAGATTAACTTTTATTTTATTTTTTATGGGGGGAATGGGAAAAAAGAGAGAATTTTGACGTTGTTTTTTGCGTTTTCTTTGGACGCCGTTCATCCGGCGGTTTAATTAATATGTTCATTTTATTGGTCAAGTTGTTACGAACGCGGGGATACCATATATGTGTATGTGTGATTTGTTTTGACCGTTTTACTAAATAAAACCACTTTTTGGGCCAAAAAAGTAGTTTTATTTGACTTTGACTGTAATTATTTATTTATTTTTTTCACAAACTTTATTTAACTGTTTTACATTTTTTTTTTTAGTCCCACGAGGGGACTTCACTATGCGATGTGCCGATCGCATATATAATGCTTTCGTATACTTCGTATACCAAAGCATTATTGCCTGTCAGTGTAAAACTGACAGGCAACCTGTTAGGTCATGCCTCCGGCATCGCCTAACAGGCAGATGCTGAAGGCAGACCTGGGGGTCTTTGTTAGACCCCCGGCTGTCATGGAAACCCGACGGCGACCCGCGATTTGTTTGCGGGGGCGCCGATCGGGTGACAGAGGGAGCTCCCTCCCTCTGTCAAACACATTAAATGCCGCTGTCACTATTGACAGCGGCATTTAATGGGTTAAACTGCCGGAATCGGCGAGCGCTTCGATTCCGGCAGTTGCAGCAGGAGCCAGGCTGAGTATAACAGCCGTGCTCCTGCCGCTGATCGCGTGGGTGCAGTCTCAGTACCCGCGCCATCACAGGACGGATATATCCGTCCTCCTGCGCGAACTAGCAGCTGCTGAGGACGGATATATCCGTCCTTCGGCGTTAAGGAGTTAATCTATATGTATTCAAATATTTGGCTCTAAGGTATTTCTAAATGAATGCATTTATGTACATGGATTGATTGAAGGAATGTACCATTTCTCATTGTAAAACTGAGTTTGTAAAATGTATGATATATACGATTTATTTCATGATTCTGTGACATTCTCAATAAAAATAGTTTGAAAACAAAAAATTATGCCAATCAAAAGTAGACATATGGGAAATGTTGGTAATAGTGGTTTATAGTGTAGGTATATCCAGCACTCAGGAGAGAAGTTATAAGGTTTATTAGGTCATATTTAAAATAAAAAGGTTAAAACAAAAGATCTCGGGACCATGCTGAATGGGAAATGTTAGCTAGTCACTATTTTGTGTGGTATAATTATCTATCTGTCTTACAAGCAGATACATTTAAATTTAGAAAAAAAATGCAAATTTTTGCAAATTTTCTCTAAATTTTGGTGTTTTTCACAAAAAATATTACATTTATTGACCAAATTTTTTCAATAACATAAAGTACAATATGTCACAAGAAAACAGTCTCAGAATCGCTTCTGTAGGTAAAAGCATTCCGGAGTTATTACCAAATAAAGTGACACATGTCAGATTTTAAAAATGAAGCTGTGTCATTTGGTCCAAAAGTGGCTGCGTCCTTAAGGGGTTAACGCATTATTTAACCCCTTCCCTCTTTGGCCACTTTTGACCTTCCTGACAGAGCCTAATTTTTCAAATCTGACATGTTTCACTTTATGTGGTAGTAACTCCGGAATGCTTTTACCTATCCAAGCGATTCTGAGATTGTTTTCTCGTGACACATTGGACTTTATGTTACTGGCAAAATTTGCCCGATACATTCACTATTTAATTGCGAAAAACACCAAAATTTAGCGAAAAATTAGCATTTTTCTCAATTTAAATGTATCTGCTTGTAAGACAGGCAGTTATACCGCACAAAAATGTTGCTAATTAACGTCACCCATATGTCTACTTTAGTTTAGCATCGTTTTTTGAACATCATTTTATTTTTCTAGGAAGTTACAAGGCTTAGAACTTTAGCAGCAATTTCTCACATTTTCAAGAAAATGTCAAAATGCTATTTTTACAGGGGCTTTGAGGGCCTTGTATATTCGATAGACCCCAATAAGTCACTCCATTTTAAAAACTGCACCCGTCAAAGTATTCAAAACAGCATTTAGAAAGTTTTTTAACCCTTTAGACATTGCGCAGGAATTAAGGCAAAGTAGAGGTGAAATTTACAAAGCTCATTATTTTTTTCCAGAAGTTCATTTTGAATCAATTTTTTTTTTGTACCACAGAAGGTTTTACCAGAGAAATGCAACTCAATATTTATTGCCCAGGTTCTGCAGTTTTAGGAAATATCCCACATGTGGCCCTAGTATGCTACTGGACTGAAGCACCGGCCTCCGAAGCAAAAGTAGCACCTAGTGGATTTTGGGCCTCCTTTTTATTAGAATATATTTTAGGCACCATGTCAGCTTTGAAGAGGTCTTGTGGAACTAAAAACAGTGGAAACCCCCCAAAAGTGACCCCATTTGGGAAACTACACCCCTCGAGGAATTTATTTAGGGGTGTAGCAAGCATTTTGACCCGCCAGTTTTTTTTGCAAAAATGTTTGGAACTGGGCCATAAAAATGAAAATCTACAATTTTTCAAATAAAATGTAGGTTTAGCTAATATTTTTTCATTTCCAAAAGATGAGCACCACAACATTTGTAGAGCAATTTCTCCCGAGTAAAACAATACCCCACATGTGGTAATAAACGGTTGTTTGGACACACGACAGGTCTTAGAAAAGAGCACCATTTGGCTCTTGGAGCTCAAATTTAGCAGGAATGGTTTGTAGTAGCCATGTCGCATTTGCAAAGCCCCTAAGGGGACAAAACAGTGGAAACCCCCAACAAGTGACCCCATTTTGGAAACTATACCCCTTGAGGACATTATCTAGGGGTATAGTGAGCATTTTGACCCCACAGGTTTTTTGCAGAAATTTTTGGAAGTAGGCTGTGAAAATGAAAATCTACATTTTTTTCAAAGAAAATGTAGGTTTAGGTATTTTTTTTTTTTTTCATTTCAACAAGGACTGAAGGAGAAAAAGCACTGCAACATTTGTAAAGCAATTTCTCCCGAGTAAAACAATACCCCACATGTGGTCATAAACATTTGTTTGGACACACAGTATGGCTCAGAATGGAAGGAGCACCATTTGGATTTTGGCATGGTTTCTGGGCGCCATGTCACATTTGCTGAGCCCCTGTAGTACTAGTACAGTGGAAACACCCCAAAAATGACTATTTGGGAAACTGCACCCCCTGAGGAATCATCTAGGGGTATAGTGAAAATTTTGATCCCAAAGGTAAGCCATGAAAATGAAAAATATATATTTTTTCCAACAAGATGTAGTTTTAGATCAACATTTTTAATTTTTACAAGGAATATAGAAGAAAAAGCACCCCAACATTTGTAAAGAAATTTCTTCCGAGTACGGTAACACCACATATGTGGTTATAATCAGCTATTTACATATATGGGAGCATTCAGAAGAAAAGGAGCGGTATTTATCTTTTGGAGCGTAGATTTTGCTGGAATGGTTTGCGGACGCCATGTTGCATTTGCAAAACCACTGATGTACCAAACAAAAGTGACCCCGTTTTAGAAACTACACCCCTAAAGGCATTTATCAAGGGGTGTAGTGAGAATTTAGACTCCACAGGTGTTTTTCAGAAATGAATACATCGTGGATGGTGCAAAGTGAAAATTGCAATTTTTCCACTGATCTGCCTATTTATCGCACAATATGTTGTGCCCCTAGAGAATCTTACCCCATAAATTGCTAAGCGGGTTCTCCCGGGTATGGTAATGCCTTACTTGTGGCCATAAATTGCTGTTTGGGCACGCTGTAGCGCTAAGAAGGGAAAGACCGCCATTTTGAGCATGGATTTTGCTTGGTAGTAGTTCTGTTTGGGGTTTTGCTGGTATTTCAGTTTGTAATATGGGGGCATATGTAATCTGTGCGGGGTACATCAGGGCATAATAAGAGGCTATAATAATGGGGTAAATAATACAATTATCCATAGATGTGTGTTACGATGTGAAGCAATCCGTTATGCGCAGGCCGGTGTCACGCTGATAAACTGTTTTCTTTCTTATCCCCCTTTTGTAACGCTCTGCACCTTTTGGGGACTTTTTCTCCTTCGTAGTTTGGGAAATATTGCTGGGAAAGTTTTGCGCTGGTATAATACGGGCACCCTCGCTTCCAGCGGATGTGCTATGTCCCTTCCCTTCCTAGTTCCTCAATACTAAAGCCCTGAAACTGAAAGGAATGTTCCCCTCCGGCCTGCGCATTGAGATGTTTTTTCATCACCGCATTACTAGTGCCATAACTTTTTTATCTTTCAGTTGATTGAGCGGTGTGCGGGCTTGTTTTTTGCGAGACGGGCTGTAGATTTTATTGGTACCATTTTAGAACACATTCGACTTTTTGATCACTTTTTATTTCATTTTTTGATCAAGGAAATTACCAAAAACAAGTAATTCTAGAATAGTTTTTTATAGTTTTTTTTTCAGCATCCACAGGGCGCCCTAAATGACATGTTAGCTTTATTCTGCGGGTCGATATGATTACGGCGATACCAAATTTATATAGTTTTTTTTAATGTATTGCAGCTTTTGCACAATAAAATCACTTTTTTTTATAAAATCATTTGTTTTCTGTGTCGCCATATTCTAAGACCCATAACTTTTTTATTTTTGCGTGCACAAAGCGGTGTCAGGGATTATTTTTTGCGGGACGGATTGCCGTTTTTATTAGTACTATTTTGGAGTAAATGTGACTTTTTGATCACTTTTTATAGCATTTTTTGGAAGGAGATGTGACCTAAAAAACTGGCGTTATTTTTCATATTTTTTTTTTTTACGGCGTTCACCGTGCGGGATAAATTACATTATAGTTCTGTAGTTTGGGTCGTTACGGACGCGGCGATACCAATTATGTATAGTTTTTTTTAACGTTTACGTTTTTTCCCATAATAAAAGACTTACTATGGGAAAAAAGTCAGTTTAGCTTTATTTTAATTTGAAACGTGTGTGTTTTTATTGTTTTACCACATTTTTATTAACTTTTTTTTAACTTGTCCCACTAGGGGACTTGAGGGCCTGATGCCCCGATCGCTACTCTAATACACTGCACTACATACGTAGTGCAGTGTATTAGCGCTGTAGTTATTCACTGACAGCAAGCCTATGAGGATGCGCCGCAGGTGGGTCCTCATCGGCTCCCGTACAAGGCAGACTCGGACGCCATTTTCTGGCGTCCGATTGCCACAGCAACCCAGCGATTGCGTCACTGGGTTGCCGGTCGGGTTAAAACCCAATATTGAGCGCAGCATCTAAGGGGTTAATCAGCCGGATCGGAGAATAGCTCCGGTCCTGGCAGTTACAGGAGAGTGCCAGCTGTATAATACAGCTGTCGCCCCGCGGTGCTTCTGAGCCCGCACCATCACCGCGACGTAACTGTACTGCGCTTTGCGGGAACACCTTCCCGGCTTCGCCGTATATATACGGCGGATGTCGGGAAGGGGTTAAGGGCTGTAGTGAGCATTTTGACCTCTCATGTGTTTTTTTTTTTTCTATTTCAAAGTTAACGTGCAGCGGATGGTGCAAAGTGAAATTTGCAATTTTCCACTGATATGCCATTTTAGTACACAATATGTTGTGTCTAGTTTGTGCTACTGCAGACAAATGTGTCAAACTGTTAAGCGGGTTCTCCAGGTTATGGGAATGATATATGTGGACGAAAACGGCTGTTTTTGGAGGGAGTGTGGATTTTGCTTGGTAGGAGTTCTGTTTAGGGTATTTCAGTTTATTATGTGGGGGGCACATGTGAGTTGTGCGGAGTACATCAGGGCATAATAAGGTGGTATAATAATGCGGTTGTAACGTCCGTGGTCGCTGACCACAAACTCCTTCCATCCAGTCGACGCCCTTCTCTCAAGAGATGTTTGCACATACGGCCGTCCTGCTACACAGTGACCACCAGGGTGCCGTCACGAGCTCAATCCAGACTTGAAAAGCCAGAGCGCAAGCATGTTTGTGATTGAGCTAATTGGTCCAGAGTACCCTGGGTTATAAGAAGGTTCCAGCCCGTCCTCCCACGCCTGAGATTTGTTGTGTATTCCTAGTCTGTCTTGCATATGACCCCCTAGTGTTTCCTGCTGCAGTGGTCCTGTATCCTGATCTAGTGCCGTGCTGAGCTGTAGTCGTGCTGTGCTGTATACCATGCCTGTCCTGCTTCTCCACGCCTGAGGTCCACCTGCTGCCAAGTTCCTGCCAAGCCTGCGTTGCTACTGTCCTAGCTGCCACAGGTAACCTCTACGAACTATAGACTTTTACCTGCGTCCTGATGGCCAGCTGCCTTACTGCCAAGACGGTATGGCCCAGTGGGTCCACGAACCCTACGTGACAGCCGTCAATAAATAATGATTTGCAGATGTGTGGCCATTGTCACATTGATAAATGATGCTCAATATTATGTTCCCTTTGGAACACTCTGCACAGAACTTTTTAATTTTTTGCGCAAACGGTGCTCTGCGAGGGTTTAATTTTTACAGGACAATCTGTAGTTTTCATTGGTACCACTTTGGGGTACATGTGACGTTTTTTTTTTTTAAACTCGTTTTATTGAAAACATATAGTACAAATGCATTTACACCATACATTGTATGCAAAAAGGAATGCAGAGATGTGCACATTACAACGCGTCTCAATTTAACCCCTTAACGACCAAGGACGAAAATGAACGTCATGGTCGGCTGCTAGTTCCCGCACCATGACGTTCATTTTCGTCCGCATTTCAAACTGTCACTCTGTGTAAACACAGAGTGACAGACCCGCGCTGACAGCTGTCCTAGACAGCTGACACATCAGTCTCGCCGGACAGCGGACCATCGCCGCTGCTTTCGGCAGTTAACCCCTTAAGTGCGGCGACGGATTGCCGTCGCCGCATTTAAGTGGTTTGAAGCACATCAGCAGCCCCCGCGAAGTGATCGTGGGGGCTACCGATGCTTGTCACGGCAATCGGAGGTCAGATAATGACCTCCGGGTTGCCATGTACGGAAGCCTCGGAGGAACAGCCTTCGGCCGTTCCTCCTCTGCTTCCTGTCAGTGTGACAGTCACGTCACAATGACAGTTAGAGTACATTACACTACGTGTGTTGTGTAATGTACTCTAGCAGCGATCAAAGCTGCAAGTCTAAGTGTCCCCTAGTGGGACAAGTTAAAAAAGTAAAAAAAAGTAATAAAAATGTTTTCAAAAAAGTGTAAAAATAAAAGTTATAAGTTATATAAACACAAAATGCTTTTTTCCCTATAATAAGACTTTTATTATAGAAAAAAATGAACACGTTAAAAAAGTACACCTATTTGGTATCACCGCGTTCGTAACGAACCCAACTATAAAACTATGTTATTTTTCCCGCACGATGAACACCCCAAAAAAAAATCAAAAAACTACGACAGAATCGCAATTTTTTTGGTCACCACCGCTCCCTAAATAAAGAATAAAAAGTGATCAAAAAGTCGCATGTACCCGAAAATAGTACCAATAAAAACTTCTATCCGTCCCGCAAAAAACAAGCCCTTACACAGCTTTTTTGACTAAAAAATTAAAAATTACGGCTCTCAGAATATGGTGACACAGATTTTTTTATTTTTATAAATAAGTCCTTTTATTGTGCAAACGCTAAAAAAAAGGACCAAACCTATATACATTTGGTATCGCCGTAACCGTACCAACCCGCAGAATAAAGTAAAAATGTCATTTATAGCGTACGGTGAGCGCCGCAAAAAGAAAACCTAAAAAACGGTGTCAGAATTCCTGTTTTTTGCTCAGGATTGCAAAAAAATTGAATAAAAAGTGATCAAAAAAAATCGCATGTACCCCAAAATGGTACCAATGAAAACGACAGATTGTCCCGCAACAAATAAGCCCTCACACAGCTCCGGTGGTGAAAAAATAAAGAAGTTCTGGCTCTCAGAATATGGCGATGCAAAATATGCAGAGTGTTCCAAAAGCGGATAAGATCGGGCGCCATTTATCAGTGCGACACCGGCCACATATCTATGAAATATTATTTATTTACCCCATTATTATACCCTCTTATTATGCCCTGACATACTCTGCACAGATTGCACATGCCCCCACATTATAAACTGAAATACCAGCGAAACCCAAAACAGAAAAACTACCAAGCAAAATCTGCGCTCCAAAAGCAAAATGGCGTTCCCTCCCTTCTGAGTCCTGCAGCGTGCCCAAGCAGCAGTTTGCGCCCACACATATGGCGTCGCCATACCTGAGAGAACCCGCTTAACGTTTTATGAGGTATTTGTCTTCTGTGGCACAAACTGAGCACAACATATTATGCACTAAAATGGCGTATCAGTGGAAAATTGCAATTTTCACTTTGAACCATCCGCTGCGCATTAACCCCTTTGCGCACTATGACTTAATTGCCCGTCATGATGCGGCGGTTGATGTATGGAGCCGGCTCACGTGCTGTGCCCGCTCCATACGCTGCGGGTGTCGGCTGTGTATTACAGCAGGCCCCCTCGGTACTAACGGACAGGTACAGCGATCGCTCTGTTACAGAAGCCTGTAAGAATAACAATATACTGCAATACATTAGTATTGCAGTATATTGTACCAGTGATCCAATGATCGCTCGATCAAGTCAAGGGGATTGATTAATAAAATGTGTAGAAGAATTATAGTTATTAGTAGTGAGAATTTTTTTTTTTAAAGTTAAAAAAACAAAACACCTTTTCGCATTTTTCTTCTAAAGTAATGTAAAAAAAATGAACAAAATTGGTATCGCCACGTCCGTAAAAGTCTGAAGTATTACAATATACCAATATTTAATTTGCACAGTGAACACCTTAAAAAAATTTAATAATTGAAACCGCCAAAATCGCTATTTTTTTTTTTTTTGTCACCTTCGCTCTAAAAAAAAAATGTAATACAACTTTTGAATCACTTTTTATGTACCAAAAAATTGTACCAATAAAAACTGCAGCTACTCCCGCAAGAAATAAGCCCTCACACCACTATTGATGGAAAAATAAAAAAGTTATGGCTCTTGGAAAGCGGGGAGTGAAAATCTAAAATATGAAAGCAAAAAATGGATCAGTCCTGAAAGGGTTAATTCATTTCTAATGAAAAAACTTTTGACCCCATGTGGGGTATTTCCGTACTCGGGAGAAATAGCTTTATAAAAAATGGTTGTTTTTTTCCTCTTTTATCCCTTGTGAAAATGAGAAAATGCAACATTTTAGTGGAAAAAATGTTGATATTAATTTTCGCGCCCTAATTCCAATAAACTCTGCAAAAGACCCGTGGGGTGTAAATGCTCACTATACCCCTAGAAAAATTCCTTGAAGGTTTTTCCAAAATGGGGTCACTTTTGGTGGGTTTCCACTGTTTTGGTCCCTCCATTGCATTGCAAATGCGACATGGCACCGAAAACCATTCCAGCAAAATCAGAAATCCAAATGGCGCTCCTTCCCTTCTGAGCCTTGCTGTTGGTCCAAACAGCAGTTTATTACCACATATGGGGTATTGTCGTAATCGGGAGACATTGCTTTACAAATGTTGGGGTGCATTTTCTTCGTTATTCCTTGTAAATAATAAAAATTTCTATGTTTCAGAAAAAAAGTACATTTTAATTTTTACAGACTAATTCCAATATATTTAGCGAAAAACCTGTGTGGTCAAAATGCTAACTATACCCCTAGATAAATACCTTAAGGGGTCTAGTTTTCGAAATGGGTTCGTTTATGGGGAGTTTCTATCGTTCTGGCAGCTCAAAGCCTCTCCAAATGTACAGTGGGGCCTAAAACATTTTCAAGCAAAATATGAGTCCTGAAAGCCTCCGGGTGCTCCCTTCCTTTTGGGTCCTGCCGTGTGTCCAGGCAGCGCATTAGGGCCACAATGTTGGTATTTTTGAAAACAGGAGAAACAGGGTGATAGATTTTGTGGTGTGTTTCTTCATTCTCATGGTCGCTTTACAAAGAAATTGGTCTTCAAACTGATACTTTTATGAAAAAAAGTGAAATTATTTTTTTTTTCACCTGCTATGTATTAAATTTAGCAAAAAACTGTGGGGTCAAAATACTTACTATACCCTTAGGTAAATACCTTAAGGGGTCTAGTTTTCTAAATGGGGTCATTTGTGGGGGTTTCCATCACTCTGAGACCTATGAGCCTCTGAAAACCTAGCTTGGTGCAGGAAAACAAAATGTACTTCAAAATGTATAAAATTATTATTCAATTTGTAAGTCCTGAAAATTTATTTTATTTTTTCAAAAGTGCTGCCAAAATAGAGTAAAGAGATAGAAATATATATTTAATTAAAAAAATTGTACAGTATGTGTGTACATATGTGACATATTGCAGTTAAAAATAGGGGAAAATGGTAATTTTTACAAAATTTCTTCCATTTTTCTATTTTTTAATTAATTTCCGCAAATTGTATCAGTCTACTTTTACCACTAAAATAAAGTACAACATGTGGCAAAAAAACAATGTCAGAATTACTTGGATATTCAAAACTTTCACAGAGTTATTCTCTGATAAAGTCAGACATACCAGATTTGACAAATCTGGCTTGGTCATTAAGGGGTTAACATATCAAGAAAAATACATACATATTAACATACAAACAATATACAACACCCGTATCACATACTGAGCCAAGCACCGTGCCGGAGGCTATGGTGATTCATTACCCTTTAATTTAACTAAGTGTCAGCGATCTACGGATGTGATGATATCTGTGTGGGGTATATTAAGTCACTGCTGATTCACACCATGCTTCCCAGATTTTATAGAATTTATCAAGGCATCCTCTTTGTTTATACATTATCCGTTCGTAAGGGATGATCGAATTCACAAGTGATTTCCACTTATTCACCTTGGGAGGACGCGGGTCCATCCACCTAAGAGCAATAGCCTTCCTTGCCATAAACAGTATTTCCCTAAGAAATATTTTCATGTAATGCGGCCAACATTCGTCTTGGAGAACACCGAACAAGCAAATCTGCGGAGTTGCCGGGAGAGGAATATGCAGAATTCCAGCTGCTACCCCAAGTACCTCATCCCAGAAAGAGGAAATAAATGGGCACGCCCATATCATGTGCCAGAAGTCGGCCCTAGGAAACCGACACCTGTGACATTCCGTGCTCGGATATCTACCCATTTTTTGTAGCCTAACAGGAGTAAGGTAGCTCTGATGTATCATGGATAGTTGTATCATCCTGTTATTGGCCGCTGGGGACACATAGAGCGGGGAAGAGAGAATCTCCTCCCATTCCTCCTCAGTGAGGTTGGGTATCTGTGCTCTCCATTTTTCCTTTACCGGTAGTGGTATGCTAACTTTGGCCGTTATGAGAGACGTGTATATGGCTGATATTAACCCTCTGGGTCCTTGGGATCGAAATACTCCTATCAATGGAAATTGTGAAAATGCCGTATCTTGGGCAGGGAACTGGGCCCTGAGTGCATGGCGCAATTGCAAGTACCTGTAAAAAGCAGTCCTGGGCAGTGTAAATTCCGACTGCAGCTGTGTAAAGGATTTAAGGCTATTTCCCTCATATACCTCCCCTATATTGTGTATCCCATGCTGAATCCAGAATATTGGAGCCAGGTCCTCTGATACCTGTGGGAGGAGTGAGTTTGACCATAATGGCATGTCTGTCTGCACATCAGTGTACCCGTAAATGCCCTTTGCAGCTAACCATACCTGGGAAGCCACCCTATGAACAGGTAGTACATTCTTGAGTGCATTCATGGGTCCTTCCAATACTGGCCAAAGGGTAGGTATCTGCAGGTATACCGCCAGGTGTTGTTCCCTATTTGTCAGCGTCGTGTCATTTACCCATACCTTTAAATATCGTAATTGCCCCGCTAAATAGTACAAAAAGAGATCCGGCAAGGCAGCTCCCCCCTGTGTTTTGGGTCGTTGCAAAGTAGTGAGGCTGAGTTTTGACCCATTTGCACCCCAGATGAATGTTGGGAATAAGGCATGCATCTGCTTAAAGAAGGTTTTGTACACCGGTGTCGCTGCGTGCTCTAGCATATATAGGCATTTGGGGAGGATGACCATTTTAATTAAGTTAATCCTACCTGTTACAGCCAGGGGGAGAGTACTCCAGATCCTGAACTTGCCCCTTACATAATCCAGCAGTGGTAAGATATTAGTATCATGATCATTTCTATGGTCCCGATTTATAATGATACCAAGGTATTTGAATGAAGAGACTACTCGTAGACCCTGTATGAAGTCTGGCCATCCCGTTCCCTGCAGGGGCATAAAAAAACGACTTGGTCCAATTAATGTGAGTCCCGAGAACTTCCCAAATGATTCTAAAGTAGTGATCGCAACGGGTAGCGTCTCCCTGGGTTGGGACATAAGAAGGACCATATCATATGCATACAAGCCAATTCTTTCCTCCTTTCCCCCCAGCCCTATCCCTTTGTACTCAGGGTGCTGTCTAATTCGTAGGGCTAGTGGTTCAATAGCGAGGGCAAACAGTAAAGGAGAGAGGGGACAGCCCTGCCTAGTGCCCCTCTGTAAACGAAAATGTAGGGATAACACCCCATTCACCAGAATTTGTGCCCGTGGTTCCTTATATAGAAGAGAGATCCACCTAAGGAATTGAGGCCCAAATCTAAATCTGTCCAGAGTCTCCAACAAGCCCATTCAATGGAATCAAAGGCTTTAGCGGCATCTAACGAAGCCATTGCCCAGTCTGCCTTCATAGCTTCTCCTATCTGTGCAAGTATCTGTACCCTACGGATGTTTTCGGATGTAGATTTCCCTGGCATAAAGCCAGATTGGTCCTCGTGAATTACTTGGGAGATGACTTTATTAAGCCTATTTGCTAAGATTTTGGTAAGTATCTTGTAATCTCTACTTAATAGAGATATCGGACGATAGGAGCCACAATCCATCGGATCCTTATCAGGTTTTAACAGGACTATTATAGTTGCGTCATACATGCTATCAGGCAGCCGCCCCCTATCTAGTGCATAGGATAACATAGCGCGTAGGAAAGGGATGAGATGGTCCGAGTATTTGTGATACACCTCTATAGGAATCCCATCTGGGCCCGACGCCTCCCCTTTTGACATGTCCCCCAGGGCCTCTCGTATCTCCTCCTCCGTCACATCGGCCTCTTGTAAAGGATCTGCCAGGCACAGCTTCGGGGTTAACTCCCATAGGTAATCAGTCTGCACCTGAATCTACGTCTCTGAGACTGACTCCATCTTCCACCACTCAGGATGGCAGGCTTAGGAGTGGGAGAGCCTATCGCAGCCTGGCCAGACGGAGCTAGCTCCCGCCCTCTGTCTATTTATACCTGCCTTTCCTGTTCCCCCTTGCTTGTGATTCTTTTCGTGTGGTTTCCTGGCCCAGCTACAACTCCTAACTATTTGATCCTGCTCCATCTGACCCTGGCTTACTGACTACTCTTCTGCTCTGCGTTTGGTACCTCGTGCTCTCCTGGTTGGACTCGGCTCGTTCACCACTCTGGTTGCTCACGGTGTTGCCGTGGGCAACTGCCCCTTTCCCTTTGCTTTGTATTCCCTTGTATGTTTGTCTCGTGTACTTACTGAGCATAGGGACCGCCGCCCAGTTGTACCGCGTCGCCTAGGGCGGGTCGTTGCAAGTAGGCAGGGACAGAGTGGCGGGTAGATTAGGGCTCACTTGTTCGTTTCCCTACCCCCGTCGTTACACCTCTAATGCGATTCTGCCTTCTGTGCTCAATGTAGGGAACGTTATACCATCCATATAGGTTTTAAACTCTGACACATCGTATCTAGAATGGGAGGTGTATAACTCTTTGTAGAATTGTACAAATGTCTGGGCTATACCGAGGGAGTCTGTCTAGCTCTCCCCCGATCCCCCCTGTATCTTAAGGATGGCTGGACTTTTAGAGTTCTGGTGGATTAAGTGTGTCCGTAGCTTACCAGACTGGTTGCCCAATTCAAAATACGATTGCCTGGTAAAAAATATTTTCCTGTTTGCCTTTTCCTGAAGCAGCATAAGGTATTTCCGCCCTGTTTGCAGCCAGAGATCCCTGTTCGTGTCTGTAGGGTCATCTATGAATTTACCCTCTAAAATTTTGCATTGCTGTTCTAGTTCTAATTCAATCCTGGTAGAATCTTTTTTAATATATGAGATCGTGGACCTAAGACACCCTCTAAGGTAAGCTTTCAAGGTGTCCCATGCAATACTGGAATTCTCAAATGTACTGTGGTCCGTGTTAAACACCTCCAATTGATCTGGGATTCTATCTTGAGGGCCTATCAGGGTCAGCCAAAAGGGGTGTATTTTCCACGCCCCAGGCCTAGTGGGGCCGGGGAGGCTAAGGCTGGCCACCATAGGGGAATGATCCGACGGCGCTCTGGACCTATAGGAGATAGAATCAACCATGGGCACAACAAGAGCATTACCCACCATATAATCAATGCGTGATAGGGAGTGTCTGCCTAGTGAGTGACATGAATACACTTTAGCTGTCGAATGTTTATATCGGTAGAGATCCATCCACCCCATCTCATCCAACCATAAGCCCAATACAGACGTGTCAGGTGCCGCCCTATCCCCTTCAGGGGAAGTGTTAAGTCTGTCAAGGCTGCAGTTCATTACCATATTGAAATCTCCCATTCCCAGTACTTTAGCGGTCGGATAAGTTGCGGCAAAGGCAGCAGCCATATGTAAAATTCGCATAGATGCGGGCGGGGGGATGTACATGCCCAGTATTACATAGGGAGCATTTTCTATGAGGGCATACACAAATACATATCTGCCTTCACTATCAACTTTGGTATGGATGGCCTCCCACCTCACGGATTTGTGCACCAGGATTGAAACTCCTCTTGAGTATGAAGTATGGCAAGAGTGGCTAGACCACTGAACCCAAGGTCGGGTCACTGTTCTCGTTTTGGCGGGTATTAAGTGAGTCTCCTGGAGGCACAATATTTGAGGGTTACCTCTACGGATGTGGCTATACAGTATAACTCGCTTCTGCGGATTACCTATACCCCTCACGTTCCAGGACATTACAGTTAAAGAAGACATCTATACATTGCGATCTCCATTTGCAGGAGTAAGCCATATTCCCTGATACACAGTAACATTCTCGTCTGTTGCAGAGGTGAGTATAAATGAATCAATACATCTCTTACACGATTGCATCTGTACCTTAGTAGTATTAAATCTATCCGCATCCGCGGCACATTCCAACTTATAACCAAGATAAACCAGTTGTAAACATTATAACAATACCTACAATGCATGAAGATGCATATTACATTGCCGTTGCATGCCCAGAAACGTGGCATTTAAGTAATCGGGGGTAATCCCCGCGCCAAACAGCAACTGTTCAAGCTTCTATCTTTAAGGATACGTGCGGTAGTATTCTCAGGAGTGTCGTCTCATATATTTAGCTGACGTAGAAAAGGCACCTTGACCAACCGATCTCCATCCGGCCCCATCCGCATCACCGTCAGGATTAGCCATACCGATAGTCCTTGCGAACTGTCCCACGGTTCCGGTGATACAGATTGGGTCAATAGCATCAGTCCGCCTTGTATGAGTCGTCGACTGCGTTGATCAATAATATTAATTTCGGCGTGCCGGTCATTTACTTCTCACCCAGTCGTCAGCTTCTTTCGGGGAGTTGAAAAATATGGATCTTTCCCCATCCACTATACGTAGTCGGGCTGGATATGACATGGAGTAGGGGATGCCCAGATCTCTCAGGCGCCTCTTGACTGCCAAAAATGTCGCCCTCCTCTTTTGCAGGTCAGCAGAGAAATCAGGAAATATAGACACCTTTGCCCCATTATAGGTGATCTCCGGTAATCGACGTGTCAGGCGTAGGATCATGTCCCGGTCATTACAATTGAGCAGGCGTGCCAGCAGCGGTCTAGGGGGTGCTCCTGGGGGTGGTCGTCTCCCCGGCACTCTGTGGGCTCTTTCAACCGCCAAGGCCTGCGAAAATGGCGCGTCTGGGAGCAGGTCTTTAAGCCATTGCAATACAAATTCACCCAGATTTTGACCTTCTATTCGTTCAGGCATGCCAATTATCCTGATGTTGTTGCGCCTTAGCCTGTTTTCCATGTCATCGGATTTTTGTCTCCACAATTCTGCTGCCGATTCCAAATCAGCGATTGCCCCAGGCAAGGATGCCGTTCTATCTTCCAGCCCATATACCCTTTCTTCCGTATGCGTTATGCGCTCCCTCATGGCTTGCATGTCTTGCCTCATTAGCCCTATGTCAATCTTTACCTCTTCCAGCTTTCCGGTGAGTGAGGTTTTACAGGCCGCAATAGCTGTCAGCAGCTGGGTCGTCATCTCAGACAGTGTGGGCTACGGGGCTTCCTCTGTAGTTGTGTCCTGACTGCCTGAGGCTGCTCCTCCACCTCCTCCCTTAGAGCGCTGGGGAAGAGGAGTGCGGCCGCCATCTTGCCCTTCACCTCTTGCAAAGCCTTGCAACTTTTCCGCGGCCGACTGACCTCTGGTTGGACTCATTTTTGCTCCGGTAGTCGCCTTCAACCGCCTGGATCGTTTGGAAGGTATGTTTATAGCTTTTAGAAGCTGTAGGATAACTTGCAGGATAACGTTGGCGTGGGTTCACGGCGGAGCTCTCAGTTAATGCGACCGCTCCTGCTGCGCGCTAAGCCACGCCCCCACATGTAACGTTTTTAACACTTTTTATTCCTTTTTTTTTGCAAGCAAGGTGACCATAACCAGAAATTCTGACATTGTTCTTTTTTTCAGCGTTCAGCGTGCACCATAAATGCCATTTTTACTTTATCTGCAGGTCAATACGAACATGCAACTTTTTGATCACTTTTTATTCTGTTTTGGGAGTGGTGGTGACCATAAAACAGCGAAGGAATTGTTTTTTATTTTATTTTGCAGGATAAATAACAGGGTATTTTTAAAGTTTGTGTTGTTACGGACACCAAATATCTGTACTTTTTTAATGTTTTCAGTTTTTTCCTATAATAAAAGACTTACTATGAGAAAAAAGGCGGTTATTGTTTTTTTTTCAACTTGAAACTTCTCTTTTCTCTTTTTTTTTTTTTTTTACATTTTCATTAATTTATTATTTTTTTCTTACACTAGGGGACTTGAAGGCATGAAACCCTATTCACTATTCTAATACACTGCACTGCCTACATAGTGCAGTGTATTAGAGCTGTCAGTCATACACCGACTGCAAGCCCATTAGTCCCCGCCTGCAGGTGGGGTCTAATAGGCTTACATACTTGGCAGGCAAGGCAGCCGTTGTTAGACCTCCGGTTGCCATAGCAACCATCGGCACCCGCTTTTGATCGCTGCATCTAAGGGGTTAATCAGCCAGTTTATGGGCTCTCTCTGGTCCTGGCCTTACAGCAGGGTGTCCGCTGTAATATACAGCGGACACCCGCTGGTGATGGCGCTGGCTTAGCTTCTGAGCACGCTCCATCACTGTGATGGAGTTACGTGGGAAAGCATAATGTACATGGTGAAAGCATGATGTACAGTTACGTGGGAAAGCGCTGAGACACTAGCACCCCCAATGTAACAGTGTGTGTTTTAGCGGGAAGTGGTTAAAGGACACCTTTTTAACAACTTAACTTTTTACTTATAATGTATTGACATACTTCTGTATGCAAATACATTACACTGTGTCACTGACACATAGTGTTCCCTAACAGCAGGCATACTGAACAGACCTAGCACATATACACTCCGCTCTTCATGCCATAATAATGGTTACATCCTACCCCCTTCGTATACACAGCCTGATTACTCAACCAAACATTCATGCAGTTCTGGCCCCCTATGTATAATATCAGTTCAATAATAACTCCTAGCTTCAATCGATACTTATTTGTCTAAAAGTATTGCATTGCCAACTCATATCTGCCAGGTTTTTGTATGGCCGGATCCCTGGTTACTAGGGACGCGTTCTCTCCTCCCACTGCTGGCTTCACTATGTTCTCGGAGGCTCGTTTTTTTGCGGGTGACGTCCGCAATGCGCGCCTGCTTGTGATTGGTCAGCCGGGTGCCGTGTCTCCTGATGGTGGAAGGGGTTTGGACTATATCAGGTCGGCGTTCACTCGGCTCGTGTTCGACCAGCTGACTGGTGTCGTGCACGAGCAGGGTGAATGTTAAAGCACGTAACATGTGCTAACTGGCCTTTCTGTGTTTTATACATATAAACACTGTGACCCCTGATGACTCACCCTATGAATTGGGGGTGATGAAACGCGTTGGGACACAGCTTTAGTGGCAGGGTTGACCAGGTTATATATCATAAATTAAAGGGATAAATACTCTATACGCAGGTGGAGGTGTTTGCTGAGAAATACAATATCCATTTGCATTCCCCTGCTTACGCCTTACATAGTTCTTTGGCTATTTAGCCGATTTTTAGTCTTTGTCTATAATAAAATTCAATTTTAATCGTTCATTAAGGCTGTGATATCTAATTTGCAACATATATCTAGCAACCGTATTCAGAGATTCAGAGAGTTGCGTTTAATGATTCCTGCTCTGAATGGTCCCCGGTTATAAGTGGTGCACCCCAGGGTTCCGTTCTGGGACCATTATTATTCAACTTATTTAATGATATAGAGGATGGGATTAATAGCACTATTTCTATTTTTGCAGATGACACCTAGCTATGTAGTATTGTTCAGTCTATGGAATATGTTTGTAAATTGCAAGCGGATTTAAAGGACCAGTGTCACGAAAAAAAATTTTTTTAGATCAATTTGATTTTAGTGTTTTATTAAAAACTTTTATATTTATTTGTGTGTTTGTGTTTTACTTTTTTTTCTTTTTTCACTTTTTCTTCCCTATGGGGGCTGCCATTTTTTTTTTCCATTTCTGTATGTGTCGATTAATGACACATACAGACATGGAATACGGCACATACAGTCCCATAGTGAATGCAAACGGGGCCCGTTCTATCCACTATGCTGTACGCTGTCTGTGTGGGGACGGCGCATGCGCCGCTCCCACACAGACCAAGTTGAACTGTGCGACGTCCGGCGCCATTTTCCTGTGGACCGGAAGTCGCGGCCGGACAGTAAGATTACTACTTCCGGTCGCGGCTTCCGGACTTGTGCACTTGGAGCGGGAGGTAGCAGACGGAGCGGACGGACCGGAGGGAGCGGCGGCGGCAGGAGCAGGTAAGTTATTTCTGTGTATGTTCGTGTTTTAGTGTGTGTTTACTAGTGTATGTTAACCTACTACACTGTGTTAGCTCAAAAAATGGCGACACACAGTGTAGGAGGTTTGACCGTTTAATCCCCTCGTTTCTCCCGGCACTAGCCAGGATAAAGGAGGGGGGGATTCTGAGAGCTCACTAGAGCGAGTGAGTTTTCTCAAATTTTGCAGCATAAAGCAATGTGGTTGCTTTACCACATGCAATGCTGCAATTTTGGGAATTGCTCCATCTAGTGACCAGCACTGGGGAATATTATAAATTAGAATCTAATTTATAATATTTCCTGACTCGTGAAAAAAAGTTAAAAAAAAATGAGAACAATGTTTAATCACCTATACACTAATTGTTTAACTGAAAAAAAAAAAAAAAAAAAATTTTCTAGCGTCACATTCCCTTTAACCCCTTCAGGACACAGCCTGTTTTGGCCTTGTGGACGCAGGCGATTTTTTCAAATCTGACATGTGTCACTTTATGTGGTAATAACTCCGGATTGCTTTTACCTATCCAAGCGATTCTGAGATTGTTTTCTCGTGACATATTGTACTTTACGTCTGTAAAAAAATTTGGTCGATAAATTCAATATTTATTTGTGAAAAACACCAAAATTTAAAGAAAATTTGCAAAAAATTGCATTTTTCTAAATTTGAATGTATCTGCTTGCTAAACAGATAGTAATACCACTCACAATAGTTACTAGTTTATATTTTCCATAGGTCTACTTTATGTTGGCATCGTTTTTTGAACATCCTTTTATTTTTCTAGGACGTTACAAGGCTTAGAACTTTAGCAGCAATTTCTCATATTTTCAAGAAATTTCCAAAACCTATTTTTTCAGGGACCAGTTCAGTTCTGAAGTGGCTTTGAGGGCCTTATATATTAGAAACTCCCCATAATTCACCCCATTTTAGAAACTTCACCCCTCAAAGTATTCAAAACAGCATTCAGGAAGTTTCTTAACCCTTTAGACATTTCACAGGAACTAAAGCAAAGTAGAGGTTAAATTTACAAATGTAATTTTTTTTGCAGAAATTCATTTGTAATAGAAAAAATTCTGTAACACAGAAGGTTTTACCAGAGAAACGCAACTCAATACTTATTGCCCAGATTCTGCAGTTTTTAGAAATATCCCACATGTGGCCCTAGTGTCCTACTGGACTGAAACACCGGCCTCAGAAGCAAAGGAGCACCTAGTGGATTTTGAGGCCTCCTTTTTATTACAATATATTTTAGGCTTCATGTCTGGTTTGAAGAGGTCTTGTGGTGCCTAAACAGTGGAAACCCCCAAAAAGTGACCCCATTTTGGAAACTAGACCCCTCAAGGAATTTATCTAGTTGTATAGTGAGCATTTTAACCCCACAGGTTTTTTGCTGAATTTATTGGCGTTAGTCTGTGTAAATGAAAATCTACATTTCTTCTGAAGAAACATAGACATTTTTAATTTTTGCAAGGAATAAAGGAGAAAAAGCACCCCAACATTTGTAAAGAAATGTATCCTGATTACGGCAATACCCCATATGTGGTCATAAACTTATGTTTGAACACATTACAGCCCTCAGAAGGGAAGGAGCGCCATTTGGGTTTTGGAGCTCAAATTTTGCTATAATAGTTTTCGGTGCCATGTCCCATTTGCAACGCCCTCGAGGGAAAAAAACAGCAGAAACCCCCCAAAAGTGACCCCATTCACTATCAGAATCCAAGAGAGCAAATGCCTCTTAAGTGGTATATAACTTGCGTGCCATTTTGTACGTATTTTTTTTTTAACTTATTTTTTGTAACAATTTTAATAAAAGTAACAAAGAAAAAGTCCACTAATCCATTGATCAATAAATTTATGAACAACCCTAAGGCCCTGTTCACACAGAGTTTTTTTTACAAGTTTTTCGGCGCGGAAACCGCTCCGCAAAACTCGTCAAAAACCGCCCGAAAATGTCTCCCATTGATTTCAATGGGAGTTGGATGAGCTTTTTTACCGTGAGCAAAAAAAACGCATTGCGGTAAAAAGAAGCGACATGACCTATCTTGAGGCGGTTTCCGCCTCCAAAACCCCATTTCAATCAGTCAGAAGGGTAAAAAAAACACCTCGACGAGTGTTTTGACGAGTTTTTGGCAAACCACTGTGCAAAAAACGTTCGGAGCAGTTTTTGCTGGAGGCATTTTCCTCCTGCAAAAAAATTCCGTGTGAACACAGCCTAACAATGAATCAATGTATTTAGAATTTACAGACGTGTAAAATATATGAAGAGATTTATATAAGTATATGTGTGTATACGTATATATTACATGTACGTATATATCTATATGATGATATAGATATATAACATCCCTAATTATTGGTTTTTAGTATTAACAAATTTCAAATATATGTCTATATATAATATATATTACGTGTGTGTGTGTGTGTGTGTATATATATATATATATATATAATATAGACGTGTATGTGTATAGATATATAGACACACACACACATACACACACAGTATATAAATATATATCTATATAATTTTATAGATGTAAATATATAGAGAGACAGATATATATCTGTCTCTCTCTCTCTCTATATATATATAAAATTATATAGATATATATTTATATAATGTGTGTGTGTGTATGTGTATATATATATATATATATATATACACACACACATTATAAGCCCTAATTGATTATTAATTAACTAATTAATTGTCCTAGTCTGAGTACGATCTACCTAAACTATAACTAGCTGCCTTCACTAAACTATCTATGTGGAGGTGTTATTTGTGTGTGTGTTTTTCACAGTCGGTGTGTCTTTATATGAGACACACAGCAGCTGCTCGGCACAGCTTCTTCTCCCCCACTGTCTCAGAACTATCTGACAGGGAGGGAGGAGAAACAGTGTAACAAACAGCACGAAAGTTTGTTGCTGCAACAAACTTTGCTGCTGCAACAAACTTTGTTGTGAACACCATGATAGCTTTATCATGGTGATCACGTCATCAGGACCGACACCAATCTGGTCCTGATGTCTTCTCTCAGCACTTAGGCTGCTAGTAGCAGCGTGTGCTGAGAGATTCAGAGCACAGGGAGAGCGCTGTGCACTCTGTTCTGGCACCACGTGAATTAACGGGCTGCAGGAGAAAAGCCCAGCACGGCAGCCCGTTAATCTACGTGGGCTGGTCGTGAAGGGGTTAAACAAACTAAGGCCTTATTCACACGAACGTGTCCTTTTTTTGTGCGTATTAAAAGGGCAGCGTTTTTCCATGTGACATCAGTGTATGGTGCTTGTCAGCGTTTTTTACTTGCGTATGTCATCAATATGTCATGCGTTTTTTACGTCCGCAAAATAAACTGAAGGAGGTGGTTTTCTTTTTCTCATCATTTCTTTAGCAGCTGTTGTTTGCTGGCCGTGATTTTCACGCACCCATTGACTTCACCCATTGACTTCATGCAGTGATTTTCACGCAGATGACACGCTGCGTGAAAAATACTGAATGTCTGAATGGCCCCATTGACTTGCATAGGTCCGTGTGACGTGCGTTATTTTCACGCGTGTAACACGGACGTGAAATACGCTCGTGTGAATTAGGCCTAAGTGTTTGGACGTCCACTTGACAAATTAAGTTTAATGTAGATAAATGTAATATTATGCATCTGGGTACCAACAACCTGCATGGATCATATGTCCTAGGGGGAGCTACACTGGGGGAGTCACTTGTTGAGAAGGATCTGGGTGTACTTGTAGATCATAAACTAAATAACCGCATGCAATGTCAATCAGCTGCTTCAAAGGCCAGCAAGATATTGTCGTGTTTTAAAAGAGGCATGGACTTGTGGGACATGGATATAATATTACCACTTTACAAAGCATTAGTGAGGCCTCCTGTAGAATATGCAGTTCAGTTCTGGGCTCCAGTTCATAGAAAGGATGCCCTGGAGTTGGAAAAAAATACAAAGAGCAAAGAAGCTAATAAGGGGCATGGCGAATCTAAGTTATAAGGAAAGATTAAAATAATTAAACCTATTTAGCCTTGAAAGAAGACGACTAAGGGGGGACATGATTAACTTATATAAATATTGTCAATATATTGTCAATGGCACATACAAAAAAATATGGTGAAATCCTGTTCCATGTAAAACCCCCTCAAAAAAAGGGGGCACTCCCTCTGTCTGGAGAAAAAAAAGGTTCAAGCTGCAGAGGCGACAAGCCGTCTTTAAGAATCTTCATTTGTATGACACAAAAAAAAATCGGCATTTAATTAGATGAATATTATAATATCTTTAGTATTTATTATTATAGACGAGATAGATGTACTAATCTTTATATGGCAAATAAAAATCTCAGAATTTAGATAAATATAGTATCTTTATTATGGACGCGATAGATAAATATATTTATGGGGGGAAAAAGTGTGTGTGTTTTATAACTTGCTGTTCTCCCTCTCATACAATGAATATAAATGTTTGTTATTTACGAACAAACTTTTATGTAATCATTGTGACAGGCTGTGAACAGGACCTAATGCATTGTTTTCGTAAAAAAAATAATCAAAGGTTTAAAAAGGTAATAAACAAAACAAAAAACCTTTATGCCCATTCATTTTACTTACCAATTCCTTCTTTGTCGGTATTTCTTTCAGTTTTGCTGTTCCCCGTGTTTTGATTGTTGGCAGTGGTGCTGTTAGTTACATGTGCCACTGCCGAATGACGGGTATTCACTCTCTGCTTAAAGAGGCTCTGTCACCACATTATAAGTGGCCTAGCTTCTACATAATGTGATCGGCGCAGTGTTTTTTTATTTAGAAAAACGATCTATTTTCACCAAGTTATGACCTATTTTAGCTTTATGCTAATTAATTTCTTAATGCCGAACTGGGCGTGTTTTTACTTTTGACCAAGTGGGCGTTGTGGAGAGAAGTGTATGATGCTGACCAATCAGCGTCATACACTTCTCTCCATTCTGCACATAGTGATCCTGCGTTGTTCACTATGTGCAGTCACATACACACACATTAACGTTACTGAAGTATCCAGACAGTGAACAGACATCACCTCCAGCCAGGACGTGATGTCTTTTCACAATCCCGACACTTCGCTAACGTTTGTGTGGGACCTATAGCACAGCAAGCGTAATCTCGCAATATCACGCTGTAATCTGTCATTTACAGCGAGATCACGCTTTCTGTGCTGTAAGTCCCACATAAACGTTAGCGTAGTGTCGGGATTCTGAATAGACATCGCGTCTGTCAGTGTTTTCACGCACCAGTTGCTAAAGAAATGGAGAGAAAAAAAAAAAAAAGATGTGCACCAACACTGAGGGTATGTTCACACGCTTACTAAAAAATGTCTGAATATATACAGAGCTGTCTTCAAGGGAAAACGGCTTCTAATTCAAATTTTTTTTTTAGCAACTCGTGTTTTTCACTGCGTTTTTAACGGACGTTTTTGGAGCTGTTTTTCTATATAGTGAATGAAAAATGGCTCAAAAAACTGCTCCAGAAGGGACATTTTTTTTATGGGCCTTTTTTAACAGGGACGTTTTTAAAAAACAAAATGCCCCATTGGAAAAGAACGCCGTTTTTCCCATTGAAATCAATGCGTAGATATTTGGAGGCGTCCTGCTTCCGATTTTACGGCCCGAAAAACGGCCGAAAATAGGCCGGGTGAACATACCCTGACATTAAAAACTGATTCCACATCGGGGGCGTGGCCTGGACGTGCATGGAGGAAGTCGCATAGTAGCGGAGCTCCCGGTGTGAAAGCCTAAAACGGCTAAACTAAACCCTGTGCCTTCTCCTTTTCTGGTGGCTTGGATCTCCTGCCTGCTCCGGGTGTTCTGGGCTCCAGGGAGTGCCTGCACTTACCTCGTGGCAGACGGCAGCGGTGCCGGACATTTCCCTTCTCCGTTCCTCTGGGACGTCTTCAGCGGCTTGGCACAGCTCCCTGGACTAGGGAGGGTGAGGTGAGATCCGGGTGCCGGCCGGCAGCTTCTTGTGGTGCGGTGCCCCAGATGGGGTAATCTGCTCAGGACTTCTGGCACCATTACAGCTCTCCCTCCTGGCCGCCGGCATCTTGAGATCTGGACTCTGTTCAGCGTGGTGCAGCGTTTTATGCAACAGTATAGGAGAGGCACAGACAAGTCTAGGCCCTGCTTCTGACCTAAGCCTCGCTCGTTGTAGCGGGAGTGGAAAAGTACAGCTGATTTAAAAGGTACTTGCATTTTCCTAGTCTTTCTTGGAGAGGACCTTACTAACTTTCTGCCATATTGTCAAGCAGTGTATTCCCCCTTGTCATAATGGGGGGTATGTCTAAAATAAATACTAAGTCCAAACCGGCTAAGCTTACTGAGTTTTTACTAATTCTTCATCTCAGCAATCGGTGGTGAACCGCCGCATTTCCCTTCCTCCATCCTCGCCCTCTCCATCCTCTAGGGCTGCGTCTGTGGAAAACGACATGCAGTATGATCTGTTTCTGAAAACATGATTAAGAGACTTTTAAATTCGTTGAGAGATTCAATTCAATCGGATTTACGTCAAGTCATCGGGGATTTACGGTTGGATATACAAGCTATTGCCTCAAGGACCGATCAGATGGAAAATAAGTTGGAAGAATTTGTAAAGTCACACAACTCGCTCATTGATGCGAACTCTACATTGGAGGAAGAGGTAACGAGGCTTTCTACTAAAGTTTTTGGCTCTAGAGGATAGAGCCAGACGAAATAATGTCCGAATCAGAGGTATACCTGAGTCGGTCACACCAGATCTCCTCTCTCAATATCTTACGGACCTCATGAGTATCGTTCTGCCGCAAAAATCGGCTCTGAACCTCACCATTGATAGGATTCACAGAATTCCTAAGCCTAAACACATTGCTGCACATCTGCCTAGAGATACGATTGCTCGCATCTTTTTCTTTCATGTGAAAGATGAATTTCTCCGAGGATTGAAAGCTTCCCCCAATTTAAGAGACCGCTTTATTGTCGGCGGCGACCATGCTCAGACGTAAGGAATTTACAATGCTGACAAGAATTCTACGGGATAAAGGCATTTTATACAAGTGGGGCTTTCCTGTAAAGCACATAATCACAAAGAATGGCAGTCAACATGTTTGCCTCTCGCCAGACTCCGCAAAAGATCTTCTGCACTCTTGGGGTCTCATATTATTTCCTCCTTCGAGTCCTCATCATAGGAATCCTTCCAGACCGGAGTTGGTTTTGCCGTTGTGGTCGGACACGAGGAGTAGTCCCAACCGGAGACTCCCAGACTAATGCTGGGGCTTCTACGGTACGCATTGCCCTTCAAGGCTAAGTTATCTCCTGGACGCTACTCCTCCTTTCTACAGTTCTTTGGCTGAACTTTTGTCTCTACATTCTTTTCCCTGAAAGAGGGAAGTTCCTGTCTGGTAAATATGCTGGATTGCATATCGGTATTGGATGTTTTTTCCCTGTTTTTATGGTATTACATTGTGTTGGTTCTATTTTGCTGTGCAACATTCCTAATTTTTTCTGTATGTCATAATGGGTCTCAAAATACTTTCTGTCAATGCCCATGGCTTGAACTCTCCTTTTCAAGTGATCTCTGCTTTGGAAAGAAGCTTTTAAGGGGGGATTCACACGAGCGTGTATTCGGTCCGTGCGGGCCGCGTGGTTTTCACGCGGCACGCATGGACAATACAAGTCTATGGGGCAGTACAGACAGTCCGTGCTTTTTGCGCAGCGTTTGTCTGCTGCGCAAAAAGCGCGACAGGTTCAAAAACTCTGCGTATTTCGCGCATCACGCACCCATTGAAGTCAATGGGTGCGTGAAAATCACGCGCACCACACGGAAGCACTTCCGTGGGACGAGCGTGATTCGCGCAACAGCAGTGAAAAGGATGAATGAAAACCGAAAAGCACCACGTGCTTTTCTGTTTCCGAACATCCAAACGGAGTGTCTTTGCGATGAGCGAAGCGGGACAAGCGTACCGAACTTCACCGGGTTCGGCCAAACTCGTTTTGGCCGATCCCGGCAAAAAAATTATCGGTACGCGACGTCAGGAGATAGTCACTGTCCATGGTGCTGAAAGAGTTAAACTGTTTCAGCACCATGGACAGTGACTTGCGATCCCAAAATACATTAACCTGTAAAAAAAACCGAAGTTCTAACTTACCGATTACTCCTGTCTCCTTCCTGCAGTCCGACCTCCCGGGATGACACTTCAGTTCAAGTGACAGCTCCAGCCAATCACAGGCCAAGCACAGGCTGCAGCCAATCACAGGCTGCAGCGGTCACTTGGACTGCTGCGTCATCCAGGGAGGTGGGGCCCGATGTCAAGAGAGGCGCGTCACCAAGGACGCGTCACCAAGGACGCGTCACCAAGGCAACGGCCGGGAAGTTCTCGGTAAGTAGGAACTTTATCTTTTTTTTTTACAGGTTTTTCGCTGTTGTGTTCGGCATTCACTGTCGAGGGTGCTGAAAGATTTAGCTCTTTCAGCACCTTGGACAGTGACGGGCGTTGACAAGCCTCATCTCTATGATGCCGGCTGCGCGAAAATCACGCAGCCGCGCATCAGACACGCATGACACACGCAGCTGTCAAATGGTTTTTGCGCTCGCAAAACGCTGCGTTGTTTGCGCGCGCAAAAACGCAACGTTCGTGTGAATCTCCCCTAAGTCTAATTGTGATATATTATGAGTTCAGGAGTCACATTTATCTTCCAGGGATTGTCATCTATTCAAAGAAGTTTCCTCATGTTTACTATGCCTCTAAAAGTGAAAAAAAAAGGCGGGTGTAATTATTGCTGTGAAAGAGACGATTGCTTTTAAATGTATATCCGTTTTTTCTGATCCACAGGGTAGATATATAATTTTAGTCTGTGAAATGGATAACCTCACATACACTTTGGTTTCTCTATATGCCCCTAATGTTAGACAATTCCCCTTTATTAAAAAAAAGTAATGTCAAAAGCTAAATCTGTTCAGAAAGGGAGTTTAATGTTGCGTGGAGACTTTAATGTAGTGGTGAATAAGGATATGGACCGTTCTGTTGGGGGTAACAGACTGTCTCCTGACTTGACTTCCTGGGTATTGGAAGAAGAGTTGCGTGACGTTTGGCGTTACCAACATTCATATGAAAAAGATTACACATTTTTTTCTTCCCCGCATAAGATGTATTCTAGGATTGACTTCTTTTTGGTGTATAGGGAGGTGTTATTAAATTCTGTGTCCTCTACTATTGGTTTGATAACCTGGTCAGATCATGCACCAATTAAGCTTACGCTATCTGATCAATACATTGCCCCTCGTAATTCCTCTTGGAGGTTGAACACTTTCCTTTTAAATTCCCCAGCACTCCAAGTCTCTATAGGACAGGCTTTGAAGGAATTTTTTGAGCTTAATGGTACTACGGCCCCTTCCCCGGAGCTCCTCTGGTGTACGCACCAAGCTTTTGTCAGAGGCTTGTTTATTCAAGCCGCTGCTAGAGCAAAACGGGATAGAAACAAAGAGTTTGATTTTCTTATTGGGAATATACGGTCCTTGGAGTCTCAATTAAAACGTATTCCTTCATCTTCCCTGAGAAAAAAATTACGGAACTTTAGGGATAAATTGGGTACCCATCAGCTCTTCTTATAGGAGAAAACGTTGAAAAAACTAAAATGGAACTTTTACGTCCAAGGGGATAGACCAAGTAAAATCTTGGCGAAAAGAGTAAAACATGTGGCAAAATCTAAAATTTCCTGGTTGCGCACTGCAGAGGGGGCAAAGGTGTATGACCCTCAGGAGATCACGGATTCATTTTCGGCATATTAAAGCTCCCTATATAATATTAAAAAGGGTAAACCGCTTCCTGAAGTGACCAAATCCACTGTAAATTCTTTTGTGGAGCAAGTGCACCTTCCAGTTTTATCTGATTTGTAAATTAGTCAATTAAATGCCCCTTTTACGGTTGAGGAAATCAAATTGGTAATTCTTAGATCTAAACAAAATAAATCCCCTGGGCTGGATGGTCTACCGAATGAGTATTACAAAACTTTCGCAGACTCGTTGCTTACATATATGCAGTCTACGTTTATGGGTATTGCGTCTAATCTTGCCCCCCCCCTCCGGAATTGTTACAGGCCAACATAGTTACGCTTCCTAAACCGGGTAAAACCCCAAATTCCCCAGCCAATTTTCGGCCGATATTCCTATTAAATTGTGATATTAAGTTTTATGCTAAACTATTGGCGAATGGGTTAAATTACTGCTTACCGTCTCTAATAGCGCTAGATCAAGTAGAGTTCGTCAAAGGTCGTCAAGCGAGTGACGGTACACGCAGAACTTTAGATCTCATCCAGATAGCTGGAGATTCTAAGACTGCATCTTTTTTTATATCCCTGGATGCCGAAAAGGCATTTGACGGAGTTAATTGGCAATATCTGGAGGGTACTTTGGATAAATTTGGTTTCCATTCCTTTATCAAGACGGCCATACTCTCTCTCTGTATTCCTCTCCATCGACTAGGGTTCTGTCTTCTGGTCTGCTATCTAAATCTATTAGGGTATGTTCACACGCAGAGTCAAAAACATCTCAAAATACGGAGCTGTTTTCAAGAGAAAACAGCTCCTGATTTTCAGACGTTTTTTTTGTGCCACTTGTGATTTTTGCGCGTTTTTTACGGCTGCTTTTTTTTAGCTTTTTTCACTAGTCTATGGAAAACGGCTCCAAAAACATCCCAAGAAGTGTCCTGCGTAAAGAAACACTGCGAAAAACGCTTCTGATTTTTCAGCCGTTTTTTGGGCGTTTACGGCCCGAAAAACGGCAGAAAATAGGCTGTGTGAACATACCCTTACAATTACTAAAGGGACTAGACAGGGTTGTCCTTTATCCCCATTGATATTTACTTTGTGTATGGAACCATTTGCGGAAATGATCCGTAGTTCTGATAATATTTAGGGTATCCGGGTGGGTAGGACGAACCATAAAATAGGACTATATGCGGATGATGTTATATTGATCTGCACTTCTCCCCTTTCTTCATTGACAGAGTTACTTCGTATAATTTCTCGGTTTTCTTAGGTATCTTACTATAAGTTAAATGTTTCTAAAGCCATGATGTTACCATTACATATAGATCCTCAGCTGAAACGCATCTTGTCTACTTTTCATATGGCCTGCGCTGAATCAGGGTTGGTGTACTTGGGGATAAAACTGTATTCTTTGACTCTCATTCTACAGGAAAATTATTCAGATCTTCTTGTGGATATGAGATCAGAATGCGAGAGATTGAATGCTTTTCAATTGTCCTGGATTGCTAGAATCAATTTAGTTAAAATGTTATTTCTTCACAAATACTTGTACTTTTGCAGGACTATTCCGCTGTTGATACCTACTTCTATCTTGTTACAAATTCAGAAATTATTTCACAAATTTATTTGGAACGATAAAAGAGCGAGAGTAGCTAAAAATGTATTGTTTCGCAAGGTCAGGGAGGGGGGTTTGGGAGTCCCGGATGTGACTGCCTACAACATAGCTGCCATCATGGATCAATTGGGTTCGTTATGGAACTCCTCTTCTACGTCTTTATGGTCCCAGTTAGAAAATTATATGTTCCCTCGCTCTTCTTTACAAATTCTGATGGCTGAGACTTATGTGGGGGCGGGGTTGCCTATAGTGACCTTTCAAACCACTTCTGATTCTTTGAAGATTTGGAAGCTAAATGCCTACGCACATCGCTGCGTGCACTTATCGCATGAACTCATACCGTTGCAGGCTTTTCAGTCCATTGTGGCACATGTAGCTATGTTGACCTGGGAGACTCTGGGCATAACAGTCCTTTCTGACCTGAATGAAGGAGGGCAAATGCGGTCTTTTGAGCAGTTAGTGCTGGAGTATGGCTTGACTCATAGCATGTTTTACCAGTATCTTCAGATACGACATATGCTTCAATCAATATCTGTCCCTGTTAAATCTACTAATCTTTCCTCTTATCATACATTTTTGTTTAAATGGCAAGGAGACACTAAAGGTCTTTCCTGTAGTTATGATCTTCTCTTGAATAGGAAGAACTCGGGTAAATCTGCTCACATGCTGAGATGGGAACGAGAGTTGGGAGCTACGTTTTCTATTGAACAATGGTTGAAGTCCTCTAGTTGGATTATTCGACATTTTCAATGTGTTAATCATATAGAACTCTCCCGTAAATTTCATCTTAGATGCTATCTAACTCCGTCCAGATTTGCACATATTTTTACTGCCATTTCTAATAGCTGCTGGCGGGGCTGTGGTTCTCTTGGCTCCACTCCTACATATGTGGTGGTTCTGTTTCACGGTTGGAGTTCTGTGGAAGGAGGTTTTTCGACAACTCTTAGACCTTACAGGTATATCTTTTCCGTATAGCCCGGAATTGGCCATCCTTGATATTGGGTTGGATGAGGTTCTTCCTGACTTTCGAGTCTTAGTGCAACACGTCTTCATTGCCACCAGAATAGCTATTGCCAAATCATGGAAGTCTCCCATCTCTCCTTCCTTGTCAGAAGTGATAGGTAGGGTGAATGTTACCTGTCACCATGAAACCACTCTAATGCAAACTCCCTCTGTTCATAAAAGGAATTTATGTTCTTGGGAGCTATGGGTAAAGTCAAAATATTATGTCTAATGACTTGATATCTTTGTAATTCTAAAAAAAAAATTTCCTTATGTACATGGCACCGCACTGTTTTTTTATGTTTGTGTATGGTTTTTGTGTATTTCTGATGCTATCACATGTGTGTACTGCTTCTCCTTTGGGTCCGTGTCCCTTGGACCGTGATTTGGTTTGTACTGTTGGAAAAAGTTGTAGAATTTCAATAAAAATCTATTGATTTAAAAAAAAGCTGATGGAACAAACGCTGATGGCACACGGAACTGAAATGCGTTAAATACAGGTGTATTAAGTGTGTATTATTACACGGTGCGATTTTTACACGTTTTTTTGCTATGCGGCCAAAAACTGCATAAAAAAAACGCATGCGTTTTTACAGCAAATTGCAAAAGCGTGGCACATCACGGTAAAAACGTGCACGTTTTTCGGTGCAGTTTCAGCGACACGGCAAAAAACACCCTAAACAGATCGCTGATGAGGGTATGTTAACACGGCTTAATTTCCGCCGTAAACGCCCCGAAAAACGGAAGCTGAACACCTCCAAACATCTGCCCATTGAGGAAAAACTGATTTTCGTTCCGATGGGGCATTTTTTTTTTTACTGAGTCGTTTTACGCCTGGATGGTGTCTCTGTTTTTATTTACATTGGATCCCCACCTGGTCTCTATTTTATTTTTTTTATCTACTTGCATTTACTCTTCGGCGACGCTGGCACCTGACGCCCTAGGGAAAACTACACCGGCAGCATCTTTTCTAATTTCTCGCTCTGCAATAGTGTTGTGCCTACACATGCACAACAAGTAAAAGTTGAGCCTTTTATTACCCACGCTCAACTGACAAGACTATTTTTTAAACATGACGTGCTCGCCCTATGTAGCGCCTTTTTTGTTATCATTCTTCTAGCCACCGTATACTGTCACAGTAGGACATACTGATCCTCTTGAATGCATTGTTTGACCATCCTATTGGCCTGTTAATTTACATAGGCCAGGCAGGAAGGGGTTAAAGACTAATGTAATTACTTTTTTATTTTCTGTCATAATCGGTATTCTTTTTGTTGAAATTGTTTGTCTTCTTTCTTAATAGTTGGTTCAACGTACGAGACCCTAGCAGATTCTTACAACATGAATCGCAACACTACAAGCAATCAATATGCAAAATACCAGAGCGGTAGCACATGGGGTTATCAGGTAAGTTTGTGTGAATTTTTATAAACTTTGCTTTGAAATGGGTTATTGACTTGAAGAAAAATGTGACCATGTTGACCTACCCAAATAAATTAAAGTTTATCTTGGCTCTGATAACTTGTTGCAGCGTGATACCGCAAAACAGAAGTCATTAAAAAAGTCAAGTTAAAGTTTCTTCACACTGTGTACATTAATACGTTAATAGTCAAGATAAAGATTGCTACACCCGTACTTTTTTTTTTTTTAAATTTCTTACTTCTATAGAGATCAGATATAAAACTTGTTATAAACCTGAGGGAGGTTTAAAACAAACTTAACCCCTTAAGGACGCAGCCTAGTTTTGGCCTTAAGGCTCAGAGCCCATTTTTCAAATCTGACATATTTCACTTTATGTGGTAATAACGTCGGAATGCTTAAACCTACCCAAGCGATTCTGAGATTGTTTTCTCGTGACACATTGGGCTTCATGTTCGTGGTAAAATTTGGTCGATATATTCAGTGTTTATTGGTGAAAAATTGCAAAATGTAGAGAAAATTTTGAAAAAATTGCATTTTTCAGAATTTAAATGCATCTGCTTGTAAAAAAGACGCTTGTACCACCCAAAATAGTTACTAGTTCACATTTCCCATATGTCTACTTTAGATTGG
The DNA here is from genome assembly GCF_050947455.1 of Rhinoderma darwinii. Taxonomy (NCBI): domain Eukaryota; kingdom Metazoa; phylum Chordata; class Amphibia; order Anura; family Rhinodermatidae; genus Rhinoderma; species Rhinoderma darwinii. The sequence continues at coordinate 310,151,434 of NC_134688.1, forward strand.
CATCGTTTTTTGAACATTCTTTTATTTTTCTTGGACGTTACAAGGCTTAGAACATAAACAGCAATTTCTCATATTTTTAAGACAATTTCAAAAGCCTTTTTTTTAAGGTACCTCTTGAGTTCTGAAGTGGCTTTGTGGGGCCTATGTATTAGAAACCCTGATAAAACACCCCATTTTAAAAACTAGACCCCTCAAAGTATTCAAAACAGCAGTTAGAAAGTTTTTTAACCCTTCAGGCATTTCACAGGAATTAAAGCAAAGTGGAGGTGAAATTTGCAAATTTCATTTTTCTTGCTGAATTTCAATTTTATTCATTTTTTTTTCTGTAACACAGAAGGTTTTACCAGAGAAACACTACTAAATATGTATTGTCCAGATTCTGCAGTTTTTAGAAATGTCCCACATGTGGCCCTACTGCGCTCGTGGACTAAAACACAAGCCCTAGAAGCAAAGAAGCACCTAGTGCATTTTGAGTCCTCTTTTTTATTAGAATATATTTTAGGCAGCATGCCAGGTTTGAAGAGGTGTTGAGGTGTCAAAACAGTAGGAATTCCCCAATAGTGACCCCATTTTGGAAACTACACCCCTCAAGGAATTCATTTAGGGTTGTTGTTACCATTTTGACCACACAGTTTTTTCACAGCACCTATTTCAATTGGGCTGTGACATTAAAAAAATGACATTTTTTTCCAATAAGATGTAATTTTTTACCAAAATTTCTTATTTTCACAGGGAACAAAATACTCAATTTTGTTGCCCAATTTCTCCTGAGTGCATCAATACCCCATTTGTGGCAATAAACTGCCGTTTGGGCCCATGTGAGGCCTCAGAAGGGAAGGAGCGCTGTGTGTTCTTTGGAGTACAGATTTTGCTGGTTTGGTTTTCGGGTGCCATGTCGCATTTGCAGAGCCCCAGAGGTATCAAAGCAATGGAAACCCACCAGAAGTGACCCCATTTTGGAAACTACACCCCTCAAGGAATTCATTTATGGGTAATGTGACCATTTAGACTCCATAGTTTCTTCACAGAACTTATTTGAATTGGGCTGGGAATTAAAAAAATATATATTTTTTCCAATATGTCATTTTAGCTCAAAAATTCTTATTTTCACAAGAAATAAAATACTCCATTTTGTTGCCCAATTTGTCCTGAGTGCGGCAATACCCCATTTGTTGTGATAAACTGCCGTTTGGGCCCATGGGAGGGCTCAGAAGGAAAGGACCACCATTTGGCCTACTGGGGATTTTCTAGTGCGAAGTCATGTATGCAGTAGCCCCTGAGGTACCAGTACAGTTGAAACCCGCAAGAAGTGACCCCGTTTTAAAAACTACACCCTTAAGGCATTCATCTAGAGGTGTAGTGAGCATTTTGACCGGAGACCTACACCCCATAAACTGTAATGTGGGTTCTCCCGGGTATGGCAATACCCTACATGTGGCTGTTATCAGCTGCCTGGACACACAGCAGGGCCCAGAGGGGAAAGACGAGGGGGGATAAGCTGTGTGGAGTGCATCAGGGTAAGTAAAATTGGGGTAAATTATAAACCAAGGACTGTATGATGCATCTTAAAACACTTTCATACAGAGTTTTAGTTTTTCGGGACACGTGTCACATTGATATATTGTGTCATCCATTATCGCCCTCTTATAGCAGACTTTGCACCTCTTTTGACTTTTTCCCTTCTTGCCAGTTTGGGGAACTTCTCCTGGAAAGTGTTGCCCTGGTACGATGCGTGTGGGCTCGCTTCCAGAAGTACTGGGTGCCCCCCCTTCTTGGTCCCTAAAGATTAGGTTCTTGATAATCACCTCTTGAAATTCCAGGAAAGTTCCCGTCTGGCCTGCACATTGACGTAGCATGTACGCATTGTACAATGCCATCTGTATGATGTGCCCGGCCAGCTTCTTATACCACACCGCATGGCGCTGTAGGGCTTCAGGGCTTGATCTTACAAGTCCACCCCTCCCATGTACCTATTGTAGTCCAGGATGCAGTCTGGTTTGGGGGTGGCCTTTCCTTCATATATCCTAAACCTGTAGGTATACCCTGATGCACTCTCACAGCTTATACATCTTCACGCCATACCTTGCCCTCTTACCCGGCAGGTACTCGCGGAATTGAACCCTCCCTTTAAAATGTACCAGGGACTCATCGATAGAAATACACTTCTCAGGGGTGTATGCTTGGGAAAACCGGGCACTGGAACGGTCTAATAGGGGTCTCCGTTTATACAAACTGTCAAAACTGGGGTCATCTTGGGGTGGGCACGGCTCATTATCAGTATAATGTAAGAAGCGAAGTATTGCCTCATTTATTTATTGTTTTAGGTTCCAGTTCAGTTCTGAAGTTGCTTTGAGGAGCCCATATATTAGAAACCCCTATCAAATACCCCATTTTAGAAACTAGACCCCTTAAAGTATTCACAACAGCATTTAGAAAGTTTATGAACCCTTTAGGTGTTTCACAAAAATTTTAGAGCAAAGTAGAGGTGAAATTGACATTTTTTTTTTGTCAGAAAATCCTCTTTATACCATTTTTTTTATAACACAAAAGGATTTATCAGTGAAACGCAACTCAATACTTATTGCCCAGATTCTGCAGTTTTGAGAAATATCCCACATGTGGCCCTAGTGCGGTAATGGACTGAAGTGCCGCCCTCCGAAGCAAAGGAGCACTTAGTGGATTTTGAAGCCTCTTTTTTATTAGGCACCATGTCCGGTTTGAAGAGGTCTTGTGGTGCCAAAACATTGGGAACCCCCCAAAAGTGACCCCATTTTGGAAACTAGACCCCTTGAGGAATGCATTGTAGTTTTCTTGGGGTGCATGCGGCTTTTTGATCAGTTTTTATTCTATTTTTAGGAGGCGTGGTGACTAAAAAACAGCAATTGTACTATTGTTTTTTTTTTTCGTTTTTTTTTTACAGCGTTCACCGTGCGCTATAAATGACATTCACTTTATTCTGCGTGGCGATACGATTATGGCGATACCAGATGTTTATAGTTTTTTTTTAATGTCTTATGGGGTCTGCACAATAAAATACGTTTTGTAAACAATCATTCACTTTTTGTGTTACCTTATTCTAAGAGCCAGAACTTTTTTATTTTTCCATCAATAAAGCCGTGCGAGGACTTATTTTTTGCGTAACGAACTGTAGTTTCGATCAGTACCATTTTTAGGTACATGCGACTTTTTGATCTCTTTTTATTCCATTTTTTGGGAGGTGAAGTGACCAAAGAATTGTGATTGTGGTTCGGTTTATTATTTTATTTTACGGCGTTCACCGTGCGGGATAAATAATGAAATAATTTTGTAGTTCAGGCCGTTAAGGACGCGGCGATACCAATTATGTATAGTTTATTTGTTTGTTTATATATTTTTATTAATAATAAAGGACTGATAAGGGAAAAAGGGGGATTTTTACTTTTATTACTTTTATTTTCTTATTTTTACACGTCTTTTTTTAACTTTTTTTTAACTTTATTACTTTGTCCCACTAGGGGACATGAGGGCAGGAGGCCCTGATCGCTATTCTAATACACTGCACTACATGCGTAGTGCAGTGTATTAGAACTGTCAGCTACTCACTGACAGCAAGCATAGTGGGTCCTGACGTTGTCAGGACCCACTAGGCTTCCGTCTATGGCATAGCCGGACGCCATTGTTTGGTGTCCGGTTGCCATAGTCACCATCGCCGGCCGCTATCGCGTAGCAGGCCGGCGATGGCACCTTAACCCCTAAAAAGCCGCGATCTCTATAGAACGCGGCTTTTAAGGGGTTAATCAGCGGGGACACAGCGATCGGTCCCCGCTGTAGGAGCTGTGACAGCTGCTGAACAAGACAGCAGCGTCACAGCTCCTGTATGTGTCGGGAGGACGGCCGAAACGGCCGTTACTCCCGTGACGTACTATTACGTCATGGAGCGCGAACGATACAGCTGCCATGACGTAATAGTACGTCAAGGAGCGGGAAGGGGTTAATGACATTATTTTTCTGATTTCTGTCACATGTAGTTTTGTTATGGAGACCGTTTGTCGATTTTAAAGGATTTTCTACAAACTAAGGCCCCATGCACACGAACGTAAAAATGCCCCTTAATTACGGGCCATAGACTTCTATTAGCCACGGGTACCTTCCCGTTTGCTTATGGGAAGGAGCCCGGGCCATTGAAAAATATGGAACATGTCCTATTTCAGGCCGTACTTACAGCACAGGCAGGCCCATAGAAGTCTATGGGGCTCCCGTAATTACGGGAGCGTTGCTAGGTGACGTCAGGGGATAGTCACTGTCCAGAGTGCTGAAAGAGTTAACTGATCGGCAGTAATTCTTTCAGCACTCGGGACAGTGACTACCGCTGGAGTTAATGGTATTAAAAGTTAACTTACCCAGAACTCCCTGCTTCTTCCGCCAGTCCGGCCTCCCGGGATGACGTTTCATCCCATGTGACCGCTGCAGCCAAACACAGGGCAATCACAGGCTGCAGAGGTCACCTGTACTACCGCGTCATCCAGGGAGGTCGGACTGGATGTCAAAAGAGGGAAGCGTCACCATGACAACGACCGGGGTACTTATGAACTTTTTACTTTCAGTCGTTGCGGAAAATCTGCCCGAAAGGGCTGCCCCTTCTCTCTATCCAGCACAGATAGAGAGAAGGAGCTGCTGGTTAGTGCAGAGAAAACGGGTCCATAAATACGGGTGGAATATGGGTCGAATACGTGTGACAAAGGACCCGTATTTACGGCAGGAAAAAAATCCGTGCGTGAACTGGCTTCATAGTGACAAGTGATTGTGTAAGCATTAGGGTACATTCAGATGTTGCGGTTAAGATATGTCTAAAACCGCACCAAAAATACGCATCTGAAAACCGCATGTATTTTTACAGTTAGTTGGTGCATTTTTAGATACATTTCAGTTTTTTTTTACCACAACCACATCGAACAGATTTTTTGTAGTGCTACTGAGTGATTCTGACTCTTGAGTGACAGCTGCAGTCCACAACATTGCATTCAACTCACTGTATTGATTTGCACTGCAGCTGTAGCTCAATAGTTAAAATCAATCAGTAGCACTACAAATAGTCTAGGTGTGGGGCTGAGTTCACACAGTGTGGATACGCTGTGCGCCGCAGTGAATTCCGGCCAAAAAAAACCGCACCAAACTGGTGTAGTTTTTCGTCTGAGAAGTCCGCTGCGCACCCAGGAGACTGCTGCAGCTTGTGATTGGCTGCAGCGACGGTCACCTGGGATGAAGCGTCATCCCAGGAGGCTGGTCTGCTGACATCACCAAGGCCGGCCACCTGGGATGACGTTTCATCCCATATGACCGCTGTAGCCGACACATGGGATGAAAAGTCATCCCAGGAGGCTGGCCTGGCGGAAGAAACTCAGTCTACGTTTTTTTTTTTTTCTCTGAGTTGTGTTTTTTGCGGCTATGTGTGTGTGTATATGTATGTGTGTGTATATATATATATATATATATATATATATATATACCTTTTATCTCCTTTATTTGTTGTTAACCCCTTCCCGACATTTGTCGTATGGGTACGTCATGGAAAGCTAGTGCTTCCCGCGTTTTGCCGCATCCATACGACAAATGCATGGCACCGGCTCAGAAGCTGAGTCGGTGCCATCATCGCCGGATATCAGCGGTGTATTACAGCTGACATCCGGCTGTAATGGCGGGGACCGAAATTAGCTTCGATCCTTTCCATTAACCCCTTAAATGCATTGGTCAAAAGCAATCGCTGCATTTAAGTTGTTTGCAGCTCATCGGCACCCCAGCCATGGCGACCGGAGGCATAATACTGGCCTCCCGGTCTGCCTAGCACGGAAGCCTTCCAGGCCCTGCCCGGAGGCAGAGCCTGAAAACCCTCCGTAGCCGATTGCAAGATAGCGCCGGTTCAGGAGCTGAGCTGGCGTCCTCAGCGGTGGATGTCATCTGTATGTTACGGCTGACATCCACCTGTAAATCGGCACGAAACGTAGCTAGCTCCGATTGCTAAAAACTACATAGGTAGTGCAATGTATTAGAAAAAAATAAACAGACAGTTGGACCTTCAAATCCCCAAGTGGGACTTGAAAAAAAGTGTAAAAAAACCCCCCCCCAAAAACCTTTAAAACATATAAAAGTTCTAAGTAATAAAATAAAACGCAATCGCTCTTTAACCTTATCAAGTCTTTTTATTATTGAAAAAAATAAAATAAACCATACATATTTGGTATCGCTGCGACCGTAACAGCCTGTATTCGAGAGAAATTAATTTACAAATGCTGGGGTTCCTTTTTTTCTTTATTTATTTAGAAACTGGGCAATAAATATTGACATGCATTTCTCTGGTAAAACGGTGTGTTACAAAAAAAAAAAATGGATCAAAAATGAATTTCTGCAAAAAAAAAAGTGTACATTTTACCTCTACATTGCTTTCATTCCTGTGAAAAGTCTAAGGCCCCATGCACACAAATGTGCTTTTGTGGCCGCAATTCCCCCCGAAAATCCACGGGAGAATTGCGGCCCCATTCATTTCAATGGGCCCATGCACACGACCGTGGTTTCCACGGTCCGTTCATGACCCAGGAGCCGTGTCTTACTACGGCCGTTTTCTGCGGTCCAGGCCGTTCACATGGCTATGATTGTGTGCATGAGGGCTAAGGGGTTAAGAAATTTTCTAAATGCTTTTTTGAATACTTTGAGGGGTGAAGTTTTTAAAGTGGCGTGACTTATTGAGGGTTTATAATATATAAGGCCATCAAAGCCACTTCACACCTAAACTGGCCCCTGTAAAAATAGTCATTTGAAATTTTATTGAAAATGTGAGAAATTGCTGCTAAAGTTGTTAGCCTTGTAACGTCCTAGAAAAATAAAAAGATGTTCAAAAAACGATGCCAATCTAAAGTAGACATATGGGGGATGTTAATTAGCAACAATATGTGTAATATAATTGCCTGTCTTACAAATTTAGAAAAATTCTAATTTTCGCAATTTTTCACTAAATTTTGGTGTTTTTCCACAATTAAATACTGAATCTATTGCGCAAATTTTGCCAGTAACATAAAGTCCAATGTGTCACGAGAAAATAATCTCAGATTCACTCAAAGGTAAAAGTTATTACCACATAAATTTAAACGTGTCAGATTTGAAAAATGAGGCTCTGTCAGGAAGATCAAAAGTGGCCAAAGAGGGAAGGGGTTAAAGCAGACCGTTTTATTTGTTCTTATGCCAGATGACAGTGGGGTGCTAAGGAATTTATCCAAATTTTGGGAGTTCTTCTCTTTCTGGGATTCTGGTAGAGAGTTTATCTTCCCCCATATAAAAACTCTGCAACTTTGTGCAGCTCAGCAGCAGTGGAAAAGTTCAGCAGCCGTGGCAGAACTCTGCAACAATGAAGAGACTCAACACGGAAGGAGGAACTCTGCAGCCTTGGAGGGTCTCAACAACCGTGAAGGCGCTCACCGACAATGAAGGCACACAGCAGAGGTGAAAGCACATAGCAGCACTGGAGGTACTCTGCAGCACTGGAGGTACTCTGCAGCACTGGAGGTACTCTGCAGCACTGGAGGTTCTCTGCAGCACTGGAGGTTCTCTGCAGCACTGGAGGTTCTCTGCAGCACTGGAGGTTCTCTGCAGCACTGGAGGAACTCTGCAGCACTGGAGGAACTCTGCAGCACTGGAGGAACTCTGCAGCACTGGAGGAACTCTGCAGCACTGGAGGAACTCTGCAGCACTGGAGGAACTCTGCAGCACTGGAGGAACTCTGCAGCAATGGAGGAACTCTGCAGCAATGGAGGAACCCTGCAGCAATGGAGGAACCCAACAGCAATGGAGGCGCTCAGCAGCAATGGAGAAAAAGATTTGCAATAAAGGAACCTGGCAACAATGAAAAAAAAACAAAACGGACATGGAGAAACTCAATAGCAATAGAGGATCTCAGCAAATGGATGGCCCCCAATTGTGAATAAATAAGTAAAGAACCGGCAGCAATGGAGGTGCTCAGCAGCCGTGGAGGACCTCACCAACGGTAGAGTATCTCAACAGTAATGGAGGAGATCAGCAGCCATAGAGGACATCAACACCAACCCAGCAACAATGGAGAACCTCTGCAGTGGGGGAAGAGCTCTGCAGCAACGGAGGGACTCTGCAGCAAATTAAAAAAAACAGCATCAAATGAAAGGAACCAGCAGCAATGGAGGTGCTCTGCAGCAATGAAGGAATTCTACAGCACTGGAGGAGTTCAGCAGCAATGGAGGCACACAATGAGTGTTGAATGAATGCAGTACAATGAGATTAGCATAACAAACACTTGAAGTATGTTCACACGCAGTGGTTTGAGACGTAATTCGGGCGTTCTATGCCTCGAATTACGCCTGAAAAAACGCCCCTAATACACCTACAAACATCTGCCCATTGCTTTCAAGGGGAATTACGATGTTCTGTTCCCACGAGTCTTAATTTTACGCGTTGCTGTCAAAATACGGCGCTTAAAACGACGGCTCATCAAAAGAAGTGCAGGACCCTTCTTGGGACGTTTTTGGAGCCATTTTTCATTGACTCCATTGAAATACAGCTCAAAAAACGAGGCGAAAAAAGCGAGTTGCTAAAAAAAAACGTCTGAAAATCAGGAGCTGTTTTCGTCTGAAAACAGCTCTGTATTTTCAGACGTTTCTGGTCACTGCATGTGAACATACCCTTAGGGATCTTAAGCAAACACCGCAGTTAATAAGGCAGCAGGTAGATGTCAGTAGTGTCCCACTTGGCATACACTTCCAGCCCCATCAAACAGCCACCAGATTCCCACAACTAGCTTGCTGGTGCGTACTGAGTCCTGCTGAACCTCACCGCATACCTGCAGCAAACACCATGCTGTGAGGAGGGGAGAGACGAGAGAGAGAGCTCATGGAACACGCCTGATCACCCATCTGAACAAACAGTAAGAATTGACATACATAGGGGGTTAAACATACCTCCTAACCGTCCCGGATCCGGCGGGACAGTCGCGGTTTTTCACCGCTGTTCTGGCGGTCTGAGCAATGTCCTGCCCTCCCCTGGACCCTCCCTGTTGCCAGCCATACCCCCTTCAACGACTCTGCCTGCACAGCAGTCTGCCTGGAGTAAGGGAACAGAGTGCAGCAGACACACCGAAGCGGAACACTGGAGAGGAGAAGAACGAAGCCACAGGACATTGGTAACTGGTGAGTACACAGTTTAAACAATTTAGTGCCTGGGAACACTAGCATGTCTAAAATCATAAAATAAATTACTATATCCATATAGTTTTTAGTCTGGAGATCTGCAGTGAGAATATGCTCTTGTTACTTCAAGGAGGAGCTGGGCGTGATTTGATGTGCCGAGATAGGGGGCATGGCTTAAAAATGTCCCTCTTTTCAAGATTCAAAAGTTGGGAGGTATGGGTTAAAGTCAATTGACTGCCGAATAGAAGACATGGTTAATTAGCAGCACATGTAAACAATTATGCAATTACTAGAAACCCATATTAAGGCCTTATTCACACGGACGTGTCCGTTTTGCACGCGCAAAAAGCGCTGCGTTTTGCGCGCGCAAAAGGTCCGTGTGGCATCCGCATATGGTGCGTGGCTGCGTGATTTTCGTGCAGCCGGCATCATTATGACACTCTGTATGTATGTTTACATACCACGTGCTTTTCGGTTTTCATTCATTCTTTTTACTACTGTTGTGCGAATAACGCGCGGCACCCGGAAGTGCTTCCATGTGCCGTGCGCGAATTGCACGCACCCATTGACTTCAATGGGTGCGTGCTGCGCGAAAACACTGGCAAGTATAGGACATGTCGTGAGTTTTACGCAGCGCACCTACGCTGCGTGAAATTCACTGACAGTCTGAACGGCCCCATTCACTAACATAGGTCCGTGCGACACGTGTGAAAATCACGCGCATATCGCGGACGTATAACACGTTCGTGTGAATAAGGCCTAAGGCTCCAGCAGGAGTATTAAGTTGCATAGTTAAGCGGTAGACACTTTTGGGAGGGAATATTGTGCTCCCTACGGACTCAGACCTTATTCACACGAACGTGTTTAACGTCCATGATATGCGCGTGAAAATCACGCGCGTCGCATAGACCTATGTTAATGGGGACGTTCAGACAGTCCGTGATTTTCACGCGGCGTATGTCCGCTTCGGAATACTCACGACATGTCCTATACTTGGCCGTTTTTCGCGCATCTCGCACCCATTGAAGTCAATGGGTGTGTGAAAATCACGCGCAGCACACGGAAGCACTTCCGTGTGTCGCACGTGATTCGTGCAACAGTAGATAAAGAAATGAAGGAAAAAATAAAAGCACTTCCTTAATTTCTTTTTCTATACATCAAAACTGCGTGTCATAAGGATGGCATATGCGTGAAAATCACGCAGCCACGCACCATTCACTGATGACACAAGGAACTGCAACGTGCAAAAAATGCAGCGTTTTTTGTTTGCGCAAAACGCACACGTTCGTGTGAATAAAGCCTCAAGGAAATTACAATTTCAAGTACAGATGTAACCATCTTACTTGACTTGTAACACATTAAATACACAGTTTCAAAAAACTTTAACTTGACTTTTTTTTTATGGCTTTTCAGTGGCTTTTGTTCTGTGATATCACGCTGCAACAAGCTATCAGAGTCAGGGCTTATTCAGTCGAACGGGATATACGTCCGTGCAACGCGCGTGATTTCGTGGCACGGACCTATATTAGTCTATGGGGCCGTGCAGACATGTGCATGATTTTTACGCAGCGTTGGTCCGCTGCGCAAATGTCACGACATGTCCGTTCTTTGAGCGTTTTTCGACCATCACGCACCCATTGAAGTCAATGGGTGCGTGAAAACCACGCAGGCCACACGGAAACATTTCCGTGCGAACAGCGTGATTCACGCAACAGCTGTCAAAAGGATGAATGAAAACAGAAAAGCACCACGTGCTTTTCTGTTTACATACATCCAAATGGAGTGTCATAATGATGGCGGCTGCGCGAAAACCATGCAGCCGCGCATCAAATGATGCTGTCAAGTGCCTTTTGCGCAGGCAAAACGCTGCGTTTTTTGCGTGCGCAAAAGGCACACGCTCGTGTGAATCCAGCCTCAAGATAAAGATAGCTAAATCCGTACGTAAATTTTCTACTTCCTGTTCGTCCTACAGCAGCACACACATAGGGGACTTTCAAAGCAATATTCAGGGGTGGGAATATGTGTTTGCCATTTTTAGAACTGAATCAACAAAGGCTGAACACTCTTCTGATAACTAATCTAGACCGTAACGTTTCACAGAGGTTAAAGATGAGGACCACGTTACAGCTTTGCATATTTGATCCAAAGACACATACGACTTTTCTCCCCATGAGGCTGCTGACAATCTTGTGGAATGGGCTCTAATGACGAATCTTGGCCTTCTAAGAAATAGCATTCTTTAACCCAGGGGTCTCAAACTCGGCCGGGGAAGTGGGCTGCATATAGAAAAAATGGGAAGTTGACGGGCCGCATTACTTTCAAATTTGATACAATACAAAATCATTGTTAATCAATTAGTTATTTTTACTACTAGAACATTATATTACTAGAATAATAATACTACATTACTATAATAATAGCGCTAGGTTTAAAATTTGAGATATTTCTCCACGTGCTTATTTCAACAATCCAGCTTTCCAGTTTGTGTCGCTAAATGCAGTCCGGCGGCTCAGTTAGCACACATGTCAAGATTGGGCAGCCCCTTTTTAGGTAGTGCTGCAGTGCCCTCTGTGGATGCTGCCGCAGTGCCCTCTGTGGATGCTGCCGCAGTGCCCTCTGTGGATAATGCAACACACCCCTAGATAAGGCCACAGTGCCCTCTGTAGATAAGGCCACAGTGCCCTCTGTAGATAAGGCTACAGTGCCCTCTGTAGATAAGGCGACACACCCCTAGATAATGCTAGTGTCCTCTTCAGATACTGCCACACACCCACTTTTAGAGGCTGCCACAGTGCCCTCTGTAGAGGCTGCCACAGTGCCCTCTGTAGAGGCTGCCACAGTGCCCTCTGTAGAGGCTGCCACAGTGCCCTCTGTAGAGGCTGCCCCAGTGATGTCAGGGGCTTGCCCAGAGCTGGAGTCCCGGAGCAGAGCCGCTTCTGGCACTCTGCCTGGGATTCCATCTCTGCTCCTGACATCACTGTCCATATATGGACAGAGATGTCAGGGGCAACCCCAGAGCTGGAGTCCCAGGCATAGCGCTAGTAGGCTCTTCCTGGGACTCCAGCTGTGCTCCTGACATCACTGGGACTCCTGCTCTGGGGAAGCCCCTGACATTATTGTCGATGTATGGACAGCGATATCAGAGGCTTCCCCAGAGTCCCGGAGCAGAGCCGATAATAGCTCTCTGCCCGGGACTCCGCTCTGGGGAAGACCCTGACACACTGTCCATATATGGGCAGCGATGTCAGGGAATTCCACAGAGTCCCGGAGCAGAGCCGACACCAGCGCTCTGCTCGGGACTCCGGCTCTGGTGAAGCCCCAGACATCGCTGTTCATATGTGGACAGCGAAGTCAGGGAATTCCACAGAGTCCAGGAGCAGAGCCGACACCAGCGCTCTGCTCCGCTCTGGGCAAGACCCTGACACACTGTCCATATATGGGCAGCGATGTCAGGGAATTCCACAGAGTCTCGGAGCAGACCCTGTACTAGCGCTCTGCCCAGGACTCCGGCTCTGGGGAAGCCCCAGACATCACTGTTCATATGTGGACAGCGATGTCAGGGAATTTCAGAGTCTCGGAGAAGAGCCGATACTAGCGGCTCTGTGACACGCGGGCCGCAGATGACGAGCCGCGTGCTTGAGGCCCCTGCTTTAACCCCTTCCCTGCAAAATCACGTACAGTTACGTGATGGGAACATGATAGCTGGGTTGCCGTTGGCTGCAAAGGCGATCGGAGGCCTAATACCTTCCAGTCTGCCAGCAGCGAAAGCCTCCTATGCCCCGCTCGTCGGCGGGGCTTAAAAGGCTTCCTGTACCATCGGCAAGATAGCGCTGGCTCAGCTTCCAGCTCAGAAGCTGAGCCGGCGTCTGTCCGCTGTATGTTACAGCGAACATCCCACTGTAAAGGCAGGAGCCGGAGCTAGCTCCGATTCCTGCCATTAGCCCCTTAAATCCAGCGATCCAATGCAATCGCTGCATCTTAGCGGTATGTAGTAAATCTGCATCCTGCCATGCGATGGCAAGTCTGGCAACTGCTACTATCGCGACAGGAGGCCTAACAATGGCTTCCTGTCTGCCATTACGGAAGCCGATCAGGCCCTGTCCGGAGGCGGAGCCTTATCGGCTTGCTGTCAGTGAACAGTTGACAGGTCTAATACATTGCACTACATAGGCAGTGCAATGTATTAGAACATCAAGTCCCTTAGTGGGACTAAAGAAAAGTAAAAAAAGTAAAAATAAAAGTTGTAAAAAAAAACTAAAACACGATCGCCCTTTTTCCCTTATCAAGTCATTTATTATTGAAAAAAACAATAAAGCCATACATATTTGGTATCGCTGCGACCGTTACAACTTGAACTATAAAAATATTATGTTATTTATCCCGCTCAGTGAACGCCGTAAAAAAAAAAACTAAAAAATACTGCCATAATTCCTGTTTTTTTAGTCCCTTTGTCTTCCAAAAATTGAAATAAAAAGTGATCAAAAAGTTGCATGTATCCAAAAATGGTACCTACAAAAACTATAACTTTGTCTCACAAAAAACCCAGCCCTCATACAGTTCCATCGACAATTTTTTTTAAAAGTTATGGCTCTCAACTTGGCGACAGAAAAAATACATTCTCTTTACTAAAGTAATTTTATTGTGCAAAAAAGTTGTAAATCATAAAAGAGTGCCATAAATTAGGCATCGCCGGAATCGGACTGACCCGCAGAATAAAGGTAACATGTAATTTATGATGCGTGGTGAACTTTGTATAAAAAACGAAAAAAAATATGCCAGAATTTCTGTTTTTTGGTCACCTTGCCTCGCAAAAAAAAAAAAAAAAGGATAACAAGTGATCAAAAAGTCGCATGTACCCCAAAATGGTACCAATAAAAACTACAGCTCATCTCGCAAAAATACAGCCCTCATGTCACTACGTCTATGAAAAAATAAAATTAGTTGATTCTCCAGTAAGTCAGGAAAGAAAAAATATGTAGTTGTGCAGGCCCGAGGGGAGCATTTCTTCTGTTTCAAGTGGTGAATTATCAAGGCCCCTAAAATTATGGGACCAGGAATGGGAGGGCCCAAACATATCTGCTGGAAGCAAGGGTGCCCATATTATGCCAGGACAATACTTCCCAGCAAAATTCCCCAAACTGCAAAGGTGCGGAATGTGGACCAAAAGGGGGATAAGAAAGGACTCCGGCCTGTGCAAAAAGGATTGTGTCACAGCGTAACACACATCTATGGATTATTTTATTCTTTTTTTTTTTTACCTCAACATTATGCCAACTGACTATGCCCCTTATATACTCTGCCTTGCTTAAATATGCCCACACATTATAAACGGTAAGACTCCAAACAAAACTACTACCAAGCAAAATCCACGCTCCAAAAGCCAAATGGCGCTACCTCCATTCTGAACCCTACAGCGTGCCCAAACAGTAGTTTACTTCCACATATATGGCACCGCCATACCCGGGAGAACCCTTTTAACAATTTTTGGGGTGTGTCTCTCCAGTGGCATAAGCTGGGCACGACATATTTGCCACTAAAATAGCATATCTAGGGAAAAATTTTAATTTTTACTTTGCACATTCCGCAGCGCAATCATTCATGGAAAAGACCTGTGGGGTGAAGATGCTCACTACACCCCTTAATAAATACCTTGAGGGGTGCAGTTTCCAAAATGGGTTCACTTCTCAGGGGTTTCTTTTATTACTTCACATCAGATCCTCTGCAATTGTGATACAATAATTTGTAAATTTCCAAATTAGGCCTCAATTTTACAAGGTACTGTTTCACTCCTGAGCCTGGTCGAATGTCCAGGAATAAGATTAGGGCCACACGTAGGGAGTTTCTAAAACCGGGAAACACAGCATAATAATAAGAGAGCGATCTTGTTATGGTGGCACAAGCTGGGCACCACATATTGACTTATCTATGGAAAAAAATCCTATTTTCACTCCAACATCGAGTGCACACCAATTTCTGCCAATCACCTGCGGGGTTTACATGTTCGCTACACCCCTAGGTGAATACCTTGAGGGGTGTAGTTTCCAAAATGGGGTCACTTCTGGGGGGATCCACTGTTTTGGCCCCACAGGGACTTTGCAAATGCGACTTAGCGCCCAGAAACCAATACAGCAAAATCTGTACTCCAAAAGCAAATGGCACTCCTTAATTTCTGAGCCCTACTCTGTGCCCAAACAGCAGTTTATGATCACATATGGGGTATTGCTGTACTCGGGAGAAATTGCTTTACAAGTGTTGGGGTTCCTTTTTTCCTTTATTTGTTGAGAAAATGATTTTTTTTAGGTAAAACTACGTCTTATTGAAGAAAAAGGATTTTTTTAAAATTTTCACTGCCCGATTCTATTAAAATCTTTGAAACACCTGTGTGGTCAAAATGCTCACTACAGCCCTAGATGATATCTTCAACGAGTGTAGTTTCATGATTGGAGTCACTTTTGAGGAGTTTCCACTGTATTGGTACCTTAGGAGCTTTTCAAACGCGACATGGTGTCAAGAAACCAATCCAGCAAAATCTGTGCTCCAAAAGCCAAATGGCGCTCATTCAATTTTTTTTAATCTTCACTGGCCATATCTAATAAAATCTATGAAACCTCTGTGGGGTCAAAATGCTCACTACACCCCTAGATGGATTCTTCAAGGGCTGTAGTTTCCTAAATGGAGTCACTTTTTTGGCTTTTTCACTGTTTTGGTCCCTCAGGGGCTTTGCAAATGCGTTGTGGCCTCCGCAAACCATTCCTGCTAAATTTGAGCTCCAAAAGCCAAATGGCGCTCTTTCCCTTCTAAGCCCTGCCATGTTTGCAAACAGCCGTTTATGATCAAATGTTGGGTCTTGTTTTACTCGGGAGAAATTGCTTTACAAATGTTGTGGTGCTTTTTCTCCTTTAGTCCTTGTGGAAATTAGAAAAAATTATCTAAACCTACATTTTGTTTGAAAGAATGTAGATATTTATTTTCACAGCCTACTTCCAATTTTTTTTTCCAAATTTCTGCAAAAAGCCTGCAGGGTCAAAATGCTCACTATACCCCTAGATAATTTCCTCAAGGAGTGTAGTTTCCAAAATGTGCTCACTTTTGGGGGATTTTCACTGTTTTGGCACTGCAGGAGCCTTTCAAACCTGACATGGTGCCTAAAATATTTTATAATAAAAAGGAGGCCCCCAAATCCTCTAGGTGCTCCTTTGATTCTGAGGCCTGTGCTTCAGTCCATAAGCATACTAAGGCCACACGTTGGATATTTCTAAAAACTGCAGAATCTGGTCAATAGATGTAGAGTTGCATTTTTCTGGTAAAACTTTCTGTGTTACAAAAAAAATAGATGTAAATTGAATTTCTGCAAAAAAAATGTGAAAATTTCACCTCTACTTTGCTTTAATTCCTGTGAGACGTCTAAAGGGTTAAGAAACTTTCTTGACATATGGGGGATGTTAATTAGCAACAATTTTGTGTGGTATTACTATCTGTCTTACAAGCAGATACATTTAAATTTAGAAAAATAAGTAAATACTGAATGTATCGAGCAAATTTTGCCAGTAATATAAAGTTCAATGTGCCACGAGAAAACAGTCTCAGAATCGCTTGGATAGGTAAAAGCATTCTGAAGTTATTACCACATAAATTGAAACATGTCAGATTTGAAAAAATTGGCTGTGTCCTTAAGGCCAAAACAGGCTGTGTCATTAAGGGGTTAATAATAGTTTTAATCCACCTTGCTAGAGCGGACTTACTTGCCCATTTCCCCTTGTTTGGGCCTTGAAATGGCAAAAATAAGTCTTCTGACTACCTGAAGATTGGAGACATCTGAAGGTAAATCAGAATGGTCCTCTTTACATACAGAAGATGCAGATCCGGAGATGTATCTTGTTGAGAGAGGACTGAAAGGACAATCTCCTGATTGATATAGGAAACTAAGGGTACTTTGGGTAGGAACCCTGGTATGGTCCTAAGAACGACATCCTCAGGTAAAATCCTCAAATCTGTTTTTTTTTTAGTACGGATTTTGTAGTTTACTTAGCAATCACTTCAGCGAGAAGAATATCAGGAAGAAGGTTTTTAAAGACAAATTTCTCAGAGAAGCTTTTTGGAGAGGTTCAAAGAGAGCTGAGCACAAATGCTTTATAACTATAGGCAAGTCCCAAGATGGCAAAGGATTGTGAAATGTTGGTATTAACGTATTAATTCCTTTCATGAACCTAGTTACTAAAGGTTGATGAGAGAAGATACTGTAAAGGATCTGCCAGGCACAGCTTCGGGGTTAACTCCCAGAATTAATCAGTCAGCACCTGAGGCTACATCCCTGAGACTGACTCCTGCTTCCACCACTGTGGCTGGCAGGCTTAGGAGTGGGAGAGCCTATCGTAACCTGGCCAGACTCAGCTAGCTCCCGCCCTCGGTCTATTTAAGCCTGCCCTTCCTGTCCCTCTGTGCTGGTTATTCTTTTCTTGTGGTTCCTGGCCCAGCTACAGCTCCTGCTATTTTTGATCCTGCTCCATACAGACCCTGGCTTACCGACTACTCTTCCTCTCTTCGTTTTCTACCTCGCGCACTCCTGGCTTGACTCGGCTCGTTCACCACTCTGGTTGCTCACGGTGTTGTCGTGGGCAACTGCCCCTTTTCCTTGCTTGTGTTCCTTTGTATGTTTTGTCGTGTTTGTCGTGCACTTACTGAGCGCAGGGACCGCCGCCCAGTTGTACCCCGTCGCCTAGGGCGGGTCGTTGCAAGTAGGCAGGGACAGAGTGGCGGGTAGATTAGGGCTCACTTGTCCGTCTCCCTACCCCACGCAATTACAGATACCTTTTGAAAGGCCATTAATCGCAGCTATATGTACTTTCAGAGTATTTTACTTCAGTCCCCTTTTATGACCTTCTAGTAGGAACTGTAGAATTGCTGACACCTCCCTTGGAGATTTGGAATTTATGATACACCAGGAGGAGAATATAGAATATAGTCTGGTGTAGACTCTCAAGGTGCTGGTTTTTCTGGATGCTAAAAGGGTATCTACAACGTCATCAGAGAGAACCTTAGCTATTAGGAAGACCCGCTCAGTCTCCATGCCGCTAGGTAAGCTGGATCTGGATGATATAATCACTTCAGACGTAGCAAGTGCCCTCTCAGAGGAAGTTTCCACAATCTGCCTATCGATAATTCTAACACAGGAGGAAACCAGGCCCTCCTGGGCCAGTATGGAAGTATGGCAATGGCTTCTTCTCTCTAGTCGCGTATTATCCTCAGGATCCAGGAAATTAGACCTATATGAAGACCTTCTCCCATGAAACGAACAGATAGTCTATAGCTACAGGATGATCCTTCCTGTAACGGGAGCACAATTCCTTGGTCCTGGATTTGTACTTTGTAGCCATGGCATCTAGCTGTGGCATGTCCATCTTGTTGGGAATCTAGAGAATATTTCCTGTTTGAGACTCCTCTCTCCCGGGTGTAGGAAATTCCGGCGGAGTCAATCCATTTTGGTATTGAGAGTGCCCCTGACGTGGCTGAAATAGATGTTAGGTTATTTTTTGCCTATGTCATGACCTGCTTGCACTCCTTGGCTAACTCAGAACTCTTGGTGCCGCCTTGTTTGGTGAGGTAAAACACAGATGGAAGATTGTTTGACTGTACTTGTAGATCTTAAAGTTGTAAGAGATGATGCAAATGCAACAAAGCTTGTTTAATAGCTCTGATGTCTTTCATATTCGATGAGAGATTCTCTTCTCTTGATGACCACTTCTTCTGCACCCAATGTGTCCCTATATAAGCACCCCAACCCAAGGTAGAAACACCCATAGTGAGGACTATTGGGTGGGATGCCATGAGTGTGACCGACCATTTTGCAGGCGACAGGTTGTCAGCGACCACCTGAGATCCCGTTTTTTACTTCTGTACGTACTGGCATCCGTGCATCTAAGCCTTGGGATTCTTGTTCCATGATCTAAGAATTCGCTCCTGGAGGACCCGAATATGAGCTTTCGCCCAACACACCACTTTTTTTTAAGGAAGTGAGGAACCCTAGGACCTTCATGGCGAAGTGTATTGAGCTGTATTGAAGGCTTAGAATATTTCTGATAGCTTGAAGCATATTCAGAATTCTTTCTTCTGTCAGTAATAGCTTCATCTTTTTGGTATCTGTGATGAAATCCAGGCAAAGAATAGAAATAGAGGCAGCACTCCAATGGTCAAAAAAGGGATTTTTATTCACCCATTTGTGCAATAGAATGCAACGTATCAGCTGCTCAATGCAGCCTTTGTCAAGCTTGATGGCTGCAGGGTGAGTAATCCCGACGGTCCGCAGCCATAGATGTTAGACCTACAATTTGAGGACATGGGATTATAAAAGGACCTTATGGATAAAAAGGCTAAGGGTGTACTTAAACGAACTTGGGAGGCCAGCAGCTCTCAAACCAAGTATTGCTGCGACATTTATGGCAAGATCTTTAAAGATTTGGATGGATCAACTAGAAGATCATCTAAGATCCAAAACTCCAAGTGACCAGAGTTTAGTCCCCATGCCAGAACTTCAGAGGGCAGTGGATTTCATTTCTGATGCTTCGGCTGATTCTATCATGCTGGAATGGCCTCTCTCTCTAATTCTGCCAAAAGAGTTATCTGGCTTAGTTCCTGGGCAGGAGACACGGTGTCCAAATCTAGGTTATTTTCCATAGCCTGTGAGAGTGATAGATTATTCGGCTCTGGGCTAGACTATATCCTGGAGAAAGCCTTGGACAGGAAAAAGGGGTTTCCTTCTGAAAGCCGTTTCTTCCAGGAAAAACGGCCCTTTCGGAACCAGAGGAGAAACCCTCAGGAGGTTAAGAAAAGAGAAGGTAATCCAAGATGGCAAAATCAGAGGCAGAAAAACAGGGTTTATGTTTAATGCCAACGTTGGAGAAGGCCTCTCCAGAAATAATCAATGACTCCAGGGAATTTGTGGGAGGCAGATTAAAATTCTTCTCCCATACGTGGTCAGGGATTTCTTCAAGTTCATGGATATTAAATATTGTATCTCCGGGTTATCCACTACTTGGACGATCTATTAATCTCAGCAGAATCTCATCAAAGATTAAGTAGTCATCTAAAGATGACCCAACAGCTTTTGTCATCCCTGGGCTGGCTGATCAACCTACAGAAATCTGTCCTGACACCAGAGCAATCAAAGATATTTCTGGGGATTCTCAAGTCCAAACTTTGTTTCTTCCAAGAGAAAAGAGAAATGTTCTACTCCAGACGGTCACTTCCTTCATTTATCGAACATCGGCTTCTATAAGAGAGAAAATGTCAGTGTTGGGGTTACTAACCTCTTCCATCATTCAAGCAGTCAGATGGGTCCAGACGCACCTGAGAATTCTCCAGCACTTCCTTTTGTCATGCTGGGACAAGAAGCAGGAATCTCTAAATCGCAAGAGGAGGATTCCTTTCCAGGCAATACAATCTCTGATGTGGTGGACACAAGAAGGAAATTTATCAAGAGTTGTCCCGTGGTCACAGAGGTACCCAGTAGTCATAACTACAGATGCCAGTCAGTCTGGATGGGAAGCCCATTCAAGTCAAACATGGTCTAAGGATCATGGAACCTCTCTCTAACAAAAGCTTCATCAAACTTAAGAACACTAACTGCAGTCTGGGAAGCTCTGAAAGCCTTAGTATGTCTACTAAAGGGCAAAGGCATCTGGATATTTTCAGACAATGTCCCTACATTAGCATACCTGAACAAGCCAGGAGGAACGAGAAGCCGGCTCCTTTGTCAGGTATCAGATCAAATCTATATCTGGACAGAGCAAAATGTTCTATCTCTAACAGCTATACATCTAAGAGGAACAGAAAATCAGGTAGCAGACTACCTGAGCAGACAGACCTTGTTTCCAGGAGAGTGGAGTGGTGTCTAAATCTGCAGATATTCAAAGACCTTATCAGAAGATGTGGACAGCCGGAGATGGATCTATTCGCAGACAGGAAGAGCAGGAAGGTAATTAAGTTATTTTCCCTGTCCTACGAGGTCAATCCGTCAGGAGTAGATGCCCTGTCTCAAACCTGGAGGGGAAAACTCCTATATGCCTTTCCTCCATTTTCTCTCATCCCCAGGCTACTGAAGAAGGTGTTGCCCCATATTGGCCCAAGAGGTCATGGTTTCCACTATTACTGAGGATGTCGCAAAAAGCCCCCTGGTATCTACCTCCCAGGCGGGACTTGCTGTTCCAGAGTCCAATTCTTCACCCAGAGACGAACCAACGTCATCTTACAGCTTGGATGTTGACTGGAATATGTTGATGGAGAAGGGCCTTTCAAAAAAAGTGGTAGATACATTATTGAAGGGCAGGAAAAAGGTCACCTCCAAGATTTACAACCGGGTTTGGAGAACCTTCCTCTCCTTCCTGAAGCGAACCTCTTAACGGATTATTTTCTCCAACCCAAGATATCCACTACCCACTATATTAGGCTTAAGAGCCAGTACCTTGAAAGTCCATACTGCAGCTCTCAGTATCTTCCTGGATCAGAGGCTAGCAGATCATCCGTGGGTTAGGAGATTCTTCAGAGCAACTTCTTGTATCGCGGCTCCAATTGTTTCTAGAGTCCCTGCTTGGTATCTGAATTTGGTACTAACAGCACTTACCAGACATCCTTTTGAACCAATTCAGGATGCTTCCGTGAAATTCCTAACCCTGAAGACGGTTTTTCTTCTAGCAATAACATCTGCTCGCAGAGTTGGAGAAATACAATCCTTCTCATCTTCTCCTCCCTATTTGAACATCCTGGAAGATAGAATCACTCTAATGCCCTTACCATCTTTTCTTCCGAAAGTAGTGTCCAGACTTCATTGTCCGCAAGAGATATCCCTTCCTTCTTTCTGCTCTTGCCCGAAGAATGAAAAGGAGGCGGGATTTCATACGTTGAAGATGTATCCTCACCTATCTAGACAACAAACTTTCAGATGTCAAGAGCAATTGTTAATTCAGTACCACGGCAAAAACCGAGGTCGCAAGGCAAGCAAGATTTCTTCTTTTTTTTTTTTCTTTTTTTTAAAGATTTCTATTTTAAGATGGATCACGGAAGCTATCTCCCATTCCTACAAAGTGATGGAGAAGTCTCCTCCTTTGCTGCTTAAAGCTCATTCAACCAGAGCTGTTTCTACCTCGAGCAAATTTGTAATGCTGCGACATGGTCTAGTGCAAATACTTTTTTTAAACACTATAGATTTGATGTAATGTCCAACCAGGACCTTAGCTTTGGCCGCAAAGTTTTACAGGCCGTTGTTCCGTCCCGTCCCCCCCTAGAAAAAAATCTATGTTAATCCTCCTGGTGGTACCACGACAGCACTGGGTTTTTTCCCCGCCCTTTTCGATAAATTTATTTGAAGAATATTAGGATTCTTAGCCTGTATGTTATCAAGTCTCTGATATTAACTGGAGAGGGTAAGGAGGAGGGGAAATTTAAACGGCTCCCTGTTGTTTCCTGTCCTGTTGGAGTTGGGGAATCCCCCCTGGTGGTGCTGTCGTGGAGGTTAAAGGAAAATCAAATTACCGGTAAGTAATAATCATTTTTGCAATAAACATTAAAATAAGTCTTAATACATTAATTATACACATATTTGGTATCATCGCGAGCGTACTTACAAATTTATAGCGTTCTTTATAATGTTTACACTGTTATAAAATAAATACTACTTGCTTTCACTTATTAATGTGAGGCACGAGGTATTATGAATTTTGAACCTCCATGTGACTCACATTAATAGTAATTAACCCCATCATGTACTTCACACATTAACCCAATGTTGTACATTATGGCTGTGAGGAACATGATGGGGTTAATTACTATTAATGTGAGGCACATGGAGGTTCAAATTTCATCACACCACGTACCTCTCCAGAAAATGGAAGAACCTTTTGTTTTTTATTATTTTTGCCAAAATATTGCGTTGGCATCGCAATACTACACAAAGTATCGGTATCGAAGGCCAAATTCTAGTATCATGACAACCCTACCCTGGGCTGTCTGCCCATATATGGTATGTTAATCGTTAACATCCCAGGGAATCCCTGTAACGTTATCCAAGGGGCATCCCCCTTCTCATTTTCCCCTTGAATGCTGCGGTCATCTTTGATCTCCACTGATATCCCCTTAAATGCTGTGATCAGATGTTTCTCTGATCTCCACCATTAGAGTGGGGCTGCGGCTGTGTAATACAACTATTGCCCCGCTCCTGACAACAAGTGTCCACGAGCGGTCAGCAAGAGGTAATGTGGCCGGCGCTGCACTAATGAGACATTGAAGACCTTACATTGGGGTGTTTTGCAGTGCGCCCGCGATGTTCCCCTTCTTCAGTCCCGCCACTCATTAGCGCAGCGCCGGTCACATTACCTCATGCTCACCACACGCACGCTTGTCAGAAGAGGGGCAATGGCTATATTACACAAGCGTAGCCCTGCTCTGGCTACATCCATGTGTTACTATTGTAACACATGAATGTAGCCAGAGCAGGGCTGTGGTTGTGAGCTGTGCGGCAGCACTGCTTAGTATCTAAATACATTAATTAACGGTATTGAACCGTTTGAGGGTGCGTGGCACAGAAATGGTATTGATATTTTGATGCATCTTGCAACCCTAATTTGGTCACTATCTATAGGGGACACTGGAGCGTTCTCTAAAGATGTAGCCGTCTTTACCTGATCTTTTATCGTATTAAATAATCAGTGGCTAGATCCCTTATCTTGACTTTTTCAATGACTTTTCAATGACTTTTGTTGTGTGATATCAAGCTGCAGCAAGTTATCAGAGTCAAGTTAAAGATGGCTACATCCATACATGGGCACTATCTATGTGGGCACTGACACTTTGTGTGGGCACTATGGCACTTTATATGGCAACTTAATATGTGGGTTCTGTGGCACTATCTGCAGTGAGCACTGGCACTATGTGGGCACTGGTAATATCTATGTGGGCACTATTTACAGTGGGCACGATCTACAGTGGGCATTGCAGCATTATCTACATGGGCATTGTGGTGTTTTTAGGGGGTTGGGAGAAAACAATCCTGACAAATGAATTCATACTTTTTTTTTTTAACGCAAATGAAAAACTGATTACAAACGTTCATTAAAAAGTCAGACGGACTTGAAATGAAAATTTGGAAACACACTGATGCAAAACGGTCATGAAAAACTGGTAGTTGATCAATTTTGAATGGCCTTCTTTTTGACTGTCGTGTGAATATAGCCTAAGGTTCTGTTCACATCTGCATGGAAGGCTTCGTTCAAAGAATTATTTTTCCGGTCAATGACACCCCAAGGGAACACAATAGACCCCATTGGAAGTATGCAGGTTCAGTCGGGTGCCGTTGGCATCTGTCGTGTGACGGATCTGGAATTGCGTCATAGTTTCCATTCGAAACAAAAACCACGATTCAATTGTAAACATAGTCTTAGGCCTCATGCACACAAACTTATTTTTTTCCTCCCGTAAATACTGGCGTAAATACAGGTCCTTGGTCACACGTATTGCACCAGTATTTACAGACCCGTGCCCATAAATACGGTTCCGGTGTCACCAGTATTCCACCGGTATTTACGGGCACGTTTTCGCTGCAAAATTGCACTGCACTAATCGGCAGCCCCTTCTCTCTCTCAGTGCAGGATAAAGAGAAGGGGCAGCCCTTTCCGTAGTAAAAGAAATTCATACTTACCCGGCCTTTGTCTTGGTGATGCGTCCCTCTTTCGACATCCAGCCCGCCGTCCCTGGATGACGTGGCAGTCCATGTAATTGGCCTGTGATTGGCTGCAACAGTCACATGGGCTGAAACGTCATCCCGGGAGGCCGGACTGGAGGAGGAAGCAGGGAGTTCTGGTTAAGTATGAACTTCTATTTTTTTTTACACGTTGATCTATATTGTGATCGGTAGTCACTGTCCAGGGTGCTGAAAGAGTTACTGCCGATCGTTTAACTCTTTCAGCACCCTGGACAGTGACTATCCCCTGACGTCACCTAGCAACGCTCCCGTAATTACGGGTGCACACACGTAGTCATCCGTAATTACGGGAGCCCCATAGACTTCTATGGGCCTGCCCGTGCCGTTATTACGGCCTGAAATAGGACATATTCTATATTTTTCAACGGCACGGGCACCTTCCCATAAGCATACGGGGAGGTACCCGTGGCCAATAGAAGTCTATGGGTCCGTAATTACGGCCCGTGATTACGGGCGTTTTTACGTTCGTGTGCATGGGGCCTTATAGGCTCCATAAACTTTTTATTGGAAACCTGTGTACATGGTATAGTTTATAGTAAGGCAAGATACGTTTTTCCAAACTTTTAAATATTTTGTGTTTATCTCAATAAAACATTTTGGCCAGGAAAAGTAAAAATATATGTACAGCTACATTAACTATTTTGAATAGGGCTTTTGAACAATGTGAAATGCTTTTGTATGTTTGTTTAGCTGTCTAAAATTAAGAAAAAATTAACTTTAATATCTGTTTCTTCCCTTACTTGTGTGAAGCCTCAGTACAGTGGGACTCTCAAGAAGGAGAACAAGCGCTTCAGCTCACAAAGTCAATTTGACAATTGGGGCAGACAACAGTATATTTCTATGGGAAGTCCAATTAGTCCAGGAAATGATCCTGGCCAAATGCAAACCCTGAAAAGCAGTCGAAGTGAGCCTGACCTCACCGGTCCAAATGTGAGAGCTACACTGAGGCACCAGAACCTCTATAATGCACAGAACCAGTATCCTCAGCAGCGACGATCTGGAAGGGGAGGTATACAGAACTCAAGTTTCTACAGTCATCAAAGTGCACAGCAATGGAAGCAAATGGGAGTTCCACCAACACGTACACCTTCTTCCATCTCTGCTACACAACAGCAGACACAGCAGCAATTTCACAGCACAATGCAGAGAAATGATGCATGCTATAATCAGAAGCAAGAAAACTGTGGAGGCCAACAAATGCCATCCAGGTTAGTGGGTGAAAGTTAGTCACTTCAAACTATTTCTCTCTTTCATTTAGTTGTTGTTTCTATTCCCTCTTCCGCTATATTCCACTCTTACTCTTTCTATATATTAGGAAAACAAGTTTAAGCCAATCCAGCTTTAAATCAGTTGTAAGAAGCAGAAGTGCTATGCTGTGTCACAGCACTTTCAATTACTATTTATTTATATTGCTTATTGCAGGATGGATTCCCGAGATGATTTTGATGGCACTTCTATGACCATAGAGCGAGCAGTGGAGTTTCTTGCAGGTCCAAATGATAAATACCAGACATCTGGAGCAAACTACATACAACATACTTGCTATCAAGATGAAAATGCGAAGAGCCTGGTATGTCTTGACTAGTTAACATATATCTAAGCGTAGAGAAAACAAACAGTCAGAGCTTCTTAGGTTCCCGTCCCAAGTGGCAACGGAGTGATGGGGACCATCCGGTTGTCAATTTAATCATAAATCGGCATATCCCTAAGATGAACTGGCTGATTGTGGGCGATCAGAGGAGGATTGCAGGGGAATGGGGTCATCTGCAAGATAAAATAAACTGCTGGAATCAGGGAAGCCTGAGGACATGACAGGTCCTCTTTAAGTCTACTAATCATCTGTGAACTACTGACAGAAAGTCAGTGTTGTCTATAGTCCAGCAGAAAAGGACATTTAGAAATCTTCTGATTTAGCAATTATGTGTTAGCATATGCTGCTACATATGAGATATATATATATATATATATATATATATATATATATATATTTTATTTTTTTTAAATAATACAGACAAATAGATATGAGAGATAGATGGAACACCATTTTAAATCTTCATAAAAAGATGAGTAACTTAGAGTTCATAGTTAAATAATTTGATGTATTTTTCTACACTCTGGAGTTTATTTCCTTTGTTCACTGACTTTCTGTAAACATATGCAGTGTGGGGGCCAGATCCATTTTTATAGTGATGTAATAGTAAAACAGTTGCTGTGTGACACTTTTGGAGACCTAATTTGACTTGGGCAGTGAACTACAATGACCAGCAAACATCATTGCTGACCTCAGCCATGGGTGGCATTTTGGTCCAAAGGGCCCAGAATGCTTGAAATGTGGGACACGATTGTCAAATAATGATGCCATCATTGTAGCTAATCATCTGTCAACCATACTATGTTCTGAATGTTATAAAGAAAATGACTCAAAATAAATGTATATTGTATGGTAGAAGGTTGCAGAATATGAAGTACTGTGTCTGTCTGGGGAGAAACCTAGCTATCCCCTTCCTAATTTATTAAAGAGGGTACTTCATCGGGTATGGTTTTTGGTCCAGTGGCCAAATTTTGCGGACCACTTATTGTAGTAGCTGCTGCAGTGTGAACTGTGACCATATTATTGTTATTTTAGAATGCTTGGTATGCCCCAACAAGTACTTCTATGGGTATGTATGTTTTAGTTAGAAGTAACGTTGGGTGAGATTTACTTTACAAGCAAAATGCAACAGAATTCTGTCTCAAAATGCTCCCAAAAATATGGCATGCACTAAATGTAATATGTTTTTTGACACTTTTTATGCAACTATATCGTTTTGAAAAGTGTCTAGAAAAGGGGACGTGATGTGTCCTAAAATGTTCCACATTTATTAATGGCATGCACAATATTTTGGGCATAAAATGAAGTGGCTTAAAGGGGTTTTCCCATCAGACATTTATGACATATCGAAAATGTATAGGAGGAAACCTCCAGCTCACCTTAGGGCAAATGGACTTCCAATGCCTCCTGCGCACGGATCTTCGTGTCGGCACACGTTGATAGAAGTGTAGAAAGTAGTGGATGAGATCCAGCGCACAATGTATGCAAAAATGATCCAATGGTGGGTTTAAAATGGAATCTGGTTCCAATTTTATTTGAATGAAAGTAAAAACCGGGAGACAAACTTCCCACAGCGGGTAAGATGGATGTATTGAAGAAGAAATAGGTGTGTAGCCTACGCGTTTCAGACGGAGTCCTCGTCCTTAGTCATGGCTGAAAGAATGAAAAGTTTGACAGTCGGGGTTGGAGCTATATCCGGTTCTATGCAGGTGAATTTAATTGCGGTTCAAAGGAGTGAACATATGAAACGCAACAGTACAATTGGTATGTGAACAGTATATATGTTTCTCAACTCTCGCATATCGTAGTGAACAACTCGGTATGAATTATATGCCATAGATGAAATACTGACAAAGAAGGGAAGGAATAACAATATGTATAAGCCCCTTGTCATGTCGTCATTCGTTTAAGACGCACTATAGTCGAGGCAAGTAGCATCATAATCTACGCTTGATAAGATGATGTTTTATCAGCGTGATTTATAATATGAATATTCAAGTGTCAGATTTATAATTTACAGAAGAGAAAATGTATATAGTTGATCTAAAACGATAATGTTGAATTGAATTAGAACCGGAGATAAGTCCTGCTTGAATAAAAACGCCCCAACTTGTCATGCGTATTATGTTGGAGTGAAAAGATGGTGTGAATAAGGTACAAAAGAGAGAATTTAAAATAGATTAAAAGTGACAAACATTGATGTATATATCAGTAGGTCTATAATGGACTAATGGTCAGATGTAGCATGTCACATATCGCATAAACAAACAGAACAAACGGAGACCCTGAATGTGTATCAATTGATAGGTTTCGGAGCAAATAAAAACCCAAAAAATTTAGTCTACCAAAGAATGTTGGTTGTGTTTTATAGGGCATGAGCGATAGATAAAAATTCGTTAGTGTATTAATAATATGACCAAAGAATGCGATATATCGCATTGTATATAGAACTATAAAGTCATAAGCCCACAGCCGTTAATTATGATAACCTAGGAAACCAAATCCATAGAATTTAGGTCAATGATATAACGATGTGACCAAAGCATAGATAAAAGGCAACGATGTAAATCCCATAACCACTATAATTAGGGAGAGATACAAAAAATGGGAATATTTATTGTATAGTTATATATTTCCTCCAAGAATTTGGAACATGAATTTTTGGATTAGTACTCCGATCTCTTGTCAACTTAATATATTTGATATTTATATGTGTTATATAGAACAGTGTTTATAGTTCGTATAAATACCAACGGATAAACAATGTTTGTCCATCGGGCATTGGAATGTTGGCACATGATTTGATAGAGAATAAAAAGAAGAAAGAAAAGAACTCGCATTGGTGTATAGAAAAAATGTGTGTAAATCTGATTATTTAAGTTGATAATGGATGCTCATGATTTTCATATTGCTCATGTATTGGTGATAAACTGAGCATGATTATAATTAAGATGCTAATTACCAACTGTCTACTTTGAGTTGTTAATATGTAATGTATTTCGTACTTTTCATTTATTCCATGGCTATCAAGTATGAACTGGAACAATGTGTTACAAATAGATCGTTTGAAGCCGTTTTAATAGTGAAACATAAGATCCTTTCTCAAATTTAAACCATGGGGATGTCTCGTATTGAGACGGAAAATCCAGAAGGCTTCTCTTCCCAAAATTTTATGCTTCAAGTTTCCTCCCCGTTTTGGTGAATTAACCTTTTCGATGGCATAACATTTCAAGGAATCAGTTGATCTATTGTGATGATTGACAAAGTGTTTGGCTGCACTAGAGATATTCAAGATATTAGGGTTTCTGATATACCCTAGATGTTCCAAAAATCTTACTTTGAACTTACGGTTCGTGCAGCCAATATACTTTAAATTGCAAATTGTGCATTCAAGAATATAGATCACTGATTCACTGTTGCAATTAATGTAATTCTTAATGGGGAAACTGTGGGTGTCTGAGGAATCACAAAATTTTTTTTTTGTCGGGAAGGCATAGGTACATGTTTTACATGGATGTACACCACATCTGAAAAATCCCTTATGTTCCATCCACATGCTTGTGCGTATGTCTGGTCTCAACATAGAAGGGGCCAAAGCATTTCCTATAGTGGAAGCTTTACGGGCGACTATTTTGCAACCTTCTTTCAAAATGTCATCTAGAATTGGATCGTCCTTGAGAATAGATATACGATTATTGATAATCTCTTTGATTGCTGCAAACTGATTACTGTATTGGAGTACAATAACTGGTTTACTGCTATCTACTGCTTTATATTTGACTGTATCAGTAAGTATATCTTCTCTACTTTTTTTTGAAATTATGTTAGAAGCTCTCTTAAGTGTCCAGTTTGGGTATCCTCTATTACGTAATCTATGGGAAATTGAGCTTTGTTCCACCATAAAATAGGAGTTAGTACTACAATTACGTCTAGCTCTATACATTTCACCGACTGGAATAGAGGTGATCGTTTGCTTCAGATGGTTACTTTTTGCATGTAAGATTGTATTTCCCGAAATGGGCTTCCGGTGTGTCTTAGTATAGATGATTTCACCTGCCTCCCCTCTTAATTCCAAATCCAAAAAAATTGTGTTGTTAGAATGGAAG
This sequence comes from Rhinoderma darwinii, assembly GCF_050947455.1. Lineage (NCBI taxonomy): Eukaryota > Metazoa > Chordata > Amphibia > Anura > Rhinodermatidae > Rhinoderma > Rhinoderma darwinii. The sequence goes on from NC_134688.1 coordinate 310,182,061, forward strand.
GAATGGGTGAATTTTAGATTAGCTTTATTTGTGTTGAGGTAATCAATAAAAGGGGGAATGTCTGAAATTAATCCTTTCCAAATAAAAAGCAGGTCATCAATATAGCGACCGTACCAATGTATGCATGTATTGAAGATATTATTGTCGGAAAAAATATACAGTTCTTCCCACCATGCCATTACCAAATTGGCCATGGATGGTGAGAATTTTGCCCCCATTGAAACACCCTTAAGCTGGAGATAGAATTTATGATTGAATGAAAAATAGTTGTGTTGCATTAAGAAAATAGACACATCTAGAATGTAAAGTTGGAGCTCCTGACTATATGTACTATGCTTGTATAAATGATACTCTAGTGCATTGTGTGCTACTGTATGAGGTATGTTGGTATATAACGAAATAACATCACAATTTAACCACATAAATTCTTGGGACCAGGCTTCTTTTTCAAACGATCTGAGAACGTCCTGGGTATCTTTGAGAAAGCCTGGAGTGTTCATTGCAAGAGGCTGTAATAGAGAGTCCAACCATTCAGAAAACCTTTCTAGGAGTGAACCTATCCCAGACACAATGGGTCTCATCGGTGGAGGATTCAGGTTCTTATGTACCTTCGGTAAAGCGTGTAAAATAGGTATTGTAGGAAATTCAACATCGATATATACAGACTGTTTCGGAGTGAGGAGACCTTTATTTAGACCTTCTTGAATTAATTTCTTTATTTTAATTTGGAAATTCTTGGTGGGATTATGGTCCAAGATCTTATAAGTATCTGTATCCGATAACAGGTTAGATACTTCAGTAATATACATATCCCTGTTCATAACCGCAATACTTCCTCCTTTGTCTGATTTTTTGATGATGAGGTCGTGATTATTTTCAAGAGATTTCATTGCTATGAATAATTCTTTAGATAGATTCTTAGGATATTTAAACACTTTTGTGGAAGTAGTAAGAGATTGAAGATCTGTTTCTATAGCCATTTGAAATTTATCCATTGATTCTGTTCTTGATTCCCAAGGGTAGAATTTGGGGTTGCTAGTTTTCATTTTTGTAGAGATGTTAACATCTTGTATCTGTGTTTCTGCACTTAGACTTTCCAAATTAATCAGCGTTTTTAATTCATCAAAACGAAATATCTTGGGATAGGGATTTTCAGCGGTAGTTGCCAATGTAAGGGGATTTTCAGTGTCTTGGTCTGACTCCAGGTTGTTGATAAAATGCCTTTTGATGGTAAGGTCTCTGACGAATTTATTAATGTCCAGGAGTGTAGTGAAAGGGTCAAAGTTGTAGGCTGGTGCAAAATTAAGTCCGAGCGAGAGCACTTTTTCCTGGGCTGGGGTTAATGTAATAGATGACAAATTGATGATATTAAATTGCGATGTTAGATTCTCCGGTGTCTCAGACGTCGACCTTGGTCCTGTTCCGAATATTTTATGTTTTCTCCCCCCTCTGCGGCCCCGTTTTTTGAGGCTTTAGACTGATTTCTGTCTTGATTATAGAATGATGCTGATCTAGGATTTGGATCCTCACTGTCTGAAGTTTCTACTGACTCCAAATCCGTGGAGCTGAAGCTGACTTTGGAGGTATTGTTGCCTCTGTTTCTCCCAAAATTCCGTTTTTTGAGAATGGATTTAGATTTAAAATGAGCAGATGTTCTTTCCTCGTTGGTCCATGTGTACACCTCATCGTTGGCATAATCTCTTGAATCTCGAATAAACTTTCTCTTTTTGACTTCTGCCAATGACTGATTCACTTTATTGATGTACTGGGACGTGCGGGCTTCAAGAGTAGCAAAATCAGGTGAGCTGGAGGCTGCATGGATTAATGTCTCCACTCTTTGTATGTCAGTTTCTAGACTTATGAGTTTAGTTTCCTCTTCCTTTGTAATGAGTTCCATTAGTTTAAGGGAACAATTGGTTAATGTTAGATTCCAGTTGTTAGAGAAATCATCGGAGTATCTGAAGGAGGGATTTTTCTTTATTCGTAAGCCTCTAGGAATCATGCTTTTAGACAGGTAGTTGTTTAGGGTAGTTAAATCCCACCACACCTTTGCTTCCTGGGTTTTAAGTTTTTCCACTTGGTGAAAGAGATTCTTTAGGCTATGGTTATTTTCTCCTGAGTTCTCAATGTTGCCAAAGACCTGAGCCGCCAGATCAGCTCTGTTAAAAGTTGCTGCACAGGGCATTGTTCGATGCATGTTGTTACAATGTGTCAGCGAATGATGGTCAGTGTTTTGTCACGAGAATTTAAAAACACACACAAATTTTTCAGACCAAATATAAATGCGTCTTCAAAAGCAAAACCACAATGATCAGGAATATGCTTTAACATCCACCTCCCGAAATTGACTAGACACTTATAGTTCTGAGTGTCTAAATACACCAAAAAACGCCCTGGTTTGCGGGCGGACAAAGGTGAGCACGTGAGGTCAAAGCCGATGTTCGGAATAGAAAATGTATAGGAGGAAACCTCCAGCTCACCTTAGGGCAAATGGACTTCCAATGCCTCCTGCGCACGGATCTTCGTGTCGGCACACGTTGATAGAAGTGTAGAAAGTAGTTTCTATTCCGAACATCGGCTTTGACCTCACGTGCTCACCTTTGTCCGCCCGCAAACCAGGGCGTTTTTTGGTGTATTTAGACACTCAGAACTATAAGTGTCTAGTCAATTTCGGGAGGTGGATGTTAAAGCATATTCCTGATCATTGTGGTTTTGCTTTTGAAGACGCATTTATATTTGGTCTGAAAAATTTGTGTGTGTTTTTAAATTCTCGTGACAAAACACTGACCATCATTCGCTGACACATTGTAACAACATGCATCGAACAATGCCCTGTGCAGCAACTTTTAACAGAGCTGATCTGGCGGCTCAGGTCTTTGGCAACATTGAGAACTCAGGAGAAAATAACCATAGCCTAAAGAATCTCTTTCACCAAGTGGAAAAACTTAAAACCCAGGAAGCAAAGGTGTGGTGGGATTTAACTACCCTAAACAACTACCTGTCTAAAAGCATGATTCCTAGAGGCTTACGAATAAAGAAAAATCCCTCCTTCAGATACTCCGATGATTTCTCTAACAACTGGAATCTAACATTAACCAATTGTTCCCTTAAACTAATGGAACTCATTACAAAGGAAGAGGAAACTAAACTCATAAGTCTAGAAACTGACATACAAAGAGTGGAGACATTAATCCATGCAGCCTCCAGCTCACCTGATTTTGCTACTCTTGAAGCCCGCACGTCCCAGTACATCAATAAAGTGAATCAGTCATTGGCAGAAGTCAAAAAGAGAAAGTTTATTCGAGATTCAAGAGATTATGCCAACGATGAGGTGTACACATGGACCAACGAGGAAAGAACATCTGCTCATTTTAAATCTAAATCCATTCTCAAAAAACGGAATTTTGGGAGAAACAGAGGCAACAATACCTCCAAAGTCAGCTTCAGCTCCACGGATTTGGAGTCAGTAGAAACTTCAGACAGTGAGGATCCAAATCCTAGATCAGCATCATTCTATAATCAAGACAGAAATCAGTCTAAAGCCTCAAAAAACGGGGCCGCAGAGGGGGGAGAAAACATAAAATATTCGGAACAGGACCAAGGTCGACGTCTGAGACACCGGAGAATCTAACATCGCAATTTAATATCATCAATTTGTCATCTATTACATTAACCCCAGCCCAGGAAAAAGTGCTCTCGCTCGGACTTAATTTTGCACCAGCCTACAACTTTGACCCTTTCACTACACTCCTGGACATTAATAAATTCGTCAGAGACCTTACCATCAAAAGGCATTTTATCAACAACCTGGAGTCAGACCAAGACACTGAAAATCCCCTTACATTGGCAACTACCGCTGAAAATCCCTATCCCAAGATATTTCGTTTTGATGAATTAAAAACGCTGATTAATTTGGAAAGTCTAAGTGCAGAAACACAGATACAAGATGTTAACATCTCTACAAAAATGAAAACTAGCAACCCCAAATTCTACCCTTGGGAATCAAGAACAGAATCAATGGATAAATTTCAAATGGCTATAGAAACAGATCTTCAATCTCTTACTACTTCCACAAAAGTGTTTAAATATCCTAAGAATCTATCTAAAGAATTATTCATAGCAATGAAATCTCTTGAAAATAATCACGACCTCATCATCAAAAAATCAGACAAAGGAGGAAGTATTGCGGTTATGAACAGGGATATGTATATTACTGAAGTATCTAACCTGTTATCGGATACAGATACTTATAAGATCTTGGACCATAATCCCACCAAGAATTTCCAAATTAAAATAAAGAAATTAATTCAAGAAGGTCTAAATAAAGGTCTCCTCACTCCGAAACAGTCTGTATATATCGATGTTGAATTTCCTACAATACCTATTTTACACGCTTTACCGAAGGTACATAAGAACCTGAATCCTCCACCGATGAGACCCATTGTGTCTGGGATAGGTTCACTCCTAGAAAGGTTTTCTGAATGGTTGGACTCTCTATTACAGCCTCTTGCAATGAACACTCCAGGCTTTCTCAAAGATACCCAGGACGTTCTCAGATCGTTTGAAAAAGAAGCCTGGTCCCAAGAATTTATGTGGTTAAATTGTGATGTTATTTCGTTATATACCAACATACCTCATACAGTAGCACACAATGCACTAGAGTATCATTTATACAAGCATAGTACATATAGTCAGGAGCTCCAACTTTACATTCTAGATGTGTCTATTTTCTTAATGCAACACAACTATTTTTCATTCAATCATAAATTCTATCTCCAGCTTAAGGGTGTTTCAATGGGGGCAAAATTCTCACCATCCATGGCCAATTTGGTAATGGCATGGTGGGAAGAACTGTATATTTTTTCCGACAATAATATCTTCAATACATGCATACATTGGTACGGTCGCTATATTGATGACCTGCTTTTTATTTGGAAAGGATTAATTTCAGACATTCCCCCTTTTATTGATTACCTCAACACAAATAAAGCTAATCTAAAATTCACCCATTCCTTCCATTCTAACAACACAATTTTTTTGGATTTGGAATTAAGAGGGGAGGCAGGTGAAATCATCTATACTAAGACACACCGGAAGCCCATTTCGGGAAATACAATCTTACATGCAAAAAGTAACCATCTGAAGCAAACGATCACCTCTATTCCAGTCGGTGAAATGTATAGAGCTAGACGTAATTGTAGTACTAACTCCTATTTTATGGTGGAACAAAGCTCAATTTCCCATAGATTACGTAATAGAGGATACCCAAACTGGACACTTAAGAGAGCTTCTAACATAATTTCAAAAAAAAGTAGAGAAGATATACTTACTGATACAGTCAAATATAAAGCAGTAGATAGCAGTAAACCAGTTATTGTACTCCAATACAGTAATCAGTTTGCAGCAATCAAAGAGATTATCAATAATCGTATATCTATTCTCAAGGACGATCCAATTCTAGATGACATTTTGAAAGAAGGTTGCAAAATAGTCGCCCGTAAAGCTTCCACTATAGGAAATGCTTTGGCCCCTTCTATGTTGAGACCAGACATACGCACAAGCATGTGGATGGAACATAAGGGATTTTTCAGATGTGGTGTACATCCATGTAAAACATGTACCTATGCCTTCCCGACAAAAAAATTTTGTGATTCCTCAGACACCCACAGTTTCCCCATTAAGAATTACATTAATTGCAACAGTGAATCAGTGATCTATATTCTTGAATGCACAATTTGCAATTTAAAGTATATTGGCTGCACGAACCGTAAGTTCAAAGTAAGATTTTTGGAACATCTAGGGTATATCAGAAACCCTAATATCTTGAATATCTCTAGTGCAGCCAAACACTTTGTCAATCATCACAATAGATCAACTGATTCCTTGAAATGTTATGCCATCGAAAAGGTTAATTCACCAAAACGGGGAGGAAACTTGAAGCATAAAATTTTGGGAAGAGAAGCCTTCTGGATTTTCCGTCTCAATACGAGACATCCCCATGGTTTAAATTTGAGAAAGGATCTTATGTTTCACTATTAAAACGGCTTCAAACGATCTATTTGTAACACATTGTTCCAGTTCATACTTGATAGCCATGGAATAAATGAAAAGTACGAAATACATTACATATTAACAACTCAAAGTAGACAGTTGGTAATTAGCATCTTAATTATAATCATGCTCAGTTTATCACCAATACATGAGCAATATGAAAATCATGAGCATCCATTATCAACTTAAATAATCAGATTTACACACATTTTTTCTATACACCAATGCGAGTTCTTTTCTTTCTTCTTTTTATTCTCTATCAAATCATGTGCCAACATTCCAATGCCCGATGGACAAACATTGTTTATCCGTTGGTATTTATACGAACTATAAACACTGTTCTATATAACACATATAAATATCAAATATATTAAGTTGACAAGAGATCGGAGTACTAATCCAAAAATTCATGTTCCAAATTCTTGGAGGAAATATATAACTATACAATAAATATTCCCATTTTTTGTATCTCTCCCTAATTATAGTGGTTATGGGATTTACATCGTTGCCTTTTATCTATGCTTTGGTCACATCGTTATATCATTGACCTAAATTCTATGGATTTGGTTTCCTAGGTTATCATAATTAACGGCTGTGGGCTTATGACTTTATAGTTCTATATACAATGCGATATATCGCATTCTTTGGTCATATTATTAATACACTAACGAATTTTTATCTATCGCTCATGCCCTATAAAACACAACCAACATTCTTTGGTAGACTAAATTTTTTGGGTTTTTATTTGCTCCGAAACCTATCAATTGATACACATTCAGGGTCTCTGTTTGTTCTGTTTGTTTATGCGATATGTGACATGCTACATCTGACCATTAGTCCATTATAGACCTACTGATATATACATCAATGTTTGTCACTTTTAATCTATTTTAAATTCTCTCTTTTGTACCTTATTCACACCATCTTTTCACTCCAACATAATACGCATGACAAGTTGGGGCGTTTTTATTCAAGCAGGACTTATCTCCGGTTCTAATTCAATTCAACATTATCGTTTTAGATCAACTATATACATTTTCTCTTCTGTAAATTATAAATCTGACACTTGAATATTCATATTATAAATCACGCTGATAAAACATCATCTTATCAAGCGTAGATTATGATGCTACTTGCCTCGACTATAGTGCGTCTTAAACGAATGACGACATGACAAGGGGCTTATACATATTGTTATTCCTTCCCTTCTTTGTCAGTATTTCATCTATGGCATATAATTCATACCGAGTTGTTCACTACGATATGCGAGAGTTGAGAAACATATATACTGTTCACATACCAATTGTACTGTTGCGTTTCATATGTTCACTCCTTTGAACCGCAATTAAATTCACCTGCATAGAACCGGATATAGCTCCAACCCCGACTGTCAAACTTTTCATTCTTTCAGCCATGACTAAGGACGAGGACTCCGTCTGAAACGCGTAGGCTACACACCTATTTCTTCTTCAATACATCCATCTTACCCGCTGTGGGAAGTTTGTCTCCCGGTTTTTACTTTCATTCAAATAAAATTGGAACCAGATTCCATTTTAAACCCACCATTGGATCATTTTTGCATACATTGTGCGCTGGATCTCATCCACTACTTTCTACACATTTATGACATATCCACAAGATATGTCATAAATGTCAGATGTGGGCACCTATCTCTAGAACGGGGACCCCTAAATCCTGTTCTGCCGCTCTGTGTTGTGGCTGAAACGTGTGATTCCCGATCATGAATTACGGAAACAACGTAGCTAACTGAGCTATGCTGTTTCCGTAACTCCCATATAACTGAATGGTAGTTATGGAAACAGCGTAGCTCACATTCTACGCTGCTTCCGTAACTGTCATTCACTACTATGAGTGTTACGGAAACTGTGTAGCTCAGTGGGTTCCCGTCAATATTTGATAACCAGCCAGATACAATATGGCAGCAGCAGGTTAGCATTAACAGGATGGTCGGGTACTGGATCGCACCTGGCTCTTCCCGGCACCCCTGCTGGAGGTGGGTACCAGGGTAATATTGGGGGATAGTGTTAGCCTTTTCTACGGCTAACACTAAGCCCGCCTTAGTGATGGACGCTGTCAATCAGCCAGCACCCGCTACTAAGGCGGTAGTAAAAAAAAGTTTAAAAGAAAATACAAAGACTTAGAAAAAATATTTTATTGAAATCATTCACACAATCCTTATTAACCATTATATTGAAAATAAAAAAGCAGTCCTCGAATCCGCCGTAGTCCAATATCTGAACATGTAAAAAAACACACACAAAAAACCCCATTAGTAACACATGTGGTAGGCTTGTCCATCAGACAGGATCACACATGGGCCATGTATCTAAGCCTACCATGTGGTAGGCTTAGATATAGGGCCCAGCAGATTGGATCACACCATGTGTGATCCTGTCTGATGGGCCCTGTATCTTAGCCTACCACAGGTTAGGCTTAGATACAGGGCCCCAGCAGACAGTAATCTAATACACTGTTAATGTTACAGATTAATGTCTGCTGGGGCCCTGTTTTTAAGCCTGCTATGTGGTAGGCTTAGATACAGGGTCCATCAGACTGTATCATACATAGCCATGTATCTGAGCCTACCATGTGGTAGGCTTCGATACAGAGTCCATCTGTTAGACCCTGTATCTAAACCTACCAATAGGTAGGCTTAGATATAGGACCCCAGTAGCCTGTAATGTTACACTTTCCCTCCTCTTCGGCTCCGGGTGCAGCGGATGTCGTGACAATATCCCGCGTCGTGACATCATGTGCGGTGCACGCCTCGTGTCGTCATGACATGAGAAGACATCAGGACTTCCGCTGCACTTGGGAAGTAGGGTAAGTATAGTATGTTACTATAATAACAGGGGCCCGTGTACTTTATTATATCGGCCACAGTTACTATAGTAACTTTTTATAGATGCGGTGCAGGGGCAATTGTGACTGCTGCAAACCCTATAGTTGCACCACTGAATGTGGCATCCGAACCGGGGCACCAGGCCAAAGATCCGGGGCTTGGGCCACGGAGGCCCATTTCTAGCGATGCCGCTGAGCACAAGCATGAAATAATTCCCTTCCTAACCTAGAATACATTTTTATTTTAATAAATTCTTAATTTAAACAAATATTACTTGGCAAAAGATCTGCCACCGGCTGATGTAGTGCCGTACAGAATACATATGTGTAGTCAACAATTGTAAGAAATAATCATTAAAGTGGAGTCTATCATCAGGTTATGCTGCCCTAAACCTGGTGACAGGATAATTTTTTTGCAACATAAATAAATGTTTTGCGAACGGTGACTAAAGGTGGTTCTACACAGGCAGATTATCATCTCTGTATCGAGTGCCGATCAATAATAACAGTATGGTTTATCTGCGCTCGTTTCATTGGAAGTACGGGAAGAACGAACATGACCCCATACAGTTTGCATATTGTCGGCAGCACATCCCTGTCTACACAGGGAGAAGTGCTGCTGACAAATTACCATTTTTATGGTGGCATAAAAGATGTAATCAGCCGGCGAACATTTGCTCATTCGTCAGCTGATTGCTGCCATGTTTGCAAGGGCCAATGATCAGGAACGAGCGTTGGTAGAATCGCTGATTCGCCCAATCATTGGCCTGTGTAAAAGGGCCTTAAGAGGGTGAAGGTTAAATGACAAATTCTATTTTTCTAGAAACTGAATTCTGACAGAAGTCATAGCGATAGACAAACAAGTAGAAATGGCAGTGCATACCACAGCAGAGGGTAAAGCATGAGAGAGGAAGGAGAGAACAAATATAAGAGGGAAATTGGAGAAGGATCCTCAGGTTGCGGACCCTAGAAAAGCCATGGATTTTCAGTGGTAGCGCTGAAGATCTAGTGGTGTGGTCAGAATAAGAGCAAAGAATCGTCACGAGGAGATAAATAATAATGTGTCAGGCCCGAGGATAAACCTGGACTGTAATCCGGAATAGCCAGGAGTCAAAACCAGGAGTAGGACAACAGGTACCTTGCAGAATGACAAGGTAAGTGTGTAATCAGGAACAAGCCAAGATCGGGATCAGATACATAGAAATAGTAATTGCAAATAGTCAGGAACCGAGCCAGAAAGAATTTTAGCCAGGAGTTGCAGCCGCCAGTGGGTACACGCCGCAGGAACTGGAAGCTGTGAGTAACAGTGGGGAAAAAGTAGAGAGACAGTTAAAAAAAAAAAAGGTGAGGGAGGTGGAAGAGGCAAGGAGACAGTCAAGGTTATAATCAAGAAAGCCAGCAAGTGTTACCACATTTAAAAAAAAAAAAAGAGGCAGTGCCCCGGGATGAGTTAAAGGGGTTGTCTAGGTTCGCAACTGTTTTTTATACTGATGACCTATCCACAGGATAGGTCATCAGTATATGATCGATGGGGATCCGACTCCCGGACCCCGTACCAAACAGCTGCAATATACACTGTATATTGGCCATGCTGCAGTAATGCAGCTCTGCTCCTATCAGTTTAAAAAATATCTCGGAACCTAGACAACCCTTTTTAAGATCTTCCATTTTCATGATATCATTGACACAGTGAAACCAGAGAGGGGTTCTGGATGTCGCCATAGCTCAGGAATGAAGGATCGTGTTGCATTTTCGAGGTGGCCAGATATTCCAGATTTATTATAGATTTCACTGCTGAAGACCTGCCCATTTATTTAAAATATTTAATTGGCAACATCTGGCATAAAATCATTTACCAGTCCAAGTAGCAACAATCCCCTTCATTCCCATAATTTCACTTCTTTGCTTTCAGCATTTGATCAAATATTAAAAAGTCTCAAGACTCCTCTCCTCCTCCTCATCCTACTACTTTCATTAGTGATCCTATTCCCTTACACCTCGTCCAGTCTCTCCAGCCGACACTAGTCACCTAACTAAAATATTTATAGCATACCTAAGCTTTCAGATCACCTTTCAGAATAAGCTGTCCTATGTGTGTACTAACGTCCTAGAATGCTTGATCTACTCTCGCCTGATCAGCTATCATTCTGTTAACTCTTTTGGACTTAATCTGGTTTCTACACTCTTCAAAATCTGCCCTTTCTAAAGTCTCAAATGATCTGATGGCTACATCTAACGGCAGTTACTCTCTATTGATTCTTTTAGACCTCTCTGTAGCATTTGACACTGTAGACCACCAACTCCTACGACATCCACTCCATTGGACTTCAGGATACTGCCCTCTCTTGGTTTTTTCCTACCTCTCTAACCACACATTCAGTGTACAGTATTATTTGCTGGCTCTACTTCTCCTCTTTCCCTTGCTGTTGGAATTCCTCATGTTTTGGTCAAACCGTAGGCTCTCTCCTCCTTTCTCTCTACACAGCCCCAAAATATCAGCAGATTTGGCTATTAGTACCGTGTGTACGCTAATAGCACCCCTGCTCTAATACAAAAATCAGTTATTGTCTGTCAGCTGTCTCTAACATGTCTTGACTCTGAAATTTAATTATTCAATAACTAAGCCTCTTGTGTTACCATCTTAGCCTTTTATTTCCATTTCATTGTGTGGTAATACCATAACTCTTGGGGTTATGTTAGTTTCAGATATTTAACTTATTGCTTATAGTCAGTCGCTTGCACGCTTATGTTACCTGCACCCCAAAAATTTCTCCAGTATCCACCGTTATCTTGCTGTGAAAACAGCTAAAATTCTTATTGTTGCTCTGATTTGTTCTCGTCTTGGTCACTATAACTGATTACTTATTGGTCTTCCCCTCTCCAATTTTATCCTGAATGCAGCAGCTAGGCTCACCTTTTTGTCCAACAGTACACTAACAACCCTACAACCCTGTGCCTACACTTTGGAATTAATTGTAAACGTCTTTCTCTTACTTACAATGCATTCCACAGTTCCCCACCTCCAAACATCCCCTCCCTCTAGTCTATCTACCAGATTGTCTCCGGAGGCAAGTTATAGGGACATTATACTGGGAGAGGCAGCTATGGGGGCATTTTTCATATTTTTATATGTTTTTACATATATATAATATATATATATATATATATATATATACACACAAAGTGCATCCGGACAATCTTTAGACCCCTTCACTTTTTTGATATTTTGTTATGTTGAGGCCTTGTGTAAATTAAAAACATTCTTTTCCCCATCATTTTAGACTGAACAACCCGTAATGACAAATTGAAAAAACCCCAAAAATTTACATTTTAGCAAATTTATTAGAAAAGGAAAAGCTCAAATATGGAATAAACATAAGTATTCAGACTCATTACTTTGAACTTCAAATTTATCTCTGGGAACCTCCCATTTCTCCAGATCATCTTTGAAATGTTTATACACCTTGATTGGAGTCCACTTGTGGTAAATTCATTTTATTGGACTTGATTTGGAAAGACACATCACTGTTTATATAAGGTCTCACATCTGACCATGCTTATCAGAGAAAAAACCAAGCCACGAGGAGGAAAGTACTGCCTGTAGAGCTCAGCGACAGGATTGTGTGGAGACATAGATCTGGAGAAGGGTAAAAAAATCAAAAATCTGCTGCACTGAAAGTTCCTAAGGGCACAGTGGCCTCCATAATTCTTAAATGAAAAGTTTGGAACAACCAGGACTCTTCCTAGAGTCTTGCCACCCCACCAAACAGAGTAATCTGAGGAGAAGGGCCTTGGTAAGACAGGTGACCAAGAACCCAATTGTCACTCTGGCTGAGCTCCAAAATCCTGTGTGCAGAAACTTCCAGAAGGTCAACCATCACTGCAGCACTCCATAAATCTGGGCTTTATCGCAGTGGCCAGAAAGAAGCCTCTCCTCGGTAGTAAAAGACACATGAAAGCCTGCCTAGAGTTTGCAAAAGAGCACCTAAAGGACTCTGGCTGTGAGGAACAAGATTCTGTGGTCCGATAAAAGCAAAATGTAACTTTTTGGCCTCAATTCTAAGCGAGTGTCCTGTCTGGAGGAAACCAGTCACTGCTCACACCTTCCCGAAACCATCCCTACAGTGAAGCATGGTGGTGGCAGCATCATTCTGTGGGGGTGTTTTTCAGTGGCTGGACAAGAAGACTGGTGAGGGTTGAGAGAAAGATAATTTGGAGCAAAGTACAGAGCGATTCTTAATGAAAACCTGTTCCAGAGCGCTTTGGACCTCAGACTGGGCCTAAGTTTCACCTTCCAACAAGACAATGACCCTAAGTACACAGCCAAGACATCACAGGAGTAGCTTACGGACACTCTGTGAATCTTCTTGAGTGACACAGCCAGAGCCCTGTCTTGAACCCAATCGAACATCTCTGAAGAAAATTTAAAATGGCTGTCCACTGATGGTCCCGATCCAACCTGGCAGAGCTTGAGAGGATCTGCAGGGAAGAATTGCAGAACATTTCCAAATCCAGGTGTGCAAACCTTGTGGCATCATACACAAGAAGACTGGAGGCTGTTATTGCTGCCAAAGGTGCTTAACCCCTTAAGGACTTTGACTAGTTTGCACGTTCAGGACGAAGCCCCATTGTACAAATCTAACATGTTTCACTTTATGCAGTAATAACTTTGGAATGCTTTTACCTATCCAAGTGAATTCTGAGATTGTTTTTGCGTGATACATTATACTTTGAGTTAGTGGTAAAACTTTGTTGTTACGTTCAGTATTTTATTGTAAAAAGCACCAAAATTTTGCGAAAAACTGCCGAAATTTTCATTTTTCTAAATTTAAATGTATCTGCTTGTAAGACAGATAGTAATACCACACAAAATAAATGCTAATTAACATTACCCACATGTCTACTTTAGATTGGCATAGTTTTTTGTACATCCTTTTTATTTTTCTAGGACGTTACAAGGCTTAGAACTTTAGCAGCAATTTCTCAAATTTTCAAGAAAATTTCAAAAGGCTATTTTTACAGGGACGAGTTCAGTTGTGAAGTGATTTTCAGGGGCCCATACAATGCAAACCTCCATAAATCACCGCGTTTTAAAAACTGCACCCCTCAAAGTATTCAAAACAGCATTTAGAAAGTTTATTAACCCTTTAAGCGTTTCACACGAATTACAGCAAAGTAGGGATGAAATGTACAAATGAAATTGTATTTTTTTCAGAAATTCATTTTTTTTCTGTAACACAGAAGGTTTTACCAGAGAAATGCAACACAATATTTATTGCTCAGATCCTGCAGTTTTTAGAAATATCCCACATGTAGCCCTAGTGTGCTAATTCGCTGAAACACAGACCTCCGAAACAAAGGAGCACCTAGAGGATTTTGGGGCCTTCTTTTTATTCAAATATATTTTAGGCCGGTTTGAAGAGGCCTTGTGATGCCAAAACAGTGGAAACAACCCCAAATAGACACCATTTGGCAAACTATACACCTCAAGGAATTTATCAAGGGGTATAGTGAGCATTTTGACCCCACACTTTTTTTTTTTTTTTTTGCTGAATTTAGTGGAATGAAGCCGTGAAAATGAAAATCTACATTTTTTCCAATAAAACGTAGAAATGTTAAATTTTTACAAGCCTAAAGGAGAAAAAAAACTCCCCAACAGTTGAAAAGCAATTTTCTCCCGATTACGGGAATACCCCATATCTGGTGGTAAACTGCTGTTTGGACACATGGCAGTTCTCAGAAAGGAAGGAAACCATTTGGCTTTTTGAGCTCAAGTTTTGCTGCAATGATTTTAAGGTGCCATGTCGCATTAGCAAAGCCCTTGAGGCACCAAATCAGTTGAAACCCCCCCCCAAAAGTTACCCCATTTGGGATACTATACTCCTCAAGGAGTTTGTCGAGGGGTATAGTGAGAATTTTGACCCCACAGGTTTTTTACTGACTTTAGTGGAATTAGGCCGTGAAAATTTAAATCGACAGTTTTTCTAATAAAATGGAAACATTTTTACAAGGCATAAAGGAGAAAAAACACCCCAACATTTGAAAAGCAAATTCCCCAGATTACGGCAATACCCCAGAAGTGGTCATAAACTGCTGTTTGGACACACGGCAGGGGTCAAAAGGGAAGGATCACCATTTGGAGCGCAAATTAGCTGGAATGGTTTTCGGGTGCGATGTCACATTTGCAAAGTGCTTGCGGAACCAAAACAGTAGGAACCCCCCAAAAGTGACCCCATTTGGGAAACTACACCCTTTGAGGAATATATCTAGGGGTATAGTAAGCATTTAAACCCCACTGGTCTTTTGCAGATTTTATTCGAATTAGGCCGTAAAAATAAATCCCAACATTTTTTCCACTAAAAAAGTTGAATTTTTTTCATTTTCACAAGGGATAAAGGAGAAAAAGCCGCCCAACATTTGTAAAGCAATTTCTCAAGAGTATGGAAAAAGCCTGCACGTGGTCATAAACTGCTGTTTGGACACACGGCAGGGCTCCGAAAAGCAGGAGCGCTATTTGGCATGCAGATTTTACTGGATTGGTTTTTGGGTGCCATGTCGCATTTGCAAAACCCTAAAGGTACCAGTGTACAGTGGAAGCCCCCAAGAAGTGACCCCATTTTGGAAACTACGCCCCTCAAGGCATTTTAAGGGGTGTAGTGAGCATTTTGCCCCTACATGTGTTTTTCCATTACTAATTAACCCCTTCCCGACATTTGATGTATGGTTACGTCCTAGCCGGGTAAGGGAAGTATGGAACGGGACCACGGAGTGAACCCGCTCCATACGATGCGGGTGTCGGATGTTACAGCCAACACTTCACAGTAATGAATGGGATCGCACACTAGAGCGCGATCCTGCTAGTTTAACTCGTTTAATGTCGCGGTCAATAGCGACCGCGACACTTAAATCATTAGAAAGAGGGGGGCAACCCCCTCTAGCAGCTCATCGTGCCCCCCGCAATTCAATCGTGGGGTGGCGATGGTTGCTATGGGTGCCTGGAGGCCTAATGAAGGCACCCAGGTTCACCATCTTTGTGCTCTTACTAAGCCCTCTGGCAGGGCTTAATAGAAGCCTGTCAGAAAGACGATATACTGCAATACATTAGAATTGCAGTATATTGTGCAAGCGATCCAACAATCACTGGTTGAAGTCCAGTTGGGGAACTAATAAAAAAAGTAAATATTAGTAAGATAAAGGTATTTTTTTTTTTTTTTTGTGTAAAAAAAACAAAACAAAAAACAAATAAATTAAAAGTAAAAAAAAAACCTTTTCCCATTTTTCCCCTAGAGCATAGTAAAAAAGCAAATAAATAAACATAATTGGTATCGCCGCATCCGTAAAAGTCTGAACTATTACAATATATCATTATTTAACCCGCTCGGTGTACACCGTAAAAAAATAAATATGTAAATGCAAGAATCTATTTTTTGATCATCTAAATCCCACATAAAATGGAATAAAAAGTGATTGAAACGTTGCATGTACCTAAAAATAGTATCATTAAAAACTACAGGTTGACCCGCAAAAAATAAGCCCTCAGACCACTTAATCGACGGAAAAATAAAAAAGTTATGGCTTTCACAATTTGGCGACACAAAATACATTTTATTTTTTACTTGTAAAAGTAGTAAAATATAGAAAAAACTATATATATTTGGTATCACCGAAATCGTAATTACCCGCAGAATAAAGTTAACATGTTGTTTTAATTGCACAGGGAATTCCGTAAAACGAAGCACAAAAGACAATGTCAGAATCGCTGTTTTTTTTTTCATTTTCTACCCCACAAATAATTTTTTGCCCGTTTCCTAGTACATTATATGGCACAATAAAGGGCGCTGCAAAAAACTACAACTCGTCCTGCAAAAATCAAGCCCTCATAGGACTATATCGACGGAAAAATAAAGAAATTATGGCTTTTGAAAAGTGGGGAGGAAAGAATGTAAATTAAAATCTGAAAGTTGTTTACGACGGGAAGGGGATGGTGCAAAGTGAAAATTACAATTTTCAGCCGATATGCCATTTTAGGGCACAATATGTTCTGCCCAGTTTGTGCCTCCTAAGGCTATGTTCACACGGAGTATTTTGGGGGAGGAATATCTGCCTCAAAGTTCCAAACGGAATTTTGAGGCAGATATTCCTCCCCCAAAATACTCCGTGTGAACAGCAATTATCGCGCCGTTTTTCGCCCGCGGCCATTGAGCGCCGCGGGCATAAAACAGCGAGATATACGCTTTCTCCTGCCTCCCATTGAAGTCAATGGGAGGTCGGAGGCGGAAGCGCCCGAAGATAGGGCATGTCGCTTCTTTTTCCCGCGAGGCAGTTTTACTGCTCGCGGGAAAAAGACGCCGACGCCTCCCATTGAAATCAATGGGAGGCGTTCTCGGGCCGTTTCTGCCGAGTTTTGCGACGCGGTTTCCGCGTCAAAAAACTCGGCAAAAGACCCCGTGTGAACATAGCCTAAGACTAATACCTCGTAAACTGGTAAGCGGGTTCTCCCGCGTATGCCGATGCCGTGGACGTAAATTGCTGTATGTGCACGCTGTAGGGTTCAGAAGGGAGGGGGCACCATTTGGCTCTTGGAGCGCAGATTTAGCTTGGCAGTTGTTCTGTTTGGGGTATTGCTGGCATTTCAGTTTATAATGTGGGGGCATATGTAAGCTGTGCGGAGAACAATCCGTGTATAATCGGGGGGTATAATAATTCGGTAAATAAATAATATTTCAGAGATATGTGGCCAGTGTCGCACTGATAAATGGTGCCTGACCTTATCCGCTTTTGAACACACTGCACATTTTTTGTCGTCATATTCTGAGAGCCAGAACTTTTTTATTTTGCAGCCCAAAAAGTTGTGTAAGGGCTTGTTTATTGCGGGATGGGTTGTAGTTTTTATTGGTACTATTTTGGGGTACATGCGACTTTATGATCACTTTTTATTCCGTGTTTTTTGTGAGGGGTGCTGATAAAAAAAAAAATAGCGATTATGGCATTTTTTTAGGTTTTTTTGCGGTGTTCACTGTGCGGGAAAAATAACATTGCAGTTCTATAGATTGGGTCGTTACGGACGCGGTGATACCAAATATGTGTACTTTTTTAACGGTTTCATTTTTTCCCTATAATAAATGGCTTATTATAGGAAAAAAGTCAGTGTTTGTTTTTATTAACTTGAAACTTGTTTTTACACTTTTATAACTTTTTTTTCAACTTTATTTTTTTGTCCCACTAGGGGACTTCAGGGCCTGCACCTCTGATCTTTACTCTAATGAATTGCACTACCCACGTAGTGCAATGCATTAGAGCTGTCAGTTATTCACTGACCGCAATCCTATTAGGTCCCATCTGTGGGCGGGGCCTAATAGGCTATTGTACTTGGCAGACGAGGGCGCCATTATTAGGCCTCTGGTTGCCATAGCAATAATTGGCATCTTCACGATCACATTGTGTCGATGCCGATTGCTACAAACCACTAAGATGCCGCGATCGCTTTTGATCACGGCATATAAGTAGTTAATGGCAGGGATTGGAGTAACATACAGCTGACACTTGTGGCTGATGTCGCAGGCTCCGCTTCTGAGCCGGCGCCATCTTGTTACTGCGGCCGGACACCTTTTAGGCTTCCTCGGGCAGACATCCATTCTAGGCAGACAGAAGGCCATTGTTAGGCTTCCGGTCTGCCGGAGCAGTCATCGGAACCCTGCAATTTCATTGCAGAGTTCCAATCATCTTGTAAACACCATAGATGCAGCGCTCTGTTTTGAGGGCTGCATCGGCCGGATCCGAGGCTAGCTCCGGTCCTGGCCTTAAAGCAGCCATAGCGTTAAGCTATCACTGCTTTAATACTGTGTCTGCAGACACAGTACCCTGTTAACGCGATGAAGTAATAGTACGTCAGTTCGCGTTAACAGTCCACCGCCCGTGACGTAATAGTACGTCACAGGGTGTTAAGGGGTTAAACTAAGTACTGAGTAAAGGGTCTGAATACTTATGTCAATGCAATATTTAATTTTTCCCTTTTCAATAAATTAGCATAGATTACTAACATTCTGTCTTCACTATGTCATTGTGGAGTATTGAGTGCAGAGTGATGGGGAAAGCTTGAGGGTTGTCTTTTTTAGCAGACGGCCTCCACAGAACAAAATGTGAAAAAATGTAAAGGGTCGGAACACTTTCCGAATACAATATATATATATATATATATATATATATATATATATATATATATATATATATATATACACACACACTACCGTTCAAAAGTTTATGGTCACTTAGAAATTTCCTTATTTTTTAAAGAAAAGCACAGTTCCTTCCTTGGAGCTAGTTGAGAATCTGGAGCATTACATTTGTGGGTTCGATTAAACTCTCCAAATAGCTAGAAAAAGAGAGCTTTCATGTGAAACTCGACAGTCTATTCTTGTTCTTAGAAATGAAGGCTATTCCATGCGAGAAATTGCAAGAAACTGAAGATTTCCTACAACGGTGTGTACTACTCCCTTCAGAGTACAGCACAAACAGGCTCTAACCAGAGTAGAAAGAAGTGGGAGGCCCCGCTGCACAACTGAGCAACAAGACAAGTACATTAGAGTCTCTAATTTGAGAAATAGACGCCTCACAGGTCCTCAACTGGCAGCTTCATTAAATGGTACCCGCAAAACGCCAGTGTCAACATCTACAGTGAAGAGGCGACTCCGGGATGCTAGCCTTCAGGGCAGAGTGGCAAAGAAAAAGCCATATCTGAGACTGGCTAATTAAAGGAAAAGATTAATATGGGCAAAAGCACACTTATATTGGACAGAGGAAGATTGGAAAAAAGTGTTATGGACCTACGAATCGAAGTTTGAGGTGTTTGGATCATACAGAAGAACATTTGTGAGACGCAGAACAACTGAAAAGATGCTGGAAGAGTGCCTGATGCGATCTGTCAAGCATGGTGGAGGTAACGTGATGGTCTGGGGTTGTTTTGGTGCTGGTAAAGTGGGAGATTTGTACAAGGTAAAAGGGATTTTGAATAAGGAAGGCTATCACTCCAGTTTGCAACGTCATGCCATACCCTGTGGACAGCTCTTGATTGGAGCCAATTTCATCCTACAACAGGACAATGACCCAAAGCACACCTCCAAATTCTGCAAGAACTATTTAGGAAAGAAGCAGGCAGCTGGTATTCTATCTGTAATGGAGTGGCCAGCGCTGTCACCAGATCTCAACCCCATAGAGCTGTTGTGGGAGCAGCTTGACCGTATGGTATGCAAGAAGTGCCCATCAAGCCAATCCAACTTGTGGGAGGGGCTTCTGGAAGCATGGGGTGAAATTTCTCCCGATTACCTCAGCAAATTAACAGCTAGAGTGCCAAAGGTCTGCAATGCTGTAATTGCTGCAAATTGAGCATTCTTTGAAGGAGAAAATTATTATTTCAAATAAAAATCATTATTTCTAACCTTGTCAATGTCTTGACTATATTTTCTAGTCATTTTGTAACTCATTTGATAAATATAAGTGTGAGTTTTCATGGAAAACACAAAATTGTCTGGGTGACCCCAAACTTTTGAAGGGTAGTGTGTATATATACACACACATGCAAGCCTTTGGACCCCAATCACCTGTTCCATATATAGAGAAACAAAGGAAGCCAGCACTCCTCAGCAGATGGTTTTCAAGTGAAAAATTGCATTTTTAATCACCCATTAGCAGTGCAACGTTTCAGCCCCAGCGTGGGCCTTTCTCAAGCTTATATATAATAATATACTTCCCCTTTGTAACTCCTGAAGGTCGCATTCCATTGCACAATGGATGACATGGGACCCCTTATTTACCAAACTGTCTATATCTTCAAGAGGTTTTCATATGGGATTGACCCCTACTGGTCATCATCAGACATTAAATGATTTCTGTTGGGATACCACTTCAAGAGGGGTATTCCAATAAGAAAGTTATTGCAGATCCATAGATTGATCAGAATACTCCTTTAAGGTATATACAGTTTAACATATGTAAGTGATATATATATATAGAGAATGTGCTAGCAAGGTATTACCATAATGTCACCTTATTAGTTATTGGTTTATTGTGTCACTTTGGTATATAGAGATGGTGTCAAGGACAGTAACCGATTCGGAGTCTAGAGGCTGAAATGATCAGGCCGGTGGGTGAAAACTGTAATCGAGTAACAGTCCAGGTTTGGTACACAGATGAACAGAAATAGTTAATTACCTGAGGCAGAGATGTGGTCAGGAAACAGTCAACGTTCGGTACATAAACAGAAATTGGTAGTAACATGAGACCGAGAGGAACCAGACCACAATCGGGAACCTCAATAGCTTTTACAGGAGCCAAAAGAGTGAGACCAATCAAGGCAAGGAACCCCGTGGAGGTAGGAATCAAGAGAAGCTAGACATTCAATCCAGCCATGGAGCTGTCAAGCACCAGTGGCTCAACGAGAAGTGTTAGTGCCTGGGATACAGGAGCTTCTGGGTTTTAACCCTGACAGATTTTGTCCCAGTCCAGTAACCAGGCTCAGTACAAAAATAGGGTACCAGAAGAAAACTCATTACAAAAATACAGTACCATAACAAAGCGCAGGACATAAATACTATATCAGAACTAAACTCAAAACATAAAGTACCAAGGATCAGTAGAGAGTTGATTTATGAAATCATGAAATTGTAACCCCTGCTGTATAACACCCACAGTTTGTTTTATGTAAAACAACATCTCCAAGTATGGCCTGAACTGGGCGTTAGTGATTCCAAAAATAGTACTACCCATTGCCTCACTGCAGACCATACAGTTAATGCAGTACTGATCAGTAGAAAAATAAACATTTACATCTGGTGACTTACATATGATATCTTCTCTTATTGGTTGTACTTACTTATTCTCCATGCAGCCCAAACTGACATGACTATTTATCCAGGCCTCGTCTCGTCTCTTCAGATTTTGTTGCCAGTGTCTTTGGATCTTCACTTCTGCTACATATCACGGCACTTTCTACCAAGTCAAACTTTTTATCGTGCAGCCCACTTTAAAAGTGTTACCTTTTGTCACTAGAGCTAAGCTGCTGCCTCCCCCCACCCCGAGCATTTACCAGGTCATGTGAAAGTTAGAGGGCACAGAGTTGCAGTAAAAACCAAAAAGTACCACTCCCAGCATGAACTGATAAATAATCAGAGCATGCTGGTACAGTGGTAACACACACACACTCTCCATAAGTAGAAAATGCAGGATAGGGACATAGGAGGCATTAAACCCCAGCTAAGACCCCATAATAAATTCAGACAACCCAAAGGTCCTGCATCCCTTTTAGTTGTGGTTTTGTGGTTCACCTGTAGCGGCGATTGACTGTATTAGTTCCTACTCCCATTCAAGTAAATGGGAGAAGGCTGTAATACTGTCAACTCCCGCTAAAAGTTGTTTGGCGTTTTGACAGTATTGAGCAGCATAAGCGTTGAAAGGGAAGCACTGTTCGCATCAGCGCCATGGCCCCTTCAAAACAGCTGATCGGTAGGGGTCCCCACGATCAGATATTGAAGACCTATCCTAAAGATTGGCCACCAATTTTCTCTCCCGAAAACCCCTTTAAGTCCTTAGCTCAGTTGATATCAGAGTTTGTTGCACCTCATATGCAGCTTTATAAAAACTGAGGCATGCATATACATCTACATTGGCTACACATGATATACAACCTGCTACCAGTTCTGCTATATCCATGATGAGGACTGGCAGGTCATCTTGCGTAATCTCTTCATTTTACTGTATACCACTATCTTAACACTTAGACGGATATGCGCTGATGCTAAGAAAGAAGTGGGAAGGGGATTCAAGGTCAACTGAGGAGTGTTAGGGTATGTTCACACGCAGTGTTTTCAGATGTAATTCTGGCGTTTTACGCCTCGAATTACGCCTGAAAAAATGCCCCTGATACGTCTACAAACAGCTGCCCATTGCTTTCAATGGGTTTTATGGTGTTCTGTTCCCACGACCCTTAATTTTACGCATCACTGTCAAAATACGGCGTGTAAAAAGGCGCCCGCGAAAAAGAAGTGCATGTTACTTCTTGGGACGTTTTTGGAGGCGTTTTTCATTCACTCCATTGAAAAACAGCTCCAAAAACGGTCGTAAATTACGCAGCGAAAAACGCGAGTTGCTGCAAAAAGTCTGAAAATCGGGAGCTGTTTTCGCCTGAAAACAGCTCCGTATTTTCAGACGTTTTTGGTCCCTGCGTGTGAACATACCCTAATGTCTATGGCCACGTACCGTCATCCTGACTTATCTTCTGACGGCCGCGGCCATGGACTTGTGAGTTCCCGGCAGCGTCTCCCGCCTGAGAGACGCCGGCACTCACTTCCTGGTCCGGACACTGTCTTTTGCAGGACGCGTGCACGGCCTTAAAGGGCCAGTACGTCCACAGTTGCAGAATACTGCAATCAGCCCAGAATGCTTTAGGACTATTAAAGGGGCCCTGCCTTCTCGATCCTTGCCTGGGCGTTGTTGTGTTGCCTAAAGTTTGTCATTGCAAATAGTTCCCAGTGTTACCCGTTCCTGCTGCCTGTACCCTGTATCCCGTGCTACCGTGCCTCTGTGCCGTCAAGAGTTGGAGTCGTGTTGAGTGCTCCGCTGCATCTATTGTGTCACAACCCGCCAAGTGTCTGTCTACTGTCAGAGCCTCATCTTAGCCTGAATCTACTGTCTACATTGCCTCAGGTACCCTCTCTGAACTATAGACTCTGCATTGTACCTGTTTGGCCAGCTGCTATCCCGCTACGCGGTACGGTCCAGTGGGTCCACACCCCACATCGTGACAAGGAGGAGCAATGGAAGGACGTCTTGCAAGCCCTACCAAAGATGTCTTTAAGTGAAACTTGTAGATTGTTACAGAATATATCGACTATATAGAGTTCACAGGAACCCATTGTCTTTGCACAATATATAGTTAAGTGATAGCCCCTTTTGCCCTAGATGTAGGTTGACCGGGTGGATCTACTGCACATGATGTGGCAGTGCCCCAAACTGAATAACTATTGGGATTTTACCAACAGTAACCAAGTTGGTTAATGAGGAAGAAGGGAAAATTAAATTATAGTTATGGAGGGACTGCAGCTCTGAGCAGGCACGCCTTCACTCCTTCATGTCCAGGCCACGCTATCCTCCCTAGCCTACATTTTAACTGCTCTTCTAATCCCCCTCATTCCGCCTTATTTACTTTTTAAAAAAAAGTAATCTAGCTTTTGCCACACATCTTGATTGTAGAAATCACGGTTTGCAGGCAGTAGCTCATAACTATATATCCCATGATACCTTGCTCAGCCAAAACATAGGTTGTCAGATCATATCTATCAGAAGCTAAAGTTACCAAAAATATTCAATTGAAACATCACTCATGTAATAAAGTGGCAGGTGCAAAACAGTTAGATCTCAATCCACAGCTCAAAATGCCAAAAAGTTTGCAGCACTCCAACATGGTCCAGAGAAAAATCTGTAACATGGGCAAATAAAACTACAGATATTTCACTGGACCTTGTTGGAGTGCTGCAATCTTTTTTTTTTTTATTATAGAATCTGCTGATAAAGGTATCTTGAACAAAGTCTCTTGTCTCATGGTAAAATTAACTTAAAGCTTTATTACGAAGCAACATTACAATAATAAGATAGAGATAGAGAAGTAAGAAATAAGAAAGATATGGCCATGGAGATCCTCTCAAGAGTTAAGGCCCTTTTACACCGGTCGCTGAGACATCGTTGATTGGCGCGTGTTTGCTCCTGTCACATGGAGCTATGGATGGGGACGAGCGGTCATACTTGGATCGCTCGTCCCCATACATTATTGTAATGTCGGCAGTGCGTCTCCCTGTTTACATAGGGAGAAGTGCTGCCGACAACGATAATATTTTACTTTTTTAAAATGATACGACTAGCAGATGATCGTTCATCTGCTGACCGCTGCCCTGTTTCCACGGGGCAATTATCGGCAATGAGCGTTCTATGAACGCTCGTCTGCCCGATAATCCCCCAGTGTAAAACCCCCTTTAGACAGAAGGTCCTGGCTTTTAGATTAGCATTTTAAAGGTATTTTCCGACTAACTGTCATCAAGGAACCACCGTACAAGTTATTGGCGACACAAGAAATGCATACTAATAGCATATCATTCTATTTACAAGCTTTATATGGTCTATAATATCATGTCTGTCTTGAGTTAACTTGGCAGTATTATCTCAAAACGGCATTGAAGGCCTGGTCAGAAGGCCAGCAGTCTGATATTCAGAGACTACTGTTCAAGAACAAACTTTGGCTAGCAAGATTATATTAAATAAATTTCAGAGGCAAAGTATATACATAGGCAGAGTATACATATACTACCGTTCAAAAGTTTGGGGTCACCCAGACAATTTTGTGTTTTCCATGAAAACTCACACTTATATTTATCAAATGAGTTGCAAAATGAGTAGAAAATATAGTCAAGACATTGACAAGGTTAGAAATAATGATTTTTATTTGAAATAATAATCTTCTCCTTCGAACTTTGCTTTCGTCAAAGAATGCTCCATTTGCAGCAATTACAGCATTGCAGACCTTTGGCATTCTAGCTGTTAATTTGCTGAGGTAATCGGGAGAAATTTCACCCCATGCTTCCAGAAGCCCTTCCCACAAGTTGGATTGGCTTGATGGGCACTTCTTGCATACCATACGGTCAAGCTGCTCCCACAACAGCTCTGTGGGGTTGAGATCTGGTGACTGCGCTGGCCACTCCATTACAGATAGAATACCAGCTGCCTGCTTCTTCCCTAAATAGTTCTTGAATAATTTGGAGGTGTGCTTTGGGTCAATGTCCTGTTGTGGGATGAAATTGGCTCCAATCAAGCGCTATCCACAGGGTATGGCATGGTGTTGCAAAATGGAGTGATAGCCTTCCTTATTCAAAATCCCTTTTACCTTGTACAAATGTCCCACTTTACCAGCACCAAAGCAACCCCAGACCATCACATTACCTCCACCATGCTTGACAGATGGCGTCAGGCACTCTTCCAGCATCTTTTCAGTTGTTCTGCGTCTCACAAATGTTCTTCTGTGTGATCCAAACACCTCAAACTTCGATTCGTCTGTCCATAACACTTTTTTCCAATCTTCCTCTGTCCAATGTCTGTGTGCTTTTGCCCATATTAATCTTTTCCTTTTATTAGCCAGTCTCAGATATGGCTTTTTCTTTGCCACTCTGCCCTGAAGGCCAGCATCCTGGAGTCGCCTCTTCACTGTAGACGTTGACACTGGCGTTTTGCGGGTACTATTTAATGAAGCTGCCAGTTGAGGACCTGTGAGGCGTCTATTTCTCAAATTAGAGACTCTAATGTACTTGTCTTGTTGCTCAGTTGTGCAGCGGGGCCTCCCGCTTCTCTATCTACTCTGGTTAGAGCCTGTTTGTGCTGTCCTCTGAAGGGAGTAGTACACACCGTTGTAGGAAATCTTCAGTTTCTTGGATATTTCTCGCATGGAATAGCCTTCATTTCTAAGAATAGACTGTCGAGTTTCACATGAAAGCTCTCTTTCTCTAGCCATTTTGACAAATGTAATGCTGTAGATTCACAACTAGCTCAAAGGAAGGTCAGTTTTATAGCTCCTCTAAACAGCAAAACTGTTTACAGCGGTGCTAACATAATTGCACAAGGGTTTTCAAGTGTTTTCTAATCATCCATTAGCCTTCTAACACAGTTAGCAAACACAATGTACCAGTAGAACACTGGAGTGATGGTTGCTGGAAGTGGGCCTCTATACACCTATGTAGATATTGCATTAAAAACCAGACGTTTGCAGCTAGAATAGTCATTTAGCACATTAACAATGTATAGAGTGTATTTCTGAGTAATTTAACCAGTTAAGGACAAGGCTGTTTTTACAGCTAAATGACCAGAGCAAATTTTACAATTTTGCTATGCGCTTCTTTAGATGACTATAACTCTGCAGGTGAATAAAGTTCATCTTTGAATTTTACACTCTTTTTAAAGGACAGATAGGGCTTTGTTTTAGTGGCATTTGTGAGTATATATCATTTTTATTTTTTTCTCTAAAGTGGGCAAAATTGGAAAAAAATGCAAGAATTTAGCAATTGCGTCAGTTTATGCTAGCATTTTTCACACACGGTATGGACCACGGACAAAATTAATCTCCGTTCACATTCTTCCACTTCTCCCTTGCATGGGGATACCAAATATGTGTGCCTTATTCACTGTGCGGGCATGTGCCAGGGCTTGGCATAAAAGGAGGCTTTTTGGCCTCTTCGGTCCAGGAATTCTGCATTTGATTTTACAGCAGCATACTGTTTTCTTGGGGGCGTAATGCTGCTGAAACATTGGAAACACCCCATAAATGACTTCATTCACACAATTAGACCCCACAAGGTTTCCTTCAAGGGGTTTATCATATTTTTATACAGTCCAGTTTTCTTCTGAAAGTTTCTTGAATAAGATGGAACAAAATAAAATCAGCGCTTTTTTAGCAAATGCGTCAGTTTAGTCTAGTATTTTTCACACACGGTATGGACCACGGACAAAATTAATCTCCTTTCACATTCTTCCACTTCTCCCGTGCATGGGGATACCAAATATGTGTGCCTTATTCACTGTGCAGGCATGTGCCAGGACTTGGCATAAAAGGAGGCTTTTTGGTCCAGGAATTCTGCATTTGATTTTATAGCCGCATACTGTTTTCTGGGGGGCGTAATGCTGCTGAAACATTGGAAACATCCCATAAATGACTTCATTCACACAAGTAGACCCCACAAGGTTTCCTTCAAGGGGTTTATCATATTTTTAGACAGTCCAGTTTTCTTCTGAAAGTTTCTTGAATAAGATGGAACAAAATAAAATTAGCTTTTTTTTTAACAAATGCGTCAGTTTATGCTAGTTTTTTACACACAAAATGGACCACGGACAAAATTCATCGCATTTCACATTCTTCCACTTCTCCCGTGCATGGGGATACCAAATATGTGGGCCTTATTATCACATAGAGATGTAGGAGGGCGGACGATAGAAGAAGCTTGTTTCACAAATCGCTTTTTTTCAAAGCTGGTTTTACAAAACTCAACAGAGTTTCTAGAACACTTCCAAAATATCTGCTCTTGAAGCCGAGATCCCAAAATATTCATCTAGGGGTATAATGGGAATTTATTTTTTGGGGTTTTCTAAAATAAGAAATTGCAGGTTTATGCAAATGGAGCTATCCAGCAGATGAACTTTAGAAAACATCAAACATGACATCCACCCCCCACCCATTCCCTCGCTCACCCTTGGAGTAAAATCAGGGGAAAAATAAAAAAGTAATGTAGTGCAAATATATTTTCAACAAATTAACTAAAATCTAATAATTCAGAACAGTGTGGTATTTTTTAAAACATGGCTCAATGCACAGGCCTGGTTGCGAGGGGCATGAGGGACAGAAATATCGGGAATCTTTGCGGTGCCCGTCTTTTCTGCAGACGCTGCACTTTTTCTGGGGGTTGCTTCTGGTTGGTGTTGGGGGAATCCGACTGATGAAGTGTCTTTCAGTCAGTCGCGTGACATCCTCAGACTGGGGGCATTCTCGGGTGTCCTGAACATCAAAAATGAGGCCTTCAATAATTTTTTCCTGGAAATCCAGGTATGTGTTTCTGCCTCTGCTTTTTTTGTAGAGCACAAATGAGTTGTGGATTGCCACCTGTAACAAATAAATGGCCACTTTTTTGTACCAGGTTTTAGTTTTGCGTTTTACTAAATAGGGCTGTAAAACCTGGTCGCTTAAATCCACCCCCCCCCCCCATGTACTTGTTATATTCGGACACGCTCACTGGTTTGTGCTTGTCCGATGTTTCCTCTCTTTCCCTCACTGCCACTGTTCCTGCGGTATGAATCGTGCTTAGCACATACACATCTTTGCGATCCCTGAACTTGACCGCCAGCAATTCCTCAGATGCATAAGCACAGGAGTCCCCCTTTACCATGCGCTTCCCCACTAATTGCTGTGGAAAACCAATTCGGTTTTTGCGCATGGTACCACATGCCCCAGTCCTTGCAGCATGCAAATGCCTAAACAGGGGCACACTGGAATAAAAATTGTCGCAGTACAGGTGGTACCCCTGGTGAAGCAGAGGCTGCATTATCTCCCACATGATCTTACTGCTGGTGGAAAGATCAGGGGGGCATCCAGGAACATTTATTGTGCGGTCCCGCCCTTCATAAATCCTGAAGGCGGTGGTATATCCTGACCTGCTTTCACACAATTTGTAGAGCTTAACGCCATATCTTGCCCTTTTGGAAGGTAGATATTGGCGAAAGCTAAGTCTGCCATGAAAGTTGTGGAGGGATTCGTCCACGCTTACATTCTGCTCAGGGGTGTAGAGTTGCAGAAATAAATTATTCAGGGAATTTATCTGTGGTCTTATTTTGAACAACCGATCCCGGTTTGCATCGGTACTTGGGGGGGCCCTGTGCGTTGTCATTGAAGTGGAGGAACCTCATTATTGTCTCATAACGAGACCTGGGCATTACTGCAGAATATACTGGGGTGGCTTGGGCAGGTCTTGTTCACCAGTAAGACCTAATGGAGGGCTTTTTGACAATACCCATATTGAGGGTGAGCCCCAAAATTTTTTTTTATTCCAGCAAATTGGTGGGCGTCCAATCTCTGGCATGGGTGGATGAAGGTTTCTGCCTTATATATTGTGTGGCATATAAATTTGTTTAGTGGACAATCTGATTTAGGATGTCGTACCTTATAAATAAATGGAAGTAATCCATTTGGACAAAATTTGTATTGTCCACGGTTATGCCAGGAGTGGCAGTAAATCCATGGATTCTAGGCCCAAAAGATGGGGCAGGTGCCCATACAAGAGCCTGGACTGGAGGGACCAGGCTGTCCCGTGCTACAGCACTACTTGGCCCTGCGCTTTCATGTTCTGCAGTTTCAAATGCATCAGGGACAACGTCCCCTGAAGATGAACCTGAAGTGACGCTGTCATCGTCACTACCTAAAACAGGTTCCATCTAGGTCGCCATCTCTGATGCGGTCTCCGACTCAGACCACAGCATGGCGTATGCCTCCTCGGCGCTAAACAACTTCCTCGCCATAACGTAACTAACACTAACACGAACTAAACAAAAAATTTTTTTCTTTTTTTTATAAAACACACAAACTAACTGGTATATATATATCTACACTACCGCTAACAAAAACATAAACCGCTATTGCTATATTTATTATATATATGTGGATATATATATAATTATATACTCCCTACCTGCCTATTCTAATAGAATAAAATAAAGAAAGGTAGATAGATCGATTGTATAGATAGATAGAAATCTATCTATCCATCTATCTTTTTTTCTATCTATACAGAGAATGTTTTATAGTGTAACTGTATTTTTTTTCACTGAAATCTTCTGGCAGCAATTCTCTCAATTCTTCTTCTCCTCAAACTGAAACAATGTTTGAGGAGAAGAAAAGAGGCAGGAGATTTACTGCCCGAAAAGTCAAAATAAAACAAATGTGGTCGCTGTGATAGGTTTTCACAGCGACCACATGTTCAGGGACTATCAGATTGGTCCTTGATACTCTGCCCAGTGCCCAGAGCTGTTCGTAACAGCGTGGGCACAGGGCTGTGTGCACGCGATCGCGTGCACACTGTTTTATATGCAGAAATGCATGTGATCGCTGTGATTGGTTGTCACAGTGATCACATGTTCAGGGGCCAAAAGATTGGCCCCTGACATTCTGCCCAGTGCCCATGGCTGTTAGCAACAGCCAGGGCATAGAGCTGTGTGCACACGATCGCGCGTGCACAGTCTCTGAAGTGCCGCCTTAAATTGTCTATACGCCGGACTTCAGAGACCCTGACCGCTGGCCGTATAAATACGGCCAGCGGTCGGGAACCTGTTAATGTTATCTTCATTGAAAAAAACTGCTTTTCTTTCAAAAATAAGGGAATTTCTAAGTGACCCTAAACTTTTGAACGGTAGTGTGTGTGTGTGTGTGTGTGTGTGTGTGTGTGTGTGTGTGTGTACGTACGTACGTACGTATGTATGTATATATATATATGGTATCGCCGTAATTGTATTGACCCACAGAATAAAGTAAAATGTAATTTATAGCTCACGGTGACAAAACATTGGCAGAATTAATGGTTTTTGGTCACCTTGCTTTGCAAAAAGTGAAATAAAAAGTGATTAAAAAAACATGTGTACCCCAAAATGGTACCAATGAAAACTACAGATTGTCCCACAACAAATAAGCCCTCACACAGCTTCGGTGGGGAAAAAATAAAGAGGTCCTAGCTCTCAGAATATGGCGACGCAACATGTGCAGAGTGTTCCAAAAGCAGATAAGATTGGGCACCATTTATCAGTGCTGCACCGGCCACACATCTGCGGATTATTATTTACTTACTGCATTATTATACCCTCTTAGAATGCCCTGATGTACTCCGCACAGTTTACATATGTCCCCAAATTATAAACTGAAATACCAGTAAAACCCAAAACAGAACTACTACCAAGCAAAATTTGCTCTCCAAAAGCCAAATTGCACTCCCTCCCTTCTGAATCCTACAGTGTGACCAAACAGCAGTTTATGTCCACATATATGGCATCACCATGCTCCTGAGAACTGGCTTAACAGTTTATGAGGTATTTGTCTTCAGTGGCACAAACTGGGCACAACATATTGTGCACTAAAACGGCATATCGGTGGAAAATTTTCACTTTGCACCATCCGCTGCGCATTCATTTCTAATGTAAAGTCATCTGTAGGGATCAAAATGCTCACTACACCCCTAAAAATGACCTGAGGGGTGTAGGTTCCAAAATAAGGGTCACTACTTGGGTTTTAATTTTACTATTTGACCTCCGAGCACTGCAATTGTGGACCAATGCTGCAGAAATCACCAAAATAGGCCTCAAATGCGAATGATGCTCTTCACGTCTGAGAACTGTCTTGTCCAGGCAAATGATAAATCCCTTGAGTGGGTGTAGTTTCCAAAATTGGGTCACTTCTCAGGGCTTCCACTGTATTCAGGGGTTTTGCATATGCGACATGGCGTCCAAAAACCAATCCAGCAAAATCTACATGCGAAATAGCGCTCCTGTCATTTTGAGCCCTGCCGTGTGTCCAACCAGCAGTATATGACCACATGTGGGGTATTACCGTATTTGGGAGGAATTGCTTTACAAAGGTTGGTTTTTTTTTCTCCTTTATCCTCTGTGAAAATGAAGAAATTCTAAAATTTAGTGGAGCAAAATGTTGATTTTCACTGCCTAATTCCAATAAATTTCTGCAAAAGATCTGTGGGGTCTAAATGCTCACCATACCCCTAGATAGATTCCTTGAGGGGTGTAGATTCACAAATGGGGTCACTTTTTGGGGGTTTCTACTGTTTTGGTCTCTCATGGGCTTTGCAAATGAAACATGCCACCTGAAAAGCAATCAAGCAAAATTGGAGCTCCAAAAGCCAAATGGCGCTCCTTCCCTTCTGAGCCCTGCAGTGGGTCCAAACAACAGTTTATTACCATATATGGGGTATTGCCATACTCAGAAGAGTTTGCTTTACAAATGTTGGGGTTCTTTTTCTCCATCTATTGTGAAAAATTGAAAAATCTGAGCTAAAACAACATTTTATTAGAAAAAACTTTCATTTTCATTTTATCTGACCAATTACACTAAATTCAGCAAAAAAAGACCTGTGGGGTCAAAATGCTTACTATATCCCTTGTTAAATTCCTTGAGGGCTGTAGTTTGCCTCACAAGACCTTTTCAAGACACAAGACCTCTTCAAACCCGACATAGTGCCTAAAATATATTCTAATAAAAAGGAGGCCCCAAAATCCCCTGGGTGCTCCTATGGTGCTTCAGTCAATTACCACACTAGGGCCACATGTGGGATATTTCTACAAACTGCAGAATCTGGGCAATAAATATTAAGCTGCGTTTCTGTGTTAAAGTATTTTTTTTATTAACACCTTCCCGACATTTGCCGTAAATATACGTCATGGAAAGCAGTGACTTCCCGCAAAATGGCGTATATTTACGGCAAATGTTTGGCACCGGCTCAGAAGCTGAGTCAGTGCCATAATCGCCGGATCTCAGCTGTATCTGAAATTAGCTTAGATCCCCGCCATTAACCCCTTAAGTGCAGCGCTCAAACGCGATCGCTGCACTTAAGGTATTTGCAGCTCATCGGAATCCCAGCAATGAAATTGCCGGGGTTCCGGTGGCTGCAATGGCAACCGGAGGCCTAATACTGGCCTCCCGGTCTGCCTAGCACCGAAGCCGGTCAGGATCCGCCCGGCGGCGGAGCCTGATCGGCTTCCATAGCTGCCGGCAAGATGGCGCCGGGTCAGGAGCTTATCCGGCGTCATCAGAGGTGGAAGTCAGCTGTACTGTACAGCAGACATCCCCCTGTAACGGCAGGAACCGGAGCTAGCTCCGATCCCTGCCATTAACCCCTTTGATGCAGCAATCGAAAGTGTTTGCTGCATCGTAGCGGTTACTAACAGATCGCCAGCCCTGACAGGCAATCAGGACTGGCGACTGCTGTTATGGCAACAGGAGACACAATGGTCTCCTGCTCTGCCATTACGGAAGCCGATTTAGGCCCCGCCGGGAGACGAAGCCTAATCGGCTTACTGTCAGTAAATGACTGAAAGATCTAATACATTGCACTACATAGGTAGTGCAATGTATTAGAAAAAAAAAATCTGACCATTGGACCTTCAAGTCCCCTAGTGGGACTTGAGAAAAAGTGTAAAAAAAAAGTGCAAAAAATAAAAGTTTGAAAACAATAAAAGTTTCAAGTAATCAAATAAAACACAATCACCCTTTTACTCTTATCAAGTCCTTTATTATTGAAAAATAATAATAAACCATATGTATTTGGTATAGCCACGACCGTAACGACCTGAGGTATCAAAATATTATATTATTTATTGCACGCGGTGAACAGCGTAAAAAAACAAACGTAAAAAACGTTACCAGAGTTTCTGTTTTTTGGTCACTTTGCCCTACAAATATTAGAATAAAAAGTGATGAAAAAGTCGCACGTATCCAAAAATTGTACCTATAAAAACTATAGCTCGTCCCGCAAAAAACAAGCCCTCATACACCTCTGTCGATGAAAAAATTAAAAAGTTATGGTTCTCACAACTTGGCGACAGAAAAAATACATTCTTTTTACAAAAGTAATTTTATTGTGCAAAAAGTTGTAAAACATAAAAAAGTTCTATAAATTAGGTATCGCCGGAATCGTACTGACCCGCAGAGTAAAGTTAACATGTAATTTATAACGCATGGTGAACGCTGTTTAAAAAAACCGAAAAAAGCTGTGCCAGAATTGCGTTTTTTTGTTTACATGGCCTCCCAAAAAATAGGATAAAAGGTGATCATAAAGTCGCATGTACCCCAAAATGGTACCAATAATAACTACAGCTCGTCCCGCAACAAACCAGCCCCCATACCGCTACGTCTATGAAAAATAAAATTAGTTATGGCTCCAATAAGTCAGGAAATAAAAAAATATGCAGTTGTGCCCGAGGGGAACATTTCTTGTGTTTCAAGAGGCGATTTATCAAGGACCTAAAATTAGGGAACCAGGAAGGGGAGAGCCCAAACATATCCGCTGGAAGCGACGGTGCCCGTATTATACCAGGACAACACTTTCCCAGCAAAATTCCCCAAACTACAAAGGCGCGGAGTGTGGACCAAAAGGGGGATAAGAAATGACACTATCAGTGCGACACCGGCCTGTGCAGAAAGGATTCTTCACAGCGTAACACACATCTATGGATTATTTTTTTTATTTTTTTTTACCCCATTATTATACCACCTGACTATTCCCCTTATATACTCCGCCCCGCTTACATGTACCCCCACATTATAAATGGAAACACCATCAATACTCAAACAAATATAGTACCAAGCAAAATCCGCTCTCCAAAAGCCAAATGGCATTTCCTCCCATCTGAACCCTATAGCGTGCCCAAACAGCAGTTTCCTTCAACATATATGGCATCGTCATACCAGGGAGAACCCTTTTAACAATTTTTGGGGTGTGTGTCTCCAGCGTCATAAGCTTGGCATGACATATTTGCCAGTGAATGGCATATCTAAGGAAAAATATAAATTTTTAATTTGTACCATCCGCAGTGCATTCATTTATGGAAAAGACCTGTGGTGTGAAAATGCTCACTACACCCCTTAATAAATGCCTTGAGGGGTGCAGTTTCCATAATGGGGTCACTTCTCAGGGGTTTCTTTTTATTATTTCACATCTGAGCCTCTGCAGTTGTGAACCAATACTTTGTAAATCGCCAAATTAGGCCTCCACTCTGCATGGTACTCTTCACTCCTGAGCCCTGTCATATGTCCAGGCAAAAGATTAGGGTCACATGTAGGGTGTTTCTAAAACCGGGAAACACCGCATGATAATTAGAGAGCTGTCTTGTTATGGTGGCACAAGCCGGGCACCACATATTGGCATATCTATGGAAAAAAATCCCATTTTCACTCTGCAACATCGAGTGCACACTAATTTCTACAAAACTCCTGCAGGGTTAAAATGCTTACTACACCCCTTGGTAAATGCATTGAGGGGTGTAGTTTCCAAAATGGGGTCACTTCTGGGGGGTTTCCACTGTTTTGGGCCCACAGGCACCCAGAAACCAATCCAGCAACATCTGCGCTCCAAATAGCGGTCCTTCCCTTCTGAGCCCTGCAGTTTGCCCAAACAGCCTTTTTATGACCACATATGGGGTATTGTCGTACTCGGGCGAAATTGCTTTACAAATGTAGGTTTCTTTTTTTCCTTTATTTGTTGAGAAAATGAAAAAATTTGCGCTAAAGCTACGTCTTATTGAAGAAAAAGGATTGTTTTTATTTTCACTGCCCAATTCTAATAAGTTCTATGAAACATCTGTGGAGTCAAAACGCTCACTACACCCCTAGATGAATTCCTCAAGAGGTGTAGTCTCCAAAATGGGGTCACTTGTGGGGGGTTTCCACTGTTTTGTCCCCTCAGGGGCTTTGTTAAAGTGACATGGCCTCCACAAAAAAACATTCCTGCTAAATTTGAGCTCCAAAAGCCAAATGGCGCTCTTTCCCTTCTAAGCCCTGCCGTATGTCCAAACAGCTGTTTATTACCACATGTGGGGTATTGTTTTACTCGGGAGAAATTGCTTTACCTACATTTTCTTTGAAAAAATTTAGATTTTAATTTTCATGGCCTACTTCCAATAATTTCTGTAAAAAACCTGTGCGGTCAAAATGCTCACTACACAACTAGATAATTTCCTTGAGGTGTGTAGTTTCCCAGATGGGGTCACTTTTGGGGGATTTTCACTGCTTTGGCACCGCAAGAGCCCTTCAAACCTGACATGGTGCCTAAAATATATTCTAACAATAATAAGGCTCCAAAATCCCCTAGGAGTTCCTTTGCTTCTGAGGCCGGTGCTTCATTCCAGTAGCACGCTACGGCCACATGTGGGATATTTCCTAAAACTGCAGAAACTGGGCAACAAATATGGAGTTGCATTTCTCTGGTAAAACCTTCTGTGTTATAAAAAAAAATTGTATTAAAAATGTATTTCTGCAAAAAAATATGAAATTTGTAAATTTCACCTCTACATTGCTTTAATTCCTGTGAAATGTGTAAAGGGTTAAGACATTTTCTAAATGCTGTTTTGAATACTTTGAGGGGTGAAGTTTTTAAAATGGGGTGACTTTTTGGGGATTTCTAATATATAAGGCCCTCAAAGCCACTTCACAACTGAACTGACCCCTGTAAAAATAGCCTTTTGAAGTTTTCTTGAAAATGTGAGAAATTGCTGCAAAAGTTCTAAGCCTTGTGATGTCATAGAAAAATAAAAGGATGTTCAAAAAACGATGCCAATCTAAAGTAGACATATGGGGGATGTTAATTAGCAAGAATTTTGTGTATTATAACTGCCTGTCTTTCAAGCACATACATTTAAATTGAGAAAAATGCAAATTTTTGAAATTTTTCGCTAAATTTTGGTGTTTTTCACAATTAAATACTGAACATATTGAGCAAATTTTGCCAGTTACTTAAAGTGCAATGTGTCACGAGAAAACAATCTCAGAATCTCTTGGATAGATGAAAGCATTCCGTAGTTATTACCACATAAAGTGAAACATGTCAGATTTAAAAAATGAGGCTCTGTCAGGAAGGTCAAAAGTGGCTAAAGAGGGAAGGGGTTAAAACGGATTTTCTGCAATAAGAATTAAATTTGTAAATTTTATGTCCATTTTGCTTTAATTCCTGTGAAACGCCTAAAGGGTTAAGAAACTTTCTTAATGCTGTTTTGTATACTTTGAGGGGTTCAGTTTTTAAATTGTGGTTATTTAAAGGGGGTCTATAATATATAAGGCCCTCAAAACCAGTTCAGAACTGAACCGGTCCCTAAAAAAAGGCTTTTGAAATTTTCTTGGAAATGTGAGAACTTGTTGCTAAAGTTCTAAGCCTTGTAACGTCCTAGAAAAATAAAAGGACGTTCAAAAAACAATGCAAACATAAGGTAGACATATGGGAAATGTTAACCAGCAGCTATTTTGTGTGGTATCACTTTCTGTATTACAAGCAGATATATTTAAATTTAAAAAATTCACATTTCACAAACATCAAAACGTACTGAATGTGTCAACCAAATTTCATTACTAACTTAACCCCTTAAGGACTCATCCTTGTTTTGGCCTTAAGGCTCAGAGCCCATTTTTCAAATCTGACATATTTCACTTTATGTGGTAATAACGTTGGAATGCTTAAACCTTTCCAAGCGATTCTGAGATTGTTTTCTCATGACACATTGGGCTTTGTTAGTGGTAAAATTTGGACGATATATTCAGTGTTTATTGGTGAAAAATTGCAAAATGTAGAGAAAATTTATAAAAAATAGCATTTTTCAGAATTTAAATGCATCTGCTTGTAAAACAGTCAGTTATACCACCCAAAATAGTTACTAGTTCACATTTCCCATATGTCTACTTTAGATTGGCATCGTTTTTTGAACATTCATTTATTTTTCTTGGACGTTACAAGGCTTAGAACATAAACAGCAATTTCTCATATTTTTAAGAAAATTTCAAAAGCCTTTTTTTTAAGGTACCTGTTCAGTTCCGAAGTGGCTTTGAGGGGCCTATGTATTAGAAACCCCCATAAAACACCCCATATTGAAAACTAGACCCCCTCAAAGTATTCAAAACAGCATTTAGAAAGATTATTCAACCCTTCTGGCATTTCACAGAAATTAAAGAAAAGTAGAGGTGAAATTTGCAAATTTAACTTTTCTTGCTGAATTTCAATTGTATTCTAATTTTCTCGGTAACACAGAAGGTTTTACCAGAGAAACACTACTAAATATGTATTGCCCAGATTCTGCAGTTTTTATAAATGTCCCACATTTGGCTCTAGTGTGCTCGTGGACTAAAACACAAGCCCCAGAAGCAAAGAAGAACCTAGTGCATTTTGAGGCCTCTTTTTTTATTAGAATATATTTTAGGCAGCATGCCAGGTTTGAAGAGGTGTTGAGGTGCCAAATCAGTAGGAGTCCCCCAAAAGTGCCCCAATTTCAGAAACTACACCCGTCAAGGAATTCATTTATGGTTGTTGTTACCATTTTGACCCCACAGTTTTTACACCGCACGTATTTGAATTGGGCTGTGAAATTAAAGAAATTACATTTTTTCCAATAAGGTGTCATTTTTGATAAAAAAATTCTTATTTTCACAGGGAACAAAATACCCCATTTTGTTGCCCAATTTGTCCTGAGTGCAGCAATACCCCATTTGTGGCGATAAATTTCCGTTTGGGCCCATGGGTGGCCTCAGAAGGGAAGGAGCGCTGTGTGTTCTTTGGAGTGCAGATTTTGCGCGATTGGTTTTCGGGTGCGATGTCGCATTTGCAGAGACCCAGAGGTATCAAAGCAATGGAAACCACCAGAAGTGACCCCATTTTGGAAACTACACCCTTCAAGGAATTAATTTATTGGTGTTGTGACCATTTTGACCCCATTGTTTTTTCACATAACCTATTTGAATTGGGCTGGGAATTCAAGCAAAATTAATTTTTCCCAATAATATGTAGTTTTGGCTGAAAATTTCTTATTTTCACAAGAAATAAAATACCCCATTTTGTTGCCCAATTTGTCCTGAGTGCGGCAATGCCAAATTTGTGGTGATGAACTGAAGTTTGGGCCCATGGGAGGGCTCAGAAGGAAAGGACCACCATTTGGCCTACTGTGGATTTTCTGGTGCGAAGTCATGCATGCAGAAGCCCCTGAGGTACCAGTACAGTTGAAACCCCCAAGAAGTGACCCCGTTTTAAAAACTACACCCTTGAGGCATTCATCTAGAGGTGTAGTGAGCATTTTGACTGGAGACATACACCCTATAAACTGTAATGTGTGCTCCCACGGGTATGGCAATACCCTCAATGTGGCTGTTATCAGCTGCCTGGGCACGCAGCAGGGCTCAGAAGGGAAAGATGAGGGGATAAACTGTGCGGAGTGCATCATGGTAAGTAAAACTCGTGTAGATTAAAAATCAAGGGATGTATGATACATTTTGAAGCACTCTTTCAAGCGGAGTCTTAGTTTTTCGGGACACGTGTCACATTGATATATTTTGTCCTTCCTTATCCCCCTCTTATAGCAGACTTTGTACCTCTTTTGACTTTTTTCTTTCTTGCCAGTTTGGGGAACTTCTCCTGGAAAGTGTTGCCCTGGTACGATGCGTGTGGCCTCACTTCCAGAAGTACTGGGTGCCCCCCCCCCTTCTTGGTCCCTAAAAATTTGTTTCTTGATAACCACCTCTTGAAATTCCAGGAAAGCTCCCGTCTGGCCTGTACATCGACGTAGCACGTGCACATTGTACAATGCCATCTGTATGATGTGAACGGCCAGCTTCTTATACCACACCGCGTGGCGCTGTAGGGCTTCAGGACTTGATCTGACAAGTCCACCCCTCCCATGTACCTATTGTAGTCCAGGATGCAGTCTGGTTTGGGGGTCTCTGTACTGGTACCTCGTACAGGTACTTGGGTACTGGTGTGGCATCTCTCGTCTTGTACTTGACACAATATGTTGCTGCTAGATTGTGCCCTGCTCTCACCCCTTCTGAGTGTTTGCCCAAGCAGAGTCTTAGGGAGGCCTCTCAGACTGTATGCATAAAGCAACCTCTAACCCAGGGGTCTCAAACTCGGCCGGGTAAGTGGGCCGCATATAGAAAAAATGGGAAGTTGACGGGCCGCATTACTTTCAAATTTGATACAATACAAAATTATTATCAATCAATTAGTTATTTGAACTACAATAACACTTTATTACTATAATAATACTACATTACTACAATACTACATTACTATAATAATACCGCTAGGTTTAAAATTTTAGATATTTCTCCACGTGCTTATTTCAACAATCCAGCATTCCAGTTTAAGTGTCGCTAAATGCAGTCCAGAGGCTCAGTTAGCAGCGTTTGGCAGACACACATGTCAAGATTGGGCAGCCCCTTTTTAGTTAGTGCCGCTGTGCCCTCGGTGGATGCTGCCGCTGTGCCCTCGGTGGATGCTGCCGCTGTGCCCTCGGTGGATGCTGCCGCTGTGCCCTCGGTGGATGCTGCCGCGGTGCCCTCGGTGGATGCTGCCGCAGAGCCCTCGGTGGATGCTGCCGCAGTGCCCTCGGTGGATGCTGCCGCAGTGCCCTCTGTAGATAATGCAACACACCCCTAGATAAGGCCACAGTGCCCTCCGCAGATGCTACCACAGTGTTGTCAGGGTCTTGCCTAGAGCTTGTGTCCCGGAGCAGAGCCGCTTCTAGCACTCGAATTACAGTAGATTTGTGACTGCAGCTCTGGATTTGTTTGGAGTATAGGACATGATGTTACAGTAGAGTTATGACTGCAGCTCTGGATGTGGCTGGAGTATAAGACATGATGTTACAGTAGAGTTGTGACTGCAGCTCTGGATGTGACTGGAGTATAGCACATTATATAATAGTAGTTGTGACTGGAGCTCTGGATTTGTTTGGAGTATAAGACAAGATGTTTGCATCTGCATCTACTGATCTTGCAGTAGAGTTGTGAGTGTAGCTGTGGATGTCTCTGGAGTATAGTACATGATGTTACAGTAGAGTTGTGAGTGCAGCTCTGGATGTGACTGGAGTAAAGTACATGATATAATAATAGAGTTGTG
The DNA here is from genome assembly GCF_050947455.1 of Rhinoderma darwinii. Lineage (NCBI taxonomy): Eukaryota > Metazoa > Chordata > Amphibia > Anura > Rhinodermatidae > Rhinoderma > Rhinoderma darwinii. The sequence continues at coordinate 310,223,190 of NC_134688.1, forward strand.
AGTGCAGCCTGGGATTCCAGCTCTGCTGCTGACATCACTGTTCATATATGGACAGAGATGTCAGGGGCAAGCCCAGAGCTGGAGTCCAGGGCAGAGCGCTAGTGGGCTCTTCCTGGGACTCCAGCTGTGCTCCTGACATCACTGGGACTCCTGCTCTGGGGAAGCCCCTGACATCATTGTCGATGTATGGACAGCGATGTCATAGGCTTCCCCAGAGCAGAGCCTATACTAGCGCTCTACCCGGGACTCCGCTCTGGGGAAGACCCTGACACACTGTGGAATTCCCTGACATCGCTGCCCATATATGGACAGTGTGTCAGGGTCTTCCCCAGAGCGGAGTCCCGGGCAGAGCGCTAGTACAGTCTCTGCTCTGGGACTCTGTGGAATTCCCTGACATCGCTGCCCATATATGGACAGAGTCCCAGAGCAGAGACTGTAATAGCGCTCTGCCCGGGACTCCGCTCTGGGGAAGACCCTGACACACTGATCATATATGGGCAGCGATGTCAGGGAATTCCACAGAGTCCCGGAGCGGAGCCGATACTAGCGCTCTGCCCGGGACTCCGCTCTGGGGAAGACCCTGGCACACTGTCCATATATGGGCAGCGATGTCAGGGAATTCCACCGAGTCCCGGAGCAGAGCCTGTACTAGCGCTCTGCCCGGGACTCTGGCTCTGGGGAAGCCCCAGACATCGCTGTTCATATGTGGACAGCGATGTCAGGGAATTCCAGAGTCTCGGAGCAGAGCCGATACGAGCGGCTCTGTGTCCGCGGGCCGCAGATGACAGCCCAAGGGGCCGCATGCGGGCCGCGTGCTTGAGACCCCTGCTCTAACCCATGAGTCTCCCCCCTATGAACGAAAATAATATAACAACCGACTCTTCCCTTTTAAAGTGGGGTTGACCCGGGGGTCGGCCACAGCTTTATTAATACAATAAAATGTAAATAACATATTTACAAAATATATCAACACTAAATGACCTTAACAGAGGTCAATAAACAACCTGTATGCCTGCCTAACCAAGGACATGTAGGTAAATCCCCTTCTACTACCGCCACCAGGTGACTGTGTACTCCTTAACTACACGGCTCACCGACCCCCAACAAAAACAGAGCCTGCTCAACCCCATCCTGCAACCCCGACAAGAAAAACATCCAGCCCGATGTCCGTCAGGTGCACCCCGTCTGGCAACAACAAAGCCCTGTTGTCACCTTCCAACTCCCGATGACGCACCACTACCCCGCCTCTAACTCGGACAAACCGAGACACCCCGGTGTTTAAGAGGTGCCTCGCCCGCTCAATGGTATTCACGCCCCGTTCTCCATGCCAAACCAACCTGGGAACAATTTCTGACCAAACTAACACTAACCGGGGGAAAAAGGAAGCAAACCTTTCCAAATCTGGCTGGATCAGTGAGATCAACTCCCCCAACCTAACCGAACACAGATCATTTCCCCCCAAATGCACAACCTAAACAGTTGGTACCAGCCGAGGCCGGCTGATGTCGACCACTTCGGGCAGTGCCTGAAACCAACCAGCGCAGGCCCAGGAGGCCTCTCCCATAGACTTCGGCACTTGCAAAGCCCAACGATCTTCCCCCAGGGCGTATGGCAGCCCTCCTTTCTGCCCAAAACACATAGGAGTGCCCGACAATCCACACCGATGGTCTGGAACCTAGAACGAAAACTAAATTAATGCAAAATAAGATCCGGGCGAACATAACCAGCAAAACAATCCGACTTCCATCTCCCGATGCGCCTCACTGCCGCATCCGATAACCCCAATTCACTGGCCATCGTGGCCGCCCCAATACGGAAAGAATGCGTACCGTATTCCCCTTTTTTTTTTTTTTTTTTTTTTTTAATGTAAAATGGCCACCGAAGAAACCACTACATCCTCAAAAAGCAAACCCCCTCCCCCCCCCCCCCGGACGAGCCGCCCCCATCGGAACTAACACTGAAAAAACATAACGAGAAAGCCACGGAAAACAAAACAGATTCATACGAAGAACAAACCGACGGCAGCGCCGCTATAAACTCCTGCAATAAAGAAAAGGACACCTGTCGACATGACTCCCTTCTGAAAGCCCACTTCTTCCAACCCTTCCAGGCTTGCAAAATAAAAAGGACTTGGTCACGTCCGACCACCCCCTTAACTTGGAAAAGAACGCAACCCCGGCCAAACGCCGCTGAGCAACCACCCCCGAAACCCCCCGCTCGTGCAAAGCCGTTAAATACTCCAGTGTCACCGTCGTGTACAGTACCGGATCCTCCCCAAACAGTCTATTCCCCGCAGCGCTCAACCATTCCTTCCACGCATTACCGTAAGTAGCCCAAGTCGAGGGCGCCAGGGACGACCTCACCAAGGGCACTAGCTCCGATCCAGCAGCCTCTACAAGAATTCCGGGCAGTTGGCCCCCTCCAGCTCCGCCTGCGGGCAAAGAGAGCGAAAATGAGATAAAGCATCAGCAACAACATTATGCACACCTGGTATATGCCGATCACGAAAACTGATGTTACACTGCAAGCACCGCAACACCAAATGACATAGCAAAGCCAACACCGGACCTGAGGAAGAAGTAAGGTGGTTAACAGCAAAAGCAACACTCATATAATCCGTCAAAAACACCACAGACCTGTTGGAGAGGCGCACCCCCCACAATTCAACGGCGACAACTATGGGAAACCGCTCCAACAACGTCAAATTTGCACCCCACCCCTTGTCCCGCCAGGAATCAGGCCAGGCTTCAGCGCACCACGCTGAACCCAGCAGCGCCCCAAAACCCACCGCCCCAGCCGCGACCGTAAACAATTCCAAGTCCCCGCTGGAAATGGAAGGCGCCCTCCAACACGTACGCCCATTGTATTCCTACAAGAAAGTGCGCCAGACGCGCAAATCCGCCTTAATAGACTAGAAAACCGAACATGATGAGAATGCACCGAAACGCCTACTGTAGCTAAGGACAACCTCCTGGCAAACAGTCGCCCCATGGGCTCAATACGACCCGCAAAGACCAACAAACCCAACAACGATTGAATCTGACGCAACTCAAACTTACGCGCGGTCAAAACATTGTCCAATGCAGCGCGCAATTTCACCACTTTTTCCGCCGGGAGGCGAAAGACCCCCCCATCTTTCCTTCAGAAAGGGGGACCCCAAACCGCTGAGCCAGAAACTGAAAAGACCTCAACAAAACTGACACAGCCCCGCGGAAGCGGGCCCTACAAACAAAATTCATCCAGGTAATGAGTCACCAACCCAGAACCGGTGAGATCCCGCACAGCTCATTTTTAGAATGGGCGGAACACCTCAAAATAAGAACAAGAAATTGAACAGCCCATCGGCAAACACATGTCATAATAGAAAAACCCCTCCAAAGCACAGCCCAACAGATGAAAACAATCCGCATGAACAGGCAACAACTGAAAAGCGGACGCAATATCAGACTTGGCCATAAGGGCACCCGCCCCCGCCCGACCCACCAAGTCGACTGCCCGATCAAACGAAACATACGAGACCGTCGCCAAGTCACTGTCAATCCCAACCTTCACCGACCGCCCCTTAGGATGACACAGATGGTGAATCAGACGGAACTTTCCAGGCTCTTTGTTAGCAACCACCCCCAGGGGCGACACCCTAAGAGTCGGGAAGGGCAAAGCAGAAAATGGGCCGGCCATCCGGCCAAACTCCACTTCCTTCTCCATCTTCTCCCTAATGGCGGTTGGAAACTCCTCCGCTGACTTCAAATTCCGCGACATAACCGGGTCCGTCTACGCAGTAAACTGAATAAAAAACCCAAAACAAAATCCAACTCTAAGCAGGGCGGCTTCCGCCATCTTGGGGTACTAGCTTAACCACGGGGGCAGTGTGGACACGCGTACCCCCCAAAATAGCGAAGGCCTGCACCCAAATATTGAGCGATCGCACGACCCTAGGCTTACTTAACACACCCCTCTCAAGTCTACGCTCCTTAACAAATCAACCGACAAAGAGACCAAATAGCAATATAAGCGTTCTTCCCGATTTTTCTCGCGCCCCTCGTCAGACACATGCGCTCCCAAGGGAGACATACTACAAAAATAAGAATCTCTGAAAGCAGGGACCAACGGAGTGGACATAGTAGTGGATGCCTCCGCCGTGGACCTCGCACCCACGGCCTGCGACGACGGTCCCACGGGCAACAATACGGCCCCCGCCACCAGAAATTGCACAGCAGACAATAAATCATTGGCAGACATGTTATCAGCATTCCAAGCCCGAAGGCAGGCATACTCACCGTGTCCAGCAGCTGACGCACCTCCAGGCACGGACGGAACCACTTCAGTCGGTGTGGCAACCGGGCCATCTGGCGTAGGCGGGCGCGACTCCCGGTGCTCCAACCAAGGAACGAAGACTCTGAGAACCCTGGTCGGACGCAGCGCGAAAACTCCTGCCCCTGCTCCGCGCCACCCGCCAACTACCCCGGGAGACGTCCGACGACGACGAGTCAGATGGAGACCGCTTACGTCTTCTAGAGTGAAGACGCCGATGACGCCGCGACCAGACCCCTGACGCTGACCCGATCCATTCCTACTAGCCCCATGGGAGCGCTGCGTGCGAAGTGCATCAGGCCGCAAAGAGCCCGTGGACACCGCCGAAGTACCGGGCAGGACTGGCACCACGTCAGCGGGAGGGGCCACCGCCTGACGGGCCACCGGCCTAAGCGAACGGGCAGAGAAAAACAATTCAGATCCGTCCTGTAATCCCTCGCCCTCATCCTGCGAGTCGTCCTGCCACTCATCTCCCCCCCCCCCCCGCGCCTCCCCACCTCGCTCCACTGCCCTGCCATCTGATGCAAAAAGCAGTGGCATGCTCCCTGCAGGAGAAGCAGCCGCCGCTGCTGCTGAAATTGAGGCCGAGGCTAAGGCCTATCCCACGGAGCCCCGACCGTCCAGTGGGCGGGGCCTAAGTCTCACTACACCCATGGATCCCCTGGTCCCCTGCGTCGGGGGAACCACGTACCCCACAACGGCCCCTGGCACCCCCGCTACCGGAGGAAGGACTGTCAGCGGAGGAGGGGCAGCAACCCGTGTGGCGGCGGCAGCCATTGCCGCCGGCTCCAACCTACCGGAAGTCGCAGGAGAGAGCCTTGCCGGCAGAAGAGAAATCCTTTCATAACCCCAACGGCCAACCACAGGAGAGGGAGCCAAGCCCGCCGTCTCCTGCAGTATGAACTGCAGCCAGGCACTCCCACAGCAATTGTGGCGCGCAGCGCCTGAAGCAGCTCCTGTCAGTTCATGACGAAAAAATCCTGGAAAGAGGCCGCACACCAGGTAAGCAGCCCCTATATCTCTTCCTACTTTCCCCTAAGCCCACCCCTTCTCTTCTCCTCCCCTAACGCCCCCTACCTAACGCTGACTCCCCCCACGTACCGAGGAGAGGGGAGGGAGACTATTAACCCCTTCGCCGCAACAGTCCCTGGCTCAGCGGCTATACGCCTGTGAGCCTCCATGATTTATTCTAGCGGTGCCGCATGCCACAGTACTTCTGGAAGCAAGGCACTTGAAGAGTGGGACGCTGGTATAAAAATTAGCCAGGTAGAGGTGGTAACCCATGTCCAGCAGTGGGTGTACCAAATCCCACACAATTTTTGCATTAACTCCCACTAAGGGGGGGCATTCCGGGGGCTAAGCACTGGTGTCCTTCCCTTCATATATCCTAAATTTGTAGGTATACGCTGAAGCACTCTCGCACAGCTTATACATCTTCACGCCATACCTTGCCCTCTTACCCGGCAGGTACTGGTGGAATTGAAGCCTCGCTTTAAAATGTACCAAGGACTCATCAATAGAAATACACGTCTCAGGTGGGGGGGGGGTGTATGCTTGGGAAAACCAGGCACTGAAACGGTCTCATAGGGGTCTCCATTTATACAAACGGTCAAAACTGGGGTCATCTTGGAGTAGCAATGCTCATTAGGAGAAGCGAAGTATTGCCTCATTTTTTTTTTTTTTTTAGGTTCCAGTTCATTTCTGAAGTTGCTTTGAGGGGCCCATATATTAGACACCCCTATGAAACACCCCATTTTAGAAACTAGACCCCTCAAAGTATTCACAACAGCATTTAGAAAGTTTATGAACTCTTTAGGTGTTTCACAGGAATTTAGAGCAAAGTAGAGGTGAAATTTACATATTTATTTTTGTCAGAAAATCCTTTTTATACCATTTTTTTCTATAACACAAAAGGTTTTACCAGAGAAACGCAACTTAATACTTATTGCCCAGATTCTGCAGTTTTGAGAAATATCCCACATGTGGCCCTAGTGCGCTAATGGACTGAAGCACCGGCCTCCGAAGCAAAGGAGCCCCTAGTGGATTTTGAGCCCTCTTTTTTATTAGGCACCATGTCCGGTTTGAAGAGGTCTTTTGGTGCCAAAACAGTGGAAACCCCCCAAAAGTGACCCCATTTTGGAAACTAGACCCCCTGAAGAATTCATTGTACTTTTCATGGGGTGCATGCGACCTTTTTGATCAGATTTTATTCTATTTTTAGGTGGCGTGGTGACTAAAAAACAGCAATTCTACTATTGTTTTTTTATTCTGTTTTTTTTTACAGCGTTCACCGTGCGCTATAAATGACACATTGACTTTATTCTGCGGGGCGATACGATTACAGAGATACCAGATGTTTAGAGTTTTTTTAATGTCTTATGGCGTTTGCACAATAAAATAAGTTTTGTAAAAAATCATTCACTTTTTGTGTTACCTTAACCCCTTAAGGACGCAGCCTAGTTTTGGCCTTAAGGCTCAGAGCCCATTTTTCAAATCTGACATACTTCACTTTATGTGGTAATAACGTCGGAATGCTTAAACCTACCCAAGCGATTCTGAGATTGTTTTCTCGTGACACATTGGGCTTCATGTTCGTGGTAAAATTTGGTCGATATATTCAGTGTTTATTGGTGAAAAATTGCAAAATTTAGAGAAAATTTTGAAAAAATAGCATTTTTCAGAATTTAAATGCATCTGCTTGTAAAACAGACGGTTATACCACCCAAAATAGTTACTAGTTCACATTTCCCATATGTCTACTTTAGATTGGCATCGTTTTTTGAACATTCTTTTATTTTTCTTGGACGTTACAAGGCTTAGAACATAAACAGCAATTTCTCATATTTTTAAGAAAATTTCAAAAGCCTTTTTTTTAAGGTACCTCTTGAGTTCTGAAGTGGCTTTGTGGGGCCTATGTATTAGAAACCCTGATAAAACACCCCATTTTAAAAACTAGACCCCTCAAAGTATTCAAAACAGCAGTTATAAAGTTTTTTCACCCTTCAGGCATTTCACAGGAATTAAAGCAAAGTGGAGGTGAAATTTGCAAATTTCATTTTTCTTGCTGAATTTTAATTTTATTCATTTTTTTTTCTGTAACACAGAAGGTTTTACCAGAGAAACACTACTAAATATGTATTGTCCAGATTCTGCAGTTTTTAGAAATGTCCCACATGTGGCCCTACTGCGCTCGTGGACTAAAACACAAGCCCTAGAAGCAAAGAAGCACCTAGTGCATTTTGAGTCCTCTTTTTTATTAGAATATATTTTAGGCAGCATGCCAGGTTTGAAGAGGTGTTGAGGTGTCAAAACAGTATGAATCCCCCAATAGTGACCCCATTTTGGAAACGACACCCCTCAAGGAATTCATTTAGGGTTGTTGTTACCATTTTGACCGCACAGTTTTTTCACAGCACGTATTTGAATTGGGCTCTGAAATGAAAAAAATGACATTTTTTCCAATAAAATGTCATTTGTGATCAAAATTTCTTATTTTCACAGGGAACAAAATACCCCATTTTGTTGCCCAATTTGTCCTTAGTGTGGCAATACCCCATTTGTGGTGATAAACTGCCGTTTGGGCCCATGGGAGGGCTCAGAAGGAAAGGAGCGCTATATGTTTGTTGGAGTCCAGATTTTGTTGGATTGGTTTTTGGGTGCCATGTCGCATTTGCAGAGCCTCAGAGGTATCAAAGCAATGGAAACCCACCAAAAGTGACCCCATTTTGGAAACTACACCCCTCAAGGAATTCATTTATGGTTGTTGTTAGCATTTTGACCACACAGTTTTTTCACAGCACCTATTTCAATTGGGCTGTGACATTAAAAAAATGAAATTTTTTCCAATAAGATGTAATTTTTTACCAAAATTTCTTATTTTCACAGGGAACAAAATACTCAATTTTGTTGCCCAATTTCTACTGAGTGCATCAATACCCCATTTGTGGCAATAAACTGCCGTTTGGGCCCATGGGAGGCCTCAGAAGGGAAGGAGCGCTGTGTGTTCTTTGGAGTACAGATTTTGCTGGTTTGGTTTTCGGGTGCCATGTCGCATTTGCAGAGCCCCAGAGGTATCAAAGCAATGGAAACCCACCAGAAGTGACCCCATTTTGGAAACTACACCCCTCAAGGAATTCATTTATGGGTAATGTGACCATTTAGACCCCATAGTTTCTTCGCAGCACTTATTTGAATTGGGCTGGGAATTAAAAAAAAATATATTTTTTCCAATAATATGTCGTTTTAGCTCAAAAATTCTTATTTTCACAAGAAATAAAATACTCCATTTTGTTGCCCAATTTGTCCTGAGTGCGGAAATACCCCATTTGTGGTGATAAACTGCTGTTTGGGCCCATGGGAGGGCTCAGAAGGAAAGGACCACCATTTGGCCTACTTGGGATTTTCTAGTGCGAAGTCATGTATGCAGAAGCCCCTGAGGTACCAGTACAGTTGAAACCCGCAAGAAGTAACCCCGTTTTAAAAACTACACCCTTAAGGCATTCATCTAGAGGTGTAGTGAGCATTTTGACCGGAGACCTACACCCCATAAACTGTAATGTGGGTTCTACCGGGTATGGCAATACCCTACATGTGGCTGTTATCAGCTGCCTGGACACACAGCAGGGCCCAGAGGGGAAAGACGAGGGGGGATAAGCTGTGCGGAGTGCATCAGGGTAAGTAAAATTGGGGTAAATTATAAACCAAGGGATGTATGATAAATTTTAAAACATTTTCATACAGAGCTCTGGTTATTCGGGACACGTGTCACATTGATATATTGTGTCCTCCCTTATCCCCCTCTTATAGCAGACTTTGCACCTGCTTTGACTTTTTCCCTTCTTGCCAGTTTGGGGAACTTCTCCTGGAAAGTGTTGCCCTGGTACGATGCGTGTGGGCTCGCTTCCAGAAGTACTGGGTGCCCCCCCTTCTTGGTCCCTAAAGATTAGGTTCTTGATAATCACCTCTTGAAATTCCAGGAAAGTTCCCGTCTGGCCTGCACATCGACGTAGCATGTACGCATTGTACAATGCCATCTGTATGATGTGCCCGGCCAGCTTCTTATACCACACCGCATGGCGCTGTAGGGCTTCAGGGCTTGATCTTACAAGTCCATCCCTCCCATGTACCTATTGTAGTCCAGGATGCAGTCTGGTTTGGGGGTGGCTTTTCCTTCATATATCGTAAACCTGTAGGTATACCCTGATGCACTCTCACAGCTTATACATCTTCACGCCATACCTTGCCCTCTTACCCGGCAGGTACTCGCGGAATTGAACCCTCCCTTTAAAATGTACCAGGGACTCATCAATAGAAATACACTTCTCGGGGGTGTATGCTTGGGAAAACCGGGCACTGGAACGGTCTAATAGGGGTCTCCGTTTATACAAACGGTCAAAACTGGGGTCATCTTGGGGTGGGCACTGCTCATTATCAGTATAATGTAAGAAGCAAAGTATTGCCTCATTTATTTATTTTTTTAGGTTCCAGTTCAGTTCTGAAGTTGCTTTGAGGGGCCCATATATTAGAAACCCCTATCAAATACCCCATTTTAGAAACTAGACCCCTCAAAGTATTCACAACAGCATGTAGAAAGTTTATGAACCCTTTAGGTGTTTCACAAAAATTTAGAGCAAAGTAGAGGTGAAATTGGCATTTTTTTTTTGTCAGAAAATCCTCTTTATACCATTTTTTTTATAACACAAAAGGATTTATCAGTGAAACGCATCTCAATACTTATTGCCCAGATTCTGCAGTTTTGAGAAATATCCCACATGTGGCCCTAGTGCGGTAATGGACTGAAGCACCGGCCTCCGAAGCAAAGGAGAACCTGGTGGATTTTGAGGCCTCTTTTTTATTAGGCACCATGTCCAGTTTGAAGAGGTCTTGTGGTGCCAAAACATTGGGAACCCCCCAAAAGTGACCCCAATTTGGAAACTAGACCCCTTGAGGAATCCATTGTAGTTTTCTTGGGGTGCATGCGGCTTTTTGATCAGTTTTTATTCTATTTTTAGGTGGCGTGGTGACTAAAAAACAGCAATTGTACTATTGTTTTTTTTTTCGTTTTTTTTTTTACAGCGTTCACCGTGCGCTATAAATGACATATTCACTTTATTCTGCGGGGCGATACGATTACGGCGATACCCTATGTTTATAGTTTTTTTTTTATGTCTTATGGCGTTTGCACAATAAAATACGTTTTGTAAAAAATAATTTACTTTTTGTGTTACCTTATTCTAAGAGCCAGAACGTTTTTATTTTTCAATCAATAAAGCCGTAGTGCGTAGTGCAGTGTATTAGAACTGTCAGCTACTCACTGACAGCAAGCATAGTGGGTCCTGACGTTGTCAGGACCCACTAGGCTTCCGTCTATGGCATAGCCGGACGCCATTGTTTGGTGTCCGGTTGCCATAGTCACCATCGCCGGCCGCTATCGCGTAGCAGGCCGGCGATGGCAGCTTAACCCCTAAAAAGCCGCGATCTCTATAGAACGTGGCTTTTAAGGGGTTAATCAGCGGGGACACAGCGATCGGTCCCCGCTGTAGGAGCTGTGACAGCTGCTGAACAAGACAGCAGCGTCACAGCTCCTGTATGTGTCGGGAGGACGGCCGAAACGGCCGTTACTCCCGAGACGTACTATTACGGCATCGAGCGCGAACGATACAGCTGCCATGACCTAATAGTACGTCAAGGAGCGGGAAGGGGTTAATAGCAAGAACTTTTTTATTTTTCCATCAAGAAAGCCGTGCGAGGACTTATTTTTTGCGTAACGAACTGTAGTTTCAATCATTACCATTTTTAGGTACATGGGACTTTTTGATCTCTTTTTATTCCATTTTTTGGGAGATGAAGTGACCGAACAATTGTGCTTTTGGTACGGTTTATTATTACTTTATTTTACGGCGTTCACCGCGCGGGATAAATAACAAAATAATTTTGTAGTTCAGGCCGTTACGGATGCGGCGATACCATTTATGTATAGCTTATTTATCTATTTTTATTAATAATAAAAGACTGATAAGGGAAAAAGTGGGATTTTTACTTTTATTACTTTTAAAACTTTTTTTTCTTCTTATTTTTACACATCTTTTTTTTACTTTATTACTTTGTCCCACTAGGGGACTTGAGGGCAGGAGGCTCTGATCGCTATTCTAATACACTTCACTACATGCGTAGTGCAGTGTATTAGAGCTGTCGGCTACTCACTGACAGCAAGCATAGTGGGTCCTGACTTTGTCAGGTCCCACTAGGCTTCCGTCGATGGCATAGCCGGACGCCATTGTTTGGTGTCCAGTTGCCATAGTTACAATCGCCGGCCGCTATCGTGTAGCAGGCCGGCGATTGTAGCTTAACCCATAAAAAGCCACGATCCCTCTTGAACGCGGCTTTTAAAGGGTTAATCAGCGGGGACACAGCGATCGGTCCCCGCTGTAGGAGCTGCGGCAGCTGCTGTACGAGGCAGCAGCTGTCACAGCTCCTGTATGTGTCGGGAGGACGGCCGAAACGGCCGTTACTCCTGTGACGTACTATTCGGTCTAATAGTACGTCCAGGAGCGGGAAGGGGTTAAAGTCCAATGTGTCGCGAGAAAACAGTCTCTGAATCGCTTGAAAAAATAAAAGCATTCCAAAGTTATTACCACTTCAAGTTCAGATTTGAAAAAAATGGCCTAGTCCTTAAAGAGGCTCTGTCACCAGATTTTGCAACCCCTATCTGCTATTGCAGCAGATAGGCGCTGCAATGTAGATTACAGTAACGTTTTTATTTTTAAAAAACGAGCATTTTTGGCCAAGTTATGACCATTTTCGTATTTATGCAAATGAGCCTTGCAAAAGTACAGCTGGGCGTGTTGAAAAGTAAAAGTACAACTGGGCGTGTATTATGTGCGTACATCGGGGCGTGTTTACTACTTTTACTAGCTGGGCGTTGTGTATAGAAGTATCATCCACTTCTCTTCACAACGCCCAGCTTCTGACAGTGCAGATCTGTGACGTTACTCACAGGTCCTGCATCGTGTCGGCACCAGAGGCTACAGTTGATTCTGCAGCAGCATCAGCATTTGCAGGTAAGTAGCTACATCGACTTACCTGCAAACGCCGATGCTGCTGCAGAATCATCTGTAGCTTCTGGTGCCGATGTGTCCTCGCTCGTCTGACACGATGCAGGACCTGTGAGTGACGTCACAGCGTGATCTCTCGAGAACACGCTGTGTCTGCACTGCCAGAAGCTGGGCGTTGTGAAGAGAAGTGGATGATACTTCTATACACAACGCCCAGCTAGTAAAAGTAGTAAACACGCCCCGATGTACGCACATAATACACGCCCAGTTGTACTTTTACTTTTCAACACGCCCAGTTGTACTTTTGCAAGCCTCATTTGCATAAATACGAAAATGGTCATAACTTGGCCAAAAATGCTCGTTTTTTAAAAATAAAAACGTTACTGTAATCTACATTGCAGCGCCTATCTGATGCAATAGCAGATAGGGGTTGCAAAATCTGGTGACAGAGCCTCTTTAAGGCCAAAACAGGCTTAGTCACTAAGAGGTTAAAATTCAGCACCATTGCTGCCACTCACCAGGATCCCCCTCTGCTTTTTGTTGTTCTGATGATGTGTTGGCATATAACCACTGCAGCCAACTGCAGTATAGAACCTAAATGGAGGAGTTGTGTATACAATTTGATTTTACAACATTTTAAAGGACAGCATCAGAGGCTGTGAGGTAGCTCCACCTCAGGAGAATCCTTGATGTTGACACCAATTTTGTCAAGTACAGGCTCATTTGCATATTTAGAAAAAAGCTAATAACTTTTAAAATAATAAACATTTTGGGACACAATTTTCACTGGCATTATCAGTGTGACACACCTATTAGATAGTAGATAGGGCATTACTTAAACTAGTGACAGATACTGTTTAATTCGGAAGTCTGCTCAATGATGTGCACGCGGTCAGAAGACCTCAATATTCATGGGCTGCCGACTCCCTCTGGCCACCCATCGCTGATTGACAGCTTTTTCCCTATGCACAGCTGTTTAAAAACTCGGCTCACGCTGCAACTTCTAATTAGGGATTTTAGGAAAACTACTGCCATAAAATAAGTAATGACACAGCACTATAATCAGGGTGTCTGTAACCTGGTGACAGATATCCTTCAAGCCTTAGCATTACTAATATCTCTTTGGGCGTGCTACGCAAAGCACTTCCGCACATGGCCATATTATAGCTTCATATTGTATGGAGCCGTAATAGGGCACCTATAGAGGAACATTGGGCAATTACTGTATATGGCTAGGTCACCATGGCACATGGAGGTATTTTCTGTACAGTATTTAACAGAAAAAAACATCATGACATTTTCTATGAGATGCTGTATGTATGGAGCTTTTCTACCTTGGAAGAATTGCTTCTAGGGTAGAAGAGCTCAGAATAACAGAGCATCAGCTGGCTTTGCTGGACTATGCTTCTTTTTCCTATAGAGAAACGGAACAGCCTTCCGTCCTTTACCAATGTTGAGTTACTCTTACCTATTGCTCCTCGCAATATGTTGGTACTGAAGCACCTCTTCTCCTTACAAAGCAGTTCAAACTTTTGTCTAAAAGCTTGTGGTCACTATCAACACTTCTGTGCCTGATTATTGCCTGTACTAACAAAAATGAAAGAGATCCTGGGTAGTTGGTGGGCGCAATACACAATACTAGCTAGTTGCCGTTAGGCAAAAAAGCCCTGTTTTCCAACTACCATAAAGATAAATGATAAATAAATAAAGTAAATTCTTTAATGTGCTATATATAGCAATATGACAGACCACATGAAAATTAAAATTGTCACTGCTTGATTGCCGGGTGAACGTATGCAAGACAGCTGCCCATGCACTAGTGTAACACACCTATGAACCAACGTGACACGACCGCTATCTTAGCCGTCAGTGATTGAGGTGTGTGCTTTAGTTTAGCCAGCAAAAGCAGGAATTAAAATTTGAGGAGCCCCCCCGACATGTTTCGTTACTGCTGTAACGTCCTCAGGGGAAATGGGGCTAAATTTAGCCCCATTTCCCCTGAGGACGTTACAGCAGTAACGAAACATGTCGGGGGGGCTCCTCCAATTTTAATTCCTGCTTTTGCTGGCTAAACTAAAGCACACACCTCAATCACTGACGGCTAAGATAGCGGTCGTGTCACGTTGGTTCATAGGTGTGTTACACTAGTGCATGGGCAGCTGTCTTGCATACGTTCACCCGGCAATCAAGCAGTGACAATTTTAATTTTCATGTGGTCTGTCATATTGCTATATATAGCACATTAAAGAATTTACTTTATTTATTTATTTATCATTTATCTTTATGGTAGTTGGAAAACAGGGCTTTTTTGCCTAACGGCAACTAGCTAGTATTGATTATTGCCTGTCAGACAGAAAACTTCAAGTAAATAGGAGCAGAGATTTAGTACTGCAGCACAACCGCTATACAGTAGTCGGAGCCTTCTGCTTTCGGCACCGACCACTGCATAACTTCCGGCGTCATAGGCCCCTTGTCATGCCTTTTCCCTGTAAGTGCTGTTCTTGCAATTTTAGCCAGCTCAACTCTGTCCCCTTGCTAAGGATTGGCGTCATCAAGCTATGGCAAGAGGGTGCAGTTGAACACCCTAAAATGGCATGAACAGGAGCACTTGTGGGGAAACGGACTGCCCGAGTGGCACTTTCAGGGTCATTTGCATATGGCAATAAAGTAATTTTTCTGGACAAACATGGTAACACAAAGCAATTTAAAAGGTATGTGGACACATAGTTTTACAAGACCTTCCAAATGCTGGGACCAGTTTAGTAGGCAAATAGGAAGTGACAGGTTCACTTTTAGGGTATGTTCACACGATGAGAGGCATTTACGTGTGAAAAGACAGACTGTTAACAGCTGCCTCGTTTCACACGTAAATGCTCCTCCTCGTAATTTACGAGGCGTCTGAGAGGCTCGTAAATCTTGAGCTGTGCTTCATTGAGTTCAATGAAGAACAGCTCAAATTACGTGGCAAAGAAGTGCCCTGCATTTCTTTGCCGAGGCAGTCCATTTACGCGTCGTCGTTTGACAGCTGTCAAACGACGACGCGTAAATTACAGGTTGTCTGCACAGTACGTCGGCAAACCCATTCAAATGAATGGGCAGATGTTTGCCGACGTATTGCAGCCCTATTTTCAGACGTAAAACGAGGCATAATACGCCTCGTTTACATCTGAAAATAGGTCGTGTGAACCCAGCCTAAGGTATAACTTTTGAACACCTACTTGTCCCTATAGTCATGGATATATATTTTAACAAATATAATTCTCAGATATTACTGCTATTAGAACATTTACAAGTCTACCCAGATTTCTTTCATATTTGTTTTTAAATCGCTCTCCACTCATAGTAGAAACATATAGTATAGACTTTTTCACAGACTCCTTCCCTATCTACACCTGACCGCATGATCCAGAACGCATGGTAATACAGTGGAACTGCAAGAGTGTAGCCCAATTTGTTTGCGGTAGTGGTTACCTGTCAGCTCACACAAGCAGTCTACCATGTCGCGTTTATGACCCAGACACTGTGTGATGGATACTTCCACCAGTGTTCGGACAACCGCACACATCTCCAGTAAAGTCCAATGATTTAATATGAAAAAACGATTATTTTTTTAAAAAAAAATTACACATATTTGGTATCGCCACAACCGTAACGACCCCACCTATAAAACTATTATGTTATTTAACCCGCACGGTGAACACAGTAAAAAATTAAATAAAAAACAATGCCAGAATTGCTGTTTTCTGTTCATTCTGCCTTCAAAAAAATGTGATGAAAAAGTTGCATGTACTCCAAAATGGTACCAATAAAAACTAAAAGTCGTCCCGCAAAAAACAAGCCCTCATACAGCTGCATCGGTGTAAAAATAAAACAATTATTAAAGCGGCACAAAAACAAATAATTTTGAAAAAAAAAGTGTTTTTACTGTGTAAAAGTAGTAAAACATAAAAAAATCTATATAAATTTGGTATCGCCACAATCATAATGACCCACTGAATAAAGTTGGTCAGTGACATCAGGGGTTAACTCTAAAAGCAGAATCCCCTGCCAGAGCGGGGATTCGGCTCAAGGAGTAGCCCCTGACATCACTGTCCAGATAAGGATAGTGACACCAGGGGCTTCTCCAGTAGCGGAATCCACAGCACAGAGCGATCTGACACTGGGGATTCCGCTCCTAGAGAGAGCGGCTGACGTCATTGTCCGTATATGAATAGTGACACCAGGGGCTTCTCCAGTACCGGAATCCCCGGCCAGAGTGTCAGACGGGGATTCCGCTCCTAGAGGGAGCCACTAAAGTCACTGTCCAAATCGACCGTGACACCAGGGGCTCTCTCTAGAAGCGGAATCCCAGGTCTTTGCAATCTGACACCGGGGATTCCGCTCCTAGAGTCAGTTCAGGTGGTGCTATCTACTGTGGGGGGCGAGATTCTATCTACAACGGGAGGGGTTTGCTATATGCAGGGGGGTTGGCACTATCTATAGCAGGGATCGAGAGACGACGGGGGCTCCCTCTAGGAGGGGAATCCTCGGCCAGAACGCTGGCTGGGGATTCCGATGCCGGAGGGAGCTTAGGTGGCACTATCTACAGAGGGTTTTGCACTACCTACAGGAGGTTGTGGGTGGCATTATCTACAGAGGGGGATGTATTCCGGGGCTCTCAGAGCCCTGGCTGACATGAGAGTGCAGTGCTACTCACACTGAAGTAGCACTGCACTCATTAAACCGCTTCAAGGCTGTCAATGTCTATACACGTGCTAACTGCACAGCACATCGACAATTAGAACGTATATAGCCGTATGTCGTGAAGGGGTTAAAGTAGACTAGCTGTAATATACACCTGACACCCGCTGGCGATGGTGTGGGCTCAGCTTCTGAGCCCGCATCAGCAGCACAACGTATCAGTACGTTGCGTTAAGTCCTTAACGACAACAACGTACTAGTTAAAGGCTATGTACACCTTTTGAAAACTTTTCTTTTTTAATAATAATAATGTGTATTAGTGTGTTTTGTTTAACTTTTACTTAAATAAATACTTTAACTTTTTGAGATACAGCTGCTTTTTATCCTGTATACAGAGCAGCTGTATCTAGCACTGGGACCAGAATCTGTCAGGTCAGCGGCACTGACATGTTAAGTGTCAGCGGGTCCTGCATGCACTTAGATGTGATCAGTAGCAGCTCGATCATACGTGTCAGAGACACGCAGGACCCGCTGACACCAGACCCATCTGCAGGGCCGACCTTTGGAATGTGCCATGGCACAGGGCGCGTCCTTTTAGCAGGTAGAAGGGGGCGCTGCACTGGCTCTACTCCCCTGCTTGTATTTGTGAAGCCCAGCGACTCTGCCTCTGCCTTATCACCACGGTGCTTCTTTTCTGCTCTTGCGCCAGCGATGCACTGCGACAGATGTGTCATGTGACAATTCAACGTTTGTGTCACGTACTCTCTTCCTGCGGCTCCCTCGGTCTCCAGGACATCGAGAGATACTCGCTCGGGCGTCGCCCGGCCTGGCAGACTGAGGCAGTCTGCAGCCAATAGGAGCTCAGGAGCGTCAGGCCAATCAAAGCCTGGCTGATGTTCCTGAGCTCCCGTCCTCTCCTTATTTTCTTCAGCCTGGGATAGTTGGCCTTTGTCTGTAATTAGTGTTTCCTTGCCTGGTGCTTTCCCTTGTTTCAGACTCCCCTGAGCGACTTGATTTTTGACTTCTTGTGACCTGACCTCGGCTGGACTCCTGACTTTTCTTTGCCTTTTGACTTTTGTTTTTTCCGCACTCTCCCGGTTTGACCCTGCCTGACTCCACCTTTTGCACCCGGACTTGTCCGCGGCGCAATTGCCCTGCCTCTCCCTCCGTGTACTTCCCTGGTGACCCTTTGTTATTTCGTACTATCTCTGTCTTATATGTTTGTCAGTTTCACTTATACCCGTATAGGGAACCCCGCCCTGTTGTGCGCCATCGTTTATGTCGGGTCGTACAAGCAGGGCCGCTATCAGGAATTTCAGGGCCCTCCATTACCGGGGGTGGGCAACGGAAATTGTGGCCCTCACGTTTGTACGTTATACGCATTAACTGATTTTGGTGCCGATATCAATTACAGTGAAGGAAACCATGGAGCCGGCAGTGACCGGTTAATGCTCCGGATTTTGATCTATTTAGCTAAAACGTATCCGACTATCGCATGCAGTGGGATACGTCACCTGGGGAATGGCCCAGGGGAAACTCCTGAAGTCACTGCCCATGAACAGAGCTGGAGCCTTCTACTAGCGCTCTGCCCAGGGACTCTGGCGCTGTTCCTGATGTCCATATACGTAAAGTGACGTCCAAAGCTTTGCAAAGCCTGAGTACACGCCCGGAGCGTCGACAATGCTCTGGCCAGGGATTCCGGCCCTGAAGAATCCCCTGACGTTACTTTACATATATGGACAGTGATGTCAGGAGCTTTCCCAGGGACAAAGTCCACGGGTAGAGCACTCGTGATGCTGCCTGGGGACTTCAGAATAACAAAGTCTACTACGCCATTTCATCCTTCAAAAATAAGGTAAACCGACGTCTACCAGCCCGACGGAGGCTAAAAGGACATAATGGAGCCCTGTGAATTATCGTCTACGTTGTTTATACTGTAAGGTAGGAGATTTCCTGACTACACGATAAACTTAGGGCAACAACACGATGTGAAGGGGGAAGGGAGGGGGAAGCGCTTGTGAGGATCTAAGGAGCACTAATGCTCCGCTCTTACGTTGCCATTAAAGTTCAATGTGTTTTTCCACAGAAAAAATCGAAGGCTTTCCCTTTGATTCCTGGCGCAGATGCTACAAGCGTGTAGCAGATCCGCACGAGAATAAGGCCCTGTTCACACAGAGATTTTTTGCCACATTTTTTTCAGCGGAATCCGCGGCAAAAAAACGTCCGAAATCGCCTCCTATAGATTTCAACGGGAGGCGAAGGCGTTTTTTTCCTGCGAGAGAAAGAAGCGACATGCTCTTTCAAGGCAGATGTTTCTGCCTGCAAAAAGCTGTGTGAACAAGGCCTAAGTCCCATTGTCATTCAAAGTTGCTCATCCTCGGCTTTTCCATGTAATATAAGTCGCATGCTACTTATTGCTGTGGTGGATTTCTTTTCATGGTGCGGACAAAAATACACGTGGAAAATTTTTCACAGCATGTGAACTGGGTTGCGGAAACCTCATATGCATGGGATGCAGAATCATCGACATGTCATCGGAATCCGTATCAAATCCAACATTTGTGAACGAGGCCTTAGTGGGAGTTAAAAAAAATCTCTGTTAGGGGAGATACAGACGGACGTTGCGTTTTTGCACGCGCAAAAACCATTTGACAGCTGCGTGTGTCATCCGTGTCTGATGCGCGGCTGCGTGATTTTCGCGCAGCCGCCATCATAGAGATGAGGCTAGTTGACGCCCGTCACTGTCCAAGGTGCTGAAAGAGCTAACTCTTTCAGCACCCTCGACAGTGAATGCCGAACACAACATCGAAAAACCTGTTGAAAAAAAAGAAAAAGTTCGTACTTACCGAGAACTTCCCGGCCGTTGCCTTGGTGACGCGTCCTTGGTGACGCGCCTCTCGACATCGGGCCCCACCTCCCTGGATGACGCGCCAGTCCATGTGACCGCTGCAGCCTGTGCTTGGCCTGTGATTGGCTGGAGCTGTCACTTGGACTGAATTGTCATCCCGGGAGGTCAGACTGGAGGAAGACGCCGGGAGTTATCGGTAAGTCAGAACTTTTTTTTTACAGGTTCATGTTTATTGGGATCGGTAGTCACTGTCCATGGTGCTGAAACAGTTTCATTCTTACAGCACCATGGACAGTGACTATCTCCTGACGTCGCGTACCGATAATTTTTTTGACGGGTTCGGCCAAAACGAGTTCGGCTGAACCCGGTGAAGTTCGGTTCGCTTGTCCGGCTTCGCTCATCGCAAAGACACTCCGTTTGGATGTTCAGAAACAGAAAAGCACGTGGTGCTTTTCTGTTTACATTCATCCTTCTGACAGCTGGTGCGCTGTTTCAGTCGGTTCACACGGAAGTGCTTCCGTGCAACCTGCGTGGTTTTCACGCACCCATTGACTTCTTTGGGTGTGTGATGCGCGAAATACGCAGAGTTATTGAACCTGTCGCGCTTTTTGCGCAGCAGACAAACGCTGCGCAAAAAGCACGGACTGTCTGTACTGCCCCATAGACTTGTATTGGTCCATGCGTGCCGCGTGAAAATCACGCGGCCCGCACGGACCGAATACACGCTCGTGTGAATCCCCCCTTAGGCCAAATGCACACGATACTTGTTACGTGCAAATTTGTCGTGGGTATTTTCGTGCGGCAAATCCACAGCGTAATACAGGACCAGCAAAGTAAATGAGATCAGGAAATCTCATCTACATGTCGCATTTTCTGCACAAAAACTGACCTGCGGTGCGTATATGAAAATATGATACATGTCACTTTATCTTGCGTTTCCGCTTGCGAATTGTTTTTGACTAGTTTAAAAAAATAATTTAAAAAATCTGCAGCATAAAACCTGCACCTATTTCCGCATCAAAATGTAAAATCCGCACCTAAAAACGTATATTAAAACGCACTATTAGGTCTCATTTACACGAGCGTAATATACGCGCGTGCTTGTCACGCGTGTCGTACGCACCTATATTACTCTATGGGGCAGTGCAGACAATGCCTGAATTTTGCGCAGCGCGAGTGCGACATGTTCTATAATTGTGCGTTTTTCGCGCATCACGCACCCATTGAAGTCAATGGGTGCGTGAAAACCACGAAGGTCGCACGGAAGCACTTCCGTGCGAACTGCGTGATTCGCGCAAGAGCTGTCAAACTGAATGTAAACAGAAAAGCACTATGTGCTTTTCTGTTTACAAACATCCGAACGGAGTGTCTTAGACATGAGCGAACCGAACTTTACCGGGTTCGGCCGAACTCGTTTTGACCGAACCCGGCAGGAGACAGTCACTGTGCAGGGTGCTGAAAGAGTTAAACTGGTTCAGCACCCTGGACAGTGACTTCCGATTCAAATATACGTGAACGTGTAAAAAAAAAAAAAAGTTCTGACTTACCGATAACTCCCGGCTTCTTCCTCCAGTCTGACCTCCCGGGATGACAATTCAGTCCAAGTGACAGCTGCAGCCAATCACAAGCCAAGCACAGGCTGCAGCGGTCACATGGACTGCCGCGTCATCCAGGGAGGTGGGGCCAGATGTCAAGAGAGGCGCGTCACCAAGGACGCGTCACCAAAGCAACGGCCGGGAAGTTCTCGGTAAGTACGAACCTCTTTTTTTTTTAAACAGGTTACTCGATATGGTGATCGGAATGCACTGTCGAGGGTGCTGAAAGAGTTACTGCCGATCAGTTAACTCTTTCAGCACCATGGACAGTGACTGACGTCGACTAGCCTCATCTCTATGATGGCGGCTGCGCGAAAATCACGCAGCCGCGCATCATACACGGATGACACAGGGAGCTGTCAAGTGCCTTTTGCGCACGCAAAACGCTGCGTTTTTTGCGCGCGCAAAACGCACACGCTCGTGTAAATGAGGCCTAAGGTACAGATTTTACCTGCGGAATTACCTGCGGTTTTGATACGGATTTTGTGCACCAAATTCCTCAGTGTGTGCGTTACAGAATTTGCTGGGGATTTACAGCAAATTAACCCTTTACATTGTAAAGGATGAAATACCTTACAATTCTGCAACATTAGGTTATGTTCACACAGCTTATTTTCTGCCGTTTTTCAGGCCGTAAACGTCTGAAATATCAGAACAGAACGCCTCCAAACATCTGCCCATTGATTTCAATGAGAAAAAAACGGCGTTGTGTTCCGATGGGCCGTTCTTTTTACAACGGCCGCGAAAAAGAAGTGCAGGTCATTTCTGGAGCCGTTTTTCATTGACTCTATAGAAAAACAGCTCCAAAAACGGCCGTAAAAAACACAGCAAAAAAAACGAGTTTGCTTTAAAAACTTGAATATTTTCGCTTGAATATCTACGTATTTTCAGACTGTTTTTGCGAATTGTGTGAACATACCCTAATAGGCATGCAGCTTATTTAACCCCTTCCCTTCTCAGCCATTTTTGGGATTTGAACTTTTGTTTTTTCCTCTCCACCTTCCAAAAGCTATCATTTTTTTTACTTGAGGGCTTGTTTTTTTGCGGTACAAGTTGTAGTTTTTCATGGCACCATTTATTGTACCGCATAATGTACTGGGAAGCTGAAAAAAAATGATTTGTGGGGTGAAATGCTGCACTTGTATGAGGTTTTGACAAACCCCATTCACATGAGTTAGGGCTTATTCAGACTAACGTGTTAATCGTCCGTGTGAAGGACGTTTTTTTAATGGCCGTCACACTGCTGCAGGTATTTCTATGGGGTTATTGACATGGTCGTTGTTCTAACAGACCGTGTGAAGGGCCTGTAAAAAAATAGGACGTCCTATTTTTGTGCGTTTTCACGGATCCCTCAATAGACTCAAGTCTGTGAAAACGGGTCCCGTACGGCTGCAAATCGGCCGTTCTTCACGTCTGATTTCACACACGTTGGTCTGAATATCGCCTTAGGCCTTATTCACACGAACGTGTCCGTTTTGCACGCGCAAAAAACGCTGCGTTTTGCGCGAGCAAAAGTTCGGTGTGGCATCAGCATATGGTGCGTGGCTGCGTGATTTTCGTACAGCCGGCATCATTATGACACTCTGTTTTGATGTTACAACACAGTAAAGAAGGAGGGGCTTTTATGTTTCCCTTCTCTTCTTTACCAGCTGTAGCGCGAATCACGCGTGTCACCCGGAAGTGCTTCCGTGTGCCGTGCGTGATTTGCACGCACCCAATGACTTCAATGGGTGCGTGCTGCGCGAAACACGGGCAAAGTATAGGACATGTCGTGAGTTTTACACAGCGCACATACGCTGCGTGAAATTCACTGACAGTCTGAACGGCCCCATTCACTAACATAAGTCCGTGCGACGCCCGTGAAAATCACGCTAGTAGCATGGACGTATAACGCTCGTGTGAATAAGGCCTTATATTGTAATTTCTAGTGAATTTTCAGTGCACAATCCGCACCAAAAATAGGAGGCAAGTAAGTGGCCTTATTCAGACGTCCATGTTCAGTTTGTGATATACGGACCGTGTATCGGCCATATTTCCCGGACCGACCACAGTTCAGGGAGCCGGGTTTCTAGCATCACAGTTATCTATGATCATAGTCCCTCCCTTCCCGTGGGAATACTGTCCCCGGGCCCGTACTTAAAGCATCATTACAATATGGGGCAGTATTCCTGCGGAGAGGCAGGGACACCCAGCAACACTGATAACTATAGTATGATGCTAGGAGTCCGGCTCCATGAATTGTGGTCAGCCTGGGAAATATGGCCGATACACGCTCCGTATGTCACGGACCGAACGCGGCCGTCTGAATAAGGCCTTAGTCTAGTTACACAGTGCGGTGAAATCCCATTTTTTTGCCACAATTTTTGCAAAATTGCGGCAAAAACGTGGTTTGACCGCACTGTGAGAATATAGCCTAACAGCACTTTTCATGTCTTGTATCCTTTTTTTTTTATGCAATTTTTGTAATTGCGACACAAATCACGCGGTTTTGCCGCGATTTTTATATAATCGCGGCAAAACTGCGCCATTTTTGCCGCGATTCCGAAAATCGCGGCCAAAAAAACGCTAGGCAAACCAAAAAATACCAAAAAACATTTTAATCAACTTTATACATACTACAAACGGGGTCAGGGGGATGGGAAGCAGGATGGATAGGGGAAAATACTCACCAGTCTGCAGGTCCGTTCGACAGTGTAGAGGAGCCGGGGGGCGGGATCTCCACGCGGAGCTTCAGCACATGCTGCATCTTCCCCTTCCAGTGAAGCTACAACAGGTATGCAGGGGGTGCCGCGAGCGTTGCTAGGGGGGTGCCGCGGGCGTTAGTAGGGGTGCGAGCGTTGCGAGTGGGGGCCCGTGAGCGTTGCGAGGGGGGGGCAACAGTCCCAGGGGGGGCAACAGTCCGAGGGGGGGGCGACGGCAGCCCGGCGGGCCCCTTTTCTTCAACCATGTGGCCGGGCCCCTGACGGGAGTACCAGTAATACCCCCCTGATGGCGGCCCTGCGTACAAGTAGGTAGGGACAGAGGTTTGGGAAGAACAGGGACCTCACTGTTTACTGTGTATTTGTTCATGACAGTGTGTGTCACAGTGCAGTGCCGGGGCCAGAACAGAGAAGGACCCGGACGAGTGGTGACTAAAACTAACCACCGCTCGGTTCCCGGGTCCCCATGCTGCAAGGCAGCGATTATTTATACATTATTTTAACATTACACAGTGACACAGTAGGGTGCAAATGGGGAGCTGTATACTGTGTGGGGTGAGCATAATGATACTGTGTGATAGTGGGGGAATAAGTGGGCATTATTTATAATGGGGGTCACAAGGGGGCATTTTACTATGTGGGGGGTCACTAAAAGGCATCTTGCTGTGTTGGAGCACTAAAGGAGGCATTATACTGCGTGGGGGCACTTGAGGGATGTTATACTGTGTGTGAGCACTAAAGGTGGCATTATACTGTGTGGGGGCACTTGGGGGACATTATACTGTGTGTTGGTACTAGGGCTGGGCGATTTTGCCCAAAAATTTAAATCTAGTTTTTTTTCAACACTATAGGCAATTTTCGATTTGAATTTCGATTTTTCTTATTTTTTTCGGTTTATTTAACAGTAATACCATTATAATTTAATACATTTTATTTATGTAAATAACTTTTTAACCTATATTACTATAATAATTGTACGTAACTTCACAACTTTTAACCTCTGCAAATACACTTTTTTTTTTTTAATCAGAAATACAATTGGAAAAATGTATATCTAATTGAATATAACTTCTGTGTTCCCCGGCAGGGAACAGGTAAACAGAATCTATAATCTATTATGCACTGCGTGCACTAACAGCCCTCTGTACCCGTCACCACCTCAGCCCCACGATGGTCTTTTAAATAAATTCTTCACACGACCGTGATTGGTGTGTCAGCCGGATTTCCTGGCTCGACCATGGTACATGTGAACTGGACTCCTGGCACCATAGTCATTTAGGCTACAGTCACATGACAGTGAAAAAAAATGGCCATTAAAAACTGATCAATTGTCATTTTTTCACGTACATTTTGCATTATTGTCTCCAAATGGATCTCCTTTGTCAGGTTTTTACAGCGGGGTGGTGGCGCTATCTACAAGGGGGTATTATCTACCAGGCGGTGTGGCTATATACGAGAAGTCCCTGCTTCCCCACAGAACTGCTGTTCCATATTGAATCATTTTGTTCATTACAGAACAGCAGTTCCGTGGGGAAACAGGGACAGAACGGGGAGAAGCTTGTCAGACGGGGCAGACCAGGCAGATGACGAGGCCACGGGGGAGCTTCATCCTGCAGCACGCTGCCACTAAAGAAGCGATTCTGTTAAAAAACAGAATCGCCAGAGGCCTTGAGGGCGTTTTCATCTAATTCATTTGATTTATCGACTAGCCCTAGCTGGCATTAAAGGTGGCATTCTACTGTGTGGGCACTAAAGGAGCATTATATTGTGTGGGGGCACTTTGAGTATATTATACTGTGTGGGGGGCACTTCGGGGACATTATATTGTGCTGGGGCACTAAAGGGGGCATTATACTGTGTGGAGGAACTTTGGGGACAATATACTGTGTGGGGCACTAAAGGGGGCATTATACCATGTGGGGGCACTAAAAAGGGCATTATACTGTGTGGGGGCACTAAAGGGGGCATTTACTCGATGGGGGAATTGTGAGACATTATACTATGGATGGGC
The DNA here is from genome assembly GCF_050947455.1 of Rhinoderma darwinii. Taxonomy (NCBI): domain Eukaryota; kingdom Metazoa; phylum Chordata; class Amphibia; order Anura; family Rhinodermatidae; genus Rhinoderma; species Rhinoderma darwinii. Next base: position 310,249,388 of record NC_134688.1, read on the forward strand.
ACTAAAGGGGCATTATTCTGTGAAGGTGGCAATAAGGGGCTTTATATTGTGTATTAAAGGGGCATTATACTATGTGTGGGGGCATAAGGGGGTATTATACTGTGTGGGTGCAGTAAAGGTGAAATTATACTGTATGTGGAGCACTAAAGTGGGAATTACACTGGGGCAGCTATGTGGGGGCATTATACTGTTTGGGACAGTTATGGGGGCATTATACTGTGTGCGGGCAATATACAGATGTAGCCATCTTTATCTTGACTTTTAACGCATTAAATAAACAGTGGAAATATCCTATATTTTCAATGGCTTTTGTTGTGTGATACCACGCTGCAGCAAGTTATCTAGAGTCAAGATAAAGATGGCTACATCCGTACTGTTTGGGGGCACTATAAAGGCCACTATGCTTTTTTATGGGGATTTTTTTTTATGATGGGGTGGGACGCCGAAAGAAAATTTTGCAGAAGGCGCCATCTATCCTAAGGCCATCCCTGCCGTTCAGTGCCACTGAGCTGACAGATACAGGTTTCAGCGCATGATACAGCTGCTCTGTTTAGACGCTGTATACCAAAGTAAAAGTAATTTTTAATAAAAAAGTAATTAGTTATAATGGCCCGCGATTGGGGGCACGGCTGGCAGCCCGTATTTTCAGGCCGTTCTCCCATACAAAGTATGGGAGCACGACCCGTAAAATACGAAAAATAGGACATGCTCCATAATTCCCGGCACAGTTCTATGGTATGGACACCTATCTGTAGCGATACGGAAAGGTGTCAGCGGCCAATAGAACTGAATGGGTCCGTAATTGCGGACCGTATTATGGAGATTTTTTTACGGTCGCGTGCATTGGGCCTATGTTGCGCCAAACACGCTGATACACGTTTTAACTTTTTTTTTTTTTTTAAAAAAAAGGTAATCTCTTATTGACCAGCCTATTTTATGGCCTTAACGACCAAGCATTTTTTTACGTTTTTCGATCGTCACATTCAAAGAGCTATAACTTTTTTAATTTTCCGTTTACATAGCTGTATAAGTACTTGCTTTTTGCTGAACAAGTTGTTTTTGTTTTTTTTAATAGCACCATTTTGGGGTACATATCATTTATTGATTAACTTTTATTGACTACTTCTGGGGGGGGGGGGATAGAAAAAACTAATTTTGCCACTATTTTGCGTCTTAAATTTTCGATTGCAGCGATACCAAATTTATATAGTTTTTTATGTTTTACTTCTTTTACACAGTAAAACGACTTTTGTGTTGGCATATTTAAAGAGCCATAACCTTTTTCATTTGTCTGCTGACATAGCTGTATGAGGGCTTTTTTTTCAGGACAATTTGTAGTTTTTATCGGTACCATTTTGGAGTACATATGACTTTTTGATCACTTTTTATCAAATTTTTTTGAAGGCAGGATGAACAGAAAACAGCAATTCTGGCATTGTTTTTTATTTTATTTTTTATGGCGTTCACCGTGCGAGTTAAATAATGTAATCGTTTTACAGTTGGAGGCTTTACGGATGCGGCAATACAAATCTGTGTAACCTTTTTTCGTTTTTGTTTTTTTTCATAATAAAGCATTATGTAAAGGGGGAAAAAGTGGTTTTTTTTATTTATTTTTTCCTTGGGATTTTTTTTATATACGAAAACTTTATTTATAATATATACTTCCGCGGTTCCCCGCTCACTAAACTTTAAAGCCCGTGCACTGTCATGGGCGGCGGGCGGATGCAGTGGCAGATCATCATAAGGGTGGCCCGGTGGCGTCGCTAGCACCGGAGGGGGCCCCGGTGCTAGCGACAGCCACATTCACTTTTATCTGCATCCTCAAGACGCAGATACAAATGAATACTATAGGCTGCAGGCCACGTTACTGCATCACGCTGGTCTGCAAGGCTGTTAAACGCTCCATCCGTCATGGGGCAAGGTAAGTACAATATTTTTTGGGGTGCTATGTGGCAGTATACACAGGGGGATTGCTGTATAGCACTATATACACGGGGGGGATTGCTATGTAATGCTATATACACACACGGGGGCTGTGTGGCACTATATACACAAGAGAGGGGGCTGGGTGCCACTATATGCAAGGGGAGACTTTGTGGCACTATATACAGTGGGGCTTTGTGGCGCTTTATACAAGGGGGGCTGTGTAGAACCATATACAGGGGGTCTGTGTGGCAGTTTATACAAGGGGTGCTGGGTGGCAGTGTATACAAGGGGGGGCTGTGTGGCACTATTTACAAGAGGGAGAGGGCTGTGTGACGCTATCTACAGGGGGCTGTGTGTGATGCTATCCACAGGAGTGTGTGTGGGGCACTATCCACAGAGGGGGGTGTGGCACTCTACAGGTGGGACTGTGGCACTATCCATAGGTAGGGCTGTGTGTGATACTGTCTACAGGGGGATGTGTGTGGCACTATCTGCAGGGGGTCTGTGTGGCGCTATCTATAGGGACAGTGGTATAAGAGAGGAATTCTTTCATTGATGCCTATAATTAGTGTTTATAACTGTCTATTTTACTGGTTAACTTGTAATATTATAGTAAGTAAAAAAGTTATTAAAACTCAATTTTTTGTTTTACATAATGGGAGTGTTACATCGGGGGTTATTTCACATATCTAGCAGTTGTTGTTTAGTACATTTTTGGATAAATACCCCCTGATGGCTTCTAGAAAATGGGAAAGAGATATGGGTCCAATCTCTGAAGAACAATGGATAGATATTATGGATGCAGTTCCGAATATCTCTCTTAGTGAGGCTGGAAGCCTCTCCCAACTATATATTATCCATAGAGTATATAGGACTCCTAAATTTATTTTTCATATTGGGGTACGGAGTGATTCGAAATGTCCCAGATGCGCGGAAGAGGGGGCTGATCATATGCATATGTTGTGGTCCTGCCCACAGGTAACCACGTATTGGACGGATGTACTGAAGCTGATTCAGGATGCCTATGGACCTATGCTGCAGGGGACTCCTTTGGAGTGTGTTTTGGGGTGTATTATGGACACCCCGTTCTCTATCCTAGAGCGGGTAGCTATTTTTAAGTCTGCTATATATAGCTAGAAAACTAATTGCATTACATTGGATACGAGGCGCCCCGCCGACTAGGAGTGAATTTATTTCTAAAGCGAATAAAATGATCATATTGGAAAAGGCTGTCTACGCAAAGCGTAAAACGCTTAAAAAATGTGAATCTATATGGGGACCATGGGTAGGTGTAATGGAACCTTATAAAATATATTCAGGGACTCTGTATGATTGTTAATCTCTACACGGTATTGGGATTATATATATATATAGTTTTGGGATAAGGAGAAGGGGGGGACTAGAGAGGATTATATACTTGCCCTACTTCTGTTCTGTATTGTACATGCTTGTAGATAATCAAATTACCTGATATTAGAAATATGATTCATCCCATGTATCTTGTATTGGTGTTTAATGCACTGGATATCTGGAACAAGTTTTACCTCATATACTATGTAATTTGGTATTTTGTGATGGTGCCTGGGGGGGAGGGGTAGGGAAAGGGTTTGTTTAATGTGTCTTGTAATATATAATTTTGAAACTTCAATAAAAATTATCTGATTTAAAAAAAACAACTAAATTTAAAAAGTTTTCTTATTCTCTTCTTTAGTACGCTATATTATCGTTTACTGGGGGTTTTACTTTTGGTCATCAGATCGACCACCATTGATGGAGACTTTCCCTGCTTCCTAACTGCTCTGCTCTGGAGCTGCTTAGACTTGAGAGGGAATGTTGCCAATGACTGTCCTATATTTGTCTGGCCAGCAGCTACTCCGTTACGGCAGAGTAGCCCAGTGAGTTCACTTCCCCAGTGATGTTACAGTTTGCTCAGGCCAGATCCCGCTGGTCAACCAAAGACTGCAGTTCAAGCTATGGAGTTGGACATGCAAGACCTTCGCTTACGCCAGGATCAGCTTCTTCAAGCAGTTAATACCATTGCCACGTGCCCGGGCATTGCTCCTGTTACACCTCCGGCAACCCCAGAAGTAGCTGCTTCATCCACTCCTCAATCCATCACAGCTCCAGTCGGCTCCGGAGCTGGAATTTCATTGCCACTTCCACCTGGTTAGGATAGAGAAGCAAGAACCTGTCGAAGCTTTCTTAACCAATGCAAAATACATTTCAAACTGCCGGCATATCGGTTTCCATCAGATCAGGCCAAAGTAGTCTTCATTGTCTCCCTGTTGTCTGGCAGGGCCCTGGCATGGGCAAATCCTATCTGGGAATGTGAGGGATCGGAGTCGTCTAATCTGTATCTTTTCAGTCTTCGCAAATGGTCCCTTAGTCGTATCCTGTTCCCATGCCCTGCTACTTGGATCCCGCTCTGTTTGCTCTGGTGCCTCTTCTAGTGTTGGAGTTGTGTTGTGCCTGCTGTCATACACCACGTCCGGTGTCCTCTGCCACACTTGTTGTCGTATACCACGTCTGGGGTCATCTGGCATGCCTGTTGTCGTACACCACATCTGGTGTCATCTGCCACACCTGGTATCCACCACATTTGCCGCCATCTACATTCAAGTTCCATTTATGCCTAAGCTTCTGCTACTGTCTGGACTTTTACAGGTACTCTTGTGCTAGGACTTTGCATAGACTGTTGTTTGGCCAGCTGCTGCTACTCTACGGCGATGCGGCCTACTGGGTCAACATACCCACCGATTGTGATACCTGTCCTGTATTATACACTCTACAGATCAGTCATTCCCGCTGTAAAAAATTTTGCTCGCCCAACTGACATAAAATTCTCAACTGGGGTCATAACTCCATGTTGGCGGGTCACTCGGGCATTCACAAGACTCGGGACTTTATCTCTCACCACTATTGGTGGCCCACGTTGCCCAAAGATGTTATGGACTATATCTCATCTTGTACCAAGTGTGCTCAAAATAAAATGACTCACTCCAGGCCTGCAGGTTTACTCCAGCCCTTGCCAGTTCTGAACAGCCCTTAGCAACACATAGCCATGGACTTCATTACGGATCTTCCTCTCTCTGATGGATGCTCCACTATTTGGGTTGTTGTGGACAGTTTTTCCAAGATATCAAATTTTGTTCCTCTGTCTGGTCTTCCCTCAGCTCCTCGTCTGTCAAGTCTATTTGATCAACCTGTTTTCTGTCTGCATGGTTTTTCCTCTCCATATCGTGTCTGATCGGGGTGTGCAATTCACGTCCAAATTCTGGAGAACCCTGAGAAAACTTCTAGATGTGAAATAGGACTTTTCGTCTACATACCACCTGCAATCCAATGGCCAAGTTGAAAGAATTAACCAAGTGCTTGAAAATTATCTTCACCATTTTGTATCTGCTCAACACGACAACTTGGTACATCTCCTTCCATGGGCCGAATTCTCTTATAATAATTACAGTGAATCTACAACTACATCTCCATTTTTCATTGATCACAGCCAACATCTGCGTGTCCCTCTTCCTGTACCTGCTACATGTCAAGTGTCTGCAGCTAATGCTTCTTTTGGAAGTTTTCTCCAGATCTGACAGCAAACCAAGTCTGCGATCCTGCAGGCGGTGGATCGCATAATGAAGTATGCTGATAAGAAAAGAGGTTCAGTTCCTTCCCGGAGTTAAGGTCTGGTTATCTTTTAAGAATATACGCCTAAAAATTCCCCTCCTCTCCATTCATTTACACAGCAGCATCGCGTTCTTACTAGAACGCGATGTGCAGCCACATACACAGACATTAACGTTAATCGAGTGTCCTGATAATGAATATACATGACCTCCAGCCTGGACGTCATGTGTATTCAGAATGCTGACACTTCTGAATCTTTTCTGTGAGATTCCAGCAAGCCACGCATAATCTCGCGAGATGATGAGGTAAACGAGATTTTGTTTCCCTTGCTGGAAATCTCACAGAAAAGATTCAGAAGTGTCCGGATTCTGAATACACATGACGTCCTGGCTGGAGGTCATGTATATTCATTATCAGGACACTTGATAAACGCTAATGTCTGTGTATGTGGCTGCACATCGCGTTCTAGTAAGAACGCGATGCTGCTGTGTAAATGAATGGAGAGGAGTGCATGACGCTGATTGGTCAGCGTCATACGCTCCTCTGTACAACGCCCAATTGGTCGAAAGTAAAAACACGCCCGCTTGGGCATTAAGAAACTCATTATCATAAACCAAAATCGCTAATAAAGTGGTAAAAATAGATCGTGTTTTTAAATAAAAAGCATTACTGTCACCTACATTATAGCGCTCATCTCAATTTACTATGGTCCCGCCTCGCCGATCGCCGCTATTGGCTAGTCGGTGAGTAACTGACCAATAGCAGCGATCGGTCTCATTCAGCACAGCAGTGACCGTGCCCACGCGTTTATGAGCTGTGATTGCTGCTGTTTCTGACAGCAGGCTATCACAACATAATGGGCCGGGACCAGTTGCTATGGTCCCGCCTCGGCGATCACCGCTATTGGCTAGTTTAACTGACCAATAGCGGTGATCAGGGAATAAAGGCAAAAAAACGGGTGTCTTCCATGCGCTATTGATCGAGGTAGTCGACCATACCATCCAATTTATGTAAAGTCGGAAATAAGTCCGTGGTAAAAAGAATTTATTGGATATAACACAGTGATCGGTCTCTTCACTTCCTCTCCCTGACCTCACATCCTGCTGCAACCACCCTGAACGCCTCTGTTGGAGTTAGCGAGGCGTTCAGAGCAGTTGTGAGCACAGAGTCAGAAGAGAAAAGAAGTTAAAAAAGTGAAAAAAACGTTTTTGTTTTTTTTTGCTTTCCACCTCCCCATCCACTACCCACTCCTGTTCCCTTCCTCTTTGAGTTCCACCCACGTTTTTTGGTCAGTGATCTCCTATCACTGACCACTTTTCAGTCTTCATGACCAAATTTCTTGGTCCCTGGGGATTTTTTTTCCATTTTTTTCTATATAAAACATATAAAACAAAAAAATAAATATAGTTTAGCCAATTTTGACAATTTAACTGGTTAGTTTAGTATTAGGGCTAGTTAGTGTCAGAGAACCGTCAAAAAGCGTAGTTAGGTATATTGTCATGGAATTTAGCGTCAGGAATCGGTCACCGTAGTTAGGCTTAGCGTTAGGGATCCATCACTGTAGTTAGTTTTAGCGTCAGGGACTCGTCACCATAGTTAGAGTTAGTGTCAGGGAATTGTCGCCCTAGATAGCTTTAGTGTCAGGGAAGTCCACTTGCTCTCTAAAAACAAAACATGCATTTGTGCTAGTTGTGCTATCCTATTGCTCCCAGTTAGGGATTTCTTTTTTTGCTGTATATACATTTTGTCTTAGCACAACAAGCATGTCCCAACGGACATTTACTGCTGAAAAGGCGTATGCATTTCTGGCCTCCGACACAGACTCGTCGGATGGTGATACACTGTTTTATTTGTCTACCTCCTCATCCAGTGATGAAGAGGAGGGACCCCCTAGGAGACGCCCCAGGACCACCACCATAGTTGAAATCCCTGAGAGAAGTAACCCCACAACAAGTGATACCCCAGAGCGAAGTGACCCCTTTTGAACGCCCACACCAGACCATTGTGAACCCCAAATCCTTGAGTACACGGGCAGCCCAGGGAGCAAATTTAACATGGCAGTAGTCAGTGGGATGGACTTTTTCAAGCTCTTCTTCACTGATGACTTTATAGAGCTAATGGTCTCCCAGACTAATTTATTTGCCCAACAGTATATAACAAAGAACCCCACATCATTTTATGCCCAATTCCACAGGTGGACTCCTGTAGACGCAGCAGAATGGGGCAAGTTCTGGGGACTGCTCTTGAACATGGCGCTTCTGAAAAAGCCATCCATTAGAACCTACTGGAGCACGGACATCGTATACCACACCCCGATGTACCGTATGGCCATGTCCAGGATGCGTTATGAGGCAATACTTCGCTTCCTACATTATGCCGATAATGAGCAGTGCCCACCCCGAGATGACCCCAGTTTTGACCGTTTGTATAAACGGAGACCCCTATTAGACCGTTTCAGTGCCCGATTTTCCCAAGCATACACCCCCGAGAAGTGTATTTCTATTGATGAGTCCCTGGTACATTTTAAAGGGAGGCTTCAATTCCGCCAGTTCCTGCCGAGTAAGAGGGCAAGGTATGGCGTGAAGATGTATAAGCTGTGCGAGAGTGCAATAGGGTATACCTACAAATTTAGGATATATGAAGGGAAGGACAGCAGTATTCAGCCCCCAGAATGCCCCACCTTACTGGGAATTAACCCACAAATTGTGTGGGATTTGGTGCACCCACTGCTGGACCAGGGTTACCACCTCTATCTGGATAATTTTTATACCAGCGCCCCAATCTTCAAGTGCCTCGCTTCCAGAAGTACTGCGGCATGCAGCACTGCTAGAAAAAAATCTTAGAGGCCTCCCTAAAACACTGCTTGGGCAAACACTCAGAAGGGGTGAGAGCAGGGCACATTCTAGCAGCAACTTATTGTGTGTCAAGTACAAGGACAAGAGAGATGTCCTTGTATTGACAACAATACATGGCCACACCAGTACCCATGTACCAGTACGAGGTACCAGTACAGAGACCCCCAAACCACAATTGTACAATGCGTATGTACTACGCCGATGTGCAGGCCAGAGGGGAACTTTCCTTGAATTTCAAGAGGTGGTTATAAAGAACGTAGTCTTTAGGGACCAAGAATGGGGCACCCAGTTCTTCTCGAAGCGAGGTCACACGCATCGTACCAGGGAAACAGTTTCCAGGAGAAGTTCCCCAAACCGGTGGAAAGGGAAAGAGTCAAAAGAGGTCCAGAGTCTGCTATAAGAGGGGGATAAGGAAGGACACAATATACCAACGCGACACGTGTCCCGAAAAAACAGGCCTATGTATAAAAGATTGTTTTAAAATTTACCATACATCCCTTGATTTCTAATTTACCCTGATGCACTCCACACAGCTTATCCCCCTCATCTTTCCCCTCTGAGCCCTGCCGTGTGCCCAGGCAGCTAATAACAGCCACATGTAGGGTATTGCCGTACCCGTGAGAACCCACATTACAGCTTATGGGGTGTATATCTCCGGTGGCACATGCTGGGCACACTATATCGGACACTGACATGCTATACATATATATATATATATATATATATATATATAGCAAACATAAAATGGCGACAGCATCCTGCGACACTAATGCCACCTAAACCACTAAATATAAATAAATATGCACGAAAGCTAAATCTACTTACAAATAGGGAGGTTCTTAGTGCACATTTTGATCAAAAAGTGTTAGCCCACCTGCCACGACAAGGCGACCTCTGTAAGGTGGGAACCTACGCTGCACATACACCCAGAACTGGGACTAAGCCTACATATATACCTGGGGATGGTAGGATCCAGCATTGAACTGATTAAAATCACCCAGGGCAGAATGGGAGGAGTGCAAGAACAACAAGTGGAGGCAGTCACTAACCCCACATATATGGATCCCATAAAAACAACAAAAATTGAACAGCACAATCCAACTAAATGATACAAAATGTATGCAGGTGCAAGAACACCTATGACTGCAGATATACAGCAAACATAAAATGGCGACAGCACCCTGCGACACTAATGCCACCTATAATTGCAAATCTCACTCTGCACCATCTGCTGCACATTATCTTTTACACAGTACCTGTGGGGTCAAAATGCTTACTATACCTCTAGATGAATGTCTTAAAGGGTGTAGTTTTTAAAATGGGGTCACTTCTTGGGGGTTTCAACTGTACTGGTACCTCAGGGGCTTCTGCATACATGACTTAGCACCAGAAAAGCTCCAGTAGGCCAAATGGTGGTCCTTTCCTTCTGAGTCCTGCCGTGGGCCCAAACGACAGTTCATCACCACAAATGGGGTATTGCCGTACTAAGGACAAATTGGGCAACAAAATGGGGTATTTTGTTCCCTGTGAAAATAAGAAATTTTGATCAAAAATGACATCTTATTGGAAAAATTGACATTTTTTCAATTTCACAGCCCAATTCAAATAGGTGCTGTGAAAAAACAGTGCGGTCAAAATGATAACCATAAATGAATTCCTTGAGGGGTGTAGTTTCCAAAATGGGGTCACTTCTGGTGGGTTTCCATTGCTTTGATACCTCTGGGGCTCCGAAATTGGGGCACTTTTGGGGGACTCCTACTGATTTGGCACCTCAACACCTCTTCAAACCTGGCATGCTGCCAAAAATATATTCTAATAAAAAAGAGGCCTCAAAATGCACTAGGTGCTTCTTTGCTTCTAGGGCTTGTGTTTTAGTCTACGAGAACACTAGAGCCACATGTGGGACATTTCTAAAAACTGCAGAATCTGGACAATACATATTTAGTAGTATTTCTCTGGTAAAACCTTTTGTGTTACAGAATTTTTTTTTATAAAATTGAAATTAATAAAATTGAAATTCAGCAAGAAAAATGAAATTTGCAAATTTCACCTCCACTTTGCTTTTATTCCTGTGAAACGCCTGAAGGGTTAAAAAAAACTTTCTAAATGCTGTTTTGAATAATTTGAGGTGTCTAGTTTTTAAAATGGGGTGTTTTTCAGGGGGTTTTCTAATACATAGGCCCCTCAAAGCTACTTCAGAACTGAACAGGTACCTTAACCCCTACACGACCATCCCACGTAGATTAACGGGCTACAAAGCTAGTCGTTGTGCCTGCAGCCCGTTAATCCACGTGTGCTCCTAACAGAGCACACAAACGCTCCCCGCAGCCCGGCATCTCCCAGTACAGGCTGCTACTAGCTACTGGGGGAAAACATCGGGTCGGATCACAGCGGTGATCCGAACCGATTAACCCCTTAATTGCGGCAGTCAATAGTGACCGCCGCATTTAAGTTGTTATAGCAACATCCGCACCCCGATACGCGATTGCGGGGGCCGATTGTTGCGGGGGGGGGGGTGATTGCTATGGCAACCAGAAGCCTAACAAAGGCTTCCTATCTGCCATTACGTTAGCCGATTGGCTTGCTGTCAGTGAACAACTGACAGTTCTAATACATTGCACTACATGGGTAGTGCAATGTATTAGAACATCGAACAAACAGTTGGACCTTCAAGTCCCCTAGTGGGACTAAAGAAAAGTGTAAAAAAAGTCAAAATAAAAGTTGTAAAAATACAATAAAAGTTTCAAATAATAACACAATCGCCCTTTTTCCTTTATCAAGTCATTTATTATTGAAAAAAATAATAAAGCCATACATATTTGGTATCGCTGCGACCGTAACGACCTTAACTATAAAAATATTATGTTATTTATTCCGCACAGTGAACGCCGTAAAAAAAACCTAAAAAATACTGACATAATTGCTATTTTTTGGTCACTTTGTCTTCCAAAAACTGAAATAAAAAATGATCAAAAAGTCGCATGTATCCAAAAATGGTACCTATAAAAACTATAACTCGTCTCGCTAAAAATAAGCCCTCATACAGCTCCGTCAACGGAGGCACAGTTTTTTTTTATTTTTTATGCAATGCCGTAAATAGACTACGGCATCAGAATAAAGCCTGTTAGTGGCTGCCGTTAAACACCATCTATGAGTTGTCACTAATGGGTTAAAATCTGTGTAAACCTTTGAAAGTGATTTGTTTTTTTTTGTTTTTTTTAAATAAGAATGTCAGTCAGGGTGTTTGGTACAACTTTCAAATTAGTTTTTTATTAAAAATTCGTTATACTTTTTGAGATACAGCTGCTCTGTATCCTGTATACAGAGCAGCTGTATCGCTCGCTGACACGCAGGACTCGTTGACGCTGAACCCATCAGTCCCGCGGTCCTGACAGATTTAGGTCTTAGCGAACTATACAGCTGCTCTGTATACAGGATACAGAGCAGCTGTTTTTTTAAAATAATATTTAATAAAAACTATTTTGACAGTTGCACCAAACACACTGACTGACATTTTTCTTAAAAAAAAAAATTGCTTTCAAATGTGTCGGGGCCTTGTTCAAATTTATTTTATTCAATTAGCTTGGACCATATCTGCATTCAGCCAATTAAGTATATTAATTATTGTATTAACCCCTTAGTGGCCAGCCCATTTTAGGCCGTAATGACCAAGCTATTTTATTCGTTTTTCTATAGTCTCATTCAAAGAGCTATAACTTTTTTATTTTTTCATCTACATAGCTGTATGAGGACTTTTTTTTTGCGGGATTAGTTGTACTTTTTAATAGCACCATTTTATGGTACATATAATTTTTTTATTAACTTTTATTAACTTTTTTTGGGGGGATTATAAAACAAAACCACTGAAATTCCACCATTCTATGCATTTTTAAATTAACGCCGTTCACTGTGCGGCGTAAATAACATGTTACCTTTATTCTATGGGTCGGTGCGATTACGGCGATACCACATATGTAGAGGTTTTTTTATGTTTTACGACTTTTGCACAGTAAAAACACTTTTGATCTAAAATTTGTTTTTGCATCGTTGCTTTCCAAGAGCCGTAACTTTTTTATTTTTCCATCAATGTAGTGATTTTTTGGGCTTGTTTTCTGCGGGACGAGACGTAGTTTTGATTGGTACTGTTTTGGGGTGCATGGGACTTATTGATTCATTTTTATTATGACTTTTTGGGGGGGCAATGGAAAAAAATTGCAATTTCGCCATTGTTTTTTGCGTTTTTTTTTTTACGGTGTTCACCTTGTGGTTTAAATGACATATTAACTTTATTAATGGAGTCATTACGGTCGCGGCGATGCCATATATGTGTACTTTTATTTTATTTTTACACTTTTACTAAATAAAACCACTTTTTATGGAAAAAAATGGTTTTATTTATTTTTTTACTGTACTTTTTATTAATAATCTTTATTTCACATTGATTACTTCTTTTATTAGTCCCACTAGGGGACTTTACTGTGCGATCTTCAGATCGCTCCTATAATGCTTTGGTATACTTCGTATACCAGAGCATTATTGCCTGTCAGTGTAAATCTGACAGGCAATCTGTTAGGACGTGCCTCCGGCGCGTCCTAACAGGCATATGTCCAGGGCAGACCTGGGAGCTTTTATCAAGCCCCCGGCTGCCATGACAACCCATCGGAGACCCGTGATTGCATTCGCGGGCCGCCGATGGGTGACAGAAGGAGCTCACTCCCTCTGTAAACAGGGTTAAACGGCCGTGATCAAAGTAAACTTAGATCGCGGACGTTGGAGCAGGAGCTCAGCTGTCATCAGACAGCTGAGCCCCGGCTCCAGCCTGCACGGGAGACCCGTGCAGGACTTAGACTAGGCTCACGTGAAAAGGCGCCAGCCTAGCCTAAGGCCCCTTAGTGAAGAACGTTAAAAGGCGTATTGTTGGTCACTAAGGGGTTAATAACACTGGCACCACCTACATCACCTCCTCTTTCTTTTGTTGTATATACAGATCTAAAGAACCCATTTAGTAGCTCTGCCTTCTCTTGTTCCACCAAATGGAAGTGAACTGTTTGTTGTAGAGCAGTGGTTCCCAAAGTTTCTGAGGCTGGGACCTACTTTTGGCCGAGACTTTTTGCTTGGGACCCCCCACTACCGTACCTCACTACCCAGATTCATCTGATGTATGCTCCATTTCGAAAATAAGTCCCTGCAACATTGAAAACAACGATAATTGTGCGGGCTGTTGTATTCTGCTAAAGTGCGTCGCTGAGGCCCGATTATGGCTGCTGATGGTGGGTCATGTGACCCGACCTCACCATCAGAGACATAGCCAGGGGTTTAGCACAGGGGGTGTGAAACACATCTGAGTGGCTTCCAACCTAGTGGGCCCCCCGCACCATATAAGGACCCCTTAGTAGCCCCCACACAGTATAATGCCCCTATAGCTGCCACACACAGTGTTATGCCCCTATAGTGCCTCCCTACACAGTATAATACCCCTAAAGCTGCCCCCACACAGTATAATGTCCCCATAGCTGTCCCCACACAGCGTAATGATTCCTTAGTGCCCCTCACACTGTATAATGCCTCCTGGCAGTATAATGCCCCTATAGTTGCCCCAGCACAGGATAATGCCCCCCCCCCACAGTATGACCCTATAGCTAACCCCACACAGGATAATGCCCCTATAGTGCATCCCACACAGTATAATGTCCCTGTAGCTGCCCACACAGTATAATGCCCCTATAGTGCCACCCTACACAGTATGTTGTTTGTATAGCTGCCCACACAGGCTAATGCTCGTGTAGCTGCTCTCACACAGTATAATGCTCTTAAAGCTGCCCCACACAGAATATTGCCCCCATAGCTACCCCACACTGAGGACGCAGATACAGTTGAAAGCGGGACATTGGCGAGTGGCTCGTGACCCCCGGAGGTCTTCACACCACACCACAGGAGATTGCGACCGACTGTTTGGACAACACTGTTGTAGAGCATCCATTTTGTACAGAATTATCCTGCAATTGCACCCAAACAGCCTCTCGCTGTGCTTCACTGTGCCAGGGTGCTTTGGTATGACTCTTCTGTTTTACAATGTCTTCCCACCACTGTATATACAACATTTGTTCAAAGAATTCTTCCATTAGACCCATGGAAACTGTTTTTAATCAGCAATCAGTCTCGTTGTGTGTGTCTCTCCTTCTTTCATCAGCAAAAACAGTCTCTCACAAGTCAGGCTACTGACCCTTTAAATCAGTGTATGTCACTTTAAATTTGTTGCCAGCATCCTAAACACTATTTGTTGGCGAATAAATCACAAAAATTAGCTATATTAATTTAAAATCACTGAAAAAAGCCAAACTTACTCACAATGGCAGATACACACACCAATCTCCATGAGGATGCAGACAGACTACAATGCTACATAGAGGAAGATTGTTGGAGAGTAGAAATCTAGTAATAACAGACTCAAAACAGAGAGAGACAGTGGCACAATGTATAAAGCCTCAAAAGAGGGATTGCCTGTGTTTATTTTGCATCCAGATTAGTAAATACCCTTTTACATTTTAGACAAAAAACACACAAAAAAAAATCCTGCTCGTCTGAGCTCTAATTCATACAGACAGTGATCCTCGCTATACCAGTGACACTCTAATTGGCACTGGACACATAACGATGGCGCTCTACCCAGTATTTCACACTAATTCTTTCCTTAAGGCATTGCACACCTGGTGATGGATTGCACCCACTTTAAAAAAGGCCAGGCCTGTACTGCAGGATTTGGAGCCCACCCTTCTCACCCCACACCGGCAACCAGACTCTTGTCATAGGTCTTCCTGGGGAAATAGCCTGTAAGGCTGAGTTAACACGCGGCAGATACGTGGCGTAAAAGAACGCAGCGTATCCACGCTGTGCGCCGCAGGAAATTCCGAGTGAAAAAGCGCACCAAATTGTGGTGCAGTTTTTCGCCCATAATGTCCGCTGCAAAAAAACGGCAGTACTTACCCGGCCTGCTAGCAGGTCGGCCCCTTGGGATGACGTCTCATTCCAAGAGACCGCTGCAGCCGCGGTCACATGGGATGAAGCGTCCTCCCAGGAGGATGAAACACATACTCCTAGGTAAGTATAATATCTCTTTTATAATATCTCATTTGAGTTGCATTTTTGCGGCGGGATCGCTGTGAACCTGCTTCAAAAAAACGGGATTTAACTCCCCATTCAATTCAATGGGGAAATCCTGCAACAAAATAAGCAGTGTTTACGTAAATACAATTAACATGCTGCGGAATAAAACTGTGCACCGCAGCCCAATTTCTGAGCGTTTTTCCGCTACGTTTTTCCGCAGCGTGTTGATGAGATTTGTTTTATGTCATTCACTTTGCTGCTACTGTATTTGCTGCTGATTTTCTGTAACTAATTCTGTTGCGGAAAATCAGTATGTAGCGGGTGCAAAAAAGAGTCCTCCCAGATTCAGGCTACGAGTCCATGGATGTAATAAACAAAAATTAGAGGCATCACTCCAAGTAGTGAATAAATAAAGTGGTGTGTTTTATTCACCCAAGCAATGTTTCAATCCAACTTAATAGGATCTTTCTCAAGCAATGGGTGACATACAGGGTTGGGTATATATACCTCAAGGCTACAATGAATCAATCCGCATAATTAATTTAATAATAAATACAAAAAAGTGAAAAAAAATAAACGTGTTAACCAAATTCATAGTATAATTCATAATATTATATAAAGCACATATAATACAGATAAAGTGCAGTAAAAAAAAAGTGCCATAATAAAAATGGTATTAAAAGCATAGGAAAGTCGTCAGCTGTCTAGTATAACTCACTAAGTGCATATTAGCTGGAGTGCAAACACCACCTAATGGACACACGTCAGGCGGACTAACGTCATAACGGCGTCTCCACACCACTACTGCGCGTGTGGTAGATGAAGGGAAGTGTTACGCATGTAGTGTGCATGCGTCCAGCTCCCGCTTTCAGAATGTATAGATAAGCAGTCTGGCAAGGGAAGAAAGACAAGTGGTGAAAAAGATGGGTTTACCAGAACAAAAGAAAATAAATTAATGTAAAAAAGGCAGTGGAAACAGGGGGTGCCTTCTTGGAGATGGGCAACAGCAATAAATGCCTCCCTCTGGTGTATATATTATGGGAGATAACTTCCAGGCACCACCTAGTGGATTAAGGTTGCATAAAATGGTTAGACATATAAGTCATTAGACATATTAGCCATTAGATCGAGCCAGAGATCCCCATTCACACCTACGACCCAACACTTAGAAGGTACCACCCGGTGCATGGACCCCACATAGTGTGGAGCTCAGGAGTGATAAGCAGGATGGATGTCGCACACCTCATTGGATGAAAGCCTCCCTCCCACCAGGTACCCCATAACATAAAAGGTAAAGATGAGTTGCCAATAACATAGAAAGGTGTGTCCAATTTTGTAGAGGGGTACAAGCTCAAAATTTAGGTAGCTCCTATGAACAAATCAGGGTAATAGCGCAGGTCAGAGAGGATATCAAACATCACATATAAATTAAATAGATCCAGTACATAGATAGAAATGAGAATATAAGAATACTCAGACATACCTGTAAAGCTAGACATCAGCAAAATCGATAGGCAATGTGTGTCCACTATAGGTGATTCTTCTCCATCCAGCGAATTCAAACTTGGTCCACTTCATCTGCCACACGCGCATGCGCAGTTTTGGTGTAGGGATACCATTATGACGTTTGTCTGCCTGGCAACGTGTGTCCATTAGGTGGTGAGTGCACTCCAGCTCATATGCACTTAGTAAGTTATACTAGACAGCTTTTTTTTATTCTTTTATTACCTTTTGTATTTTAGCATTTTTTACTGCACTTTATCTGTATTGTACGCACTTTATATAATATTATGAATTATACTATGAATTTGGTTAACACATTTATTATAAGTATATATTGGACTCATATGTTTTTTACACTTTTTTGTATTTATTATTATATGAATTATGCTGATTTGATTCATTGTAACCTTGGGGTGTATATATATATATATATATATATATATATATATATATATATATATATTCAACCCTGTATGTTACACATTGCTTGAGAAAGATCCCATTGAGTTGGATTGAAACATTGCTTGGGTGAATAAAACACACCACTTTATTTATTCACTATTTGGAGTGCTGCCTCTCATTTTTGTTTTTTTAGATATAGATTTAGATATACAGTACCAGTGATAAGTTTGGACACACATTTTCATTCCATGGTTTTTCTTGTTTTTATTTTCTACATTGTATAATCATATTAAAGAATTGATAACGTTGAAAAACACATATGGAATTAAGTAGTAAACAAAAAAAGTGTTAAACAAACCAGAATATGTTTTATATTTTAGATTCTTCAAAGTAGCCCCCTTTTTGCTTTGATGAACACTTTTCACACTCTTGGCATTCTCTCAATCAGCTTTATGAGGTTACTACCTGGAATAGTTTGCCAACAGTCTTGAAGGAGCTCCCAGAGCACTTGTTGGCTGCTTTTAGTTCACTCTGCGGTTCAACTCAAACCTTCTCATTTGGGGTTAGGTTGGGTGATTGTGGAGGGATCGCTCCATCATTCTTCTTGGTAAAATGGCTCTTACATAGCCTAGAGGTGTGTTTGGGGTCATTGTCCTGTTGAAAATCATATGATGGTCCCACTAAGCGCAAGCCAGATGGGATGGTATGTCGTTGCGGAATGCTGTAGTAGTCATGCCGGTTAAGTGTTCCTTGAATAAATCACCAACAGTGTCACAAGTAATGCACGTGCACACCATCTCCTCCATTCTTCACGATGGGAACCACAACATGTAGAAACCACCCGCTCACCTTTTCTGTGTCCCACAGAGACGTAGCGGTGGGAACCAAAAATCTCATGGTGCAGGCTTTGAAGTTGAGCCCACACATTTAGCAGTGGGTATCAGCTGTATATTAGAGCTGACACTTTGATGTAACGGCTGGGATCGGAGCTAGTTCGGATTATGGCGGTTAAACTTCTTAGGTGTCGCGGTGATTAGCGGCTGTGGCATTTAAGTGGTTTGTAGCCCATCGGCTAAGGCAATTAGAGGCCTAACAATGGCTTACAGGTTTGCCATCTATGGAATTCTATTAGGCCCTTCAGAGGCATAGCCTAATATGGTTCCCGTCAGTGTAAAAATTTCAGTGATATACATTGCACTACATATGTAGTGCAACATATTATAACAGCGATTAGGCAGTTGGACCTTCAAGTACCCTAATGCGGCAAAAAAAGTTAAAAAAAAAAACACATGTTGACAAAAATAAAAAAAAATACGTTTCAAGATTAAAGACCAAAAATCACCTTTTAATTACTATAATATTTTTTTTTATTAATATACATAATTGGTATTTCTGTGTCCATAATGACCCGAACCATAAAACTATCATATGACGACGTTGACCGCCGTAAACATTTTTTTAACAAAAAACGATGCCAGAATTCCTGGTTTTTGGTCAATGAAGGGTGATCAAAAAGTTACATGTACACTAAAATAGTACCAAAAAACAACTACAGCCCGTCCTGCAAAAAAACAAACCCTCGCACAGCTTTTCAAAGGGAAAATTTAAATAGTTATGGCTCCAGATTGTTTTTTTAAAGGGGACTTTTTTGTGGAAAAGCTCTAAAACAAAAAAAATATATATACATTTGGTATACCTGTAATATTACTGACCTGCAGAATAAAGTTGACATGTCATTTTTTTTATAAAAGAAAATAAATTAAAAAAAAGAAAAAGATAAAAGACCATTTCAGACTTGCTATGTTGTCGTTTGTTACATCTGGGTACACAGACTGTGAGTATATGCTGTTGCCACTAGGAGACTTGACACTAAGAAATAAACAAGTCGTCCCTCCTACAGAGACACTAAGCTATTCAGTCTTCGCTTAGTGTACGTAGGAGGCAGACACTTCTCTTATGCAGCGGAGTCTCTACAAAAATTTTCCTTTTATTATATTTTTTTCATCAAGCAAGAAAATGGAACAGACCCCTTGACCTCATTTTAGAAACTGCACCCCTCACATTATTCAAAACTGCATTTACAAACTTTGTTAATCCTTTCGGTGTTCCATTTTTGTTTTTACGGATTTTCCATTTTATTCAATTTTTTCCTGCAACACAGCAATGGTTAACAGCAAAACAAACCTCAATATTTATTATCCTCATTCTGCCGTTTGTAGAAATATCCCATTTGTGGCCCTAGTGCGCCACTCTACTCAAATACAGTCCTCTGCAATGGAGGAGCACCTAGTGGATATTAGGGCCTTGATTTTATTATTGGATGTTTTTCAGGCACCATGTCACATTTGCAGAGCCTCTGAAGTACCAGTATAATGGAAACCCACAAATAGTGACCCCATTTTAGAAACTACACCCCTCAAGGAATTTGTCTAGGGGTGAAGTAAGCATTTGGACTCCATAGGTGTTTGATGGAAGTTACAGAAGGAACAATTTTATTTTTTCAAATAGAACGTCGCTTTATCCCCACATTTTTAATTTATACAATTTTTTATGCAATTTCTCTTTATCATTGAAATACCCCCTATGTGGTTGTAGATTGCTGTATGGGCACATGGCAGGGCTCAGGAGGCTTTGTAGCACAGATTTTTCTTGAATATTTTTCGAGCACCATGTTGTGTTTGCAGAGCCCCTGAGGTACCAGCACAGTTGAGACCCCCAATAAGTGAACCCATTTCAAAAACTACACCCTTTAAGGCATTTATCTAGGGTGTAGTGATCATTTTGACCCCACAGGAATTTTTACCAAATTTTACTCAAAGCATGAAAAATAGCAACTATTTCACAATGATTCCATTTCAGTGCCCAATATGTTGTGCCCAACTTGTGTTACTGGATACACTCCCACTATAAATTGATATGCGGGTTCTCCTGGGTACGGTAATACCCCACATGTGGCCATTATGTCTTTTTTGGGCACTCGGCAAAGCTCAGAAAGGAAATGGCACCGTGCCTACTTTAGTGATATTTACTAAATTGTAACATGAAACCATAGTCTCAGAGGTGTTGGAACATTAGAAGACCCAGAGTTTTTATTGAAATTTTCAACACAAAATTAACAGACCTTTGCTATCCAATGCATAAGATGTATAATACTTGCGTTATCAGACAAATATATTATACAGACATACAATACAAATAAATAATCCAGAAATAACACAGTACCTATGAAGTAAAACCTTACATTTGAAATAACACCGTACATATGAATCATTCCCTTACGTATGAAATACTCTCCTATCTCTCCTCTTGAATCATAGCGTATTAATCTATTTATTGCTATATTCTCCTCTTATTTGTATTTCCTCTTTAAGAAATAAAGTTATAGACGCTACTTAACCATGAATCCCATTCTGTCTCATATTTAGGAATTGAATGATTCTTATGTGCCATCATTTTCTCGTACGAGCATGTGCTGTTGACATGAGCTATAATTTCTGTTATTGAGGGGATTGTTGGAGTTTTCCAAAACCGGGTTATTGCTAGTTTGGTCGCAATAAAGATATGCGCAGCTATTATTCTAAATTCCCTCGGAATCTCTTTAATGTTTAAAAAAAGTAGTGCTAGTGAAGGGGAAGGAACTATTGTAATCCCTATGATGTCTGACAATAACTGGAATGAGGCCTTCCATATATTTGTGAGTAGTGAACAATTCCATAAAATATGTATCAAAGTTCCTCTACCTCCGCAGTTTCTCCAACAGTAGTGAGAAGCATTTGGGTATATGCGTTGAAGTTTATCTGGCGTGTAATACCAACGGAGTATCGTCTTCATCACTGATTCATAATGAAGAGTGCATTTCAAGTGCTTCGCTATAAAAGTAAGTGCACCATTCCACTCTTGCTCAGAATGTACACACATAAGTTCCCTCTCCCAGGCCATGAAAGATGAAGACTTTTCAAATGTGTTTTTAGATCCCAAGAGATCATACAAAGGCCGCAATCCTTTCAAATGCCTTCCAGTTTGAGCCCATAATCGGAAAATGTCCGCATTGGCTGTAACCTCAAACGGACACTCCGCTTGCATGAGATGTCTAATTCTCAGAAATTTGTAAAATTCCGTATTCGGGATACCAAATTTGGTATGTAAGGTATAAAATTGTACCAATTGGCTCTGCTCTATCAAAGATGACATCTGTGTCAGACCCTTTTTCTTCCAAGACCGGAGGTCTAAGTCAGGAATAAGGAACTCTAGAACGTCTACCGGTGAGATTGGGAGTATAGAGAATGAGGATGTACCGCTTAATGTGTGAAAGCTTGCCCAATTCTGTAAGGAAGTAGCTAGAAAATATGGCAGTTGAGAGTTATGGGTTTTAGTATGTAACTTTGCTATTAGAAGAGCTTTTAAATTGTTTATAGGGGATACTGATGTTTCAATGTGTACCCAATGTTTGGAGGTGTCACCCTCCCACCAATCTTGCAATTGGGATATCTGGGTAGCTAGATAATAATGTTGTATATTTGGTAAACTCAAGCCCCCATATTTTTTCCCTTTATTCAATAGCCTAGCTGCTATTTGCGGCCTACTCTTTTGCCAAAATACGCGTTTACCACTTTATTTGCTTTATTGAAAAAGGAAAAGGGCATTTTTATCGGCAATGTCCGGAACAGGTATAGTAATTTCGGAAGTACTAACATTTTAAAAGCTGCTATGCGACCTATCCACGAGACTTCATGTGTAGCCAATTGTTTCAGCTCTAACTCTATTTGGGATAGCATAGTATAATAATTGGTTTGATATAACTGCAATATTTTAGGAGTGATATTTACCCCCAGGTACTTTATGTGTGATTGTTGCCAATCCAACTGGAATTCCCCTCTCATATATTCGCTGTCCGACGATGAGCAGTTCAAGGGTAGAGCTTGGGATTTTCCCATGTTAACTTTGTAAAACGCTATCTGTCCAAATTTCTGAATGATCTGAAATGCAGCTGATAATGAAGTTTCTGGTTTTTCTAAGGTTAATATTATGTCATCTGCGTATAAGGATATGCAATGATCGCGTCCTCCTATTTTTATCCCTTGAATCTCTTGGTGTTGTCTAATAGCTTGAGCTAATGGTTCTATGGATAGGACAAAAATCAGAGGTGACAATGGACATCCTTGCCTTGTCCCATTTGTTATCTCAAAATCTTTGGATAATGCACCATTGACGAAAACTCTCGCCGACGGAACAGTATATAGAGCTTTGATTGCATTTGTAATAGAACCTTCAAATCCCATCTCCTCTAAGACCGCAAAGACAAATGACCAATTAACCCTGTCAAAGGCTTTTTCTGCGTCTAGAGTTACCATAACTGCTTTAGTCCCTTTCCTGTCTACATAATCTAAAATATTAAGAACCCTCCTAGTGTTTTCCGTGGCCTGCCTACCCTTAACAAAACCAACCTAGTCCCTGTTGACCAAAAATGGGATCACGTCTGTCAAGCGGTTTGCTAAAACTTTGGCGCAGATTTTTAAATCAGAATTAAGGAGGGATATGGGCCTAAAGTTTTGCGGTGAATCAGGTGTTTTCCCTGGTTTCGGGAGTGTCACTATCACTGCACTCAGCATTTCTTTCGGAAAAGAACCTTTCATTATTGCGTGTTTCAGGATTTCAAACAGGTGAGGGAGGAGAGCTTCTTAAAAAGTTTTATAATAGGCTCCAGACAAGCCATCAGGACCAGGAGCTTTATGAAGCGGGAGAGCCCTGATTATTTTGGAGACCTCTGTCTCTGACAAGGGGAGGTTGAGATCTTCTAATTGATGGGGTGATAAACGTGGGAGTTTTAGGTCAGTCAAGAAATCTTTGACGACTTGTTGGGTTGGTTGTGGATTAGTTGTATGGGATTGTAAATTATATAGGGATTCGTAGTATTCCTTAAATTTCTGTGCTATATCTTCCTTTGAGTATGTTTTGGTATTACCCAGGGGATCTTTTAGAAATGGTATCTTACTTTTCACCGCCCTAGCTTTTAATCTATGCGCCAGAAGCTTACTAGCTTTATTATCCTGAGAGTAGTATTGTGCTTTAATGGATTGCAGGTTTTTTAAATATTTATACATTAAGCAATCCTTTAATTTAATCCGCAGATTTCTTATCTTTTCAGTCTTAGCTTGGGATACGTTCACTTTGTTCAGAGCTTCTACTTGACGCAATTGTGCTAATGTTTCATCAAATTGACTCTCCCTTTCCTTCTTTGCTCTATGTCCCCACTTTATAAAAAGACCTCTAATAAACGCCTTGTGTGCGTTCTACAGAACAAAAGGGTCACTTACAGAATTAACATTCAGCAGAAAATATTCCTCTATACCCTTCCGCAATTCTTCTTTATACTTAGGGTGAGACATCAAATATGCATTATTTCTCCATAAAAAAATGAGAAGTTGTGTTATGAACATCCTTAACACACATAGTAATAGCTGCATGATCTGACCATTTAATCAGTTCAATAGAAGATTTTTCCACTTTTTGTATCAGAGAGCGACCCACTAGAAATAAATCTATACGTAAATAAGACTTATGCACTTGAGAATAAAAGGAATAATCCCTTTCTGTGTCGTGTTGAATACGCCATATGTCATATATATCTTCCCGGAGTAGGACAGATGCTAAGGATTGATAGTGGGTTTTATGGTCACTCGTGGAGTCCATTGTGGGGTCATGAATGGTATTGAAGTCCCCACATACCACTAGTTCTCCTCGTCTAACCTTATTGATCTTGCAAAATAATTTGTTAATGAAGCGAATTTAGTATGTATTTGGAGCATATGCAACCACTATTGTAAATAACACATTGTTGAGCTCTCCTATCTGGATAATGTATCTCCCTCCTGGATCTGCAAAAGTCGATATTGGATTAAAAGCAACTGTGTTTCTTATTGCTAATAGTACCCCTCTCTGTTTTTTAGTGTAATGAGAAAGGATAATGTTAGGGAATTGGGCGTGTTTTATTCTATGAGCATCCTGTTCTAGTATGTGAGTCTCTTGTGCACAGAGTATATCCCCTTTCAGGGACAGAGCTTCTTTCCACATAAACGCTCTTTTGTGGGGGCTGTTCAAGCCTTTCACATTTATAGAGACAAACGTAACCATTACAATATAGTGGAGAAAAGAGAGTATGGGCGTGAGGTATCTTGAGATATCTGGTATGCTTATCCGATCGGAGGAGAGCTGTGTATGCTCCCAGACCCGCAAAAGGTGACATTATATTTCTCCGTTTAGGTAGAGATATATCTATTGTGTTATCCTCTAATTTCTTCAATTCACTATTCAAAAGACATAGGTAACAAACCAACATAATTGGGTGCCTCATGACCCAGGTAGAGTCGCACCAACCACACAAACATTTTAAACACATATACAGCTGAGTAAGCTGTTGATGTATACCGGGACAATTTTCTCAGGGCTCGAATCCCAGAGACATGCCAGGACTCCAAACGGCAACTGTGTCACGCTGTATTGGTGACTCTTTAGCGAGGAAGTCTCTTCCGAGGTGGCACCACTTGCCAATCTTGCCCTATGCGATTATGTGTCCGCTCTTGTTCCTCCATCATCTCCGGACAAGGAAGATTCCTGGAATGTAAGAACTTTCTTCCCTCTACCAGATTTGAGATAACATGAAATGTTCCATTATGGCGTATCAGAATTTTAACAGGGAAGCCCCATCTATAAGCGATGTTATGATCTCGTAGAATTGCCGTTATCGGTGACAAGCTTTTACGCATGCGAAGGGTTGCTAAAGATAGATCCGCATACAGTTTGATATGCTGATAAGGCGCTGGTATATCTCCCATCAACCGTACCGCTGCCATCAACGCGTCTTTGACGTGATAGTAATGAATCCTGATAAGGACGTCTCTCGGTAAGGTTTCCGGTAAGTGTTTCGGCTTTGGCACTCTGTGTGCCCTGTCAATTATGATGTCAGTAGCTGAGCTTGTTGGTAGTAATGCCATCATAAGTGCTTGCACATATTTGATGAGATCTACAGTTTGAATGTCCTCCGATACTCCTCTGATCTTCACATTGTTCCGTCTAGAACGATCTTCAAGGTCTATGACTTTAGCTTGTAAGCTTTCAACTTCTGCCACCATGTCTGAGTGTGAGTCTACTAAGTTGTTATGAGACGTTGCAAACTCTCCCATTTTGTGTTCCATATGGTGTGTTCGCTGACCCAGTCCCTGTAATGTAGCAGTAATGGGGGCTAGTAAGGCAGTGAATTCTGAATGTATGGAGGTGCTAAACGCCGTCAGCATCTCCTTCATCAGAGTACCCGATGCTGGACTATCATTGGTGGGAATGTCCTTGAATGATTTTATCCCCGAAGCTGGACCCCGGGAGTGAGAGTCTCTCTCTCTTACCTCGGTGTCCCGTCCTGACTGCACCTGTAACTTGAGGCGCTGCTTCTCAGGGCTGAGTGAAGGGGATGATGGCGTCGACCTCGTGGCGCCCTCGTCACTAACCTCCTCCAGGGACTCCACTGCCAGAGGACTATATCGGGATCCCGGAATCATCTTTTGCATCGACCTCCTGGATTCCGTTGAGGTAAGTGTGGATCTTCTCATATCCTGGGAAGAGCTGGCGGAGTGGGGTGAAGCTGGTTTTCCCGGGCTTGAAGAAGAAGGACATGAGGTGAGGCCAGCAGCCCCGTCGTCTCCTTCCCGGTCTTTCTCAAAGTAGAAGTCCAATTTGCCTTGTTGTTTAAGGCTTCTCTTGCCCCTTGTCATCATGAGTGGTTATGACCACTTTTCGGGCTTCCAAATCACTTTTAGTAGAGCCTAGCTTTGAAAGTAGCTTTGATGTTGCCGGAGCTCCGGATTCAAGCTGCCATGTCTCTCGGCTGCCAAGCCACGCCCCCACCCTGTGCGTTTTTTAAAAAAAAATGTGGAAACATTTTTTGTGTTGTGATGTTGTGTAAGAATTTAGTCATACAAATTAGTGTGAACAAATTAGGATTATGTGAAAAAATGTCAATCAATTTTCATGGACAAATTAGGACAAAAATTGTGGGTAATTTAGTTTGTGATGCACCAAAACTTATGGCACAGCAATTAGGTGGTATAACTTGGCATGCAGCAATTAGGAGTAAAACTTATTTTGCAGCAATTAGGTGGTATTACGTAGCATGCACCTTTTAGGGGTAAAACCTATGGAGCATCAATTAGATGGTATAACTCAGTGTACACCAATTAGGAGTGAAACTTATGGTGCAGCAATTCGGTGGCATAACTTGGCATGCACCAATTAGGAGTTTAACTTATTGCGCAGCAATTAGGTGGTATTACTTAGCATTCACCTTTTAGGAGTAAAACCTATGGAGCAGCAATTAGGTAGTATAACTTAGTGTGCACCAATTAGGAGTGAAGCTTATGGCGCAGCAATTAGGTGGTTTAAACTGTCATGTACCAACTAGGAGTAAAACGTATGGCGCTGCAATTAGGTAGTATAACTTGGCATGTACCAAGTGGGAGTAAAACTTATGGTGCAGCAATTTGGTAGTATAATTTAGTGTGCAGCAATTTGAAGTAAAACTTATACCACCTAAATGCTGGGCCATAAATATTACCCCTAATTGGTGCACACCTAGTTATGGCGCGGCAATTATGTGGCACACACCAATTAGGAGTAAAACTTATACCACCTAATTTCTGTGCCATAAGTTTTACTGCTAATTGGTGCATGACAAGTTATACCACCTGGACCATAACTTGGCATTCATCAATTAGGAGTAAAAGTTATGGCGCCGCAATCGGGGGATATAATTTTTCATCCACGAATTAGGAGGAAAAGTATAGCGTAGCAATCAGGTGGCATAACGTGTCATGTGCCAACTAGGAGTTAAATTGTTGGTGGTGGAGATCAAAGGACCAGCACCTAGGAGGATGGGGGGCACAGATGGGGTGATGCAGGGGTTAATCACCCTGTTTGGGGGTGATCAAGGGGTTAATTAGTTGTTTTTAGGGCCTAATTCTTCTCGTTTCACAATGAAGCTCTCCCTCTTTCTCACTGAAATGAGGTGGTTAGAGTACAGGCTTTAGGTAAAAAAAAAAACGCCCCATACGTGTCATAATGCTAAGTGTCAGTTACATTGACTGACCAATCACAGCGATCGCCGGGTGGGATCCACCATGATTGACACAGTCAGCATCCCAACCACCTTTTGTAGTAATGGGCTGCTGTCGGTGATAGCAGCCGTCACAACTGTGTCATTTGACATGGTGGCGGTTTAAAGCCATGACATAATAGTACGTACGTGTCATGCCGTACTATTATTTCATAGTGCAACAAGGGATTAAAAGCCAAATGGCACTCCCTCCCTTCTGAGCTTTACAGTGTGCCCTGTGTCAAGTTGGGTATGTGGACTCACTGGGCCGTATCACCTTAACGGTATGGCAGCTGTCCAACAGGACACAGGTCACAGTATATAGTTCATATAGGTGTACCTGTGGTAGCTCAGACAGTAGCACGACAGTCTCGACTGGGAGTAGGCAGAAAGCAGGCACCAGGCGTGGTGTAGCAGGACAGGCGTGGTACTCAGCGCAGCACGACTCCAACTCAATACAGCACTTGAACCAGGATAGCACAGGATACAGATTACAGGTAGCAGGAACGGGAAACATTGGTAAATGGAAAACACTTAGGAGATCATTTGCAAAGACAGACTAGGGTAACGACAACAAAGCTCAGGCAATGCAGGGAGGGGCAGAGCTCTTCTAATAGTCCAGGGTAATCTAGGAGGAATTGGCTCAATCTCACACATGTGTACACTCTGGCTCCTTAAGACTGAACTGAGCTCGCGAGCGGATCCTAGTGGTGGTTGCGGAACAGGACGGCCGCATTAGCAGACATCTCTGGAGAAAAGGGCGTCGACAGGATGGGAGGAGTTTCTGGTCAGCGACCACAGACGTTACGGTATCCCCCCTCTTACGCCCCCTCCTCTTGGGACCAGAACACAAAATAAACTTCTTAATGAGGATAGGAGCATTGAGATTGTCCTCTGGCTCCCAGGACCTCTCTTCTGGACCAAACCCCCTCCAATCTACTAAATAAAAGGTTCTTCTTCTTTTTGGTGTGTAGTATCTCCTTAACCTCAAAAGTATCTGATGAACCGCTGGGAGCCACTGCAGGACTAGGAATCTTGGAGTAGCGGTTCGCGACCACAGGTTTCAGAAGGGAGACATGGAAGGAGTTGGGGATCTTGAGGGTAGGAGGCAGCCAAAGCTTGTAAGAGACGGGGTTGATTTGTTGCAAAATCTCAAAGGGTCTGATGAACCTGGGAGAAAACTTGTACGATGGCTACATCAGCCGGATACTCTTAGAGGACAGCCAAACCTTAGTGCCTGGAAGAAACTGGGGAGGCTCTTGTCTTCTTGTGTCTACCATTCTTTTCATGCGATCTTTGTGGATGTTGGCCGTAGACAATGAAGAATGGGCTGGAGGCGGTGGACTCGCTAGTGTCGTTGTTGTAGGAGAACTCAGCCCAAGGTAGCAGCGTCACCCAGTCATCATGTTGCCTGGAGATAGATTATGGAGAACTATCTACGACACTTTGATTTATTCTCTTGACTTGACCATTGGACTGGGGATGGTAGGCTAAGGAAAAGTCCAACTTCACACGAGGAGTCCGCAGAGGGCTCTCCAGAACTTTGAGGTGAACTGAACCCCCCGATCTGACACAATATGCAGAGGCAAGCCGTTGAGACGGAAGATGTGTTGGATGAAGAGATTGGCCAGTCGGGAAGCAGAAGGTAGGCAGGTCAGTGGAACAAAATGAGCCATCTTGGAGAATCGGTCCACCACCACCCAGACTGTACTGCAACCAGCAGAGGGAGGCAGGTCTGTGACAAAGTCCATAGCAATATGTTGCCAGGGGGCATCGGGCACAGGCAGCGGCTGGAGCAAGCCAGCCGGTTTGGAGTGGGTAACTTTATTTGCTGCGCACACTATTAAGGAAGAGACAAAGTCTGTGATGTCTGGGAACCACCAGAACTGACGAGCAATCAGGTCTTGGGTCTTACGGGCACCCGCGTGACCTGCTAGTTTGGAACTGTGTCCCTAGCGGAGGATTCTTCTGTCTGCCGGACGCACAAAAGTCCTCCCCGGGGGAATGTCTCTAACTTGCAGAGGGTTGACTGGGATGATGCAGGATGGATCACTAATATTCTATCGAGACTGCATAGTGTTCTCTGTCTGGAATGACCTGGACAAGGCATCGGACCTCACATTCTTGTCGGCCGGACGGTAGTGGAGCTCAAACTGGAACCGGCCAAAGAACAGCGACCACCTGCCTGAGGGGGATTCAGTCGTTGGGCCGTTTGGGGATAGGTGAGGTTCTTGTGGTCCGTGAATATCTTGATTGGATGAACTGTGCCCTCTAGTAGATGTCTCCACTCCTCCAGAGCCAATTTGATGGCCAGTAGCTCCCGATCCCCAATCGAGTAGTTGCGTTCTGCGGAAGAAAAGTCTTGCCCTTGGAACCTCTCTAGTACAGGAGTGCACCAGCACCGACAGAGGAGGCATCCCCCTCAACGAGAACTGTCAAGAATACATCTGGATGATGGAGGATAAAGGCTGATGTGAAGGCACTCTTCAGGCTATTAAATGCGGATTCCGCCTCAGGAGTCCACACCTTGGCGTTCATGCCTTTCTTGGTGAGGGTAGAGATAGGAGATGTCAGTGAGAAGTTTGGAATGAACTGTCTGTAGAAATTGGCGAATCCCAGGAAAAGTAGTATGGACCTCCAAGCCTTGAGGGCCTGGCCATTCCAGGATGGCCTTTACCTTCTCAGGATCCATCTTGAGGCCTTGATCTGGGATTATGTAGCCTTTCCTGGGTAGAGCATCTTTCTCAAACACGCACTTCTCCAACTTGACGTACAGGCAATTCTCCCTCAACCGCAGCAAAACTTGACGGACATGTCTCTGATGAGTCATTGGATCTGGAGAAAAAATCAAGATGTCATCAAGATAGACCACAATACAAACATAGAGGAGGTCACGGAAGATGTAATTAACAAACTCTTAAAAGACCGCTGGAGCATTACACAGGCCGAAGGGCATTACTATATATTCATAGTGTCCGCTACGGGTGTTAAATGCAGGTCTAGCTCTAAAAAAAACTTGGCTCCTCATATACAATCAAACAGTTCAGAAATCAATGGCAACATATACAGTGAAGGAAATAAGAATTTGATCCCTTGCTGATTTTGTAAGTTTGCCCACTGTCAAAGTTATGAACAGTCTAGAATTTTTAGGCTACTTTAATTTTACCAGTGAGAGATCGATTATATTAAATAAAAAACAGAAAATCACATAGTCAAAATTATATTTATTTATTTGCATTGTGCACAGAGAAATAAGTATTTGATCCCCTACCAACCATTAAGAGTTCAGCCTCCTCCAGACCAGTTACACGCTCCAAATCAACTTGGTGCCTGCATTAAAGACAGCTGTCTTAAATGGTCACCTGTATAAAAGACTCCTGTCCACAGACTCAATTAATCAGTCTGACTCTAACCTCTACAACATGGGCAAGACCAAAGAGCTTTCTAAGGATGTCAGGGACAAGATCATAGACCTGCACAAGGCTGGAATGGGCTACAAAACCATAAGTAAGACGCTGGGTGAGAAGGAGACAACTGTTGGTGCAATAGTAAGAAAATGGAAGACATACAAAATGACTGTCAATCGACATCGATCTGGGGCTCCATGCAAAATTTCACCTCGTGGGGTATCCTTGATCCTGAGGAAGGTGAGAGCTCAGCCGAAAACTACACGGGGGAACTTGTTAATGATCTCAAGGCAGCTGGGACCACAGTCACCAAGAATACCATTGGTAACACATTATGCCGTAATGGATTAAAATCCTGCAGTGCCCGCAAGGTCCCCCTGCTCAAGAAGGCACATGTACAGGCCCGTCTGAAGTTTGCAAATGAACATCTGGATGATTCTGAGAGTGATTGGGAGAAGGTGCTGTGGTCAGATGAGACTAAAATTGAGCTCTTTGGCATTAACTCAACTCGCCGTGTTTGGAGGAAGAGAAATGCTGCCTATGACCCAAAGAACACCGTCCCCACTGTCAAGCATGGAGGTGGAAACATTATGTTTTGGGGGTGTTTCTCTGCTAAGGGCACAGGACTACTTCACCGCATCAATGGGAGAATGGATGGAGCCATGTACCGTCAAATCCTGAGTGACAACCTCCTTCCCTCCACCAGGACATTAAAAATGGCTCGTGGCTGGGTCTTCCAGCACGACAATGACCCGAAACATACAGCCAAGGCAACAAAGGAGTAGCTCAAAAAGAAGCCCATTAAAGAGGCTCTGTCACCAGATTTTGCAACCCCTATCTGCTATTGCAGCAGATAGGCGCTGCAATGTAGATTACAGTAACGTTTTTATTTTTAAAAAAACGAGCATTTTTGGCCAAGTTATGACCATTTTTGTAGTTATGCAAATGAGGCTTGCAAAAGTCCAAGTGGGTGTGTTTTAAAGGAAAAGTCCAAGTGGGCGTGTATTATGTGCGTACATCGGGGCGTTTTTAATACTTGTACTAGCTGGGCGCTGTGAAGAGAAGTAACATCCTCTTCTCTTGAGAACGCCCAGCTTCTGACAGTGCAGACCTGTGACGTCACTCACAGGTCCTGCATCGTGACGGCCACATCGGCACCAGAGGCTACAGTTGATTCTGCAGCAGCATCAGCGTTTGCAGGTAAGATCGACTTACCTGCAAACGCTGATGCTGCTGCAGAATCAACTGTAGCCTCTGGTGCCGATGTGGCCGTCACGATGCAGGACCTGTGAGTGACGTCACAGGTCTGCACTGTCAGAAGCTGGGCGTTCTGAAGAGAAGAGGATGTTACTTCTCTTCACAGCGCCCAGCTAGTACAAGTATTAAAAACGCCCCGATGTACGCACATAATACACGCCCACTTGGACTTTTACTTTTAAACACACCCACTTGGACTTTTGCAAGCCTCATTTGCATAACTACAAAAATGGTCATAACTTGGCCAAAAATGCTCGTTTTTTAAAAATAAAAACGTTACTGTAATCTACATTGCAGCGCCGATCTGCTGCAATAGCAGATAGGGGTTGCAAAATCTGGTGACAGAGCCTCTTTAAGGTCATGGAGTGGCCTAGCCAGTCTCCAGACCTTAATCCCATCGAAATCTTATGGAGGGAGCTGAAGATCCGAGTTGCCAAGCAACAGCCTTGAAATCTTAATGATTTACAGATGATCTGCAAAGAGGAGTGGGCCAAAATTCCATCTAACATGTGTGCAAACCTCATCATCAACTACAAGAAACGTCTGACTGCTGTGCTTGACAACA
Source organism: Rhinoderma darwinii (assembly GCF_050947455.1). NCBI lineage: Eukaryota > Metazoa > Chordata > Amphibia > Anura > Rhinodermatidae > Rhinoderma > Rhinoderma darwinii. The sequence continues at coordinate 310,282,169 of NC_134688.1, forward strand.
AGGGTTTTGCCACCAAGTATTAAGTCTTGTTTGCCAAAGGGATCAAATACTTATTTCTCTGTGCACAATGCAAATAAATATATATAATTTTGACTGTGATTTTTTTTTTTATTTTTTTTTATATATAATCTATCACTGGTAAAATTAACCTAGCCTAAAAATTCTAGAATGTTCATGTCTTTGACAGTGGGTAAATTTACAAAATCAGCAAGGAATCAAATACTTATTTCCTTCACTGTATCTATTTTTTACCGTGATCTGGTTGAGACCCCGGTAGTCTTGACAAAGTAGAACCCGGCTCCTGCCGGGGAGGAAGACTTCCGTATGAAGATCCTCTCCAAGTTCTCCTTAACATAGGCGGACATGGACTGAGTCTCTCGCAAGGAGAGAGTATATACCCTACCACGGCGGAGGGATGCATCAGGAATCCGCTCGATAGGACAGTCATACGCCCAGTGTGGGGGCAGCGTCTCCGCCTCTTTCTTGCTGAAGACATCCGAGGACGCAGAATAATTACAAGGCAATCCTGCCAAGGACTGAGGAAGAGGAGGCTGAGCCGGATGAACCTGTACCAGGCAGCAGTTGAGACACTCGGGACCCCACTGGAGAACCTCTCCAGAATTCCAGGACTGGGGCATGTAGTCTGAGCCAGGGCAGGCCCAGCAGCACAGGACAAAGAACGAGAGCAGCTCGAAATGGAGGTCTCCCACTTGGAGCCTCAGCGGCTTGGTCACAGCTACAACCGGGTCTGGCCGAGGTAGTCCATTCACAGATGCAACCATCGAAGGCCTCTCCAGAGGGGTTGTGGGCAACTGGAGAAGATCCACCAGGTCTCTCTGAATGAAGGTTTCTGCGGATTCAGAGTCCAGAAAAGCAGCGACCCGGTGCGTTCTTTCGCCGGACATTATGGTCACGGGAATGGACAATTTAGAAAAAAGACCCTCTTCACCCAGGGTTGAATCTCCACCCAACCCTAGTCTCTGGGGCTTTTGGGGGCACAGATGCACAAGATGGTCTCCGAGGCCGCAATACAGACAGTCCCGAAGTGCATCTGCAATGTCTCTCCAGGGTAGACCGCTTTAGATGGTCCATCTTCAAAGACTCCTTTGGAGAAACAGCTGATGAGGAGAGTAGGGGTTGCTGCAAAGTAGTAACCATGCTAGGGAGTACTCCCTCCCGGCGAGCCTCTTGGAACCGTTCTCGGATCCTTATATCAATCGGGCGGCAAGAAGGATGAGGTCATCCACGGTAGACGACAGATCTCGTGCGGGAAGTTCGTCCTTAATTACAGGAGACAGTCCCTGCCAGAATGCAGCCACCAGGGCTTCATTGTTCCACAACAATTCTCCCGCCAGGGTGCGGAAGTGGATGGCGTACTCGCCCACGGAAGTGTATCCCTGGCGTAGGTTCAGCAAGGAAGCGGCTGCCAGCGAGACTCGTCCAGGCTCCTCAAACACCGTGCAAAATGTCTGTAGGAACCCCTGGAAGTCACGGGTCTCTGGTCCTTGTCTCTCCCAGATAGGGTTCGCCCATGCAAGGGCCCTGCGTGTGAGGAGAGAGACGATGAAAGCGACCCTTGCGCCATCAGTCGAAAATGCCCTTGCATTCAGGCTAAAGGGGATCTGGCACTGCTTCAAAAATCCACGGCAGGTATTCGCGTCTCCATCATAGCGATAAGGCAGCGGCAAAGAAAATTGGGGATCAGCTCTGCGAGGAGGTGTAGTCGGAGGATCTGTACTGCCAGGAGGTGTAGTAGGATGAATGGCAGCTTGCACATCCAGCCGATGTGCAATAATGTTCAATGCCTGGAGTAGTTGGTCCTGTCAAAACCGACGGTCTAGCATATCCGCCCGCATCTCTTGTGACGTCATCATGGTCTTGGATTGACCAGCGGGGTCCATGGTCTGAGCTTACTGTCACGGGTACGTGGACTCACTGGGCTGTATCGCCTTAACGGTATGACAGCTGGCCAACAGGACACAGGTCACAGTCTATAGTTCGTATAGGTGTACCTGTGGTAGCTCAGACAGTAGCAAGTTAGGCTCGGCTGGGACTAGGCAGCAGGCAGGCTCCAGACGTGGTGTAGCAGGACAGGCATGGTACTCAGCGCAGCACGACTCTAACTCAATACGGCACTTGGACCAGGATAGCACAGGTTACAGGTAGCAGGAACGGGAAACACTGGGAACTGAAAAACACTTAGGAGACCATTTGCAAAGACAGACTAGGGTACCGACAACAAAGCTCAGGCAATGCAGGGAGAGGCAGAGCCCTTCTTATAGTCCAGGGTGATCTGTGAGCAATCAGCTCAATCTCACACATGTGTGCGCTCTGGTTCCTTAAGACTGGACTGAGCCCGCGAACGCACCCTAGTGGTGGTTGCGGAACAGGACGGCCGCATGTGCAGACATCTCTGGAGAGAAGGGCGTCGACAGGATGGGAGGAGTTCGTGGTCAGCGACCACGGACGTTACATCCAGACAGCAGTTTACGTCCACATATAGTGTCCCGCCTAACAATTTATGTTAATAAGGTTGTGTCTCCAGTGGCAAAATCTGGTCACAACATATTGTGCACTGAAATGGCATATCAGTGGAAAGATTTCAATTTTCAATTTGCACCATCCGCTGCTCATTAATTTCTGGTAAAAAAAACACCCGTGTCATCAAAATGCTCACTACACACCTCGATAAATGCCTTGAGGTGTTTCCACTGTACTGGTTTCTCAGAGCAATGTAACATGGTGCCCAAATACCAGTCCAGCAAAATCTGCGCTACAAAACCAAATGGTGCTTCATCTTTTTTTTAACCCTATAATGTCTATATGCACTAACAGCCGTTATGGCCACATATGGGGTTTTTGCTGTATTCGGAAAAAAATTGCATAACAAATTGTGTTTTTTTTTTCTTCTCCTATTACCCCTTATGAGAATGAAAAATTATAATAATAAAACTACATATTTTTAAAATATATATTTTCTTTCATTTTCATGGCCCAATTCTAATCCAATCTAGCATCATAAATATTGAGTTGCGTTTTTCTGAACACTTGCATATCTGCAAAATCCTGTGAAACGCCTAAAGCCTTCTAACGTCCTAAAAAATAAAAGGACATTTAAAAAATTATTCCAACATTAAGTAGATCTAAAGGAAATGTTAATTCTTAAGTCTTTTGAGTGGTATCATTATCTGTCTTAGAAGCAGAAAATTAACTTTACACACTATTCCCTAATTGTCTGTTTTAAAAGTAGGCAGATTTAGAACACTAAACCCCTGCTTCATATTCAGCTACATTGCAGGGTTTTCGAGCATAAACAGCCATTTAAGGGTATGTGCACACAGCTTATTTTCGGCCATTTTTTGGGCTGTAAACGGCCGAAAAATCGGAAGCAGACGGGAAGTTTTTTTACGAGGCCGTTTTTCAAAACGTCCGCGTAAAAAAACTCCCGCAAAAAAGTGCATGTCACTTCTTGAGATGTTTTTGAAGTCGTTTTTCTTTGACTCTATAGAAAAACAGCTCCAAAAACAGCCGTAAAAAATGTGAGTTGCTAAAAAAAAACGCTGAAATTCCAAAGCTGTTTTCCCTTGAAAACAGCTCCGTATTTTTAGCCGTTTTTTGTTAAGCGTGTGAACATAGCCTAAAGCCTATCCTCAATGGGATTTAAGTCAGGACTTTGACTTTGCCACTCTAAAACCCTTTATTGTCTTACTTTTGGGCCATTTAGAGATTAACTTCCTTGTGTGTTAGATCGTTATCCTGCTTCATATCCAGTTGTGCTTGAGCTCTAGGTCGCAAACTGACTAGTAGATATTCTCCCACAGAATTTTCTGATAGAGAACAGAATTCATGGTTCCATCACTTATGACAAGTCATCTAGGTCCTACAGAAGCAAAGCATACCCAGACCATCATACTACCACCACCATGCTTGACTGTTGGTATGATTTTGGTGTGTGAAAATCTTTTAAGCTAAAACTAAATATAATTGGAGGAAACGTAATTTGCTATTTTTACAGCCCAATTCAAATGAAATCTGTAAAAGTCAAAATGCTCACTTCACCCCTAGATAAATTCCTTATGGGGTGTAGTTTCCATAACGGTCTGTTTGGTTTCTTAAGTTTTTCCTAATTAAAAAAAAAAAGAGTCCCCAAGATCCACAAGGTTTCCTTTCGTTGCACACTAGGGCCAAATATGGGATATTTTTTAAAAACTGCAGAATCAGGGTAATAAATATTGAGTTGCGTTTCTCAGTGAACACTTGAGAAATGCAACACAGAGAAGCCTTTTAACGTCCTAAAAAAAGGACTTATGCCAAAATAAAGTAGATATATTGGAAATGTTAATTATTAACGATTTTGTGTGGTATCATTATCTGTCTTCGAAGCAGAGAATTTTCTCTACTAACTTTTCCCTAAAAGTCAGTTTTTGAGGTAGGCTGGTTTGGAACACTAAAACCCAGCTGCATAATGACATGGTAAAAATAGAAGAAGTTCAATAAGCAGGCTCAACACACTTGTCTCGTCAGGTCTTGTAGTCCTACACATTAGGAGTACATTAAAGAAGGCTTGCAGGCTTTCAAGGATAATCCATTAGATTAAGACTACGTGCACATCTATATAAAAAATATAGCTTTTTATTGGCAACTCATTAAAAAAGAGAAAAAGTGAACAGAGTGCATTTAAGTTGCGTGACACTTACGCGTTTCGAACAGAGTTGTTCTTAATTATAGCATAAGTCACTGTGAAACTACACAGTATTTAAAACCACAGTTAACCAATCCTGTCTCCTACATAACAGACTTTACTGGTACCCCTAATACAATCAATTCTACGTCATTAGGTTAACCACAGTGGTATATTAGATAAACCTACAGCATTCCGGTTAGAAGAAGTTACCCCCTATCCATATGATAGGGGGTAACTTGCTGATCGGTTTGTTTTCCCGACAGCTGGGACCCCCACTATTCACAGCGGTCCCGTTCCCCCTGTTTGAATGGAGCAGCAGATCATTCTCTATGGGAGTGCCGGAGATAGCCGAGTACAGCGTTCGGGTATTTCCGCCGCTCCCATAGAGAATGACTGGAGCGGCAGTACATGGTTACATACAGGGGCGTAACTAGGAAACATTAGGCCCCATAGCAAATATTTGACTGGGCCCCCCTCCCCTGGGTGCCACACACAGCCTGGCCTTGTAGATGGTGCCCCCTGTAAATAGTAACATACAGCCCCCTCCTTTAGACAGTGCTATACAGCTCCCCCTGTAGACAGTGCTATACAGCTCCCCCTGTAGACAGTGCTATACAGCTCCCCCTGTAGATAGTGCTATACAGCTCCCACTGTAGACAGTGCTATACAGCTCCCACTGTAGACAGTGCTATACAGCTCCCACTGTAGACAGTGCTATACAGCTCCCACTGTAGACAGTGCTATACAGCTCCCACTGTAGACAGTGCTATACAGCTCCCCCTGTAGACAGTGCTATACATCCTCTCCATACAGTTCTATACAGCCCCCCTGTAGACATTGCTATACAACTTCCCTATACAGTGCTATACAACCCTCCCTGTAGACTGTGATATACTTTCAAGTATCACAAAGAGGGACAATTAATGTGGTGCGCAGCATAATTTTCTTTTAAGCCACGCCTCCAATCTCACCCAATCCCCGCTCATACACACCCGGTTCAGCCCAAACAGTATAATTCCCCCATAGCTGCCACCATGCAGTACAATATCCACACAGATGCCCCATATAGTATAATGCCCAGACAGATGCCCCATACAGTATAATGCCCACACATGACATCAAGTTTAACCAAGGGATGGGAAAAGAGAATTTTCTCCACATTGGAGCTAATATTTTTTTGTCCTAGGAAATTATCTAAGACTTTCTTAAAGCCATCTACTGTAGCTACTGTGACCAGCCACTGCAGTAGACTATTCCATAGATTCACAGTTCTCACAGCAAAGAAGGCTTGTCACCTCTGCAGCTTGAACCTTTTTTTCTCCAGACAGAGGGAGTTCCCCTTTATTTTTTGAGAGGGTTTTACATGGAACAGGATTTCACCATATTTTTTATATGTCCCATTCATCTATTTATATAAGTTAATCATGTCCCCCTTAGTTGTCTCTTTTCAAGGCTAAATAGGTTTAATTATTTTAATCTTTCCTCATAACTTAGATTCTCCATGCCCCTTATTAGCTTTGTTGCTCTTCTTTGTATTTTTTCCAACTCCAGGGCATCCTTTCTATGAACTGGAGCCCAAAACTGATTGCATATTCTACAGGAGGCCTCACTAATGCTTTGTAAAGTGGTAATATTATATCCCTGTCCCGCGAGTCCATGCCTCTTTTAATACACGACAATATCTTGCTAGCCTTTGAAGCAGCTGATTGACATTGCATGCTGTTATTTAGTTTATGATCTAAAAGTACACCCAGATGCTTCTCAACAAGTGACTCCCCCCAAATAGCTCCCCCTAGCACAAATGATGCATATTGTTGGTACCCAGATGCATAACTTTACATTTATCTACATTCAACTTAATTTGCCAAGTGGATGCCCAAACACTTAGTGTGTTCAAATCAGCTTGCAATTTACAAACATCTTCCATAGACTGAACAATACTACATAGCTTGGTTTCATCTGCAAAAATAGAAGTAGTGCTATTAATCCCATCCTCTATATCATTAATAAATAAGTTGAAAAATAGTGGTCCCAGCACGGAACCCTGGGGTACATCACTTATAACCGGGGACCATTCAGAGTAGGAATCATTGACCACAACTCTCTGGATACGGTCCTTGAGCCAATTCTCAATCCAATTACACACTGTACTTTCTAAACCTATAGTCCTTAATTTACCAATTAGAACTATATGAGGGACAGTGTCAAATGCCTTTGCAAAGTCCAAAAACACTATATCCACAACAGCCCGTCTGTCTAGGCTTCTGCTCACCTCTTCATAAAAACAAATCAGGTTGGTTTGACAGCTTCTGTCCTTAAAATCGTGCTAGCTGTCACTTATAATCAGGGCTGTCATCAGGGCCGTACTAGTGGTACTCCCGTCAGGGGCCCAGCCACATAGTTGAAGAAAAGGGGCCTGCCGGGCTGTAGTCCCCCATCAGACTGTTGGCCCTGGACGAATAAGAAACAAACTTCAGCATCGTAGAGGAATAACAGAAGGGGAAGATGCAGCATGAGAAGCAGAAGCTCCGTGTGGAGATCCCGCCCCGTTATATTCTTACAGTGCACTCAAATTACCATTTTGCCGTGATTTAGCAAAAATTGTGTAAAAAAAAAAGAAGGGATTTGACCGCACTGTGTAAATAAACTAAGGCCTTATTCAGACAGCCGTGTTTGCGCCGTGAAATACGGAGCGTGTCTCGGCCATATTTCCCAAGCCGACCACAATTTATGGAGCCGGACTCCTAGCATCACATTTAACAATGCTGAACAGAGAAGCAAAAAGCACGGCGCCACATTGTGCAGGTCAATAAGGCAAAAATAGAGTAGAAAACGTAGTCTTTTATGCTCACCACGTAGAGGTAGATAAAGGCAATAGGTAAATCCACTGGTGCTGCTGCCAGGATCCAAAACCGGTGAACCGGGTGGTCACCGCTAATTAGAACATGTGAAGATAGTGAAAAAAGAAAGGATCCTATGGGGCGCTGCTGCGTGGCTGTTATAAATAATCAATGGTAATAAGAAATGTATAAATAAATAGATGTTTATTGTAAACATAAATGGCTACGCGTTTCAACGCTGTACTAGCGTCTATCCTATAGATGTAATTTTCTTTCTATTTGATATGCATGTGTACTCGGTGGTAGGATAATGCAGATGCCGTTGCAGTGAATCAGCATTGTCTGTATGGGATGGCACTGCGTTAACCCCCCCCCCCCAACAAACTCATAGCTAACAGAACCTTTTTCATATAGTACCTATAGCATACCTGTGTTGAGGTGTTTGGATAACTGATTCACTTATTTACTCTCAGTTTTAATACCTCGTTGTGTTTTTATATTTTGTATCTTGATGTAACAATAAAATTATATATATTCTTTGTGTACTTATGGTTCACGACTCCTTTCCTCATGTTTTCAATGTAATTTCGGAGTTTCGCTATTCTATAGTGATGTTCTTGGAGGTGTCTTGACACCATTGTGTGGGTGACACCTAGCCAAATTACCATACCTGTGAGACATTCTGGTTGTAAATTACAATATAAGGCTATATTCAGACGAACGTGTGTGAAATCAACCGTGAATAACATAATGCCCCCAGACCAATAACACGTCATCTATGTAACACCCATACCACACTATAGCCTCACCAAAACTAGGTAGTAGATTGGAAGTAGGGCTGGGCGATTAATCTAATTAATTTGCCATTTCAAGTTGTCACGATTCTGGATTTGCCCAGAATCGTGAAATGGTTACAGGCCCCGCCCCATAGCAGGAGAGCAAAGAAAAAAAAAAGCTTTATTAACAAGCAGACACGCTGCACAGTGCATCTACTTTAATGAATGCCGACAGTGAGCATGAGTGAGAGGACTATGGGTTTCTATCACTGTGTGTGAGTCGAGAGATTGTTTTATACGGAGACCCGTTCTTCCAGGCAGCTTCTTAACCCATTCAGTTCCTGCTGCATTTCAATGAAAAGATGCTCTGTCACCACATTATAAGTGCCCTATCTCAAACATAATGTGATAGGCACTGTAATGTAGATCACAGCAGTGGTTTTTATTTAGAAAAACAATACATTTTGACAGAGTTATGACCTATTTGAGATTTATGCTAATGACTTTCTTAATAGACAACTGGGCGTGTTTTTAGTTTTTGACCAAGTGGGCGTTGTAAAGAAGTGTATGACGCTGACCAATCAGCATCATACACTTCTCTCCATTCATGTACTTGCTGTCACTTACTCACACATTAACGTTACTGAACTGTCTTGAGAGTGTATAGACATCGCATCCTGCCAGGACACAATGTTTATTCACAATCCCGACACTTAGGTAACGTTTGTGTGGGACTTACAGCACAACACATCGAGATCACTCTGTGCTGTAATTTACAGCGTGATCTCTCGAGATCACGCTTGCTGTCATTATGTCCCACACAAACTTTAAGTGTCGGGATTGTGAATAAACATTGCGTCCTGGCTGGAAGCGATGACTCTCAAGACACTTCAGTAACGTTAATGAGTGAGTAAGTGACGACAACTGTGTGTGAGTACATGAATGGAGAGAAGTGCATGACGCTGATTAGTCAGCGTCATACACTTCTTTACAACGCCCAGCGTTCAAAAAGTAAAAACACACCCAGTTGTCTATTAAGAAAGTCATTAGCATAAATCTAAAATATGTCATAACTCTAACTTTTTCTAAATAAAAACCACTGCTGTGATCTACATTACAGCGCCTATCACATTATGTAACAGATAATGTGGTGACAGAGCCTCTTTAAGAAGCTATACCCTATAGCTTCTTAAACCTTGAAATACAGCAGGAACTAAGTGGTTTTCCTTGTCTTCATTTTTCATAAGGCCATAGCAGAGAGGGGTATCAGTGAAGGAGCCTCAGTGCTGGTGATATACAATGTACGGGGTCGGGGGAGGGGGGTTTACTAGTTCTGTGTGGTACTGCTGGTAATAAATCTAAGAGACTTGCCACAGAAGTTATGTCAAAAGAGCAGTCATAAATCACATGCAGACTTTAGGGGTAATTTATCAAGCTTTCTATACCAGTAAATTCACAAAAGCGCCCAAAAGTCACAATTTGCTGTCCAAATTGTGACTTGCCCTTTTTGCGCCACCCACGACACTTTTGTAGAAAGGGGCCTGACGTCTGGGAAAGAGCAGGACCACTGCGGCCTAACAAATTTTTTACAATTTACGCCAGGCAAATTGTAACATAAGGACACATTAAAGGGCCAATTTTGGCCGATGCAACAATCGCGTTCAACAAAACCGCTCGTTGATCGGCGCTTGTTTTCTCCAGTCACAAGGAGCTATGTATGGGGACAAGCGATCCTTTCTCCGATTGCTTGTCCCCATACATTATCATCATGTCGGCAGATGTGTTGCCAACAACGATAATATTAAAGTTTTTTTAAAACTATACGATCAACTGATGAATCAGCGTTTGCTCTTCCATCTGCTGATCGCTGCCCTGTTTACACAGGGCAATTATTGGCAACAAGTGTTCTATGAACGCTTGTCTGCCCGATAATTGCCCAGTGTAAAAGGGCCTTAAGCGTATATGTCTGGATCTTTCCAGGCGTACATGCTAACCGTAGGAAAAAATTTATGTGAATGGGACCTTATGTGTATTTTACCTCAGTTCTCACTGTTCTCCTGCTGCTCATATGCACTACACCATATATACTGTACATTGTTTACTAAATGTACCATAAATACCCTATCTTGGTATTTACTTTTTTCAGTTTATTTAACAAAAATCTGAGAATTGAGATTCAAATCGAAAATCGTTCATAGTGTTGAAAAAAATCTAGATTCTATTTTTTTACAAAATCGGCCAGCCCTAATTGGTAGTGCAGAAAATATAATTTTCTTCCCACCATGCCATAAAAAGTTTGCTAGGGACAGGAAGAACTTTGAGCCCATCTATCTATAAAAAGTAAGATCCGTCGAAAACAATAGATAATTGACTGCCAGCAAAATAAATTCTTGAATCTGTCTCGTTGTTAGGCCTCCGGTCTGCCAGATCAGTCATCGGAACCCCACGATTTGATTGGGATCTGCTTGTAAACACCATAGATGCAGCGCTCGCTTTTAAGCGCTGCATCTAAGGGGTTAATTGGCCGGTTCGGAGGGTAGTTCCAGTCCTGGCCTTGAAGCAGTGATAGCGGTAAGCTATCACTGCTTTAAAATGGTCTGCAGACACAGTACCCTGTTCACACCATGAAGTAATAGTCCGTCATTTTGCATTAACAGGACGTACTATTATGTCACATAGCGTTAAGGGGTTATTGACCGCCCTTAAGCGTTTTCATGGCGCTCATTAAGGGTACTTGTGCCACAGCACTCCCTCTTGACACCGCTGAGTAATAAGCTCGGTACGTGTGTCCTGTGCCGGCTAAACTTGGTTCCGTGCAATCTAGAGACTCCTGTTCTAACGGCTGGATCGGTGCTAAACCGCATAGATGCCTTGGTCAATAGCGTCTGCAGCATCTAAGTATTTTCAGATGGAGGGGGCTCCCTTTGTCATAGAATCGGTACCCCTTTGACCATCGTGGGGTGCCGATGGTTTTCATGGCACCCGGAGGCCTACAGAGGCAGTGCCTGATAGAATGCCTTTCAGTTTTACACTGACAGGCCTAATGCACTATAATACAGAAGTATATCTGTATATTATAAAAGTGATCAAACGATCACATAGCAATGTCCCATAGTGGGACTAAAAAAGTAAAGAAACAGATTAATAAAGTTAATTATAAAGAAATTGAAAATCCCACATAAAAAAATAAAAAATTAATTTTTTCCCCTTACAAATTCTTTATTATGAAAAATAAAAAAACCTACACATAATTAGTATTGCCGTGTCTGTACCGACCCAAACTTGTTGGGTGAAAAATAAATGCTGTAAAAAATAAAACTAAAATCATTTCAAGAATAGCTGTTTTTTGTTCATTCTGCCTTCTTAAAAACGCAATAAAAACCAATGAAAAAGTCGTATTTACTCCAAAATGGTAGCAATAAAAATGATAAATCTTCCCACAGAAAATGAGCCCTCATACAGCTTTGCGGCAGAAAAATAAACATTTTATGGGTCTTATTTATTTGAAAAAAAGTTTTTATTGTGCAAAATTAATAACACTAGTAACATTAGTAAAAAGAACGTTATAAATTTGGTCTCGTCGTTATCATAATGACTCACAGAATATAGTTAATAAAGTTATAACATTATTTATACCACACGGAATACGGCTTAAATTTAAGATGCAAAAAAGAAAGGCGGAATTGCTGTTTTTTGTTTCCATTATTCCCCAAAAAAGTGAATAAAAGTTATATCCTCAAAATGGTGCAATTAAAAAACACAACTCGTCCCGCAGAAAACAAGCCCTCACAAGGCTAAGTCTCTGTAAAAATATAAAGGTTATGGCTTTTGAAATGTGACGATGAAAAGCTTGCTTGGTCATTAAATAGGCACTGTACTGCAGAACTAATTTTGCATAAATCAATATATTTTCTCATTAAGGAACTGGGAAAATATAGTAAATAGAATCGTGGAATATGAAAGAATATGGTTTAGATCTAAAAATAAGGAAATTGAATGGAAAGAGGCGTGGAATACTAAGAATTGAAACTTTTTTTTCTCCTCCCTTTTTTACTTTTTTATTTAGATGAGGGTGGAGGGAATAGGGATAAAAGAATATGAATAATATATATTTTAATATAAATTGTTTGGTATAATGAACTTTGAAAGTAAAGTGGAATAGAGAAAAATGTAATAAAAAAAAAAGGAAAAATAATGATCTTGGAACACAAAGGACTGCCTAGATAGCCAATACATCATTATTTTTGATTTTAATAAATTGTCTTAAAAAAAAAATAGAAAGGTATGGCTACTGAAATGATAAGAATAGTTTTTTTTTTAGTTAAATTTGTTTTTAGTGCAGTGAGTTTATCTATTTTTTATTTTGTGTATTCATTGCACTCAAATGTGAGACGTGGTTATTATCAAGTTTTAAAGATAAGTAATGATAAGGGCACATGCAATAATAAGTTCTACTTTAACCCTTTTGAGGCTGGGCTCACACATCACAGTCAAAATGTGTTTTAATGTTTGTTTGTTTCTGCAAACTGCAGTAAAACCTCGCCATGTTGCCGCAAATTATGGCAAAATGTTTCAGTTTTATCGCTGTTCCCGTCAAAATACACATTTTTGACCGCGATTTGTGAACGCAGCTTATATAATTATATGACACATCACAAATAATTTTTGTATCTGATTTTCTGTTCTCAGGTTTACCAGTACAATGGCATCCAGAAGCTGATAAGTCTTTTGAAGAGTTCCAATCAAAATGTGCAGCTTTCAGCAGCTGGGGCTCTAAGGAATCTTGTTTTCAAAAACAACCCCAATAAACACGAGACAAGCCATCAAGGAGGCGTCCATGAGGCAGTCAGTCTTTTGAAGAAGACCCCAAATCAGGAGATTCAAAAACAAATAACAGGTAAGAAGTTTGATGTAAAATGTTTACATTCTAGCTTGAACTTTACTGTGAAGTAATCCAATGAATAAAAGACAGCACCCCAAGAAGTCCAATTACATGTGGATCCATGTTATGGCTCTATTAAGAGGCTTTTTATAGGCAATGCAAAACCGTGTCTAACTGAAATTTTACTGCAACCACAAATCATTCCATTACATAATTGATCAATAAATACAAAAGAGTGCCACAATAAAGGTATAGCCATAGAGTATGTGTGTATATAGGTGCGTATACACCGATCGGCCACACCATTAAGATCACTGGCAGGTTTAAGTGAATAACAGCGATTATCTCAGTACAATGGAATCTGTAATTTCTTGAAGCTGATGTGTGTGGGCAGGAAAAATGGGCAACCGTAAAGGTTTGGGCCACTGTGACAAATCCAAATTATTAAACGACTGGGTCAGAGAATCTCCAAAACGACAGGTCTTGTGGGGTGTTCACAGTATGTAGTGTTTAGTACCTACCAAAAGTGGTCCAAGGAAGAACAACAGGTTAACCAGTGACAGGCTCATGTATACCCATAGCTTACTGATGCACATGGGAGCGAAGGCTAGCTTGTCTGGTCTGATTCCACAGTACAGCTACTGTAGCACAAATTGCTGAAAAAAAATATTGCTGGGTATGATTGAAAGGTGTCAGAACCCACAGTGCATGTTAAATGTAGTTTTTTCGGACTTACTAAATAATCAATATTGACCGTGTTTCCTTCAATATTCTTGATTGGTATTTAATAGGAGGAATACAAAACTTATACAAAAAATTGTTAGTTTATTTAGATATATTAATAAAAATAATACTATAGCGGAGATACATACATAGACAGATACATATTGTAATATAGCTTAGATTGTAATACAGAATAAATATATCATCTTACATAGTCATTGTATAGGACACTTGTCTTCTCCATCTTGCTTAGCCTGTGTGTGTGTGTGTGTGTGTGTGTGTGTGTGTGTGTGTGTGTGTGTCTTAATCATCAGTGTATGTCCTGGGGCGTCTCCGTGGATGACCCCCCTCTGGATGTCCACCCCTAGATGACCACCTGCATGTCCATCTCTGTCTGTCATAAATACCCCAGAGTATAGGCGTGTCTTAATGTTTAGGTGACATATGTGCCTAGATTTGGAATACTTACAACTGTCATTACCCATGTATTCCCAGTACTGAAATAGCTGATATCGTTTTGCTTAACAGTCATAGTCAGCATAATGTATCTTTAGTTCTATCGAATAACATTTATATTATAACACAATATAAATTATGTAACAGTGCATCGCATCTTGCTGCGTTTGAGGTTACATACCCACAGACCGGTCAGAGTGCCCATGGGTCCACCACTGAAAACACACCTACAATTGCACATTTATTTGACCTCATGTGCACGGCTGGGTAATGTGCTTCACTTACGTGGGGAAGAAATAGCACAAGGATACATTATGGGGAGAAGGCAAGTCAGCGGAAGCAGTGTGATGCTCTTGGCAATGTTCTGCTGGGAAACCTTGGGTTCTGGCATTTGCAGTGACCTCTTCCAGCAAGATAATGCACCCTACCACCCAGCAAACATTGTTCAGGCATCATTTGCGGCACATGACAAACAGCTCAAGGTGTTGACTTGGCCACCAAATTCCCCAAATCTCATTCCGATTGAGCATATGTGGGATGTGCTGAAAAAACAAGTCTGATTCATGAAGGCCCCACTTCGCAACTTACAGGACGTATAGGATCTGCTGCTAATGTCTCAGTGCCAATTACCAAAGGAGATTTCTGATTTTCATTGGAATCCATGCCTTAATGGGTCAGAGCTGTTTTCGTTGCTCGAAGGGGGACCTACAGGATATTAGGCAGGTGGTTTTAATGTTATGACTCATCACTGAAGTGAAAATAAGTGTAATATTGCATTACAATACAAAAAAAATCTAAAAATACATAAGTGAGTTAATTCGCTCCAGGTGCAGATAATGACAAAGATAATGCATCTCCCCTCTTTTGGAAACTGTTATGGTCATGTACCGAAAATCAGGATTTTCTAAACTGCAATCTATTTGGCACTGGCAAGAATGGAGTGCGGAGTCACTGATCTTCAGGCTACATGTTACAGGAGAATATTGTTCACATCCAGACACTCTGTCTTATGACCACACAAAATATACCTGTAAATGGATATAGTATATACTGATGTTGTTCAGTGGCGTTCACCCATTGAGGGGTCATTATACCCAGAGGCCATTTGGTCATATAGTCTTATCTACTGCCTAATTAGCATTTCAATGGACCTCAGTACAGAAAGTATCCATTGTAAACTGGGTGTAGAGACAGCTGGGCATACTGGGAATAGATTACCTATACTGTACAGATGCACATTGGAAGGTATATGGGTGGTCTTAAGGTGGAGTCAATGGAGTGGGCAGAGTCAACTCCGAGATAGGAAAATATAGGCCATGTGAAGCTCTGGGTCTCCCTCTCTTTCCTTGCCACAACTGGACAATCAGCACTTATGATGTAACTTAGCCTGTTCCTGATATGTGTGCTTTCTGTGTATGTATATAAGTATAATATCATTACAGCAGACTTTATATGTGTACACAGAGATATTCTAGGAATCTTATGTGGACTATAGAGGAGTAGATTTTATATATATATATATATATATATATATATATATATATATATACACACATACATGAGTCTCTATAGGTGCATGTACTGATGGTCTGGCGGCATTGTATGTGGCTTTGGTTATAAGCGTAGTACCAGGAGACCGTCTAGTGTTTGGACCTGGATTTATCTTATATTATGAAGTGCCCAAGGAAGGTAGGAATAGGAGGCGGCTGTATGTGGTTTTGTTCTCTATGTAATGTATTGTATCCTGATGTAATGTATATTGCTTTGTCACTTCTATTTTTATAAGTAAAGTATTTTTATATATTTAAACTTTTCTTGACATTTGTCGTATAGATACGTCATGGAAAGCTAGTTCTTCCTGCATTTTGCCATATTAATACGACCAATGGTGGAAACCGGCTTAGAAGCTGAGTGTTGGCCCTGGTGTTGGCTGTATGTTACAGATGGCACCCTGGGGTAATGGCAGGGACCAAAGTTTGCTCTGATCCCCACCATTAACCCCTTAAATGCAGCGGTCAAAAAGCAATTAAGGTGTTTGCAGCTCATTGGCACCCCAGCTCCGATTCCTGCCATTAACCCCTTAGATGCAGCAATCGCCTAAAGGTTGGAAGCAGATCAGCAGCTCTACCATGCAATTGCAGGCCTGCTGACTTCTGCTTTTGCAACAGGAGGCCTAACAATGGCCTCCTGCTCTGCCATTACGGAAGCCGATTAGGCCCCGCCCGGAGGTGAGGCTTAATCGGTTTGCTGTCAGTGAATCACTGACAGATCTAATACATTGCACTACATAGTGGGACTAAAAAGGGTAAAAAAAAAAAGTTCTAAAATAAGATTTCAAGTAATAAAATAAAACACAATCGCCCCTTTTCCCTCATCAGGTCCTTTATTATTGAAAAAAATAAATAAACCTGTCTAGTCAAAATGTTCACTATACCCCTAGATAATTTTCTCAAGGGGCGTAGTTTCCAAAATGGGGTCACGTGTGGGGAGTTTCCACTGTTTTGTCCCTTTAGGGGCTTTGCAAATGCAACACGGCCTCCACAAACCATTCCTGCTAAATTTGAGCTCCAACAGCCAAAGCGCACTCTTTCCCTTCTAAACCCTGCTGTGTGTCCAGACAGCCGTTTATGACTGCATGTGGGGTATTGTTTTACTCTAAAAATAATTGCTTTACAAATGTTGCCGTGCTTTTTCTCCTTTAGTCCTTGTGGAAAATAGAAAAATTTATTTGAAAAAAAGTAGATTTTAATGTTCACGGCCTACTTCCAATAATTTCTGCAATCAACTTGCGAGGTCAAAATGCTCACTATACCACTAGATAATTTCATTGAGGGTTGTAGTTTCCCAAATGGGGTCACTTTTGGGGGATTTCCACAGTTTTGTCACCGCAAGAGCTTTTCAAACCTGATATGGTGCCTAAAATATATTCTAATAAAAAAGGGGCCCAAAATACACTAGGTGCTCCTTTGCTTCTGAGGCCTGAGCATGAGCACACTAGAGCCACATGTGGGATATTTACTAAAACTGCAGAAACTGGGCAAAAAATGTTGAGCTGCGTTTCTCTGGTAAGACTTTCTGTTTTACAAACAAAATGAATTTATGCAAAAAAAATGACATTTGTAAATTCCTCCTCTAATTTGCTTTAATTCCTGTGAAACATCTAAAGGGTTAAGAAACTTTCAAAATCCTGTTTTGAATACATTGAGGGGTGAAGTATTTAAAATGGGGTGACTTATTGGGTGCTTCTAATATATACGGCCCTCAAAGCCACTTCACAACTGCACTGGTCCCTGTAAAAATAGCCTTTTGAAATGTTCTTGAAAATCTGCGAAATTGCGTAACGTCCTAGAAAAATAAAAGAAAACAATCTCAGAATCGCTTGGATAGGTAAACTAGGTGAGCAGGAAAAGGAGTCTCCGCAGGCGCTGCTGCACTTCAATGGGACCAAAAGGACACAAATGTTCGGAATAATGATAGATGATATACGGGAGAGTAAATGATAAAATGGAATTTATTGGTAATATGACTACGCGTTTCAATGCCGTACCGGCATCTTCATCAGGTCATGAAGGAACATACACAAATCACTCTTTAAATAGCAATGCCAATGTTGAAAAAAACCCGCCAATGTGAACGAGGTCAGGGTGTTCCAGTGACGTCATAGTTCAAAGGTTGAAAGAACGGATAATCGCAACAATAGTAAAGAATATGACATATAATAGAAACGATTGCAATGCTAGAAAAAGACGGGTATAAAATGTGAAAAAGAAATAAAAACAATATGATGAAGAACATTGGAAGTGCAGCACGGTATGTATCCAAAAGGATGCTGAAACAACATGATAAAAGGCAGCTCGGGGGTAATCGGATGAACACAGATACTAGTGCAAATAAATACAGATATAAATATAAACCACAAATACGATGTGTGGTATAGAGGTATAACCTTTAGGTGCGAAAAAATGACATTTGGAATGAAAGCCATTTTATCGGCACTAATTCTAAACCAGCGATATACATATAAGAGAACTATAAATATAAAGGACAATAGTCATAGGACAAGCTAGACTTTGGGCATAGTGAAAGGCCGAAAACATAGAGTATGCAATTAAATATATAAAACTATGTACATGGTATAATAAAAATAAAGAATAAAAGAAAGAGATACATCGGCACTAGAAAAAATCGAACAGGATGTCACATAATAAGAATTTTTAGATAGAAATTACATTATAAAAAGTGTAAAAGTCCACATATTAACATACCTGTCAGGACATGCCAGAGAAATAATAGGAAATACCTTTATAGTTTCAAACGAACAAAGTCGGTAAATTGTAATTAATGGCGCAACGAAATTGGGAAAGAGCAATATGTCATGAGTAAAATTCAAATGAAAAACATAACTAAAAATATATCTGAGAGAGAGAGCAACAATAATGTATGCGAAAATAACCAGGAACGTAGTAAACAAGCTATGTATAGTATAAGGTTATATATAGGCTATGTAGTAAAAGTAAAGTCGGCAAAAGCCGGTAAATTGCAATTAATGGCACAACAAAATTGAAAAGGAGCAATATGTCATGAGTGAAATTCAAATGAAAAACATAACTAAAAATATATCAGAGAGGGGGAGCACCAATAATGTATACGAAAATAACAAGGAATGTAGTAAACAAGCTATGTATAGTATAAGGTTAAATAACAATACAGTAATATAATATAATGATAAATTGATAATAAATGGGGTTTCGAAAAGAAAACAAACGGTAAAATAATTAATTATTCATTATTTAATTAATAATTGAGTTATTTTCTAATCAAGAGTGGACTCTGATACATCATTAAGGCCATCTGGTTGGATGGTCTTCATTTTAAAAATCCAGTAATTTTCACGCTGTTTAAGCTTACTGAATCGATTGGTAGTATTGAGTGGAATTTGCTCTATAGGCGTGATAAGTATACTACTGAACTGGCTATTGTGTGTGGTAGAAAAGTGTCGAGAGACGCTATGTTTAAAAAAACCGGTGTTGATATTAAATCTGTGATTATTGATCCTTGTCCGTAAGCATTGCGTGGTGCGGCCAATATATTGGAGATGACATGCACATTCCAACATATAAACAACAAACGAGCTTCCACAATTAAGAAAGCTATTAATATTGAAGGATTCTTTGGTTACTGCAGATGTGTAAGTGGAGACTTTATGAGTTATGTTGGTACAGCACATACACCGCTGACGGACACATTTGTAAGAACCAATAGTCCTAGGGAGCAAAGTGGAGCAGGGTACCATGGAATTTTTTAATCTGCTGGGTGCTAAAATATTTTTAAGGGATTTGGATCGTCTATAGGTGATGGTAGGTCTATCAGGTAATTCTGTTTTTAAAAAGGGATCATTTTTCAAGATATACCAGTGCTTATCCAGAACCTCTCAGATTTTTTTGCTTCCACTATTGAATGATGTAATAAAATTATTGCTGAAATTTTGTTTATTTTTAATTGCTTTTTCGTGCTTGATGCATGAATCTTGTGAAAGTAGAGCAGCTTTATGACGTGCCCCTTTAATGAGACTCAAAGGAAAATTCTTTTCCCTGAATCTTTTTTCTAATAAATTGCATTCCTCTATAAAGTCCGAGTCAGTTGTGCAATTTTTTCTCACCCTTCTAAATTGTCCAAAGGGAAAAATTTTTATCCATGGGGGATAATGGGCACTGTTGAAATTTAAATAACTATTAACTTCCACCGATTTAAAGTGTGTCTTTGTTGTAAATTTGTTAATACTGGTATCAAAAGCAATAGTCAGGTCCAAAAAGTCAATAGACATAGCAGAAAAAGTGTGTGTGAAAGACAATCCTAAACTGTTCATATTAAGGGACTCAATAAAAGATATAGCCTCAGTCTCATTGCCCAACCAGATGAAGAGAAGGTCGTCAATATAACGCTTATAGAACAAAATTTTGCTTTTAAAGGGGTGATCTTGATAAATATAATGGTCTTCAAAATGTCCCATATACAAATTGGCATAAGATGGTGCGAACCTCGAGCCCATGGCGCATCCTTTAATTTGGTTGTAAAATTTATTATCAAAACTGAACGAATTATGATTTAGAATGAAGTCAACACATTTAATTAAAAATTCGGTTTGATTCTCAGGCATACAGGTTTTGGTGGATAGTGTCGACCTAATGACGTCAAGACCTTTGGAGTGGGGAATATTACTGTAAAGGGCCGTTACATCAGCAGTAAGAAAATTGATAGGGTACATAGAGTTGGTGACATTTATTGAGTGAAGTTCTCTTATTACTTGGGTGGAGTCCCTAAGATATGATGGTAGGTTAACTACTAAAGGTTGAAGGTGAATGTCTATGAAGTGTGAGAGATTGCTGGTCAAGGACCCAATGCCTGATATGATTGGGCGTCCGGGGGGATTTGTGATGGATTTATGCACCTTGGGGAGATGGTATAGAAATGGCATATTTGGGAAGGTCATATTAAGAAAACCTCTTTCCTTTTTTGTGATGACCCCTTCATGAAAAGCTGTGTCTATAAGGTGAGTGTATTTGGGTATATGAATGGGTAAAGGGTTTGCTACTAGTTTAACATAAAAACTGCTGTCATCCAAAATTCTATAAGATTCACCCAAGTATTTGTCCTTATCCATAATTACGATTCCTCTGCCCTTGTCAGCAGAACGGATCACAATGGTATTATTTTTGGCTAGTGATTTGAGGGAATTTCTCTCCTGGTAGGTGAGATTGTCAGGTGTATTAATGGGTTTGTCAAGGGATCTAAATTCATTTCCTACGAGAGCAGAAAAGGTTTCTAAAAAGGAGCCTTGGTGATGCAGAGGATAGAAGCTTGATTTAGGCTTTAAATCAGTGGCAATAATTACTGGAGGAATAATTGTAGTGGGGGGTTCAGAAATTGGAATCAGTACTAGAAAGGTTGGGACCATTTTGGCCATAGAAAAATGCCTTGTTAGGGTAAGCTTTCGGACAAAACGATTGAGGTCCATGAAGAGATCAAAAGTGTTGGGTGTAGAAACAGGGCAAAAGGAGAGACCCTTACTAAGGAGGCTAATCTCATGTATATTGAATTCATATGAGGATAAGTTGAACAGTTTAACCTTTAGTGATTGGTCCGATGTTTCTTTAAGTTGGTTGGTGGGATTCTTTTTGTTAGCGTTTCGTTTACGACCTCCTCTTCTTCCTCTGAATCTAATTTTCTTTTTGTTGATATTTTTTGAACCAAGGGAAAAAAATGTGTGATTGTTTGGATCTTCGGACTTATGAGGTATGTTATGAGGTGGTCGTTGCTGTTGATAGTCGGCGTAACCGGTGGCATTGTTAGTTGGGAAGGAAGTCCTAAAAAAGAGGTGGTAGTGTCCAAAAATGATACAGGTGCTAAAAGTGGAGGTTCAGATGTGACACATAATGCATCGTTGGAAAATGATGCAGAAGTGACATTATCTGTACGGGTAGGTAGAGACAATTCAAAGAGGTTAGCTGAGGTATTATGGATGGATAATTGTAGTAGGGAAGGGGATATGTCATGGTCAGAAAATGAAATAGAATCATTGGGGGATGGGGATATTGAAATAGGGATGGAAGGATTTTCCAAAGTTGATTGGAATTGTAGAAGACGGACTTCTAATTCCGAAGATTTAAAAGCATTAATCGGCACTTTAGTAAGGTAGTTGGTAGGTGGTGCAAAGATGGTATTAATAGAGACATTGGTAGGCTTGGGTAAAGTGGTAATGGTGGTGGAGACTGGTGCTGAAACCATAGTGTGCCTTACTGCTGGTGATTCAATATGGTGAGCAGAATCCATATTAAGTTTTGGAAAGTTTTTATTCCTAAGACTATTTTTGAAAAATCTGTTACGGGGTGAATATCTCCGTGGTTCACCCCCAAACAGACCATTGGTATGGGAGTATTTGTACGGAAAAACTTCTGATGGGGGACGTGAACCCTCAAGAAGAGGGTTTTCAGTATTATATTTACGTTTATCAACAGTTTCATCAATTGAAATGGCTGTGCTTTCATAATCACGGCGGTCTCTTTTAAATTTATTCGTTTTCTTGAGAATGAGATCTTTTTCATAAATATTTAAACGTTTATTGATAGACGTTTCTATTTGTAAGAAATCGGGGTGATCAGAGAATTTAAGTAGATTTCCCTTGATCATATTTATCTCGGATTTTAGTGTATCACTGATATCCGTCCTCTTTTTGAGAAGGACATCAAGGATACCTGAGTGGCAGTTGTCTAGCACACTGTTCCAATCAGTACTAAAGTTGGCATCAGCGGGATACGGATTACTCAGCTCGATTCTCAAACCCCTAGGTGTGATTTTTTCTGAGATGTAAGTTTGTAAAAAAAGGCAGTCTATGTTCTGTTTCGCTTCATCTTTAAGGCAATTTTCCAATGTTAAAAACAAATCAGTCATCATTTTGGTAAGTTCGGGAGTAAAGCCATTACTCACTGTGTATGCTGGATCCATGTTACCCATGATCCCTAAAGATTGCAGAATCCATTGCTCCCGGAAATGTCTCCTGTCGTTGATGAAATCAGTCATGTTGATGGAGGATATATTGTGAAACAGCACAGGCGTCCAGAGGTCCAGATAAAAAACGAATGTCAAACGGATGATGGTCTCAGAATGAATGAATGTATCAGATGAAACTTGCTTCAAACGAATGTGGTGGCAGCCAGTGCAAAGGAGAACCTGCAAGGACGTGGTTCATACAAGGAAACCAATGCCGCGGCCAGGTCAAACTTTAACTCCAGGACGTCAGCTCAAAGAGGAGATGTATCCTGGACTAGAAAGATGAGAAGAAGCAAAAGGCACGGCGCCACATAGTGCAGGTTACCCAGGTATAAAGTGGTAAAAGAGAAGAGTAATACTAACCTGGTAACGGGTGATAGAAAGCAATGGAGAGATAAAGGTGCTGCTGCTGCCAGGACTCGAGACCGGTAATTCAGATGATAGACCGCAATAGATGTGCTAGGTGAGCAGGAAAATGAGTCTCCGCGGGCGCTGCTGCACTTCAATGGGACCAAAAGGACACAAAGGTTCGGAATAATGATAGATGATATACGGGAGAGTAAATGATAAAATTGAATTTATTGGTAATATGACTACGCGTTTCAATGCCGTACCGGCATCTTCATCAGGTCATGAAGGAACATACACAAATCACTGTTTAAATAGCAATGCCAATGTTGACGTCATAGTTCAAAGGTTGAAAGAACGGATAATCGCAACAATAGTAAAGAATATGACATATAATAGAAACGATTGCAATGCTAGAAAAAGACGGGTATAAAATGTGAAAAAGAAATAAAAACAATATGATGAAGAACATTGGAAGTGCAGCACGGTATGTATCCAAAAGGATACTGAAACAACATGATAAAAGGCAGCCCGGGGGTAATCGGATGATCACAGATACTAGTGCAAATAAATACAGATATAAATATAAACCACAAATACGATGTGTGGTATAGAGGTATAACCTTTAGGTGCGAAAAAATGACATTTGGAATGAAAGCCATTTTATCGGCACTAATTCTAAACCAGCGATATACATATAAGAGAACTATAAATATAAAGGACAATAGTCATAGGACAAGCTAGACTTTGGGCATAGTGAAAGGCCGAAAACATAGAGTATGCAATTAAATATATAAAACTATGTACATGGTATAATAAAAATAAAGAATAAAAGAAAGAGATACATCGGCACTAGAAAAAAATCGAACAGGATGTCACGTAATAAGAATTTTTAGATAGAAATGACATTATAAAAAGTGTAAAAGTCCACATATTAACATACCTGTACGCCTGTGCTGTTTCACAATATATCCTCCATCAACATGACTGATTTCATCAACGACAGGAGACATTTCCGGGAGCAATGGATTCTGCAATCTTTAGGGATCATGGATAACATGGATCCAGCAGACACAGTGAGTAATGGCTTTACTCCCGAACTTACCAAAATGATGACTGATTTGTTTTTAACATTGGAAAATTGCCTTAACCCCTTAAGGACGCAGCCTAGTTTGGGCCTTAAGGCTCAGAGCCCATTTTTCAAATCTGACATATTTCACTTTATGTGGTAATAACGTCGGAATGCTTAAACCTATCCAAGCGATTTTGAGATTGTTTTCTCGTGACACTTTGGGCTTCATGTTCGTGGTAAAATTTGGTCGATATATTCAGTCTTTATTTGTGAAAAATTGCAAAATTTAGAGAAAATTTACAAAAAATAGCATTTTTCAGAATTTAAATGCATCTGCTTGAAAAACAGACGGTTATACCACCCAAAATAGTTACTAGTTCACATTTCCCATATGTCTACTTTAGATTGGCATCGTTTTTTGAACATTATTTTATTTTTCTTGGACGTTACAAGGCTTAGAACATAAACAGCAATTTCTCATATTCTTAAGAAAATTTCAAAAGCCTTTTTTTGAAGGTACCAGTTCAGTTCTGAAGTGGATTTGAGGGGCCTATGTGTCAGAAACCCCCATAAAACACCCCATTTTAAAAACTAGACCCCTCAAAGTATTCAAAACAGCATATAGAAAGTTTTTTAACCCTTCAGGCATTTCACAGGAATTAAAGCAAAGTGGAAATGAAATTTGCAAATTTCATTTTTTTCTGCTGAATTTCAATTTTATAAAAAAAAATTCTGTAACAGAGAAGGTTTTACCAGAGAAACACTACTAAATATGTATTGTCCAGATTCTGCAGTTTTTAGAAATGTCCCACATGTGGCCCTACTGCGCTCGTGGACTAAAACACAAGCCCCAGAAGCAAAGAAGCACCTAGTGCATTTTGAGGCCTCTTTTTTATTAGAATATATTTTAGGCAGCATGCCAGGTTTGAAGAGGTGTTGAGGTATCAAAACAATGGAAACCCACCAGAAGTGACCCCATTTTGGAAATTACACCCCTCAAGAAATTCATTTATGGTTTTTGTTATCATTTTCACCGCACAGTTTTTTCACAGCACCTATTTGAATTGGGCTGTGAAATGAAAAAAATGATATTTTTTCCAATAAGATGTCATTTTTGATCAAAATTTCTTATTTTCACAAGGAACAACATACCCCATTTTGTTGCCCAATTTGTCCTTAGTGCGGCAATACCCCATTTGTGGTGATAAACTGCCGTTTGGGCCCATGGGAGGGCTCAGAAGGAAAGGAGCGCTATGTGTTCGTTGGAGTCCAGATTTTGCTGGATTGGTTTTCGGGTGCCATGTCGCATTTGCAGAGCCCCAGAGGTATCAAAGCAATGGAAACTTACCAGAAGTGACCCCATTTTGGAAACTACACCCCTCAAGGAATTCATTTATGGTTTTTGTTATCATTTTGACCGCACAGTTTTTTCACAGCACCTATTTGAATTGGGCTGTGAAATGAAAAAAATGATATTTTTTCCAATAAGATGTCATTTTTGATCAAAATTTCTTATTTTCACAAGGAACAACATACCCCATTTTGTTGCCCAATTTGTCCTTAGTGCGGCAATACCCCATTTGTGGTGATAAACTGCCCTTTGGGCCCATGGGAGGGCTCAGAAGGAAAGGACCACCATTTGGCCTACTGGAGCTTTTCTGGTGCTAAGTCATGTATGCAGAAGCCCCTGAGGTACCAGTACAGTTGAAACCCCCGAGAAGTGACCCCATTTTAAAAACTACACCCCTTAAGACATTCATCTAGAGGTGTAGTGAGTATTTTGACCCCACAGGTACTGTGTAAAAGATAATGCGCAGCAGATGGTGCAGAGTGAGATTTGCAATTTTATATATATATATATGGCATGTCAGTGTCCGATATAGGGTGCCCAGCATGCGCCACCGGAGATCTACACCCCTTAAATTGTAATGTGGGTTCTCCTGGGTACGGCAATACCCTACATGTGGCTGTTATCAGCTGCCTGGGCACACGGCAGGGCTTAGAAGGGAAGGACCACCATTTGGCCTACTGGAGCTTTTCTGGTGCTAAGTCATGTATGCAGAAGCCCCTGAGGTACCAGTACAGTTGAAACCCCCGAGAAGTGACCCCATTTTAAAAACTACACCCCTTAAGACATTCATCTAGAGGTGTAGTGAGCATTTTGACCCCACAGGTACTGTGTAAAAGATAATGCGCAGCAGATGGTGCAGTGTGAGATTTGCAATTTTATATATATATATGCCATTTCAGTGTCCAATATATTGTGCCCAGCATGCGCCACCGGAGATCTACACCCCTTAAATTGTAATGTGGGTTCTCCTGGGTACGGCAATACCCTACATGTGGCTGTTATCAGCTGCCTGGGCATACGGCAGGGCTCAGAAGGGAAAGATGAGGGGGGTAAGCTGTGCGGAGTGCATCAGGGTAAGTAGAATTGGGGTAAATTAAAAATAAAGGGATGGATGATACATTTTAAAACAATCTTTTATACAGAGCCCTGGTTTTTCGGGACACGTGTCACATTGGTATATTGTGACTTTCCTTATCCCCCTCTTATAGCAGACTCTGCACCTCTTTTGACTCTTTCCCTTTCCACCGGTTTGGGGAACTTCTCCTGGAAAGTGTTGCCCTGGTACGATGCGTGTGGCCTCGCTTCCAGAAGTACTGGGTGTCCCCCCTTCCTGGTCCCTAAAGATTAGATCTTGAAATTCCAGGAAAGTTCCCCTCTGTCCTGCACATCGACGTAGCACATACGCATTGTACAAAGCCATCTGTATGATGTGCCCGGCCAGCTTCTTATACCACACCGCATGGCGCTGTAGGGCTTCAGGACTTGATTTGACAAGTCCATCCCTCCCAGGTACCTATTGTAGTCCAGGATGCAGTCTGGTTTGGGGGTGGCCTTTCCTTCATATATCCTAAATCTGTAGGTATACCCGGATGCACTCTCGCAGCTTATACATCTTCACGCCATACCTTGCCCTCTTACCCGGCAGGTACTGGCGGAATTGAACCCTCCCTTTAAAATGTACCAGGGACTCATCAATAGAAATACACTTCTCGGGGGTGTATGCTTGGGAAAACCGGGCACTGAAACGGTCTAATAGGGGTCTCCGTTTATACAAACGGTCAAAACTGGGGTCATCTCGGGGTGGGCACGGCTCATTATCAGTATAATGTAAGAAGCGAAGTATTGCCTCATTTATTTATTTTTTTAGGTTCCAGTTCAGTTCTGAAGTTGCTTTGAGGGGCCCATATATTAGAAACCCCTATTAAACACCCCATTTTAGAAACTAGACCCCTCAAAGTATTCACAACAGCATTTAGAAAGTTTATGAACCCTTTAGGTGTTTCACAGAAATTTAGAGCAAAGTAGAGGTGAAATGTACTTTTTTTTTTTTGTCAGAAAATCCTCTTTATACCATTTTTTTTATAACACAAAAGGATTTATCAGAAAAACGCAACTTAATACGTATTGCCCAGATTCTGCAGTTTTGAGAAATATCCCACATGTGGCCCTAGTGCGGTAATGGACTGAAGCGCCGGCCTCCGAAGCAAAGGAGCACCTAGTGGATTTTGAGCCCTCTTTTTTATTAGGCACCATGTCCGGTTTGAAGAGGTCTTGTGGTGCCAAAACATTGGAAACCCCCCAAAAGTGACCCCAATTTGGAAACTAGACCCCTTGAGGAATTCATTGTAGTTTTCTTGGGGTGCATGCGGCTTTTTGATCAGTTTTTATTCTATTTTTAGGTGGCGTGGTGACTAATAAACAGCAATTCTACTATTGTTTTTTTATTCTATTTTTTTTACAGCGTTCACCGTGCGCTATAAATGACATATTCACTTTATTCTGCGGGGCGATACGATTACGGCGATACCAGATGTTTATAGTTTTTTTTTATGCCTTATGGCGTTTGCACAATAAAATACGTTTTGTAAACAATCATTCACTTTTTGTGTTACCTTATTCTAAGAGCCATAACGTTTTTATTTTTCAATCAATAAAGCCGTGCGAGGACTTATTTTTTGCGTATCGAACTGTAGTTTCGATCAGTACCATTTTTCGGTACATGCGACTTTTTGATCTCTTTTTATTCCATTTTTTGGGAGGTGAAGTGACCAAACAATTGTTATTGTGGTGCGGTTTATTATTTATTTTTTTTACGGCGTTCACCGTACGGGATAAATAACAAAATAATTTTGTAGTTCAGGCCGTTACGGACGCGGCGATACCAATTATGTATAGTTTATTTGTTTGTTTATATATTTTTATTAATAATAAATGACTGATAATGGAAAAGGGGGGATTTTTACTTTTAATACTTTTAAAACTTTTATTTTCTTATTTTTACACAACTTTTTTTAACTTTTTTTTAACTTTATTACTTTGTCCCACTAGGGGACTTGAGGGCAGGAGGCCCTGATCGCTATTCTAATACACTGCACTACATGCGTAGTGCAGTGTATTAGAACTGTCAGCTACTCACTGACAGCAAGCATAGTGGGTCCTGACGTTGTCAGGACCCACTAGGCTTCCGTCTATGGCATAGCCGGACGCCATTGTTTGGTGTCCGGTTGCCATAGTCACCATCGCCGGCCGCTATCGTGTAGCAGGCCGGCGATGGCGGATTAACCCCTAAGAAGCCGCGATCGCTATTGAACACGGCTTCTGAGGGGTTAATCGGCGGGGGAGCTCCGGGATCGGTCCCGGCACATTGAGCAGTGATAGTCTGCTGTCGGAAACAGCAGCTATCACAGCTCATGAACGCGCCCCGCGCGAACGGCGCCGTGTTTACTCCATGACATACTATTATGTCATGGAGCGCGAACGATGCACTTACCATGACATAATAGTATGTCCTGGAGCGTTAAGGGGTTAAAGATGAAGCGAAACAGAACATAGACTGCCTTTTTTTACAAACTTACATCTCAGAAAAAATCACCCCTAGGGGTTTGAGAATCGAGCTGAGTAATCCGTATCCCGCTGATGCCAACTTTAGTACTGATTGGAACAGTGTGCTAGACAACTGCCACTCAGGTATCCTTGATGTCCTTCTCAAAAAGAGGACGGATATCAGTGATACACTAAAATCCGAGATCAATATGATCAAGGGAAATCTACTTAAATTCTCTGATCACCCCGATTTCTTACAAATAGAAACGTCTATCAATAAATGTTTAAATATTTATGAAAAATATCTCATTCTCAAGAAAACGAATAAATTTAAAAGAGACCGCCGTGATTATGAAAGCACAGCCATTTCAATTGATGAAACTGTTGATAAACGTAAATATAATACTGAAAACCCTCTTCTTGAGGGTTCACGTCCCCCATCAGAAGTTTTTCCATACAAATACTCCCATACCAATGGTCTGTTTGGGGGTGAACCACGGAGATATTCACCCCGTAACAGATTTTTCAAAAATAGTTTTAGGAATAAAAACTTTCCAAAACTTAATATGGATTCTGCTCACCATATTGAATCACCAGCAGTAAGGCACACTATGGTTTCAGCACCAGTCTCCACCACCATTACCACTTTACCCAAGCCTACCAATGTCTCTATTAATACCATCTTTGCACCACCTACCAACTACCTTACTAAAGTGCCGATTAATGCTTTTAAATCTTTGGAATTAGAAGTCCGTCTTCTACAATTCCAATCAACTTTGGAAAATCCTTCCATCCCTATTTCAATATCCCCATCCCCCAATGATTCTATTTCATTTTCTGACCATGACATATCCCCTTCCCTACTACAATTATCCATCCATAATACCTCAGCTAACCTCTTTGAATTGTCTCTACCTACCCGTACAGATAATGTCACTTCTGCATCATTTTCCAACGATGCATTATGTGTCACATCTGAACCTCCACTTTTAGCACCTGTATCATTTTTGGACACTACCACCTCTTTTTTAGGACTTCCTTCCCAACTAACAATGCCACCGGTTACGCCGACTATCAACAGCAACGACCACCTCATAACATACCTCATAAGTCCGAAGATCCAAACAATCACACATTTTTTTCCCTTGGTTCAAAAAATATCAACAAAAAGAAAATTAGATTCAGAGGAAGAAGAGGAGGTCGTAAACGAAACGCTAACAAAAAGAACCCCACCAACCAACTTAAAGAAACATCGGACCAATCACTAAAGGTTAAACTGTTCAACTTATCCTCATATGAATTCAATATACATGAGATTAGCCTCCTTAGTAAGGGTCTCTCCTTTTGCCCTGTTTCTACACCCAACACTTTTGATCTCTTCATGGACCTCAATCGTTTTGTCCGAAAGCTTACCCTAACAAGGCATTTTTCTATGGCCAAAATGGTCCCAACCTTTCCAGTACTGATTCCAATTTCTGAACCCCCCACTACAATTATTCCTCCAGTAATTATTGCCACTGATTTAAAGCCTAAATCAAGCTTCTATCCTCTGCATCACCAAGGCTCCTTTTTAGAAACCTTTTCTGCTCTCGTAGGAAATGAATTTAGATCCCTTGACAAACCCATTAATACACCTGACAATCTCACCTACCAGGAGAGAAATTCCCTCAAATCACTAGCCAAAAATAATACCATTGTGATCCGTTCTGCTGACAAGGGCAGAGGAATCGTAATTATGGATAAGGACAAATACTTGGGTGAATCTTATAGAATTTTGGATGACAGCAGTTTTTATGTTAAACTAGTAGCAAACCCTTTACCCATTCATATACCCAAATACACTCACCTTATAGACACAGCTTTTCATGAAGGGGTCATCACAAAAAAGGAAAGAGGTTTTCTTAATATGACCTTCCCAAATATGCCATTTCTATACCATCTCCCCAAGGTGCATAAATCCATCACAAATCCCCCCGGACGCCCAATCATATCAGGCATTGGGTCCTTGACCAGCAATCTCTCACACTTCATAGACATTCACCTTCAACCTTTAGTAGTTAACCTACCATCATATCTTAGGGACTCCACCCAAGTAATAAGAGAACTTCACTCAATAAATGTCACCAACTCTATGTACCCTATCAATTTTCTTACTGCTGATGTAACGGCCCTTTACAGTAATATTCCCCACTCCAAAGGTCTTGACGTCATTAGGTCGACACTATCCACCAAAACCTGTATGCCTGAGAATCAAACCGAATTTTTAATTAAATGTGTTGACTTCATTCTAAATCATAATTCGTTCAGTTTTGATAATAAATTTTACAACCAAATTAAAGGATGCGCCATGGGCTCGAGGTTCGCACCATCTTATGCCAATTTGTATATGGGACATTTTGAAGACCATTATATTTATCAAGATCACCCCTTTAAAAGCAAAATTTTGTTCTATAAGCGTTATATTGACGACCTTCTCTTCATCTGGTTGGGCAATGAGACTGAGGCTATATCTTTTATTGAGTCCCTTAATATGAACAGTTTAGGATTGTCTTTCACACACACTTTTTCTGCTATGTCTATTGACTTTTTGGACCTGACTATTGCTTTTGATACCAGTATTAACAAATTTACAACAAAGACACACTTTAAATCGGTGGAAGTTAATAGTTATTTAAATTTCAACAGTGCCCATTATCCCCCATGGATAAAAAATGTTCCCTTTGGACAATTTAGAAGGGTGAGAAAAAATTGCACAACTGACTCGGACTTTATAGAGGAATGCAATTTATTAGAAAAAAGATTCAGGGAAAAGAATTTTCTTTTGAGTCTCATTAAAGGGGCACTTCATAAAGCTGCTCTACTTTCACAAGATTCATGCATCAAGCAAGAAAAAGCAATTAAAAATAAACAAAATTTCAGCAATAATTTTATTACATCATTCAATAGTGGAAGCAAAAAAATCCGAGAGGTTCTGGATAAGCACTGGTATATCTTGAAAAATGATCCCTTTTTAAAAACAGAATTACCTGATAGACCTACCATCACCTATAGACGATCCAAATCCCTTAAAAATATTTTAGCACCCAGCAGATTAAAAAATTCCATGGTACCCTGCTCCACTTTGCTCCCTAGGACTATTGGTTCTTACAAATGTGGCCGTCAGCGGTGTATGTGCTGTACCAACATAACTCATAAAGTCTCCACTTACACATCTGCAGTAACCAAAGAATCCTTCAATATTAATAGCTTTCTTAATTGTGGAAGCTCGTTTGTTGTTTATATGTTGGAATGTCCATGTCATCTCCAATATATTGGCTGCACCACGCAATGCTTACGGACAAGGATCAATAATCACAGATTTAATATCAACACCGGTTTTTTGAAACATAGTGTCTCTCGACACTTTTCTACCACACACAATAGCCAGTTCAGTAGTATACTTATCACGCCTATAGAGCAAATTCCACTCAATACTACCAATCGATTCAGTAAGCTTAAACAGCGTGAAAATTACTGGATTTTTAAAATGAAGACCCTCCAACCAGATGGCCTTAATGATGTATCAGAGTCCACTCTTGATTAGAAAATAACTCAATTATTAATTAAATAATTAATAATTAATTATTTTACCATTTGTTTTCTTTTCGAAACCCCATTTATTATCAATTTATCATTATATTATATTACTGTATTGTTATTTAACCTTATACTATACATAGCTTGTTTACTACATTCCTTGTTATTTTCGTATACATTATTGGTGCTCCCCCTCTCTGATATATTTTTAGTTATGTTTTTCATTTGAATTTCACTCATGACATTTTGCTCCTTTTCAATTTTGTTGTGCCATTAATTGCAATTTACCGGCTTTTGCCGACTTTACTTTTACTACATAGCCTATATATAACCTTATACTATACATAGCTTGTTTACTACGTTCCTGGTTATTTTCGCATACATTATTGTTGCTCTCCCTCTCAGATATATTTTTAGTTATGTTTTTCATTTGAATTTTACTCATGACATATTGCTCTTTCCCAATTTTGTTGCGCCATTAATTACAATTTACCAACTTTGCCGACTTTGTTCGTTTGAAACTATAAGGGTATTTCCTATTATTTCTCTGGCATGTCCTGACAGGTATGTTAATATGTGGACTTTTACACTTTTTATAATGTAATTTCTATCTAAAAATTCTTATTATGTGACATCCTGTTCGATTTTTTTTCTAGTGCCGATGTATCTCTTTCTTTTATTCTTTATTTTTATTATACCATGTACATAGTTTTATATATTTAATTGCATACTCTATGTTTTCGGCCTTTCACTATGCCCAAAGTCTAGCTTGTCCTATGACTATTGTCCTTTATATTTATAGTTCTCTTATATGTATATCGCTGGTTTAGAATTAGTGCCGATAAAATGGCTTTCATTCCAAATGTCATTTTTTCGCACCTAAAGGTTATACCTCTATACCACACATCGTATTTGTGGTTTATATTTATATCTGTATTTATTTGCACTAGTATCTGTGATCATCCGATTACCCCCGGGCTGCCTTTTATCATGTTGTTTCAGCATCCTTTTGGATACATACCGTGCTGCACTTCCAATGTTCTTCATCATATTGTTTTTATTTATTTTTCACATTTTATACCCGTCTTTTTCTAGCACTGCAATCGTTTCTATTATATGTCATATTCTTTACTATTGTTGCGATTATCCGTTCTTTCAACCTTTGAACTATGACGTCACTGGAACACCCTGACCTCGTTCACATTGGCGGGTTTTTTTCAACATTGGCATTGCTATTTAAACATTGATTTGTGTATGTTCCTTTATGACCTGATGAAGATGCCGGTACGGCATTGAAACGCGTAGTCATATTACCAATAAATTCCATTTTATCATTTACTCTCCCGTATACCATCTATCATTATTCCGAACCGTTGTGTACTTTTGGTCCCATTGAAGTGCAGCAGCGCCCGCGGAGACTCCTTTTCCTGCTCACCTAGCACATCTATTGCGGTCTTTCATCGCCATTGCTTTCTATCACCCGTTACCAGGTTAGTATTACTCTTCTCTTTTACCACTTTATACCTGGGTAACCTGCACTATGTGGTGCCGTGCCTTTTGCTTCTTCTCAACTTGGATAGGTAAAAGCATTCTGAAGTTATTAGCACATAAAGTTAAACATGTCTGATTTGAAAAATTAGGCTCTGTCAAGAAGGTCAAAAGTGGCCAAAGAAAGAGCGGGTTAAGTATTTGTGAGGGTTGTATGTTACTCCTGTGGTGTGTGAACATTGTAACAATACAAAGTAAGCGGACTGTATAGGAAACAGAGGTAACAAACTAAGAATAGAGTAAAGGGAGTAAATACAGATAGTAATAAGTCTCCTTTTTCACTTCACCCTGTGGGGAGACATGGACATTTGCTGCAGGAAGATCCCCAGGTCCCGGTCCCCAGAATAACCACTGATTGGCAGCATTTGCACTGATGTAGTAGTAGTAGCGTATTCAGAAACTGTGCCAAGTACCGTCACCAGTAGCGTGACCACGATGCGACATGCCAGAGGGCAAGACCGAATCATAGTCAGAAACGTAGCCAAGGGTCAGAGATAGGAGAAAGACCACAGGTACCAGGCAGACAATCCGAAGGAAAAGGCAGGAGCGTGGTCAGGAACAAAGCCAAGGTCTGAATAAGGATCAAACCGTAGTCAATAGCAACGCACAGGAACAAGAGCCAGGAAAGAAATGTATCTCAATCAGCAGTCACACATTGGAGGTCTATTGCCCCATAAGTAGGTCACCAGGCCTGACGTCATTGGCAGGTGACGGATTGCCCTTGCAATTCAACGCTGCTGGCTTTAAAGTGAAGGAGTACTGGATCTGGATCTAGTGAGACTGCAGCCATTATTGGAAGCAGTAGAGGAAGCATCCAGTTGCTTAGAAAAAAGAAGCAGCCGTTTACAGGAGCTCACCAGAATGCGGCATTGGAACAGGACGAGAGGAGTAACAGTAACTTTTAGGGCCTCTCCCTGAAGAAACTTTGTGAGGCTTCAGGGTATCATTTTAAGTGACATTTCTTGTTTAGCATTGGAGCATGAACATCTTTATTAGTATCCCAACTTCTCTCCTCAGGACCACATATTTTCCAATTAATAAATAAAAGGAGTTTCCCATGAACCTTCTTAACCCCTTCCCGCACCTTGACGTAACGGCACGTCTAAGTGTGCAGTAACTTCGCGCACCTCGACGTGCAGTTACGTCAGTGCTTTGACAGTTAACACGCCGCGTGGTGCTACACCGCAGCGGCAGTTAACTGTGCTGGGTGTCTGCCCTGCATTCTCTGTTGCTGATTTTTGCAGTTAACCCCTTCGATGCGGCGTTCGATTGCGATCGCCAAATTTAAGGTGTTTAGCGCAGATCAGCAGCCCCCATGGGAAATTACGGGGGCTGGCGAAGGTATCCATGGCTACCGAACGCCAGACAATGGCTTCCGGGCTGCCATGTACAGAAGCCTATGATCACCAGCCGGAGGCTTCCTGTCGGAGTGACTGTCACGTCACAATGACAGTTGGAATGCGTTACACTACGTAGGAAGTGTAATGTATTCCAGCAGCGATCAGAGCTGCAAGTCTAAGTGTCCCCTAGTGGGACAAGTAAAGAAAGTAAAAAAAAGAATAAAAATATTTTAAAAACAAGTGTAAAAATAAAAGTTATAAGTGACATAAACAAGAACTGCTTTTTTTCCTATAAGGGTATGTGCACACACACTAATTACGTCCGTAATTGACGGACGTATTTCGGCCGCAAGTCCCGGACCGAACTCAGTGCAGGGAGCCGGGCTCCTAGCATCATAGTTATGTACGATGCTAGGAGTCCCTGCCTCGCTGCAGGACAACTGTCCCGTACTGAAAACATGATTACAGTACGGGACAGTTGTCCTGCAGAGAGGCAGGGACTCCTAGCATCGTACATAACTATGATGCTAGGAGCCCGGCTCTCTGCACTGAGTTCGGTCCGGGACTTCCGGCCGAAATACGTCCGTCAATTACGGACGTAATTAGTGTGTGTGCACATACCCTAATAAGACTTTTATTATAGGAAAAAAATGAACACGTAAAAAAAGGTACACCATAAAAAGTGATCAAAAAGTCGCATGCATGCCAAAACAGTACCAATACAAACTACAACCAGTCCCGCAAAAAACAAGCCCTTATACAGCTTTTTTGACTGAAAAATAAGAAAGTTATGGTGACACAAAAAATAATTTATTTTATAAATAAGTTATTTTATTGCGCAAACAATGAAAAATGTAAAAAAAACTATATACATATGGTATCGCCATAATCGTATCGACCCGCAGAATAAAATATATTGGTCATTTATAGCCAAGGGTGAACGCTGTAAAAAACATTGTCAGAATTTATGGTTTTTGGTCACCTTGCTTGCCGAAAAATGGAATAAAAAGTGATCAAAAAAATCGCATGTACCCCAAAATGGTACCAATGAAAACTACAGATTGTCCCGCAACAAATAAGACCTCACTCGGCCCCGGTGGTGAAAAAATAAAAAAAGTTCCGGCTCCCAGAATATGGCGATGCAAAATGTGCGGCGTTCCAAAAGCGGATAAGATCGAGCGGCATTTAGAAATGCGACACTGGCCACATATCTGCGGATTATTATTTATTTACCCCATTATTATACCCTCTTATTATGCCCCTGATGTACTCTGCCCAGCCTACATATGTCCCCACATTCTAAACTGAAATACCAGCAAAACACCAGAGCTACCACCAAGCAAAATCTTCGCTCCCTAAAGCCAAATGCCGCACCCTCCCTTCTGAGCCCTACAGCGTGCCCAAACAGCAGTTTACGTCCACCAATATGGCATCACCATACCCGGGAGAACCCGCTTTATATTTTATGAGGTATTTGTGGCCCAAACTGGGCACAACATATAGTGCACTAAAATGGCACATCAGTGGAAAATTTTAATTTCCACTCTGTACAATCCGCTGGGCATTAAACCCTTCGCGCATCACGACTTAATAGTATGTCGTGGGGTGATATATGGTGCGTCTCGCGCGCTGAGCCCGCGCCATACGCTGCGGGTGTCAGCTGGGTATTACAACTGATACCCGGGACTAACGGACAGAAACAGCTATCGCGCTGTTACAGGAGCCTGTAAAAATCACAATATACTGCAATACATTAGTATTGCAGTGTATTCTATCAGTGATCTAGTGATTGCTGGTTCAAGTACCCTAGGGGGACTAATAAAATGTGTAAAAACAAAATAAATAGTTATTATTAGTGGAAAAAATTCAATAAATATTTAAAGTCCAAAAAGAAACCCTTTTCACATTTTTTCTCTAAAGTAATATCAAAAAATAAACAAAAATTCACAAAATTGGTATCGCTGCGTCCGTAAAAGTCCAAACTAGTATAATATACCATTATTTAACTCGCAAGGGGAACGCCGTGAAAAATAAAGAATTTTACACGGCAAAATCACGTTTTTTGGTCACCTTGGCTCTACAAAAAAATGTAATAAAAAGTTCTCAAAAAGTTGTATGTACCAAAAAATGGTACTAATAAAAACTAAAGCTCGTCCCGTAAAAAATAAGCCCTCACACCACTCTATTGACGGAAAAATGAAAAAAGTTATGGCTCTCGGAAAGCGGGGAGGAAAAAACGAAAAAGAAAAAGCAAAACATGGATCAGTTTGGAAAGGGTTAATTACTTTCTAATGAAAAACATTTATAACCACATGTTGGGCGGCTTTTTCCTCCTTTTATCCTTTGTGAAATTAAAAAAATGCAACATTTTAGTGGAAATAATGTTGATATTAATTTTCAAGGCCTAATTCTAATAAATTCTGCAAAAGACGTGTGGGGTCTAAATGCTCACTATACCCCTAAATATATTCCTTAAGTGGTGTAGTTTCCCAAATTGGGTTACTTTTGGGGGTCTTCCACTGTTTTGGTCCCTCGGTGGGCTTTGCAAATTCTACATGACACCCAAAAACTATTCCAGCTAAATTTGAGCTCCAAAAGCCAAATTGCGCTCCTTCCCTTCTAAGCCCCGGTGTGGGTCCAAACAGCACTTTATTACCACATATCGCCTATTTCCATAATCGGGAGAAATTGTTTTACAAATGCTGGGGTGCCTTTTCTCCTTTATTCCTTGTAAAAATTAAAAATGTCTACGTTTTTACAGAAAAAAAAGTAGATTTTTACCTTTACAGACTAATTCCAATGAATTCAGCAAAACAACTGTGGGGTCAAAATGCAAACTTTACCCCTAGAAAAATTCCTTGAGGGATGTAGTTTCTAAAATGGGGTCACTTTTTTGGGGTTTCCACTGTTCTCGCCCCTCCAGTGCATTGCAAACGCGACACGGCACTGAAAACTATTCCAGCAAAATCAGAAATCCAAAATCCAAATGGTGCTCCTTCTCTTCTGAGCCATGCTGTGGGTCCAAACAGCAGTTTATTACCACATATGGGGTATTTCTATAATCGAAAGAAATTGCTTTACATATGTTGGGGTGTTTTTTCTACTTTATTCCTTGTAAAAAAAGTCTACGTTTTTTCACAAAAAAAGTAGATTTTCATCTTCACATACTAATTTAAATAAATTTAGCAAAAAAACTGTGGGTTCAAAATGCTAACTATACCCCTAGATAAATTCCTTGAAGGGTATAGTTAGCCTGAGGTCACTGTTGGGGGGTCTTTACTGGTTTGGTACCACAAGACCTATTCAAACCTGACATGGTGCCTAAAATATATTTTAAAAAAGGAGGCCCCAAAACCCACTAGGTGATCCTTTGCTTCTGAGGCCGGTGTTTCAGTCCATTAGCACACTAGAGCCACATGTGGCATATTTCTAAGAAAGAAAGAATCTGGGCAATAAATATTGAGTTGCATTTCTCAGGTAAAGCCTTCTGTGGTACAGAAATTTTTTTATTACAAATTAATTGTGGCAAAAAAAATGAAATTTGTACATTTTACCTCTACTTTGCTTTAATTGCTGTGAAACGCCTAAAGGGTTAAAATACTTTCTGAATGCTGTTTTGAATACTTTGAGGGGTGCAGTTTTCAAAATGGGGTGATTTATGGGGACTTTCTAATAGATAAGGCCTGCAAAGCCACTTCAGAACTGAACTGGTCCCTGAAAAAATAAGCTTTTGAGATTTTCTTGAAAATATGAGAAATTGCTGCTAAATTTCTAAGCCTTGTAACGTCCTAGAAAAATAAAAGAATGTTCAAAAAACAATGCACACATAAGGTAGACATATGGGAAATATAAACTAGTAAGTATTTTGTGTGGTATTATTATCTGTTTTACAAGTAGATACATTTAAATTTAGAAAACTGCAAGTTTTTGCTAATTTTCTCTAAATCTTGGTGTTTTTTTACAAATAAATTTTGAATTCATTGACCAAATTTTTTCACTAACATAAAGTACAATAGGTCATGAGAAAACATTCTCAGAATCACTTGGATAGGTCAAAGCATTCCAGAGTTATTACCACATAAAGTGACACATGTCGTCCTGAAGGCCAAAACAGGCTCAGTCCTGAAGGGGTTAAAGTACAAAATGTTATTAATCTTTAAGTCTGCTGAGGATTCAGGGGCAGAAGCAGAAGTTTTCTTGATCTTTGTGGAAATCTTGGAAATTATTGGTCATCCGGAATTAAAGTAGCAACTTGAGACGAGATGTCACAAGGATATGCCTAATGAACATGGAGCAAGCTTGAAAGACGGAAATTTTTAACGTATGTTTTTTTGTGGACAACAAGACTCTATTCCCTGGATTAAAAGTGTGACATGGTCGACAATGCTAATTAGCACTCTTCTTGGCCATAGCGGCAGCGGCTTTCATATACCTCAGTCCAAATGTCCTGCATATTTTGACATATATCCACAACAGCAGGCTAAGTAGAGATTATTTTTTTCTGTGGGCAAATTCTGCCTAAGGTGACCGCTCAGATAGATTATTCTGGTGGGCGTTTGAGTATGTACAAAGATATTTCTCGAGCACTTCGTTGATTTATTCTGTCTGACCATTATTCTGAGGATGGTATCCAGAGAAATCCAATGCATTCCTCAAAGCCTTACACACAGACATCCAGAACATGGAGACAAACTACATTGTCTGCGGGGAGACCAAATGAGTGGGGAGACCATAAAGGTGGAAGATCTCCTCAAAGAAATTCTGAGCCAATTGAGGAGCAGAGGATAATCCAGACAGTAAGACAAAATGCGCCATTTTAAAGAAGTGATTCCCCACCACCCAAATGGTAGTAAAATCCTGAGCAGGAGGCAAATCCGCGTTTAGGTCCATCAATTTTCCTTCCAAGGCTCTATTAGAATAGCCAGTGGTTGGAGTGGACCTGAAGGTGCCTGTCTGTTTGGCACATACTGTACAAGAAGAAATACATTTCTTAACATCCTGTTTCCAGCCTGGCCATAAATAGAAGAGGGAAAAGAGTTTCCTGGTGCGCTTAACATAGAGAGAGATGAAATGAGCCCAAAGTGCTTGTTGTGAGCTAGGTCTGCCTGTGAACTAAAAATACTCTAAATTCTTGTGGTCAGTGTAAATGGTCACTGGGAATTTAGAACCCTCCAAGGAATGACAAAATTTGTTAATGGAGGGGTAAGGCCTAGGATTTTCACCTCAACAAGGCCTTAAAGTTTTCTAGCTTCGCAAGATCCATAAGACAGTTGAAACACAGATTAACTTTTTGACCACAGTAGATGTCACGCAGCGCGTGAGAATTTCTGTCAAGGGAACAGCAGAGGGACCATGTCATTAAGGGATTTGATGAGAAGATTTAAGGGGAGCCATGGTCTTCAGCCTCTATCCCCTATACAGGAAACTGAACTTTGCTGCAGGGGCACCTCAGGTCACTGCCCCTAGAGTGGTCTCCCTTGGTGACAGCCAGGAGGAGAAGAGACAGATAGCGTGGTCAGGTATGGCAAAAGGGCAGGGAAGAGATTTGTCATGGGTATAATAGCAAATATTCAGGCAGGCGGCCGGCATGTATAGCCAAGATACAGGCTGAAGTCAAACATGAGAATTCAATAGACATGATAGCAGGGACTCAAGGAACACTTGGGGAACCAAATTGCTCTGACAATGAGACCAAAGGGGGGAGGGCTTTTATGCCCAGGGTCAGCTGGGAAATTCAAATTCTGGTGGACTGGCACTATAAGAAAGCAAGGGTCTGCACGTGCCTGCACTAGGACCCAGTGTAGAGCATAGGCAGATGCTGAGCTTAGAGCAGAGGAGTGTTGCCGACTAGGAGAAAGAGGACACCAGGAGGAGGCAAGTATTTTTTAGGCTTGTGGGGATACATGCGATCAAAGTCTTCAGGTGCCCAGGATCTCTCCTCAGGACCAAAGTTTTTACAAACCATTAGGTATAACAATTTTCCTCTTTATCCTCTTGGCATTTTAAATCTTGTTGAACTCGGATTAAATGTCTGTACTAAAAGGAGAAGGAGATGATGTCTTTTTAGAAAACTGATTCAGCACCAGCAGTTTCAGGAGAGAGGCATGAAAAGAATTGGGGATTTTTAAAGACCGAGGAATCCAGCTCTCTGTTATCAGTCTATATCCAGATATCTGCTACTAGCCTGTATCCAGCTTCCTGTTGTCAGCCTGTATCCAGCTACTGCCTGTGTCCTGTTATCTGCTGCAACACGCTACTCTCCTTGGTGGAGTAGCCCAGTGGATCCACAACCCGCTGGCCGTAGCAAAGAACTTAGGGTTCCGTCTTTTTTTCCTTGACAAAGGAGAAACCTGCTCCAGCAGCAGAAGATGACTTGCGATTGATTCCCTTCTCCAGGTTTTCCTTTATGTATTGTGACATACGGATGTAGTTATCTTTATCTTGACTCTGATAAAAACAAAAGCCATTGCAAAGTCATTGAAAAAGTGAGGATACAGGATCTTGCCACTGTGTATTTAATGTGTTATGTAGCTTCCGTCTCTGGGACAAAAAAGGGATATCAACTACCCTAGCGGAGGAGTAGAATTAGCTAACAAGTTAATTTCACAATAGTACGATCTATACCGTGTTCCAAATTATTATGCACATTGGATTTAAGTGTCATAAACATTTAATTATTAGTTTTTCAATTAAACTCTTGGATGGTATTGTGTCTTAGGGCTCTTTGGATCATTGTAATCAATCTCAGACACCTGTGATAATTAGTTTGCCAGGTGTGCCCAATCAAAGGAAAACTACTTAAGGAGGACGTTCCACATTATTAAGCAGGCCACAGGTTTCAAGCAATATGGGAAAGAAAAAGCGTGAAATAGTGCAATACCTTGGACAAGGTATGAAAACATTGGATATTTCAAGAAAACGTAAGCGTGATCATCGTACTGTGAAAAGATTTGTGGCTGATTCAGAGCACAGACGGGTTCGTTCAGATAAAGGCATAATGAGGAAGGTTTCTGCCAGACAAATTAATAGGATTAGGAGAGCAGCTGCTAAAATGCCATTGCAAAGCAGCAAACAGATATTTGAAGCCGCTGGTGCCTCTGGAGTCCCGCGAACCTCAAGGTGTAGGATCCTCCAGAGGTTTGCAAGTGTGCATAAAGCTATTATTCCGCCACCCCTAAACCATGCTCACAAGCAGAAACGGTTGCAGTGGGCTCAGAAATACATGAAGACTAATTTTCAAACCGTGTTGTTTACTGATGAGTGCCGTGCAACCCTGGATGGTCCAGATGGATGGAGTAGATGGTTGATGAATGGCCACCATGTCCCATCAAGGCTGCGACGTCAGCATGGAGGTGGCGGAGTCATGTTTTGGATTGGAATCATGGGGAGAGAGCTGGTAGGCCCCTTTAGGGTCTCTGACGGTGGGAAAATGACCTCTACAAAGTACGTAGAGTTTATGACTGTATGACTGTTTTCTTCCGTGGTACAAAAAAGAATCGTGCCTTCCGTAGCAAAATTATCTTCATGCATGACAATGCACAATCTCATGCTGCAAAGAATACCTCTGTGTCATTGGCTGCTATGGGCATAAAAGGAGAGAAACTCATGGTGTGGCCCCCATGTTCCCCTGACCTCAAAATATATATGAGGGTGGGAGGCAGTTCACATCAAAACAGAAGCTCTGGGAGGCTATTCTGACATCCTGCAAAGATATTCAAGCAGAAACTGTCCAAATACTCACAAATTCAATGGATGCAAGAATTGTGAAGGTGATATCAGAGAAGGGGTCCTATGTTAACATGTAATTTGGCCTGTTAAGTTTTTTTTTATTGAAAGAGCTTTTGATTTCTGTAAATATGACCTCCTGATGCTGCAAATTCAACAAATTACCATTTTAGTTCTCTTTACAACCGTTACAATGTTTGATCTCTGTTGTGTATAATAATGTGAAACAGTGCATTTTGAGTTTTTTACTTCTAAAAAAAACTGTTATCATTAGGAGATTTGTTCAATAAAATTCGCATTATACTCCCAACGGTTGATGGCTTGAAGATTATACTGACTGTCATTTGCATCGACTATTTAGGAAAATCGGCGAAAAATAACATTTGCATAATAATTTGAAACGAGGTGTATGAGGTGAAAGTCTCTGCTTGACGTTTTCAGAATACATCTGCATAACGGGCATAGGGTTTTTGTGATCCGTCTAGGACAGTTTCCATAACTTGAGGCCTAGGCAGACAAATGACAGGCAGACATTGGAGATGACAGGTGTCACCCCATCGGTTAATCTGAGCAGATGTTCAATCAATGATTAGGATAATGTTTTTGAACCAAGGCAGACCCAGGAGAGGAGGACTGATGGAATTTCTCAGCACGTAGAATTAAATAATTCATGGTGAAGTGCTCCAACTTGCACGGAGATAGGTTCGGTGGACAATCTCTGAAAATAATTTCCCATCCACAGAAGAAACTGAAAGCGGCTTGCCAATTGGACTACTGGAATATGATAACAAATAACCAAAAATTCTCCGCAGAGTCAGAATCCAAAAATGCTTGTACATTGAAGCAAACTCCAGCAGTGGGCAAACTGACAGGTATAGTCCTCTTTTTAGAGGCAGACTTACTGCCTAGGGTAGCCTCTCCTTCTTACCCTGTGTGTTCCCCCGATCTCACAGGACAATGATTTAGAAAGTGTGCCTTTCTGCCACAGCAGTATAACAGGCTATTGGTGCGTTTTTTTAGACGTTCTTCAACAGAAAGTTTAATTCTCTTTACCTGCTAAGGTGGAGTCTAAAGGAAGTTTCTCAAAAGTAGGTGCCAGTCAAGCCACCTGATGGAAACAGTCCGTCTTATGTTCTCTCATGGTAGGTTATATCAATACTAGTAGATAAGGAAATGAAATCATCCAAAGTAGTAGGCAGATCCCGACCTGCCAATACATCCTTGATGCGACCAGCCAGAACTTTCCAGAATATAGGCACAAGTGCTTCATTGTTCCGTTAAAGCTCTGTGGCTAAGGTGCAAATATTGATGGCATATTCCCAACAGTTGAGATGCCTTGATGACGCTTCAGAAATGACAGGGTAATGCACGACCAGGTTCTTTAAACACCTTTCTGAAAGTTGCAAGGAAGGCTTAAATATTCTCTTGAAATATTCTGCTTAAA
Organism: Rhinoderma darwinii; assembly: GCF_050947455.1. NCBI lineage: Eukaryota > Metazoa > Chordata > Amphibia > Anura > Rhinodermatidae > Rhinoderma > Rhinoderma darwinii. Next base: position 310,327,024 of record NC_134688.1, read on the forward strand.
TGTTCTTGATAAGATTGTTCCGTTCCCATAGAGGAGATGCCCAGGTCAGCGGCTCACCAGACAGCAGAGACAGGATAAAGGCTACCTTAGCCCGGTCTGAAGCAAATTGATGTGCATTATCTCAAAATGGATTGTGTATTGGCCAAACCCCTCTACAATAAGGGGCGTGTCCTGACTGCTGACCAGGAAGGACACACTTCACTAAGCTCTGCTCTGAGACCTCTAAGTGACTATATTCTGCATTGAATGTACGAATGTACAAAAGCAGTGTTGCTTTCTTTTTGCTGTTCCGAAGAAGAGCATGATAACCAGGAGGAAAGCCCTCCAAACAGATCATAAGAGACTTACTGACTTCTTTTCGGCTAAAGGCCTAAGGCAAGACGTGAACGCAGCCAACTCTGGTCGCTTCCCTTCCTCCACTTCCTCTAGGAGTGAAGCAGAAATGGCAACTTCTCCTCAGAGACCCGGTGAGCCACTATCCAGCTCTAAGTTCCAAGACCTATTAATCCTGGAATCCCAGATGCCACGAGCCTTTCTCTACTGCCAAACTAGCTGTTTCAGCTCTCCAGCGCATCTAAAATTGTGGCGAGTGCATCAGCTCAGGGATCCCTAATGGGCATTATCTCTAATGCCCCGCAGAAACAAAGACCCAGACTTAAGATAGAGGAGTTTCCTCTTCCTTGGGTACCTATAGCAGATATTCCTTCGACTGACCAAGCAACTTCAGAAACATTTAGTAAGAGCATGGTACTGGCATTATGGGCAGTGGCAGATTAAGTAGACCATAGGTCCTGGGCTGTTACCCAAACTTGGGCCGCCCTTCTCCAACCACAGCACTGCCACGACGTAACTATTGTTAACACTACCTTTTTGTGCAAGCATTAACAAATGGGTGTGATAATTCCCCTTGCCAAATGGCTGTGTCCCTACATCCTGACAGTATCACACTGTGCAGGGGCACATCCTACTGACAGCGGGAATGGTAACACCAATTTGAATTTCAGTCCTGGACTGCACAAAGACTTTTTGTGAAATACAAGGATTTCCTACAATAAACATGTCAGGAGAGGTGACAGATTCTCTATAAATCCAGTAAAGAAATGATCAGAGAAAAAACACGGCGCCACCTTGTGCAGATCAGTTGGTACAGGTGAGACAATAGAGCAAGAAATGTGCTCACCTGGTTACGAAGTTTTTAGGGCATGTATAATAGAAACCACAGTGCTGCTGCCAGATCCGAGTCGGTAACCAGAGGGGACCGCTTAGGTACAGATAGTTGCAGGAGAAAAAGATGGATCATTCCAGGGGCGCTGCTGTGTGGTGGAAATGATAGGAGCGAAATCCAGAGATATTGATAATAAGTTCAATTTATTTGAGTGAGTGGCTACGCGTTTCAACGATGAACAATCGTCTTCCTCAGGCCATGTACACATTACAATGGGCATAACTTATATAGCATCTAGGTTAAATTTACCATGAGTGAAAAAACCGCCAAATCTGTAAAGGTCAAGGTGCGATCGTGACGTAACTCCCGGTTTTTTTCCATTATTCCCACCGCGAGGCAGTGAGTACATAATATATTTAGTATACAAGCCAAATAGTTATTTAAAAGTAAACCGTTATACAAACAAAGGGGCTATAAAATGAAAAAAAACGATAATACAAAGGTCATTCATGCCGTGTCTTTCTTTCTTTAGTGTAAATACTAAACATGAAATAATGCACATTCAATTATTTTAAAGATGATTAATAAAAAAAAATTTGTCATCGACTTACCTGCAGCATGCTCTGCCCGTCTTATCCCCGACTGTCTTTAGATCCTCCGGTCCCGTCATCCGACACTGTCAACCTAGCAATATAATTGCAAATTTTAACCTTGTTCAAAACTATTAACCTTATTTTAAAATTTAATATTCCTCTTATAGAATTACACAGTAGAGCTAAAAGTACACTTTGTATTTCCACATAAAATAGGACTGCTCAGTTTTGAGAATTGTGTAAATTTCCAATTCTCTTACTTCTGTTTTATCCTTGTAGCTACAAAAGAATGTTTAAGACCAATACAGTATTTATGTACATTCTCTAATCTAACAATGCATATTTTAACCATTTTTAAGCTTTCAATAACTTACCTATAGCAAGCGCAGATCTCTCCATTGGTTCTGTCACTTCGCTCTCTGCTCGGTTGTCCTGGCAACGAAACCGCGCCCCGGCGTCTCTCACTGTAACCCAGCAACACATTGGCTTCTACTGTAGCCCTATGTCTAAATGATTTTTTACTATTTCATATACTCATCCTATTGTTCTTACCATATTATGTTAACTGACTAATGTGTGTTTCTATATTCGCATATTAATGACACTGAGACGTTTGTGAATATTTTATTCATTTATTATCGTTTTTTTTTCATTTTATAGCCCCTTTGTTTGTATAACTGTTTACTTTTAAATAACTATTTGGCTTGTATACTAAATATATTATGTACTCACTGCCTCGCGGTGGGAATAATGGAAAAAAACCGGGAGTTACGTCACGATCGCACCTTGACCTTTACAGATTTGGCGGTTTTTTCACTCATGGTAAATTGAACCTAGATGCTATATAAGTTATGCCCATTGTAATGTGTACATGGCCTGAGGAAGACGATTGTTCATCGTTGAAACGCGTAGCCACTCACTCAAATGAATTGAACTTATTATCAATATCTCTGGATTTCGCTCCTATCATTTCCACCACACAGCAGCGCCCCTGGAATGATCCATCTTTTTCTCCTGCAACTATCTATAAATCCAGTGACTCACAGGTGATATCTGAGATTCTAGTATTTTTTTTCTCTTTTCATTTCCATCCGGTCAAGACTTCATGACGACTTCTCCCGTCCATGACACATTTCTGCAGAATTTGCCACTCAGATGTCTTACGGCTCCTCACTTTTCCAACATTTCCACACCTATAAATGAAGATAAAATTATAATGGTGCCACATACTGTACCCCTAAATATAATCACACCATACTCTGCGCCCCTGAATAAAATTGGGTCAAGCACTGTAAAGTAAAGCACCACATACACAGTGCCCCCTTTACATAGTGCCACACAGCCCCTGTAGATAGCGCCACACAACCCCCTGTAGATAGCGCCACACAGACACCCTGTAGACAGCACCACACACAGCCTGCTGTAGATAGTGCCACACAACTGTCCCCCTCTTGTAAATAGTGCCACACAGCCTCCCCTGTATATAGTGCCACACAGCCTCCCCTGTATATAGTGCCACACAGCCTCTCCTGTATATAGTGCCACACAGCCTCCCTTGTAGATAGTGCCACACAGCTCCCCCCTTGTATACAGTGCCATAAAGGCCCCCCTCCTTTTTCTATAGTACCACACAGCTCCCCCCTTGTATATAGTGCCACACAGCCCCCTCCCTTTTATACAGTGCCATACTGCCCCCTCCCTTTTATATAGTACCACACAGTTTCTCCCTCCCATGTATTTAATGCCACACAGCTTCCCCTTGTATATAGTTCCACACAGCTCCTCCCTCCCCATTCACTCGTCGGACGGAGTGCTGCACATTCTCTGGGCGGGACACTTGCACAGATCAATGTGATGCAGTGATGTCATCACGCCGGCCTGCACAGGGAGTTTTCCCAGTGCCTTATAGCCTGCAAGCCTGATGTGGCCTGCAGCCTATAGTATTCATTTCTATTTGTGTACTGAGGATGCAGATACAAGTGAATGTGGCTGTCACTAGCGCCAGTGCCCCCTCCGATGCTAGCGATGTCACTGGACATGAGGGAGCTCGTGCCGTCCGGCAGCCTTGGGCCTGGGCGGACGCCCGAACCGCACTTATGAGTATCCATCACTGATTATGAGGCTACTTTCAAGGGCTTCTTTACAGTTATACCACTGAGCTTTCTTCGGCCATAAATGAGCTTGGCGATGGAGTCGATCACGTTGAAAATAAGGTGGGCGAAAACTTCTGTACATCAAATCCAAAGTTTTATCCTATCCAGTCGAGAACTGAGTCTATGGTCAAATTTCAATCTGTAATAGAGAGGGATCTACAAATACTATCTAATGCTAGCAAACAGGGAACTAGTAGACACAACATTTCAACCAGACATAATGTGGCAATAAAATCTTTGCGAGACAACTCTGATATTGTCATCTAATATCCCATACAAGTTTAGAAGCTAGTAAAGGTAGGGGAGGCAAAGGGAACAATCAGTATCTGTAGTAAGTAGTCAAAGAAATGCAGTCTTACCCATTATAACAAAAGAAGTTATTACAAGCCCGTGTTGACTCCACCGCAGAGACCCCAATGCGCGTTTCGCTATTTAGGTGCTTCCTCAGGGGGTACGTGCTTACACCCAGACATGTCCGATCCTTAACTAGTGTTGTGATATATGTACCTAGGTGTACATCATCACCATAATGAGTCTCGGCGCATGACCGCTGGCGCGGCCGGAAGCGAGGCATGCCCCGCTTCCGGCTCCACACGCTGGAGCACATATCCGGATTGCCGACGCGTAACGGGAGTTCCGGACATGCGCAGTGCGTGGCAAGGAGCCAAAGAGGACCGTGCATCGCCGCTAGCTGCAGCAGCAGACATGCACACATCATCACTGGAGATGATTAACAGTAGCGGGGTAAGTGTCAGATATTCCTATCAGGAATAGTATATTTAAAGCTATCATTTGAGGTAATATTAAAAATATTAAGACAAAGTGAGGTGCAAACCAATGAAAAAAATATAAGACCATGCAAAAAGAAAAAGGAAAAACAGAAAAGTGAATGAAAAATACAAAAAATTGTGACATCAAAAAAGGGGAGTTTGAATTGACCTCAATGTAACGTCTAAATATTATATCATAACAAAAGACAGCCAATCAATACTAATTGTATGAGTGATTATGGGGTTACAAATAACCCGGTTACTGTATATTAACCCAAAGGGAATATGTCGTGAAAAAATTATATTAGAAAATGAAGTGACAAAATAAATAGTATACATATAATGATACCACAACATACTATTCAGTGCAAAATTATATAAAAACAATAAATCAGTAATTATGGGGTTAACAATAACCCAAATACAGTATATTATCCAAGAAGAATTATATAGTGTAAAAGATAAATAAAGTGACATAGTAGATAATATAAATATAATAGTACCACAACGTGCTATTATATCTGCCAAATAGGCTCATAAGTCAATAATACACTGTGGAACAGACAAGAAGAAGAGCCACAATAACGCCTCATAGAGGTGAGGGAATATATTACAATAGGTGATCATATAGCGATAGTTTCATAGACAAAATCAACGAGTCTTCATTTCCATATTCCATCGCTTTCCAGAATATTCAGATGACCCAGATCATACTGCCACTATCTAAGGTGGTCGGACATGAGGGAAGAATAAAATGATACCTAAAAAATAACGTTACAATACAAAACATAATTAGTAAAATAAATTAGACAGTGAGGATTATAATATGGGAACAAAACTAAATTTTTCGTTAAGTCCACCGGGTTTCATTGATCCCAGCAGGACAATCCACTTGCACTCTTTTTGTGCCAAAACCCTCTTCACATTGCCCCCCTGATACCACAATGTATTTTTTCGATCCCCCGTACTGATAATGTTTTGGGATTACAATCATGATGTATTTTGAAATGTCTCGGCAACGTCTTAAGCTCTGCTAGATCTTCAATCTTACTAGCCCCCATGATGTCCCGCACGTGCTCCCTCGTGCGAACTCTCAGCTCCCTAAAGGTAAGTCCTATATAGACTTTCGGGCATCCACATGTGGCTTAGTATATCACATGAGTTGTGCTACATGAGATATACTCCCTAATCTCAAAATGCCTTGTTCCGTCAACCGTAGAGAAATCCGTTGCACGACAAATATTGGCACAAGATTTGCAATCTCCACAGGGAAAACATCCCTTTCTGGGTCCTCGTTAGTTGAATGGACATATTTGTCGCGGTATATAATGACTCTTAACAAGGAAGTCTTTAAGATTTCTTGCCCTTCTAGCTATCATCAAGGGTCTTTCTGGTAAATTTTGTGCCAAATGTGGTTCTGATCTCAAAATGGGCCAATGCCTTGCTAAGATAGTTCTCATCGCATCCCACTGCCCATTAAAGGTAGATATCAATCGTATGCTCGAGTCGCTAGTACGTCGTTTAGGTTTTAAGAGATCACTGCGGGGAGTAGCTCTTGCTCTCCTGTACCCTGATTTGATGTTCCTGTTGCTGTAGCCTATATCTTTAAATCTATTTGTAAGATCTTTAGATTGTTGTTCAAACAAGGTATTTGAGGAGCAGATCCGCTTCATCCTGAGAAACTGACCAACTGGGATGGCTTTGATGGTGGAAGGAGTGTGGGCCGATGAGGCATGCAGCAGAGCTTTGACCGATGTTGAGAAATTACATATAATCTCTGTAGCCAATGCAGTCTGCATTAAATTAATTGTACTCTTTACTTAGTAATTCCCTTGTTGAGCTCTGTAATACCGTAGAGTTAATACTAGAGTCTTCTATCTAGATGTTTTTAAATGTATGTCATATTTTTGTAATAAAGTTGTATGGCACTTTTGGACTTTGTCTGTATTGCGGCCTCGGAGGCCATATTGTGTGCCTGTGTCCCTAGAGGCCAGAGAGACCCCATTGCCTAGAACTGATTGGAGAGACAACCCTAGATGGAACTGTACCTAATCAAGCCTTCTGTTCCAAATTGACTATTCCTGTGACCCTAGTATTCGGTGAGAGGACGGATCAAGTTTCTGCCTATCTTGACTCTTGTTCTGCTGCAAACTTCATCCAGAAAGAGCTTGTGGATCATCTTCAGTTGCCCACAGTTCTCCTAGAGACGTCTTTGGCTGTTGCCTCCGTTAATGGACTGCCTCTGCCTGATCCCATCGTTTCTAAAACCAAGCCGTTGAAGCTCCAGGTTGGAGTCCTTCATTCTGAACTAATTTCTTTCCTTGTTTTGCCCAAGGCCATCAATCCTGTTCTACTGGGCCTGCCTTGGCTTCGACTACATGCCCCAGTCCTGGACTGGAATTCTGGAGAGGTTCTCCAATGGGGCTCCGAGTGCCATGGTCATTGTCTGTTGCAGATCCTTCCTGTCAAGCCTCCTCTGCCTCAGTCATTGGCGGGTCTACCTCCCCAGTTTGCTCAGTATACAGATGTTTTCAGCAAAATGGAGGCTGAGACGCTGACTCCACATCGGACTTATGACTGCCACATTGAACTGGTTCCTAATGCCTCTCTTCCCCGTGGCCGAGTATATCCTCTCTCCTTGCCTGAGTCTTTATCCATGTCTGCCTATATCAAGGAGAATCTGGAGAGGGGTTTCATACGAAAGTCTTCCTCCCCGGCCGGGGCTGGATTCTTCTTCGTTAAAAAGGACGGATCCCTTCCACCCTGCATTGACTACCGTGGTCTCAACCAGATCACGGTCAAGAACAAATACTCGTTGCCACTTATATCTGAGCTGTTTGATCGCATACGGCTTATAATCTAGTCAGGATTCGCCGGGGTGATGAATGGAAGACGGCTTTTAACACCCGGGACGGGCACTACAAATACCTAGTGATGCCCTTCGGACTATGTAACGCTCCCGCAGTGTTTCAGGAGTTCGTTAATGATATCTTCCGAGATCTCCTCTATGTCTGTGTTGTTGTTTATCTCGATGATATTTTGATTTTCTCCCCAGATCCGACGACTCATCGGAGGCCTGTCCGTCAGGTTCTACTACGATTAAGGGAGAATCATTTATACGCCAAGCTGGAGAAGTGCATCTTTGAGAAGAGTTCTCTGCCCTTCCTGGGCTACATCATCTCGGATCAAGGCCTCAAGATGGATCCTGAGAAAGTGAAAGCTGTCCTGGATTGGCCACGTCCTCAAGGATTAAGGACCATACAGCGGTTCACGGGATTCGCCAATTTCTACCGGCAGTTTATTCCGAACTTCTCTTCTCTGACAGCTCCCATCTCTACCCTTACCAAGAAGGGTGTGAACGCCAAGGTGTGGACTCCAGAGGCAGAGTCCGCATTTATTAGCCTCAAGAATGCCTTCACTTCCGCTTCGATCCTCCATCATCCTGATGTTTCTCAGCAGTTCTCACTAGAGGTGGACGCCTCCTCTGTTGGTGCAGGTGCACTTCTGTTCCAGAGGAGCTCCAAAGGAAAGGCAGTAGTATGTGGCTACAACTCTAGACTGTTTTCTTCTGCTGAGCGCAATTACTCTATTGGAGATCGGGAGCTGCTGGCCATCAAAATGGCTCTGGAGGAGTGGAGACATCTTCTAGAGTGCGCTACTCAACCCATACTCATCTTCACCGACCACAAAAACCTTACCAACCTTCAGTCTGCACAACGACTGAATCCCCGTCAAGCCAGGTGGTCGCTGTTCTTCACCTGTTTTCAGTTTGTGCTCCACTACTGTCCCGCAGACAAGCATGTGAGGGCCGATGCCCTGTCCAGATCGTTTGAGACTAAAGATACGGTGGAGTCCCTTTAGACTATCATAGACCCGTCCTGCATTGTCACTGCTAATCCTCTGCAGGTTAGAGACATCTCTCCTGGGAAGACTTTTGTTTGGTTGGTAGACAGGAGAAGAATTCTCCGCTGGGGACACCGTTCTAAACTGGCTGGGCACGCTGGTGTCCTAAAGACCCGAGACCTGATTGCTCGTCACTTCTGGTGGCCCACGCTACCTAAAGATGTTCTGGACTTTGTCTCTTCTTGCACGGTGTGCCTCTAGCAAAGTTACTCACTCCAAGCCTGCTGGCCTGCTTCAACCTCTGCCTTTACCCAATGCCCCCTGGCAGTCCATTGCAATGGACTTTGTCACAGACCTTCCCCCCCCTCAACAGGATGCAACACCGTCTGGGTGGTGGTGGACCGGTTCTCTAAGATGGCACATTTTATCCCGCTGACCAGCCTACCTTCTGCTCCTCGACTGGCGAGTCTCTTCATTCTACACATCTTTCGCTTGCATGGCTTGCCTCTACAGATTGTGTCCGATCGGGGGGTTCAGTTTACTTCACAGTTCTGGAGAGCCCTCTGTAAACTCCTGCATGTGAGATTGGACTTTTCCTCAGCTTATTACCCCCAGTCCAATGGGCAACCATTTAGAGGATCAACCAGATCATGGAGAATTATCTTCGCCACTTCATCTCTTCACAGCACGATAACTGGGTACAGCTTCTTCCATGGGCCGAGTTCTCATACAACAACCACACAAGTGAGTCCGCCACCTCCACTCCATTTCACATTGCGTATAGTGAACATCCTAGAGTCCCTCTCCCAGTGTCGACCACATCTCAAATACCCGCTGCTGACTCTGCTTATGGGGACTTTTTGCAAATCTGGCAACAGACCCGGTCCTCTATTTTACTGGCAGTCGATCACATGAAGCGAAAAGCAGATACTAGGAGGAGAGAGCCGCCTCAGTATCTTCCGGGGGCTAAAGTCTGGCTGTCCTCTCGGAACATTCGCTTGAAGGTACCCTCATACAAGTTTGCTCCCAGATTCCTTGTTCCTTTCGAGATTCTGCAACAGAATGAGGGGGGATACTGTAACGTCCATGGCCGCGGGCCATCGGGTTTACTCCCCTCCCGATGCCCACAGCCATGGATCCGTGAGCACCATGGAGATCTTCATCATCATCAACTGCCATGATTTCTTGGTCTATAAGAAGGCCCCAGGCCTTCTGATCCTTGCCTGAGCGTTGTTAGTTTTCCCAGTCTGTCTTGCAAATGGTCCCTTAGTGTTTCCCGTTCCAGTTGTTACCCGTGCCTTGTTCCCTGTTGCTGTTTCCCATGCTGTGCCTTTTAGTATCTAGTTGTGACACGTCCTGTGTCATCTGCCACGTCTGGAGGAATCCGCCACGTCCTGTGTCATCTGCCACGTCCGGAGGAATCCGCCACGTCCGGAGGAATCCGCCACATCCGGTGTCGTCTGCCACGTCCGGAGTCCACCACGTCTGAAGCAACCTGCGGCACCTGTGTCATCCGCCACGTTTGGCGTTATCTGCTGCAACCATCTCCATCAGTGCTAGAGTTGCGACCACCGTCTGTACTATCCAGGTACCCTTGTGCGAGACATTGTATTGCTGGGGTTTCCTGTTGTTTGGCCAGCTGCCTCCCCGCTCCGGCGGTACGGACTAGTGGGTCCACTAACTCGCTACGTGACACCCTCATACCACTTAATCTTTTTTACACTTAGGTTTTTACTTGTAAAAGTAGTAAAATATAGAGAAAACTATATATAATTGGTATCACCGTAATCGTATTGACCCACAGAATAAAGTTAATATGTTGTTTTAATTGCACAGTGAATTCCGTAAAAAACGACGCTCAAAAAACAATGGAGGAATCGCTGTTTTTTTCATTTTCTACCCCACAAATAATTTTTTTCACGTTTCCTAGTACATTATATGGCACAATAAATGGTGCTACAAAAAACTACAACTTGTCCTGCAAAACTCAAGCCCTCATAGGACTATATTGACGGAAAAATAAAGAAGTTATGGCTTTTTGAAGGTGGGGACGAAAAAGTGAAAATCTGAAAAAGGGCTGTGGCGGGAAGGGGTTAAAGCAAGGCTGTCGTGTGGTCTCACGCAGAGCACCAACACTTGGCAACTTATTGTCTCCTTCTTTGTTTTCTTCTTGCAAAACTAAAACCACTTGGTTATACCAACAGGGTTTTTACAGGTGTGGGTCCATCTGTGTAAAGTATGCCAATTTACACAGCCCAAAAAAAACTTTCACAACTCTGAAAATACCAAAATGTGCCCCATCAAATCATACATTAATTGCAACAGTGAATATATCATTTACATTATTGAATGCACTGATTGCAATTTGATGTATGTGGGATGCACCATTAGGAAATTTAAACCCAGGATTCTAGAACATTTGGGCTATGTCAGGAACACTGCTGTTTCCAACATCTCCAATGTGGCTAGACACTTCATCAACGAACATAATAGGTCAATACGGTCCTTTAGAACCTATGCCATCGAAAAGGTTAATAAGTCTGTCAGAGGAGGAAATCTTAGGCTTACTCTTCTGGATAGAGAGGCTTTCTGGATATATAGCCTAAAAACCAGATATCCAATGTGTCTGAAGTAACGCAAAGAATTAATGTTTCATTATTAAAAGTGTATTATATGAAATTGTTATCATGTGCAAATTAGAAAAAACACATGTTTTTATATATATTTTGTATCAAAATTAGCTTTTTTTCTTTCCAGCTGATAAACATATAAAAATTGGGGGTTAAAATAACGAAATTAAGGCTGAAAAAATGATATTGTAAATTGATTATAGAAAAAACGACATTGAATGCCCAGAATAGAGATCTTAAGCAAATATTATCATACACGCACAATACAATGGAACTATGACTAAATTAGGCATACTATTCTGGATTGAGCCTTACTAAACATCTATTCTAAAAACCATATCCTAGGAGTCTGAACCTATACAAAGAATTAATGTTTAATTTTTAAAATGGTTGTCATATGCATTATGTAAAATGGACAATATTTGTAAAACAGAAAAATATGGTCTCTACACACTTCACACTAAAAATAACTTTTTTCTTTCCATCAGATGGAGATCTAAAAATCTGGGGCTAAAATAATGAAATTAAGTAAAAAAAATAATCGGCCTGAAATATATTATACAGTAAACTACGTTGAATACCCAGGTTAGAGACTTTATACAAGCATCATCATATATGCACAATATAACAAAATTATGACTTAATTACAAGAAATTGGAGTGTATGAAAATGCAACACTCTAAATCAGGGGTCTCAAGCATGCGGCCCCTGGGGCTGTCATCTGCGGCCCGCAGGACACAGATCCGCTAGTACAGACTACGCTCCGGGACTCTGGAATTCCCTGACATCGCTGTCCACATACACTACCGTTCAAAAGTTTAGGGTCACTTAGAAATTTCCTTATTTTTGAAAGAAAAGCACAGTTTTTTTCAATGAAGATAACATTAAATTAATCAGAAATACACTCTATACATTATTAATGTGGTAAATGAATATTCTAGCTGCAAACGTCTGGTTTTTAATGCAATATCTACATAGGTGTATAGAGGCCCATTTCCAGCAACCATCACTCCAGTGTTCTAATGGTACATTGTGTTTGCTAACTGTGTTAGAAGGCTAATGGATGTTTAGAAAACACTTGAAAACCCTTGTGCAATTATGTTAGCACCGCTGTAAACAGTTTTGCTGTTTAGAGGAGCTATAAAACTGACCTTCCTTTGAGCTAGTTGAGAATCTGGAGCATTACATTTATGGGTTCGATTAAACTCTCCAAATGGCTAGAAAAAGAGAGCTTTCATGTGAAACTCGACAGTCTATTCTTGTTCTTAGAAATGAAGGCTATTCCATGCGAGAAATTGCCAAGAAACTAAAGATGTCCTACAACGGTGTGTACTACTCCCTTCAGAGGACAGCACAAACAGGTTCTAACCAGAGTAGAAAGAGAAGTGGGAGGCCCCACTGCACAACTGAGCAACAAGACAAGTACATTAGAGTCTCTAGTTTGAGAAATAGACGCCTCACAGGTCCTCAACTGGCAGCTTCATTAAATAGCACCCGCAAAACGCCAGTGTCAACGTCTACAGTGTAGAGGTGACTCCAGGATGCTTGCCTTCAGGGCAGAGTGGCAAAGAAAAAGCCATATCTGAGATTGGCTAATAAAAGGAAAAGATTAATATGGGCAAAAGCACACAGACATTGGACAGAGGAAGATTGGAAAAAAGTGTTATGGACAGACGAATCGAAGTTTGAAGTGTTTGGATCACACAGAAGAACATTTGTGAGAGCAGAACAACTGAAAAGAGTGCTGCTGGAAACTGCTGGAAGAGTGCCTGACGCCATCTGTCAAGCATTGTGGAGGTAATGTGATGGTCTGGGGTTGCTTTGGTGCTGGTAAAGTGGGAGATTTGTACAAGGTAAAAGGGATTTTGAATAAGGAAGGCTATCACTCCCTGTGGACAGCGCTTGATTGGAGCAAATTTCATCCTACAACAGGACAATGACCCAAAGCACACCTCCAAATTATGCAAGAACTATTTAGGGAAGAAGCAGGCAGCTGGTATTCTATGTGTAATGGAGTGGCCAGCGCAGTCACCTGATCTCAATCCCATAGAGCTGTTGTTGGGAGCAGCTTGACCGTATGGTACGCAAGAAGTGCCCATCAAGCCAATCCAACTTGTGGGAGGGGCTTCTGGAAGCATGGGGTGAAATTTGTCCCGATTACCTCAGCAAATTAACAGCTAGAATGCCAAAGGTCTGCAATGCTGTAATTGCTGCAAATGGAGCATTATTTGCCGAAAGCAAAGTTTGAAGGAGAAAATTATTATTTCAAATAAAAATCATTATTTCTAACCTTGCCAATGTCTTGACTATATTTTCTAGTCATTTTGCAACTGATTTGATAAATATAAGTGTGAGTTTACATGGAAAACACAAAATTGTCTGGGTGACCCCAAACTTTTGAACGGTAGTGTGTGTGTGTGTGTGTATGTATGTATGTATGTATGTATATTTATATATATATATATATATATATAATATAGTTGCTACTACCCATTCAATGCCTTCTATAATGCAGTATAAAAACGTGTATCTTCCCCTTTTGTCTACTTTCTGAAATATCAACTCAAATTGTACTCCTCTACAGACAAGTATTGACACTCCTCCTAAAAAAGAGGAATACACGGAGGGAAACTCAGCTTTTCTGTAAAATGAGTTTCCTGTAGGCAGATCAAATTTGATTTCTGCCTCCTTAGAAGATCAAAGATTGCGGTCCTCTTGATCCTATATTCCATCCCACGTACATTCCACGATATAATCTTAACCTTCATCTTTCAGTGAGAAAACAAAAAATAAAGAATATAAACAGCCCGCTCCCCATTTCCCTCCCCGCTAACCCCTCATAGCATACCCTATTCAAATGTGTACTTTTTTTTTTTTTACCCTAGAGAACATACTCCCTTCTCTCCTTCCCTTTTTCCCCATGGTCATTATCTCCCCCCCCCCCCCCCGCCACTCGACTCCTCCTCGTCTTCATTTTATTCTGTAAACCTTAATATCTCATTTCCCCTCTAAATTTCTCTATTCATCCAACTAAATATCTTCAGACACTTCGAAGAACTTTATAGTTCACTCCCAGACAATACGCATCTTTGCAGGATATAACATTGAGTACTTGATCTGATTTTGCTGTAGTTTTTTTTTTTTACCAGAATAAATTTACTCCTTTTCTGTTTCTCCCATGAGAAATCCGGGTAGATAGCAATTCTTTCTGAATTGAGCATCAGTGTCCCTTTAACTCTCGCATTCATGAGTATCCTTTCCCAATCCTCAAAGACCAGTATCGGTCTAGGGGGGAACTTCTCTTTCGGGGTACCTGTAGGAATTCTATGATCTCATTCAATCAAAGAAATTTTAGAAAATGTCCTTATCCAGAACTTACTTTAGCCATTTAGTAGTGAACACCCTAATTTTACTGCCCTCTGATTTCTCAGGAAAGCCCAGAAGTCGCAGATTTTGTCTCCTTGCACTAGATGTTAGAAGAATTTTCCATACTTATCAATAATGATTCAAGTTTTCATCCCAATAAGAGTTTTATTCTCATCGATGAGGAGACAAGTCGAAATCAGCAGTTGTCTGCCTTCATTACATAAGCATAGGTTTATATACACATATACCAAATGAAAACCGTTTGTGGCTTTCCTGTCATATGAAATGTCTTACACCTCAAAATGACATTAGGTCAGTTGGACTTCCTCTGGAGATTGCAATCTTTATTAAGAAATCCAACCGACTTACACACTTAAGAATATAACATATTTAACCTTTTGTTAGCTAAAGCATTTTCTGAGAACCCTGCATGCACATTTAATATCTATTACATGAAGTAACAATAAATTTAAAATAAAACTTGTCTAACATTCCCTCCTCTTATAAATTTATGTAGACATGTTCTGTAAGATTATCCAGGACAGGTTCTCTTCTTTTGAATCTCTTGGCACATTGTCTTTGTTACTGAGGTCTCAATTAATCTTTGGATCAATCCTCTTATGCAGAGTGTCGCATCGACAAACAGTCAATATACTGGCAACAACGGCAATGGTCATGAGTACAGATGTTACCAGGCCAGTCCATTTTCCAAACTACCCCTCACTCCATGAGGTGAAGATGTCATTTATTCTGGAGTTTTCCTGCAAGCTCTTCGGACAGTGAATTGAGTCCTTCCATTGCCTTGGTAATACTGCCATCAGGAGCTGTATTATTGGTAATAAAAGTACAACAGACATTTTGCAGACACCCCCTTTCTCTGCTAGTAACATATCCAGGGTTATTCTATTTTGCCATGTCATTAAAGATATAGGTCCCAACTGATCTGCAATGCCCTTTATTGCATCTCTGGTAAAATTAACAAATCTCTGTTGATTGTAATAAATATAATAATCCAGTCGACATTCTTATTTATCGTAGACCACCAGAAAAGTACAGACTCGCAGCCTGATGCAATCTGATTTTGGGCCTTAAACTCATTTGCCCCCCCGTAGGGTACTCGTACTTCATCTATGTATATTCTATGGTCAAAGGAACTTCCAGGGATAGACTGCTTATAGCGATTCAGATAGTCTCCAGGGCGTTTACTCCTTCTCTAAAACTCAGGTGCTAAAAACAAGTGGAATGGCATCAGAAGCTGAACCAGAGTACAGCTTCCCTGCCACTTGGCCAGTAGCCTCCCCATAGCCACCAGAGATCAGTCCTTGCCCTTGTCTGGTTGGTAAACCAATTAGAGGAGTAATTACCATTATCGGTCTCAAAATTGTTCAGTGAGGTTCCCTACTTTCTTACCTTGCCAATTCCTCAGAAAGCAGGTGTAGTTGCCTGGGTAAGCCACTACTAAGGGAGGGATTTCATCTCTCCCCACAGGTGGGTACAATAAAGAGAATGTCTTACATCACCTGGATTATATGATGCATTATATAAAGATAACACGCATTGCAGACATTGTGGGTTCTCCTTATCTGATAGCATTAAAGATATAGTAGCCAGATGAGGCCTGACTTTTGCACAAGCGATACAGTTAGTTCTATTATTTTGGATTGCAGTGTATCTCATCCAGACTAACCATTCATGTTTATCACTGTAACCTGTTTCTAATGTCAATTTATCTTCATAAGTGAAGTTGGCCAGATAAACTTTAGAGGGTAGGTCTATCTTTGGAACTAAAGAACTTTCAGTTGCAAGAAATGCCCTATAGGCCAGTACCTGAAACATCAATTCCTATATCATATAGTCCCTTATCCTTTTTATTAGGGTATTTACATAGATAGTACAAATGTATTTATCTGAATATGCGCTAGTTTGTAAGCTATGTTTCTATCCTTGCATTGATCTATAACACAGCGCGGAAATCTATTTCATACATTGCAGTCTCACCTTCAGTGAAATTAAAATATTTAACTCTCCAAGCTAAGTCTTTAAGAAATCATACTCTGACCCTGTGTCCCAGGGATCCCATACCTTTGGTTGACACACCTTGGACCCCCATAGAATACCTAGAATAACTAATAACATTTTGCCCTGTCTCCTCCCAGGCTCTGGATGTTTTCTTCGCTGAAGTTTGAGACCAGTCACTTCTAACAAATGACCACCCTTTGTAATCAGTCTTTTATAGCCTAGGAGGATAGTGGCAATTTCCTAACTACCTTACAGTGTGATAAGTGTATCCTAGAGGTACGTTCGGCTATCTGTACGGCCGTAGGTGTGGTAAGCAGAACCTGATATGATCTTTTTCAATGAAAATAATATCCAATTTCCTGGCTTCACAGGTTCAGGTTCAGGTATAGGTACACCTGGAATACAAGTAGAGATAGAAACTTCCTTGTTGGTTAGCATTTTTGCCATATATTCAGCAAGTGTAAAATCAAACTCTTCATCCATCCTAGAGAATGGATGTAACTGCGGTATTACAAATAGTCTAACCATTTGGTGAATACATCAATAATCACTAAACAATATTTCTTCCCTTTGGGTTTCGCATAAGAACTAATGTCAAAAATAACTATTTTAATAACATGCGAAATCAGCATTAATATACTTGTCTTAAAGAAACAATATCTTTCTTATTCACTACATAAGAACAAGATGGGGTCTCCAGACAAGATGACTGCTGCACAAAATAAATTAATCTAAACATTATTTTAATCACTTTCATTTTTCCCACCTTTTGTTTATTTGAGGACATTTTGTACCCAAGCCAGGTACTTAAAATAGGGCTTATCCCCCTTATGGACTTTATTTTCTTAGCTTGCTCTATCCTGCATAAGGCCAAAAAGGTCTATACAATGGCAACAGGTTGAACCAACTACTTGGCAAATGCCAAGGGAGCAGTGTCCAATCTGTCGGACACTTTCTCTACATTATGAGCATTCTTTACTGCTAAACCTACTAACATTGGCAATAATCCAAACTTCTCCTCCACGGTACATATTGGTCATAATTGTCGCACTGTCACTTACTGTCCTAATGGGACTTTTACCCCTGCAGATATAACAGGTCGTGGGCAGCATCTTCCTCAAAAGTAAAGACACCCAGGTCACATAACCTCCGGGCTCTCATTGCTGCCATGTACTTCTTACTTATGAGTGACAACAACCAGTGACCTTCACCTCATAACTTCATATAAAATACCTCAAGTTGGTATTCACAATACCGTGGCATACTTTATAATTATAAACCTCAGACAATATAAACAAGAGGGTCTCAACTAAGAAAATAATTCTATCACCAATCTCATGCTATCACCCCTCAGGTTTGGGTCCCATCAGTTCATTGACAAATCCTGTACATCAAATCAAACAAACACCTTTATAAGAAAAACTTCTCTGTCCCTCTGGACGGGGCACATAGATAATATGTAGTTACTGGGTACATTTTATGTCACACTTGTTGTTACCCTTTTCAGCAGGATTTGTACCTTGATCTGAGCTGATTATCTGTAACATCTACTCACAGAAATATTCATAGATACCATAGATAGCATAATATTCACAGATAGTTTATCTGACAAGTGTCTCAAGCCAAATTTTTTCAAATCAACACCCTTATACATATACATAATATCTTAGGAAGTAAAAACAACTTCAATGAAATCCATACAAATGTGTTAGAATGGATATTGTGGATTTGGGAACTGTTCTCTTTTTGGTTTTACATTCCCCTGTGAATTATATTTGTCGCATGTTAAACAAGTTAAACAAATTTTTTTTTTAGAGTAGTTAGTAAAGCCATATGCCGTGAACACTTTATATATAATCTCTACCATCCCCCCTGTTGAGACATGGCTTGTCCCATGGCTCAATATAACTGCACATCTGAATAAGTTGCTGGGTAGGATGTATTTGTTCTTACAAGATCCATCTACAAACAGTATGAGATCACTATCTAGTAGTGGAATATCTTTAAGATTTGATCTTGGTAACACTCTTTCTGCTATGGAGGATCGGCAATCAAGTGGTTCACCATCCTCCGCAGTAGACATCAAGGTCGAAAAATTTAAAGTGGTACATCTTTCTATCATAAATAACACTAATGTGATGGAAGCTCTTATAGCATCTGTGGCGGCTACAACTGATTGAACACATGGAGGTAGCTCTAGCTACAGGGTCGAGTTTTGATGAGTAGTAAGCTAGAGGTCTATCCTTTCCCCCATACTCCTGTGTTAGCACTGAAGTCATGTATCCATTTTTACAATCAACAGTTTGAATTAAAAAAAAAATTCTTTGTTGTTTTTATTAAATAATCAGTTAGTCCAAGCACTGAAGAGCCTACAAGAACCTGTTTTATCTGAAAAAAAATGCCTCTTCATAAATCAAAGACATCAATGGTCCTGTAATATCAGCATATCCAACTCCTGCAGAAGTTAGTCATACCCAAAAAGGACATCATTTGTCTTTTTGTCAGAGGTTTCGGTGCTTGGAGTATTGCTGACTTTCTTCCTTCATCTAGATGTTTACCTTCTTGGGTAATATGGTGTATGGAATGCCTGTGTGATGCCGAGACTAGTAAGTATATGCCCTAATACTTCTCCTATGAAGTGGGTTCTTCTGTCACTTTCGATTACTTCAGAACCCCATATCAGCATACTACTTCACTGAGTATTTTCCTAGCAGTGTTTTTAGCTATGTTTTTTGGTTACTGGCCATGCCTCAGGCAAATTTGAAAACATTTCAATAGATACAAGGACATATTCATATACACTCACCTCGGGTAGCTGTATGTAGTCCACCTGCAGTCGCTGGAAGGAGTAATCAAGGCAAGGCGTGCGCTTACTGGGTGTTTTTATCATTTTTCCGGGGTTGTGTCTGACGCATGTCAGGCAACCCTCTACATGTTGAGCAGCTGCGTTCTGAAATCCAGGTGCAAACCAGTGTTGTATTGGTTTGCCTGCTGCAGTCAGAAAGCCTCTTGCTCGCCATATTGTGTCATAATCGTGTGAGACTCCAAAGGTGTACCTCGAGTCTATATAGACGTTCACCCTTTTACCTGTGCCCAATTTACATGCTTCTGCGAGTGCCATGAGTTCTGCTTCCTGGGCAGAGCTGCTGGAGGGCAGTGACTTTTGCAGCACTGTCTTACCTTCCTGGACTACTGCAGACCCAGGGGTGAAATGTCCTGTCAGCTCATTCCAGTATCTGGATCCGTCTACAAAATACTGAACATCATAGTTAGTCAGAGGTACATCAGTGAAACCTGGTAACCCTTGGGCGTCAAGTTACATTAAACTGTGACAATCAGGCTCATGTTCCATATCAAACAAGTCTTTGTCATTTGCAAATTCGTACATTAAGGAAACTGTATTTATAACTTTAAAATCTGATTTTATATAGCTAACTTAATTAATTAAAAAGTCAGTCTATTTACACAATCTTGTACTTTAGTTCAATGTTCTAGGACTTTTTACACACTAATTTTACATATAATAATAATAATTTGAAATTCAATTAATTCAGTTCTTAATCTGGATTGAGAAAAACATCTCACATCAAACAGTACACAATTTCATTTCCTCCTCAGACTAGTCTGCAACAAACACCCTGTATACACGGGGAATACTAGAAATAGCCACATTAATCCAAACATACAATCAGAATAAAACATTCTAAAACAATTTGGTGTGCCTTTGTTCTTTTCTAATATTTTCAATAGATGTTAATCCATCTTTTTGCTACGTGACAATTTGACTTACTAATATTAATTTATCCCTTTATTCTATTTGTTCTCGGTTCTATGATCTGACTCTAATTTGATCTCATTCAAAGAGTCTTGTAGAATTTTGATGGTCAGTTGGGAATATTGAATAACAGTGTTCGCTGCACCAAAACGTTATTCTCCCTGGACTGTAGGACTCGCTGCACTCTACACGCCTAGAGCTGCTTACGAAAACACAGTCCCAAGACAGTAATGTCGCTCACCCAAGGTGACCACGACGAGGAAATGTGAAAGACTGTCTCAACTCTCACTTTTACCACATTTAGACAAGACACATGATTAACGATTAACAAACAGACAAATTCGATATGAATAACAAAACCTACTATCATATTCTATATTTCTGTATACCTCGTATATCTTGACCACAAGGTATTTTCACCAAAGTTTCACAGAACACACACAAAACACAACAATATTTACAAGTATTATGCTGATCAGTCATATACTTCATGTTCCTGGGTGTTTTAACAGTATTTTTCCTACTGATTTATCCTTGTAACAATTTTACAAAGGACCATTCCTAATTGGACTCCCTTATACACACAGGGTTTTATTTATTTAACCCTCATACATTCATTCTTCACAGTCAAGGAGTCTCATATATGTTTCATCTAGAACAACCATTTCTTTCAACTGCACCAAAGAAATACTTGATTACCTTAAAACTTCTGGTGTCAGGGGCGTCCAGAGACAATAAGAGGCTGGTCAGACCAGCAGCAGATGTCCTGGATGTGTCTTTACACCACAGTTTGAAAGTCTTTATCTTTCTTTAACTTTGGATTTAGTTTATCTCAATCATTCAATACTTTTAGTCACAATCTTAAACTTTATAAAACAAACAATCCTAATACTCTATAAGCAATAATCATAATACTCTAAGAAATAATCATAATACTCTAAGAAATAATCATAATACTCTATAATCTATAGGAGATCCTCCAAATCTCCAAGTACTTTATCTTTTACGTGCTGCACGGAGTTATTTATTACCTGTAGCCTTCTCACATAGGCTATGGACTACTAACCTCGAGAACCGCTATTCCCAGGTTTTTATATTAAGACCTCTGCTTAATATAACTAAGACCCAGTCTTAGTACCTAAGTTCCAACTCAGGTTTTTTACGTTATCTTTTTTTTTTGTTTTTTTATCACATAACCTTATAACATCTAAATATGAAAAATAATAAAAACACATATATACAAAATTATATTACCGTTATTCAGATGAAAACTCGAATCCTCAATTCTCCTTACTATGTTCTTTTAAAAACCGTCATTCCACACCTCGTCCCTCCGTATGACTGGCCTCTTTTTAACGGTAATTTAACCGGAGGTCTTTGAATTAAGTGAGTATTTTGATGACTCACCCCGTGCACGGTGTACAGTCCTCGGGTGGACGAGGGTCTGGAAATATTGGTTTCCGGCTTCGAAGGACCAAGATGTTAGAAGAATTTTCCATACTTATCAATAATGATTCAAGTTTTCATCCCAATAAGAGTTTTATTCTCATCGATGAGGAGACAAGTCGAAATCAGCAGTTGTCTGCCTTCATTACATAAGCATAGGTTTATATACACATATACCAAATGAAAACCGTTTGTGGCTTTCCTGTCATATGAAATGTCTTACACCTCAAAATGACATTAGGTCAGTTGGACTTCCTCTGGAGATTGCAATCTTTATTAAGAAATCCAACCGACTTACACACTTAAGAATATAACATATTTAACCTTTTGTTAGCTAAAGCATTTTCTGAGAACCCTGCATGCACATTTAATATCTATTACATGAAGTAACAATAAATTTAATATAAAACTTGTCTAACAATCTTCCATTGACTTTTATAACTAACCTTTTTCTTTTTCTTCCAAAACTTGTATTCTTTTCTCCATTTCATTTATACTTCCTTTTATTTTAGAGACATCATGCCTAATGAAAGTTACTTCTTGATCAACACTCCCCAGCTGCATGGATATCTCCCCCAGTTTTTTATTGCACACATTAACCGCATTTAGTATAGCTTTTAACAGGTTCCCGACCGCTGGCCGTATTTATGCGGTCAGGGTCTCTGAAGTCCGCCGTATAGACTATTTACGGCGGCACTTCAGAGACTGTGCACGCGCGATCGCGTGCACACAGCTCTATGCCCTGGCTGTTGCTAACAGCCATGGGCACTGGGCAGAATGTCAGGGGCCAATCTTTTGGCCCCTGAACATGTGATCGCTGTGACAACCAATAACGGCGATCACATGCATTTCTGCATATAAAACAGTGTGCACGCGATCGCGTGCACACAGCCCTGTGCCCATGCTGTTACCAACAGCTCTGGGCACTGGGCAGAGTATCAGGGACCAATCTGATGGTCCCTGAACATGTGGTCGCTGTGAAAATCACAGCGACCTCATTTGTTGTATTTTGACTTTTCTGGCAGTAAATCTCCTGCCTCTTTTCTTCTCCTCAAACATTGTTTCAGTTTGAGGAGAAGAAGAGACTTGAGAGAATTGCTGCCAGAAGATTACAGTGAAAAAAAATACAGTTACACTATAAAACATTCTCTGTATAGATAGATTTCTATCTATCTATACAATCTATCCATCTATCTTTTTTTCTATCTATCTACCTTTCTTTCTTTTATTCTATTAGAATAGGCAGGTAGGGAGTATATAATTATATATATATCCACATATATATAGCAATAGCGGTTTATTTTTTTGTTAGTGGTAGTGTAGATATATATACCAGTTAGTTTGTGTGTTTTATAAAAAAAAAATAATATTTGTTTAGTTAGTGTTAGTTTCGTTATGGCGAGGAAGTTGTTTAGCGCCGCGGAGGCATACGCCATGCTGTGGTCTGAGTCGGAGACAACATCAGAGATGGCGTCCGAGATGGAACCTGTTTTAGGTAGTGACGATGACAGCGTCACTTCAGGTTCATCTTCAGGGGACGTTGTCCCTGATGCAGTTGAAACTGCAGAACATGAAAGCGCAGGGCCAAGTAGCGCTGTAGCACGGGACAGCCTGGTCCCTCCAGTCCAGGCTCTTGTATGGGTACCTGCCCCATCTTTTGGGCCTAGAATCCACGGATTTACTGCCACTCCTGGCATAACCGTGGACAATACAAATTTTGTCCAAATGGATTACTTCCATTTATTTATAACGAACGACATCCTAAATCAGATTGTCCACGAAACAAATTTATATGCCACGCAATATATAAGGCAGAAACCTTCATCCACCCATGCCAGAGATTGGACGCCCACCAATTTGCAGGAATGAAAAAAAATTTTGGGGCTCACCCTCAATATGGGTATTGTCAAAAAGCCCTCCATTAGGTCTTACTGGTCAACAAGACCCGCCGAAGCCACCCCAGTATATTCTGCAGTAATGCCCAGGTCTCGTTATGAGACAATAATGAGGTTCCTCCACTTCAATGACAACGCACAGGCCCCCCCAAGTACCGATGCAAACCGGGATCGGTTGTTCAAAATAAGACCACTGATAAATTCCCTGAATAATTTATTTCTGCAACTCTACACCCCTGAGCAGAATGTAAGCGTGGACGAATCCCTCCTCAACCTTCATGGTAGACTTAGCTTTCGCCAATATCTACCTTCCAAAAGGGCAAGATATGGCGTTAAGCTCTACAAATTGTGTGAAAGCGGGTCAGGATATACCACCGCCTTCAGGATTTATGAAGGGCGGGACCGTTCAATAAATGTTCCTGGATGCCCCCCTGATCTTTCCACCAGCAGTAAGATCATGTGGGAGATAATGCAGCCTCTGCTTCACCAGGGGTACCACCTGTATTGCGACAATTTTTATTCCAGTGTGCCCCTGTTTAGGCATTTGCATGCTGCAAGGACTGGGGCATGTGGTACCATGCGCAAAAACCGAATTGGTTTTCCACAGCAATTAGTGGGGAAGCGCATGGTAAAGGGGGACTCCTGTGCTTATGCATCTGAGGAATTGCTGGCGGTCAAGTTCAGGGATCGCAAAGATGTGTATGTGCTAAGCACGATTCATACCGCAGGAACAGTGGCAGTGAGGGAAAGGGGGGCATCATCGGACAAGCACAAACGAGTGAGCGTGTCCGAATATAACAAGTACATGGGGGGGTGGATTTAAGCGACCAGGTTTTACAGCCCTATTTAGTAAAACGCAAAACTAAAACCTGGTACAAAAAAGTGGCCATTTATTTGTTACAGGTGGCAATCCACAATTTATTTGTGCTCTACAAAAAAAACAGAGGCAGAGACACATACCTGGATTTCCAGGAAAAAATTATTGAAGGCCTCATTTTTGATGTTCAGGACACCCGAGAATGCCCCCAGTCTGAGGATGTCACGCGACTGACTGAAAGACACTTCATCAGTCGGATTCCCCCAACACCAACCAGAAGCAACCCCCAGAAAAAGTGCCGCGTCTGCAGAAAAGACGGGCACCGAAAAGATTCCCGATATTTCTGTCCCTCATGCCCCTCGCAACCAGGCCTGTGCATTGAGCCATGTTTTAAAAAATACCACACTGTTCTGAATTATTAGATTTTAGTTAATTCGTTGAAAATATATTTGCCCTACATTACTTTTTTATTTTCCCCCTGATTTTACTCCAAGTTTTGAGGGAGGGAATGGGTGGGGGGGGGATGTCATGTTTGATGTTTTCTAAAGTTCATCTGCTGGATAGCTCCATTTGCATAAACCTGCAATTTCTTATTTTAGAAAACCCCAAAAAATAAATTCCCATTATACCCCTAGATGAATATTTTGGGATCTCGGCTTCAAGAGCAGATATTTTGGAAGTGTTCTAGAAACTCTGTTGAGTTTTGTAAAACCAGCTTTGAAAAAAAGCGATTTGTGAAACAAGCTTCTTCTATCGTCCGCCCTCCTACATCTCTATGTGATAATAAGGCCCACATATTTGGTATCCCCATGCACAGGATAAGTGGCAGAATGTGAAAGGAGATGAATTTTGGCCGTGGTCTATACTGTGTGTGAAAAATGCTGGTATAAACTGACGCATTTGCTAAAAAATTGCTAATTTTATTTTGATCCATCTTATTCAAGAAACTTTCAGAAGAAAACTGGACTGTCTAAAAATATGATAAACCCCTTGAAGAAAACCTTGTGGGGTCTACTTGTGTGAATGAAGTCATTTATGGGGTGTTTCCAATGTTTCAGCAGCATTACACTCCCAAGAAAACAGTATGCTGCTATAAAATCAAATGCAGAATTCCTGGACCGAAAAGGCCAAAAAGCCTCGTTTTATGCCAAGCCCTGGCACATGCCCGCACAGTGAATAAGGCACACATATTTGGTATCCCCATTCACGGGAGAAGTGGAAGAATGTGAAAGGAGATGAATTTTGTCCGTGGTCCATACCGTGTGTGAAAAATGCTAGCATAAACTGACGCAATTGCTAAATTCTTGCATTTTTTTCCAATTTTGCCCACTTTAGAGAAAAAAATAAAAATGATATATACTGACAAATGCCACTAAAACAAAGCCCTATCTGACCTTTAAAAAGAGCGTAGAATTCAAAGATGAACTTTATTCACCTGCAGAGTTATAGTCATCTAAAGAAGCGCATAGCAAAATTGTAAAATTTGCTCTGGTCATTTAGCTGTAAAATAGCCTAGTCCTTAACCGGTTAAAAACACGTTATCTTTCTCCATATTTATGCCAGACTCGGCCTGAACCTCTCCCCACGGGGAGTTTACAGCCAAAATATTAACTGCTTCTACAGTTTCTATAACGTCCAAATCGAGTGCACTTGTGTCACTGCTAGTGCCTTCAGATTTCCTTGCAAATTTCCTGAGTCTCTCAACTGCACTTTCATTTAAACTGCTCCATTTGCTGCCTCCGCCTCTGGTTTTTCCTGCTGCTGCATTTTTGCCTTTTCCGGTATTCATAGTTGTATTAGTGCTTGCGATTTACTCCCATAGCACAGGAGACTCAATTCACATAGGTTCACGCCGAGGGAAGCGAGGAGACAGGGAGGTAGGGGGTCGAAGCGGAGCGACGGAGGCTGCGGTTGACGTCACGGATCACATGACCGGAACGACCCTTCATAAGCTTATTTCAATGCTTTTCTCCTGCCCTCAACCTTCCAATCTTATAATAGATAGAGCACATAGACAAAGCAAAATCTTTGGCAGTAGTTGTTCCTAAGGTTGTGACAGCGTGCATACACTTCTTTCACATAAAGGAATCGCTAATGTGCGCAGCTAGACGTCTACATGTCCTACCAACCGCTTTTGAGGGAATCCAATTGTTTGCTAATCTTTCACAATCCACGAGGAAAACATTTGGGACTAATACGTTGAGCCTGAGAAACAACAAAATTGCTTACAAATGAGGATATTCACAAAGCTTGTTATACACAGAGATGGATCTGCACATGCTTTCATCAACCCAGAAGATGGGCTCTCTATGTTGAAGAATTGGGAACTTACACTTCTAGATTCCAGCAATCAAAGTGGTCAGAAAAGCCCTCTCTAAACACCAAGGGTCTCAACTCCCCCTTTAAGGGGGCTGTCTGGAGGGATGCTATATCATCAATTTACTTTGCTTACAAGAAACTCATATTTTTCCAGACACCGATGCCCACAATTTTCCATTATTCATATGGCTTATTTTGAGAAAAAAACGGTGGGTGTATTAATTGCTGTAAAGGATTATGTTTCTGTCCAGTTTATGGATTCTATTGTTGATGTAAGGGGGAGATGTCTTGTCCTGGTGAGTCTGATAAATAATTGCCCGATGACAATTGCTAACATTTATGCTCCTACAAACACCTCTCAGATTTGTTTTCTGTACAAAACACTGTGATGAATTTTGAAAATTCATAAAGGTAAACTGATCGCTTGTGGGGACGTTAACATTATTCCTGTTAATAATTGGGATACCATTAAAGAGACTCTGTCACCAGATTATAAATGCTCTATCTCCTACATAATGTGATCGGGGCTGTAATGTAGATAACAGCAGTGGTTTTTATTTTATTACTCTTCTCATTGTTCCAGCCCAGCATGATCCACAGCCCAGTGTGTTTGTGCAGTGAAAGAAGCTGGGCTGGAACAATGAGAAGTGTATGACACTGATTGGTCAGCGTTATACACTAAACGCTCATAACTTGCTCAAAATAGATTGTTTTTCAAAATAAAAACTACTGCTGTTATCTACATTACAGCACCAATCAGATTATGTAGGAGATAGGGCATTTATAATCTGTTGACAGAGCCTCTTTAAAGAGGCTCTGTCACCAGATTTTCAAACCCCTATCTCCTATTGCAGCAGATCGGCGCTGCAATGTAGATAACAGTAATGTTTTGTTTGTTTTTTTTTTAAAAGTTCATTTTTGGCCAAGTTATGAGCATTTTTATATTTATGCAAATGAGCCTTTCTTAAGTCCAACTGGGCGTGTTTAAAGTTATGTCCAAGTGGGCGTGTATTGTGTTCGTTACATCTGGGTGTGTTTACTTGTTTTACTAGCTGGGCGTTGTGAATAGAAGTGTATGATGCTGACGAATCAGCATCATCCACTTCTCTTCGTTACCACCCAGCTTCTGGCAGTGCACAGACACACAGCGTGATCTCGCGAGATCATGCTGTGACGTCACTCACTTCCTCCCACAGGAACTTCATCGCGTCAGATGAGCGAGGACACGCTGTGTGTCTGTGAACTGCCAGAAGCTGGGTGGTAACGAAGAGAAGTGGATGATGCTGATTCGTCAGCATCATACACTTCTATTCACAACGCCCAGCTAGTAAAACAAGTAAACACACCCAGATGTAACGAACACAATACACGCCCACTTGGACATAACTTTAAACACGCCCAGTTGTACTTTATAAAGGCTCATTTGCATAAATATAAAAATGCTCATAACTTGGCCAAAAATGCTCGTTTTTAAAAAAAACAAAAAACGTTACCGTTATCTACATTGCAGCGCCGATCTGCTGCAATAGGAGATAGGGGTTTGAAAATCTGGTGACAGAGCCTCTTTAAGTCAAATCCATGATATCTATCTGTAGTGCCACAGTTCATAATATATAAATCTCTAAATTGTGATCTAATGTTTAGCCACCACTGCTTTTAAGATGATTCAAAAGAAAAAAAAAACATTGCAAATTAAATAGCATAGTATGTCTCCTACAGGATTGCTTTGGAATTTGTCCTCTACTGATCAGTTGAAGGAGGAATTAGTTAAAGAAGCTCTTCCTGTATTGAATGAGTGTGTTGTGATTCCATTTTCCGACGGGACGGACAATCCGATGTCAGGTCAGAAGCGTTCATTGGATCCTGAAATATTCTTCAATGCAACTGGATGTTTAAGGTAACAAATGTATACACAGTTTGCTGCTTTCTTCACATGTGTAAAGTTTTACTTTAAATGATTGCTTAAAGTGAAGTTCCCCCTACGGCACCCTTTTCGATATGACCTATTAGGACATAGAAGGGGGTCAGCTTTAGAAAGGGGGGTTGTTCTGTTGAAAATGTATTATTGTGTAATGCGAAGTGTAAGTGGGGAACACAAATTCCCTGTTGCTAGCCTGGTTTTGACAGCTGAAGAATACATGGGGTATATTTTGCTGTTTAGGGCATCGCTAGCATTGGGCACCCAGGTCATATGCCCCAGATTTTATGCCGATGCCCTGAATCCAGGTGAGCGCCAAATTCATCAGCGCAGATACAATTAAATTCTGCAGTGGAGCATGGCAGCCTATAGCTCTCTGCCCCGGCCATTTACCATCAAGGGCCACAGGCTTCTTAGGCCTGTAGGCTATAAGAATGCAGATGAATAAGACAGGGTGGTGTGATGACATCACCATGAAGTCATTGCGACAGCCCGCAAACCAGTCGGGACACTGTCTGGAAGAGGCCTGTGTCTTGCACCTCAATGATGGAAGTGACGTAGAGGGGTTATTTTCCGGTCTTGGGAACTCTGGAGGAGCTTTATTATTAATTGAAACACCTCTGGATGACTTTTATTACTAATGAGGCTCTATGGGCGAGTTTTTACTAATGGGGCACTGGGGGAGCTTTATTACTAATGTGGTATTTTGGGGGAGATTTATTACTAATGGGGCCGTCTGGAGAGCTTTATTAGTAATGGGAAGCTTTATTACTAATGGGGGCACTCTGGTGGAGATTTATTACTAATAGGCGCACTGAGGGAGGGAGAGTTATTACCAATGGGGGCACTTTGCGGAGCTTTGTTACTAATGGAGGCTCTCTGGGAAGTCCTCTTTCTAATGAGGGCACTCTGGGGAAGCTTTATTACTAATGGAGGCACACTGGAAAAGCTTTATTACTAATGTGGGCACTGAGGGATATTTATTACTAATGGTGGCACTCTGAGAAAGCTTTATTTCTAATAGGGGCACTATGGGGGAGCTTTCTTACTAATGGAGGCACTCTGGTGAAGCTTTATTACTGAGGGCAATCTGAGGAAACTTTATTACGAATTAGGGCACTCCGGGGAAGCACTATTTCTTATGGGGCACTCTATTGAAGCTTTATTACTAATGGGGGCACTATGGGAAGGCATCTTTCTAATTGGGGCACTCTGTGGAAGCTTTATTACGAATGGGGGGCAATTTGAGGAGTTTTATTACTAATGGGGGCACTATGTGAAAGCTTTATTTCTAATGAGGCCACTCTTGGGAAGCTTTATTAATAATGGAGGCACAATGGAAAAGCTTTATTACTAATGGCGGTACTGAGGGATATATATTACTAATGGTGGCACTCTGGGAGAGCTTTATTTCTAATAGGGGCAGTATGGGGGGAGCATTCTTACTAATGGGAGCACTCTGGGGGAGCTTTATTACTAATAGAATCATTCTGGTAAAGCTTTATTACTAATGAGGGCAATCTGGGGAAACTGTATTACGAATTAGGGCACTATTTCTTATGGGGCAGTCTGAGTATGCGCTTTTATTAATGGTGGCACTCTGGGTGAGCTTTATTACTAATGTGGGGCACTCTGGGGGAGCTTTATTACTAATGAGGGCACTCTGCGTAAGCACTATTAATAATACAGGCACTCTATTGAAGCTTTATTACTGATGGGGGCACTATGGGAAGGCATCTATTTCTAATGGGGCACTATGGGGAAGCTTTATTACTAATGGAGGCACACTGAAAAAGCTTTATTACTAATGACTAATGGCGGCACTTAGGAAGATTTATTACTAATGGGGGCATTCTGGGAGAGCTTTATTTCTAATGAGGGCAATCTGGGGAAACGTTATTACGAATTAGGTCACTCTGGGGATGCTCTATTTCTTATGGGGCACTGTGAGGTAGCACTTCTATTAATGGTGGCACTCGAGTGAGCTTTATTACTAATGTAGGGCACTGTGGGGATGAATTATTATTAACGAGGGCACTCTGTGGAAGCACTATTAATAATGGGGGCACTATGTGGAAGCTTTATTACCAATGGGGGTACTCTGGTATACGCACTAATACTATGGGGGCAGTCTGGGGGAGCACTAATACTATGGGTCACATTTATTACTAATGGGGGACTGGGGGAGATTTATTACTAATGGGTCACTCTGGGGAGCTTTATTACTAATGAGGGTGCTCTGCATAGATTTATTACTAATGGCTGCACTGAGGGAACATTATTACGAATGGGGGCACTTTGGGGAGCTTTATTACTAATGTGAGAAATCTGGGGATGCATCTGTTTCTAATGGGGGCACTCTGGGAAAACACTATTAGGGTATGTGCACACACACTAATTACGTCCGTAATTGACGGACGTATTTCGGCCGCAAGTCCCGGACCGAACACAGTGCAGGGAGCCGGGCTCCTAGCATCATACTTATGTACGACTCTAGGAGTCCCTGCCTCCCCGTGGAACTACTGTCCCGTACTGAAAACATGATTACAGTACGGGACAGTTGTCCTGCAGCGAGGCAGGGACTCCTAGCATCGTACATAAGTATGATGCTAGGAGCCCGGCTCCCTGTAGTGTGTTCGGTCCGGTACTAGCGGCCGAAATACGTCCGTCAATTACGGACGTAATTAGTGTGTGTACACATACCCTAACAATGGTGTAGTCTGGGGGAGCACTAATACTATGGGGCACAATTAATAATGGGGGCACTGGGGGAGATTTATTACTAATGGGGCACTCTGGGGAGCTTTATTACTAATGGAGGCACTCAGGAAGCTTTCTTACAAATGGGGGAATTCTGTTTAGATTTATTACTAATGGGGGCACTGAGGCAGATTTTTTACTATGGGACACTCTGGGTAGACATCTATTTCTAATGGGGAGCTCTGGGGAGATTTATTTTTAATAGGGGCACACTGAGGGGTCTTTATTACTAATGGGAGCACTTTGTTTTTTTTACTAAAGAGGGAAATCTGGAGAAACATTATTATGAATGGTAAAACTCTGGCGAAGCAGTATTTATAATGGGGGCATTCTGGGGAAGCACTATTATGAATATTGGCACTCTGGCTAAGCTTTATTACTAATGTAGGACACTGCGGGAGATTTATTACTAATGGGGCACTCTATGGAGCTTCTTTTTTTTTTTTTTTTACTAATGAGGGCACTCTGAGCTGTATTACTAATGGGGGCACTGGGGGAGATTTATTAATAATGGGGGCACTCTGGGGAGCTTTATTGCTAATGCGGGCACACTGGAGAGGCATCTATTTCTAATGGAGGTACGCTGAGTCAGCTTTATTACTAATAGGGGTAGACTGGGAAAGCTTTAATATTAATTATTAATATTAGCGGTGTCCTTTATATTGAACGACTAGTGCTATTATACATTAATATATTACATATTTTGTTTTCGTTTAGTGACATCACATTTTGTGTCCTCACTTTACCTTGTACACTATGTCTAATAGGTTCTAGTTGGTGACTTGGACAAATTGCCCATCCTTAAGATGGCACTTGTGTGTCTTAGGTCTTTCTTGCCCATGCGCGAACATGGTCTAAATCAGGGGTCTCAAGCCTGCGGCCCGCAGGACACAGAGCCGCTAGTATCGGCTCTGCTCCGAGACTCTGGAATTCCCTGACATCGCTGTCCACATATGAACAGCGATGTCTGGGGCTTCCCCAGAGCCGGAGTCCCGAGCAGAGCGCTGGTGTCGGCTCTGCTCCGGGACTCTGTGGAATTCCCTGACATCGCTGTCCACATATGAACAGCGATGTCTGGGGCTTCCCCAGAGCCGGAGTCCCAGGCAGAGCGCTAGTACAGGCTCTGCTCTGGGACTCTGTGGAATTCCCTGACATCGCTGCCCATATATGGACAGTGTGTCAGGGTCATGCCCAGAGCGGAGCAGAGCACTGGTGTCGGCTCTGCTCCTGGACTGTGGAATTCCCTGACATCGCTGTCCACATATGAACAGCGATGTCTGGGGCTTCCCCAGAGCCGGAGTCCCGAGCAGAGCGCTGGTGTCGGCTCTGCTCCGGGACTCTGTGGAATTCCCTGACATCGCTGCCCATATATGGACAGTGTGTCAGGGCCTTGCCCAGAGCGGAGCAGAGCGCTGGTGTCGGCTCTGCTCCTGGACACTGTGGAATTCCCTAACATCGCTGTCCACATATGAACAGCGATGTCTGGGGCTTCCCCAGAGCCGGAGTCCCGAGCAGAGCGCTGGTGTCGGCTCTGCTCCGGGACTCTGTGGTATTCCCTGACATCGCTGCCCATATATGGACAGTGTGTCAGGGTCTTCCCCAGAGCGGAGTCCCGGGCAGAGCGCTATTATCGGCTCTGCTCCGGGACTCTGGGGAAGCCTCTGACATCGCTGTCCATACATCGACAATGATGTCAGGGGCTTCCCCAGAGCAGGAGTCCCAGTGATGTCAGGAGCACAGCTGGAGTCCCAGGAAGAGCCTACTAGCGCTCTGCCTGGGACTCCAGCTCTGGGCAAGCCCCTGACATCACTGGGGCAGCCTCTACAGAGGGCACTGGGGCAGCCTCTACAGAGGGCACTGGGGCAGCCTCTACAGAGGGCACTGGGGCAGCCTCTACAGAGGGCACTTTGGCAGCCTCTACAGAGGGCACTTTGGCAGCCTCTACAGAGGGCACTGTGGCAGCCTCTACAGAGGGCACTGTGGTGTTATCTACAAGTGGGTGTGTGACAGTATCTGAAGAGGACACTGGCATTATCTAGGGGTGTGTTGCATTATCTACAGAGGGCACTGTGGCCTTATCTGCAGAGGGCACTGTGGCCTTATCTACAGAGGGCACTGTGGCCTTATCTACAGAGGGCACTGTGGCCTTATCTACAGAGGGCACTGTGGCCTTATCTACAGAGGGCACTGTGGCCTTATCTAGGGGTGTGTTGCATTATCCACAGAGGGCACTGCGGCAGCATCCACAGAGGGCACTGCGGCAGCATCCACAGAGGGCACTGCGGCACTATCTAAAAAGGGGCTGCCCAATCTTGACATGTGTGCTAACTGAGCCGCCGGACTGCATTTAGCGACACTTAAACTGGAACGCTGGATTGTTGAAATAAGCACGTGGAGAAATATCTCAAATTTTAAACCTAGTGCTATTATTATAGTAATGTAGTATTATTATTCTAGTAATATAGTGTTATAGTAGTTCAAATAACTAATTGATTAACAATAATTTTGTATTGTATCAAATTTGAAAGTAATGCGGCCCGTCAACTTCCCATTTTTTCTATATGCGGCCCACTTACCCGGCCGAGTTTGAGACCCCTGGTCTAAATAGACTTATTCAGGACGCCTAAGGATTTTCTTGATGTGTCTGTTGGGCATGCGCAGCAGATAGAATGGTCTATTCAACACGGCTGCCTTCATTTAGTTCAAAGACATGCGCAGTGGCTAGTGGGAGACGCTGAAACGAGGATTAAGAAGTCCACATGTGATAGCTTTGTTTGTATGCTTAAATGTGTTTTTAAATAAATTTCTTCATCTGGTTCATTGGATACTTAAGTATTGTACACTCACTAAATTTGTACACTACACTTCTTTTTCTAAACATTTTTATGATGATCACTGCACTATATCTATGTCATGTAGTGTTTGTTATTTAATATCATGACCTTATTACCTATATTTTTTGTACTGTATCACTAAATTATATTTGCTGATTGTTATTGACTCTGAGTAAACTGGTATGTTCACATGCTTGAGAAAGGTCCTATTGGATTGAAATGTTGCATATTTGGGTGAATAAATTCCTATTTTTTTGATGTGCTGTCTCTATTTGGATTATTATTAATGGGGGCATTCTGGGGAGCATAATCACTAAAGGGGGCACTCTGGTGAAGTTTTATTACTAATGAGGGCAATCTGGGGAAACTTTATTATGAATGGGGACACAATGGGGAAGAAGTATTTCTAATGGGGGCACTCTGGGGAAGCACATTTACTAATAGTGGCACTCTGGGTGAGCTTTATTACTAATGTAGAGCACTCTGGTGTAGCTTTATTACTAATGGGGTCACTTTGGAAGCACTATTAATATTGTAGGCACTCTGTGGAAGCTGTATTACTAATGGGGTCAGCACTATTACTATGGGGCAGTCTTGGGGAACACTAATACTATGGGGAAACTGGCACAGCTACATTTAGGGCACTGTAAAAAAGCACTATTACTGTTGAGAGCACTGCTTGGCACAATGTTATATTGTCTTGGCACAATATCATATTAATTTGTCATTTAGTGGCCATTATTACTGACCGCTTGGCACAGTTGTTTTTGGGTGCCACTATTTGGCTCACTGTCAAGGACACTATTTGTTTGGCATAATTATTTTTTGGGGGACTATCTGTGTTATGTAGTATTTTAGGGGAAACTATCTGTAATGACACTAAAATTTCTGCAGTACAGTATTCTGAGGCACTGGTCAGCACAGTATTGTGAGTAGCAGCAGGATAGCACTATTAAAGGGGGCATCAGAATTTGGAGTTTGTGTAGAGAAGGTCAGGAAATACTGGAAAAGCGAGGAGCCAAATATGTCTGCAGAGTATGCACAGGAGAAATCACCATGGCTGTCTGGGACGGATGAAGTAAAAATGGAAATAGAAGATTGCAGTCAGAGAAGAGGTCATCTGTAAGACACTGAATGTAATTGTTTATTCTTCTCTGACTGCGTGTGATAAGTATCTTTTATTACTTGTAATTGGTCCCTGTATATAATAACCAGTATTATTTTAACTGTATTATCATATATACATTTATATAGTGTATACAGCGTTTATGATAGGGGCAAATTGTTAGGGGGCAGGGCTGATGTGGTACAAACATTTAGGTATATAGGTTCCAGGTCTAACACCTCTGAACTTAATTATAAAGTCATATCTAGGGAAAATGTACTGCTGATGTGGTGTAGCTAATCCTATTGTGTTAAAAGATTTGTCTTATAGCTATGCTGTCTTCGATAAAATCATATCATTATTCATGTAAATGTCAAACAGATAAAGTAGGCAACTGCCCTCAAATTTAAAATTCTAATATTTGCAGCAAGAGGAACCACACTAGGTGTACACCACCAATATATAACTACCTATTGATAATGGGAAAGGGGAAAGATGTGTGGTTCTATAGAGAATAACTATTGAAAGTAAAAAAAACATTATTTAGTATGTTTTTGATGGATTAAAAAATCCAAAGAAAATCTGACGTATCAAGTGCAGATGTCCCCTAACTCTGCACTAAGGATGTAATTCAGTCTGTATAACACCCTGTGATGGTAAAAAATGAACAAAACACTATAGTGTGAGATGCCTCCTGTATGCGTAAGTCAATAGCCCCTAATTAAAATTGCTATACAATGATCAAACCTAGGGCACATGGTAGCAGCTAGCCCTACTATATAGAATATAGGTTGGAACTGGTGAGTTTGTTCACTGTATGTCTATTCAACTATATATGGTCCTGAGTCTGAGCACAAATAAAGAGAAGGAAACCGCAGCATTCCAGTGGAAAAATGTGTCTTTAATTCACCAGCACATCACCTGCAATGTTTCAACCCTCACAGGGTGTTTTTCAAGCACATGGTAGCAGATAACCCTATTGTATAGAATATAGGTTGGAACTGGTGAGTTTGTTCACTGTATGTGTCTATTGAACTATATATGGCCCCGAGTCTGAGCACATCATATGTGATGATTTGTATATACATGCAGTGCCCTGGGCACAAGTGAAATAATGTATTCATAGGGTAACAATTGAAAATTGACTAAATTATATGGTTACTCTCTATGTGCTATCTGTGCACATACTGTTTAGTCCAAATGTCATTGTCTCCAAGAATCAAAGCCACTCCATATCATTTGAGCAGATTGAGTGCTGGACTAAGGAGAAAAGTTACCCCTTGTGTACCCCGGTATTAAGTATTACAGTCTGTATGTCAGAGTATAAATCACACCATCAACTCAATAGTACTAGAGAAATTGTGAGCGAGATGGGAAATTGCCCTACTAGTGCTTGCATGTAAGCGCAGTCTCTCCACCGGGCTGTGAGATTGGAGCCCAGCGGTGGAGCGGACTCGCACATAGTAGCAATTCGGTGTGTGAACAGCAGCAACGCTGTCTGTGTCCTGAAAAACACAGAGGGCAGCTAGATGGAAAGCCGCTTCGAGTATTGTGTCAGAGCGGCCGCTTGCGCTCAGCTGTTGCTCCACAAGTCCCGCAATCGGGATGAGCGTTATAGAGCAGGAAAAGGACACATAAGCCGGAAAACCACTCTTAGATTTATATCAAGGCGGTTGTGACAGCCCGGCTGTGTCTCTGGGATTACCACTGACAGGGTGTACGCTGGGCCGCCATCAGGGGGGTATTAGGGGTACTACTGTACGGGGCCCGGCCAAACTTAATTGAAAGGGGGGCCTGGCAACTGCCGTGACTTGCCTTTTGTAGAAAAAAACAGGCCCCTGCAATGGGGCCTGTTCTTTTCACCAAAACAATGTAGTGAGCTTCGGGCCCCCCTCTCGTAAAACACCGACGTGAGCTGCGTGCCCGCCTCTCGTAAAACACCGCCCGCTTACGCGCGCGCTGGACCGCAAACGCGCACCCGCGTGCGCTCCACCGCAAACGCGCACCCGCTCGACCGCACAAGCACGCGCGCTCGACCGCACAAGCGCGCGCACGAAGGTCCGCAGGCGCGCGCCCGCGCGCAACCTGCTCGTGCCCGCACCACAAGAACATCCCCGAACTGCTGGCAAGGACAGCCACAAAGGGAGAGCGGCGCACAGACTACTTACCTGCTGGCCCACCTCCTCCACCTCCTCCTTCTCCACCTCCGCCTCCCTCAAGAGCGTAGCTACGTAAGGAGAGGGGGAGGAGTCCAGTTGTTGCGCTGCGGCAGGAGTTCGTCGATCAATTTTCTGGAGCCTGGAGGTGAAGGACTGGACATCTGGACCGAAGACATCGCCTGACGAGGACTGGAGTGGGAGCAGTTCTTCTGACACAGTGAGTAAAATGTCTCAAAGTGCTGTTTAAGTATGGCCCTGTTCACACAGAGTATTTTGCAGGCCGAAAAAATCTGCCTCAAAATTCCTTAAAGAATTTTGAGGCAGATTTTGACCTGCCCACAGTATCTTGCCGCGTTTTTTGCTGCGTTTTTTGCCCGTGGCGATTGAGGACAGCAGACAAAAAACACAGTGAAAAATGCATTTTCTGCCTCCCATTGATTTCGATGGGAGGTCAGAGGCGGAACAACGGCAAGGACGGACGTGCTGCTTTTTCTTTTTTCCGCTACTGGCTCCCATTGATTTCAGATTAAATCAATGGGAGGCGGTTTTGGAAGTTTTTTGGTGCTGATTCTGACGCAGTGTCCGAGTCAATATCAAGGCCCAAAAACTCTGTGAACTGGGCCTTATTGTTAGGGCTTATTCAGACGAACGTGTAATACATCCGTGCAACGTGTGTGATTTTCACGCCCCTCGCACGGACCTGTGTTACTCTATGGGGCCGTTCAGACTGTCAGTGATTTTCACGCGCCTCGCACGGACCTATGTTACTCTATGGGGCCGTTCAGACTGTCAGTGATTTTCATGCAGCATGTGTCCGCTGCGTAAAACTCACGACATGTCCTATATTTGTGCATTGTTTGCGCATCACGCACCCATTGAAGTCAATGGGTGTGTGAAAATCACGCCCAGCACTTCCGCAGCAGTATAAACTGTGAATGAAAACAGAAAAGCACCACGTGCTACAAACATACAAACAGAGTGTCGTAATGATGGCGGCTGCGCGAAAATCACGCAGCCGCGCATCATACGCTGCTGACACATGGAGCTGTTATGGACCTTTTGCATGCGCAAAACGCCACGGTTTTTTTGCGCGCAAAAAGCACACGCTTGTGTAAATCCGGCCTTAGGGTAGGAACACACTAGGCATGAACACTGCAGATTTTATGCAACACATTTTATTGTGGAAAATCCGCAGCGTATTACAGTCGTAGCAGAGTGGATGAGATTTGAACAAATCTCATTCGCACGCTGCGAAAAAAAATTGACCTGCAGTGTGGCTTTTTAAGCCACAGCATGTCAATTTATGCTGTGGAATCGCTGCTCCTCTGTTGCGGAAATGCTGCGGTTCTGCCGCAAAAATCACAAATGAGAAAAAAAAAAAGGCACTTTTTTAAATTTATAAAAAAGTTTAGACTTGCCCCGGCCGTAGTTTAGGTGATGCATCTCTCTCTTCTGAACGTAGCCCCGCCTCCTGGGTCAATTCTTTTTGCAGCGTGTGAATGAGATTTGTTTAAATCTCATCCACTCTGCTGCGACTGTAATACGCTGTGGATTTTCCACAATAAAATGTGTTGCATAAAATCCGCAGCTTTCATGCCTAGTGTGTTCCTACCCTAAGGCCGTATTTACACAAGCGTGTGTTTTTTGCGCGCGAAAAAAAACGTTGCGTTTTGCGCATGCAAAAGGTCCATAACAGCTCCGTGTGTCAGCAGCGTATGATGCGCGGCTGCGTGATTTTTGCGCAGCCGCCATCATTATGACACTCTGTTTGTATGTTTGTAGCACGTGGTGCTTTTCTGTTTTCATTCATAGTTTATACTGCTGCGGAAGTGCTGGGCGTGATTTTCACGCACCCATTGACTTCAATGGGTGCGTGATGCGCGAACAATGCACAAATATAGGACATGTCGTGAGTTTTACGCAGCGGACACACGCTGCGTGAAAATCCCGGACAGTCTGAACGGCCCCATAGAGTAACACAGGTCCGTGCGAGGCGCGTGAAAATCACGCGCGTTGCACGGACGTATTACATGATCGTCTGAATAAGCCCTAACAATAAGGCCCAGTTCAGAGTTTTTGGGCCTTGATATTGACTCGGACACTGCGTCAGAATCAGCACCAAAAAACTTCCAAAACCGCCTCCATTGATTTAATCTGAAATCAATGGGAGCCAGTCTCGGAAAAAAGAAAAAGCAGCATTTCTGCCTCAATGGGAGGCAGAAAATGCATTTTTCGCTGCGTTTTTTGTC
This sequence comes from Rhinoderma darwinii, assembly GCF_050947455.1. NCBI lineage: Eukaryota > Metazoa > Chordata > Amphibia > Anura > Rhinodermatidae > Rhinoderma > Rhinoderma darwinii. The sequence goes on from NC_134688.1 coordinate 310,366,840, forward strand.
TGCCGTCCTCAATCGCCGCGGGCAAAAAACGCAGCAAAAAACGCCACTCTTTTTTGCGTCCTAAATCTACGCCGTTTACCGTGTGGTATAAATAACACAATAACTTTATTCAGCGGGTTGTTACGATTGCAACGATACCAAATTTGTATAGTTTTTGTATGTTTTACTACTTTTACACAGTAAAAACGCTTTTTTTCTAAATTATTTGTTTTTGTGTCTCCCTATTCGAAGAGCCGTAACGTTTTTATTTTTTCGCCGATGCGGTTGTGTGAGGGCTTTTTTTTTGCGGGACGACTTGTAGTTTTTATCGGTACCATTTTGGAGTAGATGCGACTTTTTGATCACTTTTTATCACGTTTTTTTAAAGTCAGTATTCACAGAAAACAGCAATTTTTCCATAGTTTTTTATTATTATTTTTACGGCGTTCACCGTGCGGGTTAAATAATGTAATAGATTTATAGTCGGGGTCGTTACGGACGCGGCGATACCAAATATGTGTAACTTTTTAACTTTATTTTGTTTTTTTAACAGTAAAGCATTTTGTAAGGGGAAAAGCTGGGTTTTTCATTTTTTTTCACATTTTTTTTTTTATTAACTTTATTAAACTTTTTTTCCACTTTTTTACTAGTCCCACTAGGGGACTATAATATGCGATTCTGCGATCGCTTTTATAATACACTGCAATACTTTTGTATTGCAGTGTATTACTGCCTGGCCGTTTAACACGGACAGGCATCTGCTAGGTCATGCCTGCGGCATGATCTAGCAGGCATTCACTCCAGGCAGACCTGGGGGCCTTTATTAGGCCCCCGGCTGCCATTGGAGACACAGACACTCGGCGATCGTATCGCCGGGTGTCGGTCGGAGAGAGAGGGAGCTCCCTCCCTCTCCAAAACCACTCAGATGCGGTGCTCGCTATTGAGCACCGCATCTGAGGGGTTAAACGGGTGAGATCGATACTTATATCGATCTCACATGGCAGAGCAGGGACGCTCCCAGCCCTCAGCTGCCTCTAGCAGCTGAGAGCAGGGAGATTTGACAGCTCCCTGCTCTGTAAACTTATTCCGATGCCGCAACGTAAAAAGTCTATGGCATCGGAATGAGGCCCGTTAGTGACCGACGTAGAAACACGATGGGCCGGTCACTAACGGGTTAACAGTTCCTCCCGATCGGTTCTTAACCCCTTAAGGACACAGCTTGTTTTTGCCTAATGGACCAGCCCATTTTTTTCAAATCTGACGTGTGACTATAAGTGATAATAACTTTGGAATGCTTTTATTTTTTCAAGCGATTCTGAGATTGTTCTCTCGTGACACATTATACTTTAAGTTAGTAGTAAAATTTGGTCGATACATTCAGTGTTTATTTGTAAAAAAAAATAACTTTTTTGAGAAAATTTGCAAAAATTTGCATTTTTCTAAATTTAAATGTATCTACCTGTAAAACAGATAGTAATACCACACAAAATAGTTACTAGTAATATTACTAGTAATATAGTAATATTGATTACAGTATGGGACAGTAGTTCCACGCAGAGGCAGGGACTCCTAGCGTCGTACATCACTATGATGCTAGGAGCCCGGCTCCCTGCACTGTGTTCGGTCCGGGTCTTCCGGCCGAAATACGTTCCGTATATTACGGATGTAACATGGTCGTGTGAACCCAGCCTAACACAGAAGGTTTTACCAGAGAAAGGCAAATCCATATTTATTGCCCAGATTCTTCAGTTTTTAGAAATATCCAACATGTGGACCTAGTGTGCTACTGGACTGAAACACAGGCCTCAGGAGCAAAGGAGCACCTAGAGGTACAGTATCTGATCCTACTGATGCACACAGGTCTGATGTTAAATCTAACCGTAAGTTATTTTTTTCTAGACAGTCATATTTTGAACTGGGGAATCAGTCTAGCAAATTATTAGCATTCATGGTGAAGCAACACTCGGCCTCAAATGCGGTCTTGAAGCTTAGGGCCCCCTCGGGAGATATACTCATAGAAGCAGAACTTTTGACTCAATGCTTTCATGATTATTATACTTCCCTTTATAAGACTACATTGGCGGTAACTGATGTGGATATATCAGCTTATCTTTCAGATTTATCTTTCCCGCAGCTCACGGACACTCAACGGGCATTTTTGGATGTTGATAGAACGATAGATGAAATTACCCTGGCCATCAGAGCTATGGCTAAGGGTAAAGCCCCCGGTCCAGATGGCCTCCCTATAGAGATTTATAGTAAATACAGTGACCATTCAACACCTCAGTTACAGAAGGTCTTTGAGTCGGCCATGCCCCAGAAGCAATGGCAATCTACATTTTATGATGCCACCATAGTGGTTTTGCTTAAACCCGGAAAGGACCCCTTGGACTGTGGTTCTTACTGCCCCATATCGCTGGTAAATGTTGATTATAAGATCCTAACTAAAATCCTTGCTCAAAGACTGAATACGGTCATCTTGGATTTGATACACCCGGATCAAACCGGCTTCATGACGGCTAAAAGCACCTCCATAAGTATTAGGAGGGTTCAGACGATAGTTCAATATAGTGCATTGCAGGACACTACTTGGGCTTTGGCATCTCTGGACGCAACAAAGGCTTTTGATTCTATTGAATTGCCTTTTTTATTTGCCTGCCTGGAAAAATTTGGTTTCGGTCCTGTTTTTAGTAAATGGATTTGAATAATATATGCTTCGCCCCGGGCTACTGTCTTGGTGAATAATATACTAATTCAAAGGGGTACACGTCAGGGATGCCCCTTATCGCCCACTCTATTTAGTTTGGCAATTGAGGCATTAGCATTGCAGATACGTTCCTATCCACTTATCACATGTATATCACATGTATAACCATAGTATAACCATAGTAGATCGTACGGACACCATTGGTCTCTGTGCAGATGATCTGGTGCTTTTCATGGATAAAGTGCAGGATACCCTTCCCTCAGTTATTAATATTATTGAACATTTTGCACAATATTCCGGTCTTTCTATTAATTTGCGGAAATCATCTCTTATGTCACTGTCCAAAGTACAGCCCACTGGCCTGTCTGAGCTGTCGCCGTTGCCTCTATTAGACAATTTCAAATATCTGGGCATATTTATAACTAAACTTCCAGATGTTGACCTTTCCTTAAACATGTTACCGCTATTGGGCTTCATCCGCTCTAAATGTCACGCATGGCGTAAACTGCCTTTTTTGTATCTGCCCGTATAAACCTGGTTAAAATTATTTTGTTGCCTACATTTTTATATGCCCTTCAGCATAGTCCGGTTGTCGTACCTAAATCCTTTTTTAAACAGGTCAACTCCTTGTTATCACCGTTTATATGGGGAAATTCTCGACATAAACTTAGGTTTTCCACTCTCCAAAAGCCTAAGGCACTGGCAGGGACGGCTCTACCAGATTTATTTTTATATTATTTAGTGGGTCAGCTGAAAACCTTAAAGGGAATGTGTCACTAGAAAAATATATATATATATTTTTTTAGTTAAACTGCTAGTATATAAATGATTACACATTGTTCTAATTTTTTCACAAGTCAGGAAATATTATAAATTAGATTCTAATTTATAACATGTCCATGTGCTGGTCACTAGAGGGAGTAATTCCCAAAATTGCAGCATTGGAATGTGGTAAAGCAACCTCATTGCTTTATGCTGCAAAATTGGAGAAGACACACTCTCTCTAGTGTCCTCAAACAATCCCCCCTCCTTTCTCCTGGCTAGTGCCAGGAGAAAGGAGGGGGTTGAATGTTCAAACCTCCTACACTGTGTGCCGCCATTTTTTGAGCGAATGCACAGTGTAGGAGGATTAGATACAGTGGTAATCAGACAGTATAACACGAACATACACACAAATCACATACATAAACATAACTTACCTGCTCCTGCCGCCGCTGAACTTTCGCTCCCTCCGCTCCTAGTCCTTGCGTCTGAACATATGGCCTGAAGCTGCGATCGGAAGTAGTCCTCTTACTGTCCGGCCGCGGCTTCCGGTCCACATGAAAATGGCACCGGATGTCGCTCTGCCAAAGACCTTCCTTTTGGACTGTGTGGACTGCATGCGCCGTTCCCACACAAAAGGCGTACGCTATAGTGAATGGAACGGCTCCTGTTCGCATTCTCTATGGGTATGTATGTGCCGTATTCCATCTCTGTATGTGTCGTTAATCGACACATAGAGAGATGAAAAAAAAAAATGGCAGCCCCCATAGAGAAGTAAAAGAAAGAAAAAAGTACAACACAAAAACACATATAAATAAAATTTATTTTAATGACATACTAAAAGCAATAACATAAAAAAAATAATTTCCGTGACACCTTCCCTTTAAGTTCCTGGATGCCTGAAAAGGAACTTCCTAACTCAGAGCACCATTTGGCTCATTTACTTGGGAGTCAATGTTTGCTCGGCTCCCTTGAAGTAAATTCTCTCCCTGCCCATATTAACCCCTTAGTGACCAGCCTATTTTAGGCCCTAATGACCAAGCAATTTTTTCGTTTTATAGCTCTTTGAATACGACTATGGAAACCGTTTTATTTTTCAGTCAACGCAGCTGTACGAGGAATTGATTTTTGCGGGATTAGTTGTCGTTTTTAATGGCACCATTTTGGGGTACATATCATTTTTTGATTAACGTTATTAACTTGTTTTTGGGGGGAATAGAAAAAAAAACCTGAAATTCCGCCATAGTTCTATGCGTTTTTAATTCACGCTGTTCACTGTGCGGCATAAATAACACATTACCTTTAATCTTTGGGTCGGTACGATTACGACGATACTACATATGTAGAGGTTTTTTATGTTTTACGACTTTTTCACAATAAAAACACTTGAACTAAAATTATTTGATTTTTCATCGGCTCTTTCCAAGAGCCATCATTTTTTTTATTTTTCAGTCAATGTTGTCATTTTTTGGGTTTGATTTTTGCGGGACGAGATGTAGTTTTAATTGGTACTGTTTTGGGGTATATGGGACATATTGATTAACTTTTGCTAGGACTTTTTTGGGGGGGCAATGGAAAAAAATAGCAGTTTCGCTATTGTTTTTTGCACGTTTTTTTTACGGTGTTCATCTTGAGGTTTAAATGACATATTAACTTTGTTTTATTTATTCCGGTTGTGGCGATACCATATATGTGTAAGTTTTATTTTATTTTTTTAACTTTATGGAAAAAAAAAATTGGTTTTATGGATTTTTATTTTTTTTGTACTGTAATTTTTATTTCACATAACTTACTTTTTTTTTTTTAGATCGCTGCTATAATGCTTTGGTATACCAAAGCATTATTGCCTGTCAGTGTAAAACTGACAGGCAATCTATTAAGACGTGCCTCTGCCCTTTTATTAGCCCCCGGCTGCCACGACCCTCCATCGGAGGCCCGCGATTGCATTTGAAGGCCACCGATGGGTGAGGGAGGGAGCTCCCTCCCTCTGTAAACAAGTTAAATGCCACAGTCGCTATTGACCGCAGAATTTAACTGGTTAAACGGACGCTATCGAAGTAAACTTCGATCACACCCATTTAATACAGTTCTTAATAAAACGAGTTTAAAAAAAAAAAAAAAGGAGCACCTAGAGGATTTTGGGTCTCCTTTTTATTAGAATATATTTTCGGCACCATGTCAGGTTTGAAGAGGTTTTGTGGTGGAAACCCCCCAAAAAGACACCATTTGGCAAACTACACCACTCAAAGAATTTATCAAGGAGTGTAATGAGCATTTTAACCACACAGGTTTTTGGCTGAATGTAGTGGAATTAGGATGTAAAAATAAAAATCTACATTTTTCTAATAAAATGTAGAAATTTTCAATATTTTCAAGGCATAAAGGAGAAAAACCACTGCAAAATTTGAAAATAAATTTCTCCCGATTACTGTTTTGGACCAACAGCACTGCACAGTAGGGAAGAAGCACCATTTGGCTTTTTGAGCTCATGTTTTGCTGGAATGGATTTTGGGTGCTGTGTCACATTTGCAAAGCACCTGTCGGACCAAATCAGTGGAAACCACCCAAAAGTGACCCAATTTGCGAAACTACACCCCTGAAGGAATTTATTGAGGGGTATAGTGAGCATTTTGACCACACAGGTTTTTTGCTGAATTTAGTGGAATTAGGGTGTGAAAATGAAAACCCATGTTTTTTTGTAATAAAATGTAGTTGTAGCTCAGATTTTTCCATTTTCACAATAGATAAAGGAGAAAAAAAGCACCCCAAAATTGATAATGTGAACTCTTCTGAGCATGGCAATTCTCACATATGTGGCAATAAACTGCTGTTTGGACCCATGGCCTGGCTTAGAAGGGAAGGAACACCATTTGGCTTCTGGAGCTCAAATTTTGCTGGAATAGTTTGCGGCGCCATGTAACATTTGCAAAGCCCCTGCGTGACCAAATCAGTGGAAACCACCAAAAAGTGACCCCATTTTGGTAAACTACACCTCTGAAGGAATTTATCGAATGGTATAGTGAGCATTTAGACTCCACAGTTTTTTTTATGGAATTAGGCCGTGAAAATGAATATCAACATTTTTTCCAATAAAATGTTGAAATGTTTAATTTTTACAAGGGTTAAAGGAGAAAAAGCACCCCAACATTTGTAAATCAATCTCTCCTGACTATGGCAATACCCCATATCTGGTAATAAACTGCTGTTTGGATACACGGCAGGGCTCAGAATGGCAGGAGCGCTACTTGGAATGCAGATTTAGCTGGAATGGTTTTTGGGGGCCATGTCACATTTGCAAAACCCCTGCCGGACCAAATCAGTGGAAACCCCCCAAAAGTGACCCAATTTGGAAAACTACACCCCTAAGGAAATTTATCAAGGGGAATAATGAGCATTTTGACCCCACAGGCTTTTTCCTGAATTTAGTGGTATTCTGCTGTGAAATTGAAAATTGTATTTTTTCTGACAAAACGTGGACATTTTCAATTTTTACAAGGAATAAAGGCGAAAAAGGGCCAAAACATTTTAAAAACATTTTCTTCTGATTACGGCAATAGCCCATATGGGGTCATAAACTGCTGTTTTGACACACAGCAGGGCTCAGAAAGCCAGGAGCGCTATTTGGCTTTGTTTTTGGGCACCCATGTTGCATTTGCAAAACCCTGAGGTACCAGAGTATAGTGGAAGCCCCCAAGAAGTGACCCCATTTTGGAAACTTCACCCCCCAAGGCATTTATCATTTCCCTGGACATATGACAGGGCTTCGAAGTGAAGAGCACCTTGCGCGTTTGAGTTCTATTTTGGTGATTTTCACAGCATTGGCCCACAATTGCAGAGGATTTAAGATCAAATAGTAAAACTAACCACCAAGTAGTGATCCCTATTCTGGAAACTACACCCCTTAAGGCATTTTAAGGGGTGGCGTGAGCATTTTTACCCCACATGTGTTTTCTTCATTAGAAATTAACGCGCAGCAGATGGTGCAAAGTGAAAATTTACATTTTCCACTGATATCCCATTTTAGTGCACATTATGTTGTGCCCAGTTTGTGCCACTGAAGACAAATACCTCATTAAATGTTAAGCGGGTTCTCCCGGGTATGGTGATGCCATATATGTGGACATAAACTGCTGTTTGGGCACGCTGTTTGGTTCAGAAGTGATGGAGCATCATTTGGCACTCAGATTTTGCTTGGTAGTTGTTCTGTTTGGGGTCTTGCTGATATTTCAGTTTATAATGTGGGGCATATCTAAGCTATGCGGAGTACATCAGGGCATAATAAGAGGATATAATAATGTGATAAATAAATATTAATCCACAGATGTGAGGCCAATGTCGCACTGATATATGTGCCCAATCTTATCCGCTTTTGGAACGATCTGCACATTTTGTGTTGTTATATTCTGAGAGACAGAACTTTTTAGTTTTTTCTTCAACGGGGCTGTGTGAGGGCTTGTTTGTTGCGGGACAATCTGTAGTTTTCATTGATACCATATTGGGGTACACACATTTTTTTTTATCACTTTTTATTCAATTTTTTGGCAAGCAAGGTGACCAAAAACCATAAATTCTGACAGTTTTATTATTTTATTTTTTTACAGTGTCCATCGTGGCCTATAAATGAAAATTTTACTTTATTGTGCAGGTCGATACGATTACGGCGATACCAAATGTATATAGTTTTTTTTAAGTTTTGCAGCGTTTGCACACTAAAATCACTTTTTTCCTTTTATTTTTTGTCACCATATTCTGAGCGCCATAACTTCAGTCAAAAAAGCTGTGTAAGAGCTTGTTTTTTTGCGGGACCAGTTGTAGTTTTTATTGGTACTGTTTTGGGGTATATGCAACTTTTTTTTCTTTTTTTTTTAAATTTCAATCTATATGCAAAGAGTTTTTTGAAAAACATAGAAAACATTGTGAACAGTGAGGCCAACGTGGCCAAGCAGATATTTCACAAAATATTATGCATTACACTGTTGACATACTATCGTAAGATAAGTACAAAACTAACAACCAAATAGTATTCCAGGAAACACGTTCGTACATACATAAGCGCAGGTATCAGAGACTCATGGGGGGAGATTAATAGCAGGTATGGACCCCCCTCCACAATGTCAAGGCAATTCCCGTACGTAACTATAATAAACATTTCATATTTAATAGATAACAGAGACCCCACCCCCGTACAACATGTCAAGAGCAGGGAGACCCGGATGTCAAGTAGGCACACCAACTAGACCACTTTACTGAAAATTTTGGAACCATATTAAGTCGTACAGCCACCATCTTTTCCATAACATAATCAAACTTTACCAAGTTTACCAATTCCGCCACCGTTAAAGGAACAGGAGATTGCCACGACCTAGCAATCAGCCTGGCTGCTAAAATAACATGACCCACTACATGTCGAATTGTTGCAGGAATATCTGATAATCTAATGAAACATAAAGCCAAGGCAGGTGAGGGAGAGATCAGGGTAGACGTTATAGAACTAATAAGGTTAAACACTGCCCTCCAAAAATGAAACACCAAAGGACACTGCCGCCACACATGCATATAGTTCCCAGGGAAACCACATTGATGCCAACAAAGAGGAGAATACGAGGGGTACATTTTCGCTATCGGGGACGGAGTTCTATACCATCGTAATAGAATTTTATGCACAGTTTCCCAGTGGCTAGCTCCCCTGGAAATTTTCCTAACCCAATGGATAGCCGTATACCAATCTCTAAGCGGAACAACTTGATCTAAATCCAGTTCCCATTTAAAAAAATAACCAGGTTTTGACAAGGACACTGAACTACTAAACCCATAATAGAACAAAGATATTCCCCTAAGCTTGTGATTCTCACTATTAAAAAACCTATATGCAGTAGTTGGAAAATAGGGCGTGTCTAAAGTTAAAGAACGTAGAGCATGACGGAGTAGTAAATATTTATAAAAGTCCCTTTGAGGAAGTCCATACTTGAGAACCAGAGATTGGAACGATAATAATATTGCGGAATCATAAAGTGACCATATAGTGCTCAACCCAGCCAACACCCAGTTTGTAACATGAAGGTCAGGCAAGAACGTGGAAATATATTCCAGCAGCAATAATTTCAGGGCCATGCAGTCCGTTGGGTGCGTTGAAGCCACCAGAAATCTCCATGAGTCCAAGGAAGCAGTGATCGAGTGAAGGCGGACAGAAGGTACCGGACGTGAGGATCTACCAATAGACAACATGGAAATCAAGGGTTGAGCTGCAGCCGGCAACTCTATCTCCACCCATCTAAGATCTGTATGCCCACTCCACCAATGCCTAAGATGAGAGAGAATAGTGGCGTGATAATATTTCTTGACATCCGGGACTCCCATACCCCCGATGGAACAGTGCCTTGTCATAGTAGAAACACGAATTCTGGGTTTCCTTCCTGCCCAAATAAAATTAGTGATAATCCTCTGTAAATTAAAAAGATAAGTAGTGGGCACAGGAATTACAACAGTACGAAATAGATACAGCACAATTGGTAAAACCATCATTTTCACCACCGCCACTCTACCTGCCCACGAGATCATAGGCCTAGAAAACCCCTCTAACATCTTAGAAACTTTAGTCAACAATGGCGTATAATTTTTAGAAAAACGTGCAGAGCTGGGGCTGGTAATATACACCCCCAAGTACATAATACTATCGTCTTGCCATTTATGCGGAAACTGAGAAGTCAACCTAGCTTTAGTCTGATGATCAACCCCCAAGTTCAATATGTGGGATTTAGAAGCATTAACCGAGTAATAAGACACTCTCCCAAACTCCGCCAAGGATTGTTGTAATGCAGGTAATAATGACGTGAGAGGATCAGTTAAGGAGATAAGAACGTCGTCCGCATAAAGGCCAACCTTATGGACCGAGGAGCCCACCTTAATACCCTTAATTTCAGAATTACTCCTGATGGCTTCCGCCAGCGGCTCCATTACCAGAGCAAAAATAAGTGGGGACAAAGGGCACCCTTGACGTGTGCCATTTCTAATAGTAAGGGGTTCAGAAAGGAAACCAGAGGTCAAGACCCTAGCTGAGGGATTAGAATACAATGCCAATATGGCAGAACCAATGTGACCTGTCAGCCCAAAACGTGACAAAATATGAGTAAGATACCCCCAATGTACCCTGTCAAACGCCTTTTCCGCGTCCAAAATCAAAAGCAGAGAAGGCGTCCGAGAGGCCTCCACCCACTGTACAAGGTTAATAAACCTCCTTGTCCCATCCGGAGCCTGTCGACCGGACACAAATCCCACCTGATCGGACTTAACTAAATTTGGAATTATATGATATAGTCTATAAGACAAGATTTTCGCATTGATTTTTATATCCGAATTCAGTAGTGACATTGGATGAAAATTCGCTGGGTCAGTAGGTTCCTTCCCAGGCTTCGGGAAAGTAACAATAGTGGCAGCCAGCATTTATGCGGGAAATGAGCCCTCCGAAGCTGCTTTATTAAAAACTGCTAGTAAATGTGGAGCTAATATAGAGGGGTAACATTTATCATAATTGTTGGTGAATCCATCAGGTCCAGGGGCCTTAAAGGGCTTCAAAGCAGAAATAGCTTTAACTATCTCAGCCAGGGCAAAGGGTTCAGGCAAGACCTGCAGCTGACTCTCTGAGATCTGCGGTAAGGACACCGAGCCCAGAAATGTATTGACATCAGAGGCAGAAGGCTGAAATGTCGTGGTATTCTCTTTTATATTATAGAGAGAGCTACTGCCGAAACCTATCGGCAATCTGTCTAGGTTCAATGGTCCTATTACCATTAGCATCCAACAAAAAGGCTATACGGGAGCGCAATGCTGTCTGTTTCAATTTCTTTGCCAATAATGCACCAGCTCTATTATTATGGACATATGTTTGTACTTGCATACGCTTAAGAAAAATATCTTGAGAAAGCTATAAGCGAAACGCGCGTCGGGGCGCACTTCCATACCCTGGGTCACACAACTCTCCTTGAAATATGGGTAAGTGCATTTACCGGATCAATAGGGACACTTGCTATTTTTTCTAGGAACACTAGTTTCCTTAGGCAAACGGTCTAACGGTCTGGTCTGCTGTACTTCTTGCATCTGCATCTCACTTTTTATTGATGTACCCTGTGTAGGAGTAAAATTTGATTATCAACATAAACTGTATACTTTTGATGTGATTTAAAATTCTGTTTTATGTTGATACTTGTGACTTAGTCAAGGACTTATTTTTAGATTCTCTGTTTTTTGTAATTGTGTGTATTTATTAATAAAGATGTAAAAAAATTCTTTTATATGTGGATATATATGGACTCTGGTTCTCCGGTTTATTATATGTTTGTACTTGCATACGCTTAAGAAAAATATCATGTTTGGAAGCCAATAACGTGTGTAGTGTTAAACGCAAGGACCGCAATTCAGAAGCCAAACCAGGGGAAGGGCCAGCTTTATTCCTAGTCTCTAAATCAGCAATTTTAAGCGTAGTTGCAACAACCTCCGCCTCCTGCTTCCTCTTAACCCGAGAACAAGCTTTAATAAGTAAACCTCTCATAAAGGCCTTCTGAGCGTTCCACAGAACATGAGGACAGGTAACAGAGTTAATATTAGTGGAAAAATAGTGAGACAGTTCATTTCTCAAATACTCCGCATGTTCCGGATGATGAAGAATAAAATCATCCAATTTCCATTGGGAGGGGGAGGGAGAGGAAAATGTTTCCGCGAGAGAAAGTGACACTGGGGCATGATCAGCCCACGTAATATTCCCTATACTAAAAGATTGGGCTTGAACAAGTGCTCTACTATCCACCAGAAATAGATCGATTCTAGAATAAGAAAGATGAGACTGCGAAAAATAAGTATAGTCCCTTACCATTCCATGCTGACACCTCCACATATATCATATCAGCCCTCCTCCACCAGAACCGGGGATAGCAGCACTGTGAGTCTAGATTTATTAGTGGTATCCAAACCTGGATCACCTATGGAATTAAAATCTCCACCCAAGACTAGAAGGCCTTGAGAAAATTCCCTCATTTTAATTAACAGCGAACGGAAATAGTGATGTTGACGTTTGTTAGGGAAGTAAACATTAACAAATGTGTATAACACATTGTTAATCTCACACACAAGACCCAAATATAGACCCTGAGGGTCCTGAATGAGAGACTTCATACTGAATGCAACTGAGGACTTAATGGCAATCATAACCCCCTTACACTTAGCCGAGCATGAGGAGGTTAACGTGTGAGGAAAAAATTTATTAGAGAATGTGGGAGTCTTGTCCGAATGGAAGTGCGTTTCTTGTACTAAAAGCACATCACAGTTAAGGGCCTTAGCCTCTCGCCATAAGAGACTGCGTTTAAAAGGACTATTCAGTCCTCTAGCATTAATAGAAGATATACGCAGTACCATGTTCTCGGTAGAGAATCAGGTGCTGTGAAGATGTGTGGAGTCGTCTAACAAATACAGCCTGCGCAATATAACCAAACCCGCCCCAAAATTCCACAGTATCAGCTATCTGGGATCCCTGATCAACTATATAGTACATGGCGCACCTGGAAAACAAGCAACTTAACAAGAAAAAAGGCAAAGAAAAAGTAAAAACATAAGAACACAATGACATAGTTCTCCTTGAGCACCGAATTTCCTGGGGGAGAAAACGCATACAATGCTCAATATGATTATAATACCAAAATAGCTTTATAGCTAACTAAGCATGTCATATCAGATACTCGGATCACATTTAAGAGCTTACAGGAAAATAAACAGTTCAAGGGGGATTATTATTCAATCCCACAGTGTCCCACTCCTTTGTAATGTGCAACGTAGACCTGCGTCTGTCAGCCGACAACGTGGAACCAGCAGTACCAATATCCCATTTCTGCAGCCACCGCAATCCTTCCTCCACCGAAGATACTGTAGTAGAGGTGCCGTTATGGTTAATCAAAAGCTTGATTGGAAAGCCCCACTTATACTTGATGTTGTGATCCCTTAACTACTTTGTCACCTGGAAAAACTCTCTGCGTGCCTTCAGAGTAGCTGCGGAGAGATCCGGAAACAAGGAGATAGAACAATATGGCGAGGGCAGCACTTTAAGCTTTCTGGAATGAAATATTATGCATTCCTTGACATGATAGAAGTGAGTCCTTACTAGCGTATCTCTTGGCGCCTTTTCAGGAGCCGCTTTAGATTTGCGCACTCTATGAGCCCTATCGATGGTGAGATCCAGTTCCGAAAGAGGGGGTACAATAGTGAGAAATAGGCGTTTGAGGAATGGCTGGATGTCTGATGGAGCCACATCTTCGGGGATACCTCTGATTTTAATATTATTCCGTCTGGACCTGTCCTCAGCATCTGTAGCTTTGGTTTTGAGCCATTTAACCTCTTCTTTTAGTGCCGTGTGCGCATCCACTAATTCATTGTGCGCTGTAGTGACATCCTCCATTTTACGCTCAAGATGATCAGTGCGGTCCCCTAAAGCATTAACATTAGATTGAAGCTTCCGAAGCAAAGAAGATACGCTGTGATTAATGCCATTCTGGAGCACAACGAGCATACTTTTCAGGGTGTCCACTGTAATAGGGACAGTAGAAGAAGGAAACTGGTGGAGATCACATTGAGCATCAACCATCTCTGGGGAAACAAGCAGACATTCCGATTGCAAACTTTTCTTCTCAGCTGGACCCTTACTTGCAGGAGAAGCTGTAGGAGATAGTGAAGACCCTCTCTTATATCCATCTCCATTTTGCTCCGAATCACTAAGAGAGTTTCTCTCCTCTAAGAAGAACTATATCAGACCTCTGGGGCGACCCCCGAGACGGAGATGTACCGATAGGCGGTTGCGATAGGGGTATTCTGTGAGCTTTCTGGGAGCTGCCTTGCCTTTCCGTTTAGTCATGACGACGTGTACTGCAAGCACCAGATAACAGCAGGTAAGTATGCAAAATAATATAGGCCACCCAGCGGTATTATTCAATATGTTAGTCAGATCCCCCTTTCAAATAGAGTCCACTTCTTAAAGAATGTCTCCAGGCACCAACCAGGCCGTAAAAAAGATCCCAACTGTCCTGTATGAGCAGGATATACACACCCGAGGCTGCTGCACAAATTGAGGCCGTGGTTTATGTGACCTCCCAAGGCCTCAGCAATAGATTGGAGAAAGAGCAGTCAAGATGGCACAATAAATGAGGTAAAAGATGTTTTAAAACAACCACAGAGGGGGATATCTGGCTAGCAAGGAATTCAGTCACAGATGTCTGACGATTACCTCGCGCTGTCAGCCCACACGCCTCGTGGTCAATCCGAGCCCAGCACACGCTCAATCCGGTCCCAGCTCCAACGCACCGCCTCCTCCAACAGTAGAGTCCCCCTTGCCCACCGAACGTACCCGACCTGATACCTGAGGTATCCTGTGTTGTGGCAAGGATCCCGGCTTCAGACAGCTAGCAATGTCCTCACGCTGTCGTCCTCTTCGCCTCGTGGTCAGTCCTGACCCAGCTCGCAATCCGTACGGTCCCAGCTCCCAGACACCGACACTTCCAGCAGCGGGGCCCGTGCTGTAAACCGCACGTATCCGACAAGGTACCCGAGTTATCTTGCTTAGATTAAGGTAAATTTAAGCCTTTAGCTACGCTGTGAGACGCATTAAGCTGATGATGTGGCAGGAGCAACTAGTTCAAGCGGCCATTCTTTTCAGCAGCCAAACTCCGCCCCCAGTATATGCGACTTTTTGATCACTTTTTATTCCATAATTCAGGAGGGGTGGTGATGAAAAAAATAGCTATTTCGGGAAAAATAATAATAATGTAGTTTGGGTCGTTACGGACGCGGCAGTACCAAATATGTGTACTTTTTTTAACATTTTCATTTTTTTTCTATAATAAAAAACTTATTACAGGAAAAATACATTGTTTTTATTAACTTTAAACACTTATTTTTACACTTTTATTCAACTTTTTTATTAACTTTTTTAAACCTGGGCCTGCACCTCTGATCTTTACTCTAATGCATATAGCTGTCAGTCATTCACTAACAGCAAGCCTATTAGGTCCCGCCTCTGGACGGGGCCTAATAGGCTATCGTATGTCACAAACCAGGAGGCCATTGTTAGTAACGTCTGGCATCCTCATGATCACATCATGTCTATGCCAATCGCTACAAATTACTAAGATGCTGCGTTTGTTTTAGATCGCATCTAAGGGGTTAATGGCAGGGATTGGAGCTAGCTTTGTTCCCTGACGTAACAGCACAGTGTCAGCTGTATGTTACCGCCGCCGGCTTATGTCGGAGGCTCAACTCCTGAGCCAGCTCTAGATTTCTTTTGCGGCTGGAAGCCTTTTAGGCCCCGCCTCCGGGCAGGACCTAGCAAATCCTATTTGGGAACATCAAGGACCAGAGACCCGTGACTTCTACGGACATTTCGCACAGTATTTGAGGAGCCTGGCCAGGTCTCGTCAGCAGCTGCCTCCCAGCTGAACCTTCGCCAGGGAGATATTTCCGTGGGTGAGTACGCCATTCACTTCCGCACCCTGGCGGGAGAGCTGTCCTGGAACAACGAGGCCTTGGTGGCTACGTTCTGGCAGGGACTGTCGTTCGAGAACAAAGACGAGCTTGCCGATCATGATCTGCCATCTACCCTGGATGACCTCATCTTGCTTGCCACCCGGGTTGACATGAGGCTACAGGAACGATCTCAAGAGGTTCGTCGGGAGAGAAGATTCCCTAGGCTGGCCCCCACTTCCAGGCATCCCTGTTGCCCTCGCCAGTTGGCCCACCTGAGAAGCCTATGCAGGTGGACCGGCTTAAGTTATCCGTCCAGGAGAAACAACGCAGACGCACTTCGGGACTTTGTCTGTATTGCAGCCTCGGTGGCCATGTGCCCTCAAAAGCCCAAAATCTCCAATGCCTTGGATTGGTTGGAAAGACAACCCTAGGCGATACAGCGCTGGATAAAAAACTCTCCTCAAAACTGTCCATCCCCGTTACCATAGTGTCCGGCGGGAAGACCCACCGGGCATCTGCCTATCTGGACTCTGGATCCGCAACCAATTTTATCCAACAAGACCTAGTGGACCTCCTCCAGTTGCCCATAGTTCCCCTGGAGACGTCTTTCACTGTTTCCTCAGTAAACGGTCTGCCTCTGCCCGATCCAGTCGCATCTAAGACCAAACCTCTGAGGCTCCAAGTTGGAGCCCTTCACTCAGAGCTAATTTCTTTCCTTGTCCTGCCCAAGGCCGTCAATGCTGTTCTGCTGGGCCTGCCTTGGCTTTCACTATATGCCCCAGTCCTGGACTGGAATTCCGGAGAGGTTCTCCAGTGGGGCCCCAAGTGTCTTAACCGCTGTCTGGGACCGTTCCATCCAGTCCGATCTCCCCTGCCTCGGTCGTTGGCAGAATTACCCCCTCACTATTCACAGTTTGCAGATGCCTTCAGCAAGAAGGAGGCTGAGACGCTGCCCCCACACCGGGCGTATGACTGCCCAATTGAACTGGTTCCTTATGCATCCCCTCCTCGTGGACAGGTATACCCTCTCTCCTTGCCATAGTCCCAGTCTATGTCCTCTTATATCAAGTAGAATTTGAAGAGGGGTTTTATATAAAAGCATGTAGGTAAGAAAAATTAAAATGCGGCACTCACCCGTTTGCAGTTCTTCTAAACTTTATTATGACATCTTGGCAAAGATAAAAGCCTGTTTTATACAAAAGTCCTCCTCCCCGGTGGGGTGGGTTCTTCTTTTTGAAAAAGATCTCTTTGACATGGCATCGACTACTGGGGTCCTAATCAAATCACGGTCAAGAACAGATATCCATTGCCGCTAATCTCCAAACTGTTTGACCGCATACGAGGAGCCAAGATTTTTTCCACGCTAGACCCCCGGGGGGTTTACAACTTAATCCGGATCCGCAATGGTGACAATTGGAAAGCGACATTCAACACCTGAGACGGGCACTATGAATACCTGGTAATGCCCTTCAGCCTGTGTAACGCTCCCGCTGTCTTCCAAGAGTTCGTCAATGACGTCTTTTGAGATCTCCTCTATGTCTGTGTCGTGGTCTACCCTGATGACATCTTCATCTTTTCTCCATACCCGACGACCCATCAGAGACACGTCTGTCAAGTTCTACTGCAATTAAGGGAGAATCGCCAATATACAAAGCTGGAGAAATGCATGTTTGAGAGAAATTCTCTACCATTCCTGGGCTACATCATCTCGGATCAAGGCCTGAAGATGGATCCTGAGAAGGTAAAGTCCATCCTGGAATGGCCACGCCCTTAAGGCTTAAGGTCCATACAGCGCTTCTTGGGATTCGCCAACTTCTACTGGCAGTTCATCCCAAACTACTCTTCACTGACCGCGCCCATCTCTACCCTCTCACCAAAAAGGGCATGAACGCCAAGGTGTGGACTCCAGAGGCAGAATCTTCATTTAATAGCCTGAAGAGTGCCTTCACGTCAGCCTCAACCCTCCAACTTCCTGATATGTCTCGACAGTTTTTGTTGGAGGTGGACGCCTCCTCTGTTGGTGCAGGCGCACTTCTGTTCCAGAGAGGTCCCAAAGGCAAGGCAGGAGTATGTGGCTATTATTCAAAACTTTACTCTTCCGCAAAGCGCAACTACTCGATTGGGGATCAGGAGTTACTGGCCATCAAGTTGGCTCTGGAGGAATGGAGGCATCTCCAGTCGGCCCAACGGCTGAATCCCCCGTCAAGCCAGGTGGTCACTGTTCTTTGCCCGTTTCCAGTTTGAGCTCCACTACCTACCTGCCGACAAGACTGTGAGGGACGATGCCTTGTTCAGGTCGTTCGAAACAGAGGACTCTGCAAAACATAATTGATCCATCCTGCATTGTCTCTGTCAACCCCCTGCAAGTTAGAAACATCCCTCCGGGTAGGACTTTTGTACGCCTGGTAGACAGAAGAAGAACTCTTCACTGGGGACACAGCTCCAAACTGGTGGGTTATTGCTCGTCATTTCTGGTGGCCCACGCTACCCAAAGACAGCGGCTAACAAGGTTGCTCACTCCATGCCTGCTGGCCTGCTCCAGCTGCTGTCTGTGCCCAATGCTCCCTGGCAGCATATAGCAATGGACTGTCACGGATCTACCTTCCTCTGCTGGATGCAGTACGGTCTGGATGGTGGTGGACCGATTCTAAAAAATGTTGTTCCTCTGACCGGCCTACCATCTGCTTCTTGACTGGCCAACCTCTTCATCCAATACATCATCCGCCTGCACGGCAAACCTCTGCATATCGTGTCTGATTGGTGGGTTCAGTACACCTGAAAGTTCTGGAGAGCCCTCTGTAAACTCCTCGATGTAAAGTTGGACTTTTCCTCAGCATACCATCCTCAGTCCAATGGTCAAGTCGAGAGAATCAATCAGATCATGGAGAATTATTTACGACACTTCATCTCAAGGCAGCATGATGACTGGGTGCAGCTTCTTCCTTGGGCCGAGTTCTCTTATAACAACCACACAAGCGAGTCCACTGCTGCCACACCATTCTTCATCGTTTACGGCCAATGCCCACAAATTCCTCTCCCGGCGTCCGTTATGCCCCAGGTTCCCGCAGCTTACTCTGCATTCAGGGACTTCCTGCAGATATGGCAGCACACCCGATCCTCTATTCTGCTGGCGGTCGACCGCATGAAACTAAAGGCAGACACAAGGAGAAGAGTGAAACCTAAGGGGAAAAAAAGAGTACACAGCGTCACATGGTGCAAGATAAACCTGGGGAATAAGGTAGAACAGTTGCAAGGAGAGGTGATTAAATGCTTACATCACTGTTGTACCTGACTTGTACAACCCCTAAAGGTGAGCGTAAAGATTTTAAAACAGCTGCAGCTCCCCAATCCAGATGCCGGTAGCGTAAAATGTGGTACCGCAATTCGAATAATTAAAATGGAAGAAAATGTATGGATATACAGGAGAGCGCTACTGGTAAGAAATGATTATCAATGGTAGATTCCTTGATTTATTTAATACAGGCAACACATTTCGACACAGGACATTCGTCTTCGCCAGGCCAAGGAAGAACCCAAAAAAAATGCGAAAACAGAGCTCATGGAAAGAGCAGCTGTCAGTGACGTCATCATATAAACAAATGTTAATGCAGAATATGTAAATAAGCCAAAAATAAACATAGTAACTGATTAAAACAGAGAGAAAACTTCTGGATATTTAAGCTCCCCTGTTTACAACCCAGTGGCTTCAATGATCTATCTGAATCCTCATTGGATTAAACCCACAATACATTAATTCACATTTTGACCGATTCCGCTTGTTTTTTAGTCATTATTTTTGACTGTTTCTACACATGTTGAAGTATATCATTGTGATATACATTTTTAAGTCACTGTATTTTACCTTTTCATGTCATGCTTAGTACTTTATGTATTACTACTGCATTTTATTTTTATCTTTATCCTCTTATGTGCCTTAATAATGTGCACATATTTTTTTGTTCATTACTTAATTCCCAAAGTTGATTTTATTAATTCAGTCACACTTTGCAACATATATATACAGTGAAGGAAATAAGTATTTGATCCCTTTCTGATTTTGTAAGTTTGCCCACTGTCAAAGACAAGAACAGTCTAGAATTTTTAGGCTAGGTTAATTTTACCAGTGAGAGATAGATTATATTTAAAAAAAAAAAACAGAAAATCACATTGTCAAAATTATATATATTTATTTGCATTGTGCACAGAGAAATAAGTATTTGATCACTTTGGCAAACAAGACTTAATACTTGGTGGCAAAACCCTTGTTGGCAAGCACAGCAGTCAGACGTTTTTTGTAGTTGATGATGAGGTTTGCACACATGTTAAATGGAATTTTGGCCCACCCCTCTTTGCAGATCATCTGTAAATCATTACGATTTTGAGTCTGTCGCTTGGCAACTCAGATCTTCAGCTCCCTCCATAAGTTTTCGATGGGATTAAGGTCTGGAGACTGGCTAGGCCACTCCATGACCTTAATGTACTTCTTTTTGAGCCACTCCTTTGTTGCCTTGGCTGTATGTTTCAGGTCATTGTCTTGCTGGAAGACCCAGCCACGAGCCATTTTTAATGTCCTGGTGGAGGGAAGGAGGTTGTTACTCAGTATTTGACGGTACATGGCTCCATCCATTCTCCCATTGATGCGGTGAAGTAGTCCTGTGCCCTTTGCAGAGAAACACCCCCAAAACATAATGTTTCCACCTCTATGATTGACTGTGGAGACGGTGTTCTTTGGGACATAAGCAGCATTTCTCTTCCTCCAAACACGGCGAGTTGAGTTAATGCCAAAGAGCTAAATTTTAGTCTCATCTGACCACAGCACCTTCTCCCAATCACTCTCAGAATCATCCAGATGTTCATTTGCAAACTTCAGACGGGCCTACATATGCCTTCTTGTGACTGTGGTCACAGCTGCCTTCAGACCATTAACAAGTTCCCCCCGTGTAGTTTTCGGCTGAGCTCTCACCTTCCTCAGGATCAAGGATACCCCACGAGGTGAGATTTTGCATGGAGCCCCAGATCGATGTCGATTGACAGTCATTTTGTATGTCTTCCATTTTCTTACTATTGCACCAACAGTTGTCTCCTTCTCACCCAGCGTCTTACTTATGGTTTTGTAGCCCATTCCAGCCTTGTGCAGGTCTATGATCTTGTCCCTGATATCCTTAGAAAGCTCTTTGGTCTTGCCCATGTTGTAGAGGTTAGAGTCAGACTGATTAATTGAGTCTGTGGACAGGAGTCTTTTATACAGGTGACCATTCAAGACAGCTGTCTTTAATGCAGGCACCAAGTTGATTTGGAGCGTGTAACTGGTCTGGAGGAGGCTGAACTCTTAATGGTTGGTAGGGGATCAAATACGTATTTCTCTGTGCACAATGTAAATAAATATATATAATTTTGACTATGTGATTTTCAGTTTTGTTTTTTTTATATAATCTATCTCTCACTGGTAAAATTAACCTAGCCTAAAAATTCTAGAATGTTCATGTCTTTGACAGTGGGCAAACTTACAAAATCAGCAAGGGATCAAATAATTATTTCCTTCACTGTATCGCCCCTCGACAATTTCTCTCTCTCTTTTCTTGGAGATCATCTTTTATAATTCATCATCATTTATTTCATTGTATTTTACATCCTCTCCCCTCCCCTCTGTTTCCCTTCTTTCTATATTCTTCCTTGTGCACACTCACCTATTCATTTTCCCATCGCTTCATCTCTCTTCTTCTTCTCGTTCTTCCTCCTGGGGAGCTTTTACCGTTTATCTTGTTTTGCCTTCCTCCTTTTTGGCCCTCTGCGGCTTCCGTCCCTGCTTTGTTTCCATAACTACGGGGAAACTTTTCACACCGTTCGCTAACGGCCTGCTCGTCTCCACCACTGTGTGTCCTCCTCCTGTGGATTTATCTACAATGCACGTAAATATAACTTAGTAATCACTTTTAAATTGCTATTTTTTTACTTCTAAATGTTGTTTTTTCACTGTGTCTCCCTGTTTTCATGTTTTCACGGCTCGACCGCGCATAATGTAACATTGTGTACCCCTGATATTTGACTTTCCATTTTGCACATCTTACATGTATTGGCAGAATGATGCAGTGGTAATGCATCATTAACCCCTTCAGGACTGAGCCTGTTTTGGCCTTCAAGACGAAGCCGATTTTTCAAATCTGACATGTGTCACTTTATGTGGTAATAACTCTGGAATGCTTTTACCTATCCAAGCGATTCTGAGATTGTTTTCTCGTGACATATTGTACTTTGTTAGTGAAAAAATTTGGTCGATAAATTCAGTATTTAATTGTGAAAAACATCAAAATTTAGAGAAAATTTGCAAAAAATAAGATTTTTCGAAATTTAAATCTATCTGCTTGGAAGACAGATCGTATTACCACACAAAATACTTACTAGTTTTATATTTCCCATATGTTTACTTCATATTTGCTTCATTTTTGGAACATTCTTTTATTTTTCTAGGACGTTACAAGGCTTAGAACTTTAGCAGCCATTTCTCATATTTTCAAGAAAATTTCAAAAGGCTATTTTTTCAGGGATCACTTCAGTTCTAAAGTTAGTTTAGGGGCCTTATATATATTAGAAAGTCCCCATAAATTAACCCATTTTGAAAACTGCACCCCTCATAGTATTCAAAACAGCATTCAGAAAGTGTTTTAACCCTTTAGGCATTTCAGAGGAATTAAAGCAAACTACAGGTGAAATTTACAAATGTCATTTTTTTTTTTGCCAAAATTCATATGTACTCCATTTTTTTTCTGTAGCACAGAAGGTTTTTTCCCAAGAAATGCAACTGAATAGTTATTGCCCAGATACTGCACTTTTTAGAAATATCCCACATGTGGCCCTAGTGTGCTACAGGACTGCAGCAAAGGCCTCAGAAGCAAAGGAGCACCTAGGGGATTTTGGGGCCTCCTTTTTTTAGAATATATTTTAGGCACCATGTCAGGTTTGAAGAGTTCTTGTGCTGCCGATACAGTAAAAACAGAGAAAAAGTGACCCCATTTTGGAAACTGCACCCCTCAAGGAATCTTTATAGTGGTATAGTTAGCATTTTGACCCCACAGTTGTTTTGCGAAATTTATTTGAATTCATGTGTGAAGATGAAAATCTACTTTTTTTCTAAAAAAAAACATAGAAATTTTAGATTTTTACAAGGAATAAAGGAGAAAAAGCACCCCTACATTTGTAAAGCAATTTCTCCCGATTACGGCAATACCACATATGTGGTAATACACTGCTGTTTGGACCCACTGCAGGGCTCAGAATAGAAGGAGCGTCAATTGGATTTTGGAGCGTGGATTTAGAATAGTTTTTAGTGCCATGTCGCGTTTGCAATGCACTGGGGGGACCAAAACAGTGGAAACCCCCCAAAAGTGACCCCATTTTGAAAACTACGCCCCTCAAGGAATTTTTTCTAGTGGTGTGATCACTTTTTTAACCCCATAGTTTTTTTGCAAAATCTTGTGGATATCTGGCGTGAAAAAGCACATATGACAAATGATTCATTTATAGGACAGATTTTTCAGACACAGATAGCATGCAAGTAAAGAAAAGAATCTCAACATTTATCAGGATATTTCTTCTGTGTTTAGAAATACCCCCAAATTGGCCCTAATTCTCTGTTGCTGGACATATGGCAGGGCCAGAAAGTATTGGAACATCACAAGGATTTTGAGGCCTTATTTTACTTGGATGATTTTTGGGCACATGTCATTTTTGCATAGGCCTAGAAAATTGTGCAGATACTACACCATATTACAAAACCTAGATATTCATCTAGGGATATAATGGGAATTTTTAGTTTTGTTATGGGGATGTTCAAATTTTAAATGGTGAAATGGTTATGCTAAATAGGAGGGACGGTAATTGTAAATGAAAGGGCCGAAAATTATAAATGAAAGGGACAGATGAAAATAAAATTTAGAAATCCAGAGAGCTGTGGTATATCCGGAAGAACTCCTTCATACACAGTCCAGGGTGGGTGGGACAGGTGTTACACTGGTATGTCGTGTCTTTTCTTATGCCTCTTTTGGCACAGACACGACACCTCCTCTGGGGGTGGCTGTTCTTTTGCGTTGGGCGGCACTTCACCAGGAAAGTGCTGCCCTGGAACTATCCTGGGGACATCCGTACTTGCAGAGGCAGAACTTTCTCCTACCTCTTCCACATTCCCAAAGCGAAGGATCACCTTCTCCTGGTACTCCAGGTATGTTCCCTCCTGACCAGTGCTCCTGTATATTACAAAGGAGTTGTGCAATGCCATTTGGATAAAGTACACCGCAAGTTTTTTTTATACCAAATTTTTTATTTACGCATGGCATTGTACGGCTTGAGCATCTGGTCAGAAAGGTCCACTCCCCCCATGAATTTGTTATATGCCTGGATGCAGACAGGCCGTGACGTGGTGGTGGGTGTTGCACCACGCACAGGGACAAGAGAGCAGGTGGCATCATGAATGGATGTTAGCATCAACACATCCTTCTTGTCCCTGAATTTCAAAAATAGGACCCCTTCGCTTTGGAGCGCCCTGCTCTCCCCACGCTGCAGGGGTTGGCCGAGAAGGGTTTTTGGGAGCTGTCTCTGGTTTTTGCGGACTGTCCCACACGCCACCGTTTTTTGTTCCGCCAGGCATTTGAACAGGGGTACACTTGTGTACCAGTTGTCAATATACAAGTGGTACCCCTGATTAAACAGTGGGTGCAGGAGGTCCCAGACAATCCTCCCAGTTGTGGTCAGGACGGGTGGACAGCTTGGGGGTTCAATCTGACTGTCTCTTCCCTCGTATATTCTAAAAGTATGTGTGTAGCCCGACTCCGACTCACACAACTTTTAGATCTTGATGCCATACCTGGCACGTTTGTTGGGCAAATACTGACTGAACTTCACCCTTCCCTTGAAATGCACCAGGGACTCGTCAATGGCAATTTCTATTCCAGGGGTATATGACATGGAAAACTTTTGGGCCAAATGAGAAATTAGGGGTCTAATTTTATAGAGTCGATCGAAATTGGGGTCTTCCTGGGGGGGGGGGGGCACTGGGAATTATCATTGAAATGCAAAGACTTCTGTATTGCTTTAAAACGAGCCCTGGGCATTGTGGTGCGGTATAAGGGGCAGTGGTAAAGAATATCAGTGGACCAATAGGCCCTCACCGATGGCTTCTTTGTTAGGCCCATATTTAGGACCAATCCCCATTACTGCAGCATTTCTGCTTTGTCGATAGGATCCCACTTGTATGGCCTGGCATAAAAACTACCGGGGTTGGCAGCAATAATTGTTGAGCACAAAGATTCGTTTGCTCAACAATTTTGTCCACAATGCTGTCCGAAAAAAAGAGCTGAAAAAACTCCATTTCAGACAGCCCTGCTGTCTGGACTTGGACCCCTGCAGCAGCAGTAAAGTCCGGTACTTGGGGTCTAGGAGGTTGGGGGTAACCAATTAGGTTCAGGTGCAGGTGTAACCTGAACACTAACCCGACTGCGAGGAGGTTTCTCGGTGTCACTTGAGGAAGAGGACAGCACAAAAGCAGACCCAGCATCACTCGCAGTATCTGTGTCTGATGCCAGCATCTCATACGCCTCCTCTGCGGAAAATGTTTTGCGGGCCATTTTTTATTTTTGTGTACAGTAAAGGTTTATGTACACTTGTATACTTGTATACTGTAGAAAGTGTATACAAAAAAATGTAGAATATAACTTTTTTTTTACATAAAACGCTAAATACTAACACTAACGTACACGAATATGTATTTTTTATTTATTTTATGACACTATAACTGACTAACACTAAACTACACTTTCAAAAAGACGATGACTAACTGACAATCACACACTGACTGACGCTAACTGAAGGACGCTAACTGACTGAGACTAACTGACGCTGACGAACAGGCGGTCTGACGATGACTAACGGACGATCTGACGCGAACAGGCGATCTGACGCTAACGGGCAATCTGCCGCTGATAGGCGGTCTGACGCTGACTAAATTGACGCTGACTAACACTGACTAAATTGACGCTGACTAGATCTGACTAAACTAACACTGGCTAAATTGACGCTGACTAACGCTGACTAGATCTGACTAAACTAACTAAAGGGTTTAATTTTAAAAAAAAAAGTAACAAAAGAAAAACTCCCTTAGAGACTAGGAGAGGAGGGGAGGGGGTGATCACAGTTTGGGACTGCGATCAAGGGGTTAATGTGGGTTTTAAGTGTTTTTTAGTTGAACACTCGTTGCACACGACGGCTGCAGGCTCTGATCTCCTCCACTTCCTGACTCCAACAGAGGAGATCAGAGCCTGTGACGTTGTGCTCTAACGTGCCAAGCTCCAATTGATTAGTCTGTACAGACTAACCAATCGGAGCCTCTTTAACAAGGGACCGCTTCGATTGGTCCCTTGTACTCTGCCTGGACACCAGGGCAGACGGACTACAAAGTTAACCGCCGCTGCGGTGTAGCGCGGCGGTTAACTTTTAAAGTGCCGACGTAACTGCACGTCAAGGTGCATGAACTTACTTCACAGCTTGACGTGCAGTTACGTCAAGGTGCGGGAAGGGGTTAACATCTGTTTATGATGACGATGACAGCTGCTCTTTCCATGAGCTCTTTTCGTGTTTTTTTGGAGCTGTACTGGATTTGTGTAAGCTTGTTTGGATTTGTATATAAGATGTCATTTTGTACTGTTTGTTCTTCCTTGGCCTGACGAAGACATGTCCTGTGTCGAAACGCGTTGCCTATATTAAATAAATAAAGAAATCTACCTGTAAAGGATCTGCCAGGCACAGCTTCAGGGTTAACTCCCATAATTAATCAGTCAGCACCTGAATCTACATCCCTGAGACTGACTCCAGCTTCCACCACTCAGGCTGGCAGGCTTAGGAGTGGGAGAGCCTATCGCAACCTGGCCAGACTCCGCTAGCTCCCGCCCTCGGTCTATTTAAGCCTGCCCTTCCTGTCCCTCGGTGCTTGTGATTCTTTTCGTGTGGTTTCCTGGCCCAGCTACAGCTCCTTCTATTTTGATCCTGCTCCATACAGACCCTGGCTTACTGACTACTCTTCTGCTCTTCGTTTGGTACCTCGCACACTCCTGGCTTGACTCGGCTCGTTCACCACTCTGGTTGCTCACGGTGTTGCCGTGGGCAACTGCCCCTTTCCCTTGCTTGTATTCCCTTGTATGTTTGTCGTGTTTGTCGTGCACTTACTGAGCGCAGGGACCGCCGCCCAGTTGTACCTCGTCGCCTAGGGCGGGTCGTTGCAAGTAAGCAGGGACAGAGTGGCGGGTCGCTTAGGGCTCACTTGTCCGTTTCCCTACCCCCCCGTCATTACATAATCACAAGCCCATACCTAATCTACCCTGGTCCCTGACACCACTATGGACCCCCGTGAGACCCTGGCTCAGCAAATGCAGGGTCTCTCCCTACAGGTCCAGGCCCTGGCTCAGAGGGTCAACCAGCCTGATGCTACCTTGGTAGTTCCCTCACCTCACCTCTTGAACCCCACCTCAAGTTGCCCGACCGGTTCTCAGGGGACCGGAGGGCTTTTCTCTCCTTTCGGGAGAGTTATAGGCTTTACTTTCGTTTAAAGCCTCATTCCTCAGGTTCTGAGAGCCAGCGGGTGGGTATAATTATGTCCCGGCTCCAGGAAGGGCCCCAAGAGTGGGCCTTCTCCTTGGCTCCTGACGCCCCTGAACTTTCCTCCGTTGATTGTTTCTTTTCTGCTCTCGGACTTATTTATGACGAGACTGACAGGACTGCCTTTGCCGAGAGTCAGCTGGTGACCTTACGTCAGGGTAAGAGACCTGTTGAGCAGTATTGTTCTGACTTTAGGAAGTGGTGCGTAGCTTCTCGGTGGAATGACCCTGCCTTAAAGGGAATGTGTTGCCAGAAAAACATGTTGTTTTTTTTTAAATTAAACATTTAGTGTGTGGGTGATTAAACATTGTTCAAATTTTTTTTATTTTTTTCACGAGACAGGAAATATTATAAATTAATTCTAATTTATAATACTACCCATTTTTGGTCACTAGATGGAGCTATTCCCAAAATTGCAGCTTTGCAAAATTGGGTAAAAAGCGCTCGCTCTAGTGAGCTCTCAGCATCCCCCCCTCCTTTATCCTGGCTAGTGCCGGGATAAACGAGGGGTTTGAACGGTGTAACCTCCTACACTGTGTGTCGCCATTTTTTGAGCTAACACACAGTGTAGTAGGTTTACATACAGTAGTAAACACACACAAACACGAACATACATTGAAATCTCTTACCTGCTCCTGCCGCCGCGGCTCCCTCCGGCCCGTCCGCTCCGTTTGCTGCCGCTGGTCCAAGTGCACAAATCCGGAAGCCGCGACCGGAAGTAGTAATATTACTGTCCGGCCGCGACTTCCGGTCCACAGGAAAATGGCGCCGGACGGCGCCAATTTCGAATTGGACTGTGTGGGAGCGGCGCATGCGCAGTTCCCACACAGACGCCGTACACTGAAGTCAATGGGACGGGAGCCGTTCGCAGTCCCTATGGGACTGTGGCTGCCGTATTCCATGTCTGTATGTGTCGTTAATCGACACATACAGAAATGGAACAAAAAATGGCAGCCCCCATAGGGAAGAAAAAGTGTAAAAATAAGAAAAAGTAAAACACAAACACACAAATGAATATAAACGTTTTTAATAAAGCACTAACATCTTTAACATATAAAAAAATAATTTGTGATGACACTGTTCCTTTAAGGTGCCAGTTTAGGTTGGGTCTGTCGAATGCCCTGAAAGACCTGCTAGTTAGCTATCCCTCTTCTGACTCCCTAGACCAGGTTATGGCTTTAGCGGTACGACTTGACCGACGTCTCAGGGAACGACAACGTGAACGTTTATGTGTTTTCTCCTCCGACTCCCCCATGATGCCTCCCGAAGTTCCGTTGCTTCGTTCCTCCCCCCAACAACGTAGAGAATTCCGCAGGAAGAATGGTCTCTGCTTCTACTGTGGGGATGACAAGCATCAAGTGAACAACTGTCCTAAGCGTAAGAATGCAGCCAGAGAACTTCCGCGCCTAAGTGATCATCGGGGAGGTCACTTGGGCGCACAGGTATTTCCCGTAAATAGGAAACGTACTAAGATCTTGCTTCCCTTTCAGGTCTCTTTTGGTGGTAGGTCTGCTACCGGCAGTGCCTTTGTGGATTCAGGGTCCTCTACTAATATCATGTCGACGAGCTGCATGGGTGCCCTCATGCCCGGTGTCGCCGCTAGCAGCCACTTTGACTGCTAGAGCGGTAGCGATGACACTGAGTGAAGAAGCGCCCGGGCTGAAAAGCGACTGCTGAGTCACCGGGCCCGGACGCTTCTGAAACAAACAGGGAAGGGAGCTAGCGCAGGTCACCCCTCCACCTGCTGGAGTAATGCGCCCTGTGCAATGGAACGGGTCGCACACCCCTAAGGCCGACCCTGAAGCTGAGCGGTAAGGCAAAAATTAAAGAGGCTCTGTCACCAGATTTTCAAACCCCTGTCTCCTATTGCAGCAGATCGGCGCTGCAATGTAGATAACAGTAACGTGTTTTTTTTTTTAAAAAACGAGCATTTTTAGCCAAGTTATGAGCATTTTTATATTTATGCAAATTAGCCTTTCTTAAGTACAACTGGGCGTGTTTAAAGTTATGTCCAAGTGGGCGTGTATTGTGTGTGTACATCTGGGCGTTTTTACTTGTTTTACTAGCTGGGCGTTGTGAATAGCAGTGTATGATGCTGACGAATCAGCATCATCCACTTCTCTTCGTTACCACCCAGCTTCTGGCAGTTCACAGACACACAGCGTGTCCTCGCTCATCCGACGCGATGAAGTTCCTGTGGGAGGAAGTGAGTGACGTCACAGCGTGATCTCGCGAGGACACTCTGTGTGTCTGTGAACTGCCAGAAGCTGGGTGGTAACGAAGAGAAGTGGATGATGCTGATTCGTCAGCATCATACACTGCTATTCACAACGCCCAGCTAGTAAAACAAGTAAAAACGCCCAGATGTACACACACAATACACGCCCACTTGGACATAACTTTAAACACGCCCAGTTGTACTTAAGAAAGGCTCATTTGCATAAATATAAAAATGGTCATAACTTGGCCAAAAATGCTCGTTACTGTTATTGTTACTGTTATTGTTATTGTTACTGTTATCTACATTGCAGCACCGATCTGCTGCAATAGGAGATAGGGGGTTGAAAATCTGGTGACAGAGCCTCTTTAAGAGCCTTCATTAACCCCTTAGTGACCAGCCCATTTTAGGCCTTAATGACCAAGCTATTTTATTCGTTTTTCTATAGTCGCATTCAAAGAGCTATAACGTTTTTATTTTTTCGTCTACATAGCTGTATGAGGACTTGTTTTTTGCGGGATTAGTTGTGCTTTTTAATAGCACCATTTTTGGGTACATATAATTTTTATATTAACTTTTATTAACCTTTTTGGGGGGGATTATAACAAAAACCTGAAATTCCGCCATTGTTCTATGCATTTTTAAATTGACGCCGTTCACTGTGCGACGTAATTAACATGTTACCTTTATTCTATGGGTCGGTACGATTACGGCGATACCACATATGTAGAGTTTTTTTTATGTTTTACGACTTTTGCACAATAAAAACACTTTTGAACTAAAATTATTTGTTTTTGCATCATCACTTTGCAAGAGCCGTAATTTTTTTATTTTTCCATCAATGTAGTGATTTTTTGGGCTTGTTTTCTGCGGGACAAGACGTAGTTTTGAATGGTACTGTTTTGGGGTGCATGGGACTTATTGATTCATTTTTATTATGACTTTTTTGGGGGCAATGGAAAAAAATTGCAATTTCGCCATGGTTTTTTGCGTTTTTTTTTTACGGTGTTTACCTTGCGGTTTAAATGACATATTAACTTTATTAATGGAGTCATTACGGTCGCGGCGATACCACATATGTGTTTTTTTTTTTTACACTTTTACTAAATAAAACCACTTTTTATAGAAAAAAATGATTTTATTTATTTTTTTACTGTACTTTTTATTAATAATCTTTATTTCACTTTGATGACTTATTTTATTAGTCCCACTAGGGGACTTTACTGTGCGATGTTCCGATCGCTGCTATAATGCTTTGGTATACTTCGTATACCAGAGCATTATTGCCTGTCAGTGTAAATCTGACAGGCAATCTGTTAGGACGTGCCTCCGGCGCGTCCTAACAGGCATATGTCCAGGGCAGACCTGGGGGCTTTTATCAAGCCCCCGGCTGCCATGACACCCCATCGGAGACCCGCGATTGCATTCGCGGGCCGCCGATGGGTGACAGAGGGAGCGCACTCCCTTTGTAAACAAAGTTAAATGCCGCGGTCGCTATTGACGGCGGCATTTAACGGGTTAAACGGCCGCGATCGAAGTAAACTTCAATTGCGGGCGTTGGAGCAGGAGCTCAGCTGTCATCAGACAGCAGAGCCCCGGCTCCTGCCTGCACGGGAGACCCGTGCAGGACTTAGACTAGGCTGACGTGAAAAGGCGTCAGCCTAGCCTAAAGCCCATTAGTGACTCACGTGAAAAGGCCTGTACTTGTAATCCAGTGAGAAGATGCTTAGAGAAATTGATGACTCTCAAAGAATCCCCCACTGCATCATGTCTATTGGATGTTATCTGTGAGATTCCTGTTCCCTGTCTTTCCCTCTCTGGGACCCCCTGGAAACCCCATCTCCCTCTGTCCCGTAAAAAAAGGGACTTCCGTGTTAGGAGTGTATTTGTTGCAGGTCTCTGGATGTTCTCTAGGGGGACTGGTATGTCCCTTCGTCTGGCCTTGGGTGGTTGCCTCCGTTTCTGACTCAGGCTTCTGTTGCCTCAGTATCAGTAAAGATAATTATGATATTTTGGTCATGACAGTTATTATCATACCTCTATTGATACATCCATTGGGGTTTTCTCTTTTGTGAGGTCACTTATGATTATGTTACAAATGCTCTTGTTATCGAGAAATAGGTAAAATACTGGATTTTGCCAGATGTACTGCTACACACTGATACAGTTTAGTTCATTAAATGTTTTCTGATTGGCTCTTAATCCTGTCAATCAATTAACTTACCTATTTTAGGGCTGCTGGTTTGGCGGTCGCCACCCCTAGAAGAAGCTGGAAATGCCGGCGAAACGCGCGTCGGGTGCTTAGTCACTTTTTTAACCAATTCAATGTTGTTAGGTCATAATACTCTCTCTGCAACATAGCTATCCAACTCACCTCCACGAATATCACCACTCTGTGTCCTCTCCCTCCCTGCTCCTTATGTACACCCTGTTAGTGGTAATTCCCGAGACACAGCCAGGCTTTCAAAACCACCTTGATATAATTCTGAGAGCGGTTTCCAGGCTTATGTGTACTTCTCTTGCTCTACACGCTCACCACGATTGCGGGATGCGTGGAACAACAGCTGAGCGCATGTGGCCGCTCTGACACAATATTCGGAGCGGCTCCTCTGGCTTATACTCTCCATCTCACTGCCCCTAGTGTTCTTCAGGACACAGACGGCGTTGCTGCTGTGCACACACCAAATTGCTTCTATGTTCGGGGCAGCTCCACCACTGGGCTCCAATCTCACAGCCCAGTGGAGAGACTCCGCTTACGTGCAAGCGCTAGTAGGGAAATTTCCCATCTACCCCACAATTTCTCTAGCACCAGTGTAAACACTGGTGAGTTGATGCTGTGATTTATAATCTGACATACAGAGTGTCAATACTTAATACCGTGGGAACAAGGGGGAAAATCCAGCACACAATCTGCTCAAATTATATGGAGTGGCTGTGATTCTTGGAGAAAATGACATTTGGACTATACAGCACGTGCACAGATAGCACAGAGAATATATTAACAATATAATTTAGTCAATTTTCAATTGTTACCCTATGAATACATTATTTCACTGGTGCCCAGGGCACAGCATGTATATACAATTCATCACAGATTATGTGCTCAGACTCAGGGCCATATATGGTTGAATAGACACAGAGTGAACAGACTTACCAGTTTCAACCTATATTCTAAACATATTCCTATAAATAGTCCGTTTCAAATGAGAAGGGAACAGCCTATGACTCACAAATAGACATGATATAAACCAAAATCGAACAAAAGGAGCATATAGACTAGAATATATATATTGTATCAAAAAGATGTTTATTTATTAATTTAAGCAACAACAAAGATAAAAACACAAATATATAATGTATTACAAAAATAAAAAAATTATATCAAACACCAAATATACAACACCATATTGGTTTCCATGGAGGTAGATATGATATTATTTTGCTACATTAGGTAAAAGCAGCATGGCAAGGAATATATGTTGCGAATATACGTCTATAAGTAAAGGTCAGTACATATCACAATAGAGGTGTATTGAATCATGACCTAGAAAAACCTCTGACATCATATATGCATGCATATAGTACTGAAACCTTGCCAGGAAAAGAAAAGATTAAACTCTTACTCACATGAAATAAAGTGCAGTGCAGTAACTGGCGTGTATGCCACCTCAACGCGCATTTCTAGTTAGTTCTCCTCAGGAGGCGTGACACGACAAAATCCTACTGGCTTTAGAAACAACTGATTGACATTGCATGCTGTTATTTAGTATATTATCTACAAGTACACCCAGGTCCTTCTCAACAATTGAGTGTCCCAGTTTAGCTCCATCTAGTACATATGATGCATGTAGATTGTTGGTACCAAGATGCCTAACTTGACATTTATCTACATTAAACTTCATTTGAGAAGTGGATGCCCAAACGCTCAGTGTGTCTAAATGTTATACTTGTTACCTATAGGAATACATTTTGCACTATAATTACCGAAAGTGGTTTTTAAGCTTCCCATTTATCATTTGTACCAGTATTTCAGATTAGTTGTTCCCAGTGTATGTCCTGAATTACAGCCCACATCCTGGGGAAAATGGCCTTCTTAATTAATTAATTAATTAATTTTTACAGTATTGGTAAAATTTAACTATATTGTGATCACTGTTACCAAGGTTTTCACGAACAGTGGCATTCCCAACAAGCTCTGCATTATTAGAAATGACCAGATCAAACAGCATCACCTCTAGTTGGGTCTTCCACAGACTGAGCCATGACATTTTCTTGCAACAGGTTGAGGAAATTTCTCCCCTTTGCAGTTGTAGCCGAACCATGACACCAATTAATATCCCGGTAATTAAAACCTCCCATTATAACAACAGTACCAGCCTGTGCAGCCCGCTCCATCTGTTTATATAGCTGACCTTCTATCTTCTCAGTTTTATTGGGGAGTCTATAGATTACACCAAAAATATTTTTTTTTGTGTTTACCTCCCTTTGTAATTCTACCCACGAGGTTTTAACCTCCTCACAATCTTCATCTACTATTGCCTCTTTCACACTCTCCTTCATATCACTTACAGACATACTCCACCGCCTTTTCTATTTGCCCTGTCTCGCTGAAACAGTGTAAAACCCTGTAGATTTACAGCCCAGTCGTGTTGAGTCTTGCCATGTTTTAGCAACGCCAACTATATCAATATGTTCCTCTAGTATCAAGGCCTCAAGCTCCCTCATTTTGCTTGCTAGACTTCTGCCATTTGTGAACATACACTTTAACTTACCTTTCAATTTTTCACATTTATTATAAGAAATGTTATTATTTGACATTTTGTGGGCATATTTATCTTCAATGTAAAAATCTGCATGAATCATATGTCTTAGAGGGAACTATACTGGGAGAGTCACTTGTTGAGTATGATCTGGGTGTACTTGTAGATCATAAACGAAACAACAGCATGCAATGTCAATCAGTTCCTTCAAAGGCCAGCAAGATATTGTTGTGTATTAAAAGAGCCATGGACTCATGGAACAGGGATATAATATCACCACTGTACAAAGAATTAGTGCGGCCTTATCTAGAATATGCAGTTCAGTTCTGGGCTCCAGTTCATACAAAGAAGAACAACTAAACCAAAAAGGGGCATGGAGAATCTAAGTTATGAGGAAAGATTAAAATAATTAAACCTTTTTAGCCTTGAAAAGAGACGACTAAGGGGGACATGATTAACTTATAGAAATATATGATTGGCCCATACAAGAAATATAGTAAAAGCCTGTTCCATGTAAAACCTGTAATGATAGGGGTAGGGAAACGGACAAGTGAGCCCTAATCTACCCGCCACTCTGTCCCTGCCTACTTGCAACGACCCGCCCTAGGCAACGGGGTACAACTGGGCGGCGGTCCCTACGCTCAGTAAGTGCACGAGACAGACAAGGGTACACAAAGCTAAGGGAAATGGGGCAGTTGCCCACGGCAACACCGTGAGAAACAAGAGAGGTGAACGAGCCGAGTCAAACCAGGAGTGTACGAGGTACCAAATGCAGAGCAGGAGAGTAGTCAGTAAGCCAGGGTCAGTATGGAGCAGGATCAAATAGTCAGGAGCTGTAGCTGGGCCAGGAAACCACACAAGAAGAATCACAAGCAAGGAGGAACAGGAAAGGCAGGTATAAATAGACAGAGGGCGGGAGCTAGCTGAGTCTGGCCAGGCTGTGATAGGCTCTCCCACTCCTAAGCCTGCCAGCCTGAGTGGTGGAAGCTGGAGTCAGTCTCAGAGACATAGACTCAGGTGCCAACTGATTACCTATGGGCGTTAACCCCGAAGCTGTGCCTGGCAGATCCTTTACAGAACCCCCCCTTTTATGAGGGGCCACCGGACCCTTTCTAAGTGGACCTGGTTTATTAGGGAAACGAAGGTGGAACTTCCTGACCAATACCCCAGCGTGAACATCCCGGGCGGGTACACAAGTCCTCTCCTCAGGCCCGTATCCTCTCCAATGGACCAGGTACTGGAGGGAGCCTTGGACCATCTTGCTGTCCACAATCTTGGCCACCTCGAATTCCACCCCCTCAGGGGTGAGAACGGGAACAGGTCGTCTCCTCGAGGGAGCCAAGGACGAGGAGCAGCGTTTAAGGAGGGAGGCATGAAACACGTCGTGTATTCGAAAAGATGGGGGCATCTCCAGTAGGAAGGAGACCGGATTGAGGACTTCAATGACCTTATACGGCCCAATAAACCGGGGAGCAAATTTCTTGGACGGGACCTTAAGGCGCAAGTTCCTAGACGATAACCACACCAGATCCCCGACCATAAACAAGGGGTTAGCAGAACGTCTTCTATCAGCCTGAGTTTTTTGTACGCTCTGGGACGCCTCTAGGTTCTTCTGAACCTGGGCCCAGACTGTGCACAGTTCCCGATGAACGACCTCTACCTCGGGATTGTTGGAACTACCAGGTGAAACGGAGGAGAACCGTGGATTAAACCCAAAATTACAGAAAAAGGGGGAGACCCCTGATGAGTTACTGACCCGGTTATTGAGGGAAAATTCGGCCAGGGGAATGAATGAGACCCAATCATATTGACAGTTAGAGATAAAACACCTTAAATATTGTTCTAGAGATTGATTAGTCCTCTCGGTTTGGCCATTAGTTTGACAGAGGAGAAGGCAGAGGAGAAGGACAGATCAATCTCCAACTTTTTACAGAAGGCTCTCCAAAACAATGAAACAAATTGTACCCCTCTGTCCGAAACAATATTGACAGGGACCCCATGGAGACGCAGGATGTGTTTGACAAACAAGGTAGCTAACGTCTTGGCATTGGGTAGTTTCTTGAGGGGCACAAAGTGGCACATCTTACTGAAGCGGTCTACTACAACCCACACCACCGACTTGCCTTGAGATGGAGGCAAATCGGTGATAAAATCCATGGAGATATGGGTCCAAGGTCTCTGGGGAATGGGCAAAGAACGTAGTAAGCCCGCTGGTCGGGACCTGGGAGTCTTGGACCTAGCACAAACCTCACAAGCGGCGACGTAGGCCTTAACGTCTTTAGGCAACCTAGGCCACCAATAGTTTCTGGCAATGAGGTGTTTGGTACCCAGGACACCTGGATGACCAGATAGTGCGGAGTCATGGTTTTCCCTAAGTACCCTTAGCCGGAATTGCAGGGGAACAAACAGCGTGTCCTCAGGAAGGATCCCGGGAGCTGAACCTTGATCAGCCGCAATTTCTGAGACTAAATCAGAATCAATAGAAGAAATGATTATACCAGAAGGCAGAATACAAGCAGGATCTTCCTCCGAAGGGGGGCTGGCCATGAAGCTACGCGACAGTGCATCGGCCTTAATATTTTTAGACCCAGCCCTATAGGTAACCAAAAAGTTGAATCTGGTAAAAAATAGCGCCCATCGAGCTTGTCTCGGGTTTAGCCTCCGGGCAGATTCTAGGAAAACCAGATTCTTGTGGTCGGTAAGGACCGTTACCTGGTGCCTAGCCCCCTCCAGGAAGTAGCGCCACTCTTCAAATGCCCATTTAATGGCTAAGAGTTCGCGGTTGCCAATATCATAGTTACTCTGTGGGCGAAAACTTCCTGGAGAAGTAGGCACAGGGACGGAGATGGGTGAGGGACCTGGTACCCTGGGACAAGACAGCCCCCACTCCCACCTCGGATGCGTCAACTTCCACGATAAATGGCTCCATTTGGTTGGGCTGAACCAGCACCGGGGCCGAGATAAAGCACTTCTTAAGGACCTCAAAAGCCTGGACAGCCTCAGGAGGCCAGTGGAGGAGATCAGCACCTTTGCGATTGAGGTCCGTAAGAGGCTTAGCGATGACCGAGAAGTTAGCAATAAATCTCCTGTAATAATTAGCGAACCCCAAGAAACACTGTAACGCCTTCAGGGAGGCAGGTTGGACCCATTCCGCCACAGCCTGGACCTTGGCGGGGTCCATGCGGAATTCATGAGGAGTGAGGATTTGACCCAAAAATGGAATCTCCTGTACCCCAAACACACATTTTTCGGTTTTTTCGCAAACAGTTTGTTTTCCCGAAGGACCTGGAGCACCTTCCTGACATGCTCAATGTGGGAGGACAGGTCCTTGGAAAACACCAGTATGTCATCAAGGTACACTACAAGAAAAACCCCCAGGTAATCCCTTAAAATTTAATTTATGAAATTCTGGAAGACCGCAGGAGCATTACACAACCCAAAGGGCATGACGAGGTATTCGAAATGACCTTCGGGCGTGTTAAACGCAGTCTTCCACTCATCCCCCTCTTTGATGCGGATAAGGTTATACGCCCCCCGTAGATCAAACTTAGAGAACCATTGGGCCCCCTGAACCTGATTAAAGAGATCAGGAATCAAAGGAAGGGGATACTGGTTCCTTACAGTAACCTTATTCAAGTTACGGTAGTCAATGCATGGCCTAAGACCACCATCCTTCTTACCTACGAAGAAGAAGTCAGCACCTACCGGAGAAGTAGAGGGGCGAATGTAACCTTTGGCCAGGCATTCCTGGATATACTCTCTCATGGCTTCACGTTCGGGACAAGAAAGATTAAATATCCTACCCTTAGGGAGCTTAGCTCCTGGTACCAATTCGATAGCGCAATCGTATTCTCTATGAGGAGGTAACACTTCGGAGGCCTCCTTAGAGAAAACATCAGCGAAGTCCTGCACAAACTCAGGTAGCGTGTTCACCTCCTCAGGGGGAGAAATAGAATTAACAGAAAAACATGACGTCAAGCATTCATTACCCCATTTGGTAAGCTCCCCAGTATTCCAGTCAAACGTGGGATTATGCAACTGCAACCAGTTAAGGCCTAAAACCAAATCGGACGATAATCCCAGCATCAACAGTACAGAGCACTGCTCCAAATGCATGGAGCCAACAAGGAGTTAAAAAACAGGGGTATGCTGTGTAAAATAACCATTAGCAAGAGGAGTGGAGTCAATACCCACTACCGGAACAGGTTTAGGCAAATCAATCAAAGGCATAGCTAGAGACATAGCAAATTCCACAGACATGATATTAGTAGAAGACCCTGAATCCACGAAGGCACTGCCGGTAGCAGACCTACCACCAAAAGAGACCTGAAAGGGAAGCAAGATTTTATTACGTTTCATATTTACGGGAAATACCTGTGCGCCCAAGTGAACTCCCCGATGATCACTTAGGCGCGGAAGTTTTCCAGCTGCTTATTCTTACGCCTAGGACAGGTGTTCACTTGATGCTTGTCATCCCCACAATAGAAGCAGAGACCATTCTTCCTGCGGAACTCTCTACGTTGTCGGGGACACACAGAGGCCCCGAGTTGCATAGATACCTCCGAGTCTTCCATGGAAGAGCGAAGCAACGGGACCTCGGCAGGCATCATGGGGGAGTCAGAGGGGAAAACACAAAAACGTTCAAGTTGTCGTTCCCTGAGACGTCGGTCAAGTCGTACCGCTAAAGCCATAACCTGGTCTAGGGAGTCAGAAGAGGGATAGCTAACTAGCAGGTCTTTCAGGGCGTTCGACAGACCCAACCTAAACTGGCACCTTAAGGCAGGGTCATTCCACCGAGAAGCTACGCACCACTTCCTAAAGTCAGAACAATACTCCTCAACAGGTCTCTTACCCTGACGTAAGGTCACCAGCTGACTCTCGGCAAAGGCAGTCCTGTCAGTCTCGTCATAAATAAGTCCGAGAGCAGAAAATAAACGATCAACGGAGGAAAGTTCAGGGGCGTCAGGAGCCAAGGAGAAGGCCCACTCTTGGGGCCCTTCCTAGAGCCGGGACATAATTATACCCACCCGCTGGCTTTCAGAACCTGAGGAGTGAGGCTTTAAGCGAAAGTAAAGCCTACAACTCTCCCGAAAGGAGAGAAAAGTCCTCCGGTCCCCTGAGAACCGGTCAGGCAACTTGAGGTGGGGTTCAAGGGGGGAGGTGAGGGGCACTACCATGGTAGTGTCAGGCTGGTTGACCCTCTGAGCCAGGACCTGGACCTGTAGGGAGAGACCCTGCATTTGCTGGGCCAGGGTCTCAAGGGGCCCATAGTAGAGACAGGGACCAGGGTAGACTAGTTAATGGGCTTGTGATTATGTAATGATAGGGGTAGGGAAATGGACAAGTGAGCCCTAATCTACCCGCCACTCTGTCCCTGCCTACTTGCAATGACCCGCCCTAGGCGACGGGGTACAACTGGGCGGCGGTCCCTACGCTCAGTAAGTGCACGAGACAAACAGACAAGGGTACACAAAGCTAAGGGAAATGGGGCAGTTGCCCACGGCAACACCGTGAGCAACAAGAGAGGTGAACTAAAAATATCAGCTCCTACGTGAATGTGTAGAATTTGTTTCATCCCTTCCATTTTCTCCATCTCTTGGTTGAACTTGATCGACATATGTCTTTTTTCAACCATACTAACTATGTATGTAACCTTGTAATGTTGTTATGTAACAAAAGGATCTCCTTATCCTGTTGCCTAATCCTCTTCCCACAGTCTATTTCTCCCCCCCCC
Organism: Rhinoderma darwinii; assembly: GCF_050947455.1. NCBI lineage: Eukaryota > Metazoa > Chordata > Amphibia > Anura > Rhinodermatidae > Rhinoderma > Rhinoderma darwinii. Next base: position 310,407,135 of record NC_134688.1, read on the forward strand.
ACCAATATATTTTGACCCCTCTTTAACCTAACTACCCTTTTTATTTTCTACATTGACCTCCCTCCTCATCCCTAGTTTAAATACCATGCCATCCCTGCTAGAATTCTTTCCCCCAGCACAGTAGACCCCCTTCCATTCAGGTACAAATCATCTGCAGAATACAGTTTGTACTCCAATGAAAAGTCAGCCCAGTGCTCTCTTTTCTCTTACACTTAAGCCATCGCCTCCAGCCGTGCCACAACGTTTATCTGAATCTGCAGCGCCTGGAGGTGATGTCATTTCAGTCTTCCATGGCTCCGATGAAGAACCTGTGGGAGGAAGTCCTGTCACAGCGTGATCTCGTGGTCAGCGTCATACATTTCTCTTTACAACGCCCACTGGGTAAAAAGTAGAAAAAAAATGCCCAGTTGGTCATTAAGGACTAATTCGCATAAATCTAAAATTATTCATAACTTGTTCAAAAATGATTGTTTTTCAAAATAAAAACCACTGTTATCTATATTACAGTGCCTATCAGATTAGGTAGGAGATAGCACTTATAAACTGGTGACAGAGTCTCTTTAAGGGCTTGTCCACATGTAAGGGAATTGCTGCATATTTGGCAACTGGAATTGCGAACGGAAAAAACGCAGCGGAATACAGTAGCAGCATAGTGGGTGAGATTTAACACACCTCATCCACATGCTGCGTGACATTTCTGAGCAGAAATTCACCTGTGGTGCATACATTTTGTACCGCAGCATGTCAATTCCTGCTGCCAAAGTGGAGTGAATTGCTGCGCTTTTCAGAGGAGATGTCAACATCTCATAGCATTAAAAAACACGCAGCAAAATCCGCCTCTTTTTCTACAGTAAAAAAAACAGGAATTGGTACGGTTTTTGCCGCAGAAGAATTTTTGCTAGTTTCTGTGGACAAGCCCTTACTCCTCTTTTTAACTCCGGTTTATTAACCATTTCAGGACCAGATTCATTTTAGTTTTATGTTTTTGTTTTTTTCCTCCTCGCATTCAAAAAGTCATAACTTTTTTTAATTTTTTTCTTTGACACAGCTTCATTTTTTTAAAAAATGTACTTTCTAATGGCACTATTTAATATTATGTGTTATATACCGGGAAGCTGGAAAAAAAATTCAGAATGGGTGGAATTGGAAAAAAACAGCAGTTCCTCCATTTTCTTATGAGTTTCATTTTTTACGGTGTTCACTGTATGGTGAAAATGACACGTTTCCTTTATTTTGCAGGTCAGTGCGATCACGGTGATACCATTTTTATATAGTTTTATGATTTCGTACCTTTAGAAAAATGTAAAAGTTTGAAAAAAAATAATAAATTTAGCATCGCCATATTACGACCCCTGTAACTTTTTTATGTTTCTTTTTATAGAGCTGTGTAAGGCATATTTTTGTAAAGAGAACTATGTCGTTTTTGATTGATACAATTTTAGGGATTTTCGGCCATTTTTCTTTTGTCCGCTATGGCGTTCACCGTATTGAATAAATATTCTTATATTTTTATTTCAGGCATTTTCGGACGTGGGGATTCCTAATGTGTTTGTTTATTATGACTTATTTATCTTTATATGTGATATAGCGAAAGGGGGGTGATTTGAATTTGTAGATTTATTTATTTTTTCCATTTTTTTTTTTACTACAGTTTTTTAGCCCCCCTAGGGTGCTTGAAACTGAGATCATTAAATCCCTTATGCCATAGACTGTAATATCACAGTATTGCAGTCTATGGCAAAATCAAAGGCATGTATCTATAGCAATATTCCTATAGCATGCCTGGGAGCATTCACAAGGCTCCTGACTGCTATAGGAACACACTGACTCCCGCGATCCCGCACCACAGGAGCCAGTGACCGGCCACAAAGCGAAAGTGAAAGTTAAAAAAAACTCAGATTCCAGTGGTCGCAACTGATGGGTTAAATGCTTGTGATCAGAGTTGTCTCTGATTGCAACCATTGCCGCTGGGTCACTGCTTTGTAATACAATAGAGACCTGGTGGCTATACCACCGGCTCGGCTTCTGAGGAGGTGCCATTTTTAAATAACCCTCTCCCGATGTAAATAGCCAGTACAGCGACGGCAGAGGGTTAACTGCACTTATTACACAAGCTACTTTGTCCAGCCAGTTAAGGGAGAGCAAGCTCAAAAGTCAGCAGGTTAACCCCTCCCCTTAATGAGGTGCACAGGAGAAAAGAAAAAAAGTAGTTGTCCGTTAGAGCACTAGCTTTTATTAGAACATTGACTTTTATTTTAAAAAAAACAAAACTTTTTATGATACAGCTTCTATCTATCTTGTAAATATATGTATCTTTCTGTCTGAGCCGAGTCCGTCACTTCAGCCGAACTGATGGCTTGGCTGAAAGCTAGTCCTGCATGTCTCTGACACACAGGATCCACCTAATATCTATCACATCTTAGTTCATAGTGCTGTGCTTAGCTGTTTCCGTCAGCCCCATAGAATTTTAATGCAGCGGCACCGTGCATGGCTGGCCTCTTCTCCATTCTAACTGCTCCCAGTTGCCGTTCTGGCAAACTGTGAAGGTCCCTGCTTAAGGCTGGAATACCCCTTTAAATGCGACAATCAGAGACATATATGCTCATTAGTTAGAGGATGTGATATGTGAACAAAAGCTCCTGTATTACATCATTGTGGGCACTACAGATGAATATCACGGATTTGACTTAAACAGACATTAACTTTCAAACAATTTATAGTATACCTGATATATATATAAACTTTGTAATATACTTACTGTTAAAATTTAGTTGTTTTATCCATGTAAATTCTGTGTGAAGAAGGTTTTTCCCTTCCTGTTATCTGCTGTCCACCCCGTTGTCAAGCAAAATCTGTTACAAGCAGAGCAAACGGACTACAGAAAGTATAGATAGAGGAAAGTGAGACAGCACTACCAAATGAGTGAAAAAAGTGATCCTGTTTAACAAGATCACTTTTTTCACTCATTTGGTAGTGCTGTCTCACTTACCTCTATCTATATTGAAGGGTCATTGGAATATGACCTAGGAGGCATGCACCCATTTCAGTTGTGTGGAAAGTTCTGCTGATCTATACCTATGGACTACAGAAAGTGGTGGTGTGTCACTTCACTGCTTGCCAATAACAGTCTACAGATAGGGGAGGGGGGAGTGGGAGGAGGGAGCAGGGAGAGAAAGAGACACAGACACGCTGACCATACAAGTCTATAGAGAGGAGAGGGGACAGAGGAACTGAGTGAGATATACATAGATGTGCTGCTGATTCCTGTAAGTGTTATTTCTCACCCCAGTGCTGGATTCTCAGCTACACTGCTCATTATTGCTGTATAGTCTCTTCCATGCTGCTGCATATATATATATATATATATATATATATATATATATATATATATTGGAAAAGCAGCAGCACTCACAATGCAATTCCAAGATGGTCTCAGGTGCAAGCAGGTAATCCCGATCCAGGGGATATAGATCAATATTGAAGAAAATCCCACAGCACTCCGTGTTAGTGAAAAAAATGGTGGTTTATTAAGCCAGCACAAGCTGCAACGTTTCCGTCCTGCTATAGGACCTTTATCAAGCATAGTGATACAAGCAATGTGTGAACCATATATAGTGAGTGCCTCATTAGCCAGAGGCATAGCTAGGTTCTCCAGCACCCGGTGCAAAGATTCAGTTTGGCGCCCCCCCCCCAACCTCTTTCGCGACATCTCCTTCCCCCTCGCCGTGTTTGTTTTCTCTACCAATCGACGTGTCATTTCTTTTCCACATTTCTTTTTATGTAACGCGAGCATAAAAACATTTGTACATTTTACAAGCAATATAGTTCTCTACACAACACCAGAATAGTGCTCAGTATATATATACAGCTCCAGAACCAAGCTCATTACATATATACACAGCACCAGCACAAATACAGCTCAATTTAGTGCAACCCCTGCCGTATAGGTATGTACGGCGTAAAACTACAGCTCCCAGCATGGCCCGAACAATGGTAAGGATATGCTGGGAGTTGCTGTTTCACAAAAAATAAATCCTATCATAATCATACCACCATCTCGCTGCAGATCATACAGTGACTACAGTACATTTACATTAAGTGACTCACCGGTGACGTCTCAGATTCTAGTTCTTTTTCTCCATCTGATCCAGACCTCTATGATGACTTCTCCCAGTCACAGCCCATTTCTGCAGTTTGCCGCTCAGATGTCTTCAACTTCTCACTTTTCCAACATTTCTACACCTATAAATAAAGATAAAGTTATCATTATACCACACACTACGCCCCTAAATACAATAGCGCCATACACTGCACCTCTAATTATAATAGCACCATACACCGTGTCCCACACACACACTGTGCCCCCTGTAGATGGTGCCTGCCATAGAGCCCCCTGTAGATGGTGCCTGCCATAGAGCCCCCTGTAGCTAGTGCCTGCCATAGAACCCCCTGTAGATAGTGCTTGCCATAGAACCCCCTGTAGATAGTGCCTGCCATAGAGCCCCCTGTAGATAGTGCCCCCATATAGCCCACCCCTGTATATAGTGTCCCACAAATAACTCCCCCTATAGTGCTCTACAGATAGTCCACCCCTGTATATAGCCCCCTGTAGATATAGCCCAGCCCTGTATATAGTGCTCCACGTATAGCCCAACCCTGTATCTAGCCCCCTGTAGATATAGCCCACCCCTGTATATAGTGCTCTACAGATAACCCACCCCTGTATATAGTGCTCTACAGATAGCCCACCCCTGTAGATATAGTCCACCCCTGTAGATAGCCCCCCTGTAGATATAGCCTACCCCTGTATATAGTGCTCCACAGATAGCCCAACCCTGTATGTAGCCCCCCTGTAGATATACCCCACCCCTGTATATAGTGCTCCACATATAGTCCACCCCTGTATATAGTGCTCCACATATAGTCCACCCCTGTATATAGTGTTTCACAGATAGCCCACCCCTGTATATAGCCCCCCTGTACATATAGTCCACCCCTGTATATAGTGCTCCACTAGATAGTCCACCCCTGTATATAGTGCTCCACTAGATAGTCCACCCCTGTATATAGTGCTCCACAGATAGCCCACCCCTGTATATACTATATACAGGGGTGGGCTATCTGTACAGCGGGGGCTATATACAGGCGTGGGCTATCTGTGAAACACTATATACAGGGGTGGGCTTTCTGTGGAGCACTATAGGGGGAGCTATTTGTGGGATACTATATACAGGGGTGGGCTATATCTACGGGGGGACTATAGACAGGGGTGGGCTATATCTACAGGGGGGCTATATCTACAGGGGGACTATATACAGGGGTGGGCTATATCTACAGGGGGCTATATCTACAGGGGGGCTATATCTACAGGGGGACTATATACAGGGGTGGGCTATATCTACAGGGGGCTATATCTACAGGGGGCTATATCTACAGGGGTGGGCTATATCTACAGGGGGACTATATCTACAGGGGTGGGCTATATCTACAGGGGTGGGCTATATCTACAGGGGTTGGCTATATCTACAAGGGGGGGCTATATCTACAGGGGTGGGCTATATCTACAGGGGTGGACTATATCTACAGGGGGACTATATCTACAGGGGTGGGCTATATCTACAGGGGTGGGCTATATCTACAGGGGTGGGCTATATCTACAGGGGTGGGCTATATCTACTTTGGTGGGCTATATCTACAGGGGTGGGCTATATCTACAGGGGTGGGCTATATCTACAGGGGTGGGCTATATCTACAGGGGGACTATATCTATAGGGGTGGGCTATATCTACAGGGGTGGGCTATATCTACAGGGGTGGGCTATATCTATCTACAGGGGGGCTATATCTACAGGGGTGGGCTATATCTACAGGGGTGGGCTATATCTACAGGGGGCTATATACTATTAAGCCCCCCCTGTAGCTATAGCCCACCCCTGTATATGGTGCTCCATAGATAGCCCACCCCGGTATATAGCCCCCCCCTGTAGATAGACACCCCCCCAGTAGATAAAGCCCCCCGCATATAGATAAAGCCCCCTCGTAGATAAAGTCCCCCCTCCGTAGAGAAAGCCCCCCTGTATAGATAAAGTCGTCGTCCCCCCCCCGTGTAGACAAAGTCCCCCCGTAGATAAAGTCCCCGTTGTAGATACAGCCACACTTTTATTACAATTTTTTTTTTAAATAATAATTTTTAAACTCACCTTAATCCCGCTCCCAAGCTCTCCGGCAGCCATGGAGACCTTCTCTCTTCTGCCCATGTCTCCTGGGGGTTGAACGCAGCGTCCATGAAAGGCGCTGATTGGCTGGGCAGGATGACTTTCCCTGTCGGTCAGTGCCTTTCATCGACGGAAGCTTCACTGGTACAAAAGGTACCAGTAGCTTCACTCGTGGAAAGGCGCTGAATGGCCGGGCACGGATCGTGCCCGGTCATTTATTGCTTCTAATTGTACCTGTGTCATATAGACACAGGTACAATTATAGTGCAGGAGGAGGTGGCGCTGGCGCCCCCCTCTAAGCTGCACCCAGGGCACATGTGCCCCGCCTGCCCCCCCCTAGCTACGCCCCTGCATTAGCATAATGAGTAAACCTTAAGACAGTATATATAACCAAACCATACTGATATACATTCAAAACCGACACTTTTAAAAAGATTTCTAGTGATCAGTTGCCAGTGTTGACAACAGTGAATACAAAAACATTATTAAAACATGCAAAATCTGTATGATTGTCATGAAATTGAAAATGCAACAATATGTGTGTGGGTGGAGAACATCCGACCACTCACCAATCCGGGCTGGTGTATGTAAATTCGTGAAAGGAGAGGCAGGTCTGTTCCACCTGTTGAATCCACAAGCTCATTAGAGTCCTCACCCTTCTACTGCGCATGCTCTCATAAAGGAGAATGAAGACTGCAGTTGCATAGCAACAATTGACACTCAAGCCAATTATTGAGTTCCACACAGCAAGCAATACAGGAAGTAGAAATGAGGTGTGTCAACTAGCATCTGAATCTGCCAGACTGCAATCCAGGACTGATATTTAAATTGTGATGACCTAATATCTGAGACAGAGCACTGTACAACATACCAGTGCTACATTTGTGATATTAGTAGTCCCCTTGGGGTAAGAAACGGAACTCATATAATGTATCAAGATGGTCAAACAATTTTTATATAATTTTTATATATATATACATCTGATTATGTACTACTGGACTAGCAGGATTAGTCGAGCAGATGTGGATGCGTATCATTATATCCCGGTACATGTAGAGCTGGTGAGTGGTCACGATGTTCCAATGGTTATCTGAAAAACATCAATAATTTATATAAATAAAACATTATTCAATAAGATTGTCACAATAAATATGAAATTTTTTGTTGTATAACATGTATCACATACCGCATGCTATTACATGCATGCGTGTATTAAAACATTCAATAAGGAGGACACTGCATGGGCACACAACATTGCAAAAGCCATGTGTTAATTAATTCAATCTTGCCACAATAAATTCGATATTAAGGCACCCTAGGATGTAAGGAACCCAATAAATGTATCCATTTAAGTTCACATTTATGTAAAAGTCTGTGTCTATCTGCCCCCCCTGTAAGGAATGGGAATGTGTTCAAGGATCATAAATTTCAAATCCTTCTCTGAGTGCCCTAAATCACAGAAGTGTTTTGCCACTGGCAAATCACGTTTCTTTCTGCGAATGGAGTGCCTATGATTGTTAAAACGAATTTTAAAGTCGCAAGTGGTTTCACCCACATAAATTAGTAAACAAGGACACCAAAGAACATATATATAACCCACCCAGTATCACAAGTAAGAAATTGTTTTATTTTATGTTGTTTGTGGGTAACAGGATGCTCAAAAAAGTTTCCCTTGCACATGAACCGACAATTAACACAGTGCAGGGAAATTTCCCATTTTTCTAGGTCTGAGGAATGTTTGTTGGTCTGTCGCACATGTTTTCCCACCTACGTTGTTAACCAATTTGTCCCGTAAATTCTGTGGACGTCTGTATGACATAAGAGGTTTGTTCTTGAATGGCCCAATATGTTTGTAGCTATTTTGTATGATGCCCCAATGTTTATTAACAATTTTCGACACCTGTCCACTTAAATCGTTATATGTGGTAACAAATGGGATACATTCATGTTGTTTGGAAGATTTTGTTTTAGCGAAGGTACCAGCGTTGGAAGAAGATGCAATCTTGTCCCTACACGTACGTAATAATTTCCTGGGATAACCTCTTTGTGAAAAATTAACCAGCATCTGATCTAATGTTTGATCTAGTTTGACTCCATCATCGATAATACGTGTAGCTCTAAGCATTTGGCTGTGTGGAAGAGACCGTACCATTTTTTTTAGGATGGCAACTGTCAAATCTAAGTAACGTGTTGCGATCAGTCTGTTTCGTGTAGAGAGTGGTTTGAAATGCATTGTCTGTAATGTCCACCAAAACATCCAAAAATTGAATAGTGGTGTTAGAATATGTAATAGTGAACTGAATATCTGGGTCTATGTGATTAAAAAAAGAATGAAAATCATGTAACGATTCTGCTGTATCCGTCCAGATGAGGAAGATGTCATCTATGTACCGCAACCATCTCAAAACATGAGCGAAAAGGTGGGATATATCGATATCTCCTCAATCATGTCCACAAAAATGTTAGCGTAGGTAGGCGCCATGTTGGAGCCCATGGCTGTACCTTTCTCCTGCAAATAAAATTTGTTGTCAAAACAAAAATAATTTGAAGTGAGAATCAAATCCAAAAGAGAGATAATCAGTTCACAACATGGTGCACTATATGTAGATTTAACAAGTCTACGCCTAACCGCTTCTACGCTAACATTTTTGTGGACATGATTGAAGAGATGTCGATGTATCCCACCATTTCGCTCATGTTTTGAGATGGTGGCGGTACATAGATGACATCTTCATCATCTGGACGGATACAGCAGAATCGTTACTTGATTTTCATTCTTTTTAGAATCACATAGACCCAAGATATTCAGTTCACTATTACATATTCTAACACCACTATTCAATTTTTGGATGTTTTGGTGGACATTACAGACAATGCATTTCAAACCACTCTCTACACGAAACAGACTGATCGCAACACGTTACTTAGATTTGACAGTTGCCATCCTAAAAAAATGGTACGGTTTCTTCCACACAGCCAAATGCTTAGAGCTACACGTATTGTCGATGATGGAGTCAAACTAGATCAAATATTAGATCAGATGGTGGTTCATTTTTCACAAAGAGATTATCCCAGGAAATTATTACGTACGTGTAGGGACAAGATTGCATCTTCTTCCAACGCTGGTACCTTCGCTAAAACAAAATCTTCCAAACAACATGAACGTATCCCATTTGTTACCACATATAACGATTTAAGTGGACAGGTGTCGAAAATTGTTAATAAACATTGGGGCATCATACAAAATAGCTACAAACATATTGGGCCATTCAAGAACAAACCTCTTATGTCATACAGACGTCCACAGAATTTACGGGACAAATTGGTTAACAACGTAGGTGGGAAAACATGTGCGACAGACCAACAAACATTCCTCAGACCCAGAAAAATTGGCAATTTCCCTTGCCTGCACTGTGTTAATTGTCGGTTCATGTACATGGGAAACTTTTTTGAGCATCCTCTTACCCACAAACAACATAAAATCAAACAATTTCTTACTTGTGATACTGGGTGGGTTATATATGTTCTTTGGTGTCCTTGTTTACTGCTTTATGTGGGTGAAACCACTTGCGACTTTAAAATCCGTTTTAACAACCATAGGCACTCCATTCGCAGAAAGAGACGTGATTTGCTAGTGGCAAAACACTTCTGTGATTTAGGGCACTAGGAGAAGAATTTGAAATTTATGATCCTTGAACACATTCCTATTCCTTACAGGGGGGGAGATAGACACAGACTTTTACATAAATGTGAACTTAAATGGATACATTTATTGGGTTCCTTACATCCTAGGGGCCTTAATATCGAATTTAATGTGGCGAAATTAAATTAATTAACACATGGCTTTTGCAATGTTGTGTGCCCATGCAGTGTCCTCCTTATTGAATGTTTTAATACACGCATGCATGTAATAGCATGCGGTATATGATACATGTTATACAAAAAAAAAAATCATATTTATTGGGACAATCTTGTTGAATAATGTTTTATTTATATAAATTATTGATTTTTTTCAAATAACCATTGGAACATCGTGACCACTCACCAGCTCTACATGTACCGGGATATAATGATACGCATCCACATCTGCCCGACTAATCCTGCTAGTCCAGTAGTACATAATCAGATGTGTGTATATATATATATATATATATATATATATATATATATATATATAAAAATAAAAATTATATAAAAATTGTTTGACCATCTTGATACATTATATGAGTTCCGTTTCTTACCCCAAGGGGACTACTAATATCATAAATGTAGTACTGGTATGTTGTACAGTGCTCTGTCTCAGATATTAGGTCATCATAATTTAAATATCAGTCCTGGATTGCAGTCTGGCAGATTCAGATGCTAGTTGACGCACCTCATTTCTACTTCCTGTATTGCTTGCTGTGTGGAACTCACTAACTGGCTTGAGTGTCAATTGTTGCTATGCAACTGCAGTCTTCATTCTCCTTTATGAGAGCATGCGCAGTAGAAGGGAGAGGACACTAATGAGCTTGTGGATTCAACAGGTGGAACAGACCTGCCTCTCCTTTCACGAATTTACATACACCAGCCCGGATTGATGAGTGGTCGGATGTTCTCCACCCACACACATATTGTTGCATTTTCAATTTCATGACAATCATACAGATTTTGCATGTTTTAATAATGTTTTTGTAATTTTGAATTCACTGTTGTCAACACTGGCAATTGATCACTAGAAATCTTTTTAAAAGTGGCGGATTTGAATGTATATCAGTATGGTTTTGTTATATATACTGTCTTAATGTTTACTCATTATGCTAAGGAGACACTCACTATATATGGTTCACACATTGCTTGTATCATTATGCTTGATCAAGGTCCTATAGCAGGACGGAAACGTTGCAGCTTGTGCTGGCTTAATAAACCACCATTTTTTCACGAACACGTAGTGCTGTGGGATTTTCTTCAATATATATATACAGGGTGGGCCATTTATATGGATACACCTAAATAAAATGGGAATGGTTGGTGATATTAACTTCCTGTTTGTGGCACATTAGTATATGGGAGGGGGGAAACTTTTCAAGCTGGGTGTTGACCATGGTGGCCATTTTGAAGTCGGCCATTTTGTATCCAACTTTAGTTTTTTCAATGGGAAGAGGGTCATGTGACACATCAAACTTATCGAGAATTTCACAAGAAAAACAATGGTGTGCTTGGTTTTAACGTTACTTTATTTTTTCATGAGTTATTTACAAGTTTCTGACCACTTATAAAATGTGTTCAAAGTGCTGCCCATTGTGTTGGATTGTCAATGCAACCCTCTTCTCCCACTCTTCACACACTGATATCAACACCGCAGAAGAAATGCTAGCACAGGCTTCCAGTATTCGTAGTTTCAGTTGCTGCACATCTCGTATCTTCACAGCATAGACAATTGCCTTCAGATGACCCCAAAGATAAAAGTCTAAGGGTGTCAGATTGGGAGACCTAGGGGGCCATTCAACTGGCCGACGACGACCAATCCACTTTCCAGGAAACTGTTCATCTAGGAATGCTCGGACCTGACACCCATAATGTGGTGGTGCACCATCTTGCTGGAAAAACTCAGGGAACGTGCCAGCTTCAGTGCATAAATAGGGAAACACATCATCATGTAGCAATTTCAGATATCCCGTGGCCTTGAGGTTTCCATTGATGAAGAATGGCCCCACTATTTTTGTACCCCATATACCACACCATACCATCAATTTTTGTGTTCCAACAGTCTTGGAGGGATCTATCCAATGTAGGTTAGTGTCAGACCAATAGCGGTGGTTTTGTTTGTTAACTTCACCATTCACATAAAAGTTTGCCTCATCACTGAACAAAATGTTCTGTGTAAACTGAGGGTCCTTTTCCAATTTTTGTTTTGCGCATTCTGCAAATTCAGTTGGCCAATCTGGGTCATCCTCGTTGAGATGCTGCAGCAGCTGGAGTTTGTAAGAGTGTCATTTGTGAGTAGCTAATATCCGCCGAAGGGATGTTCGACTGATGCCACTCTCCAGTGACATGCGGCGAGTGCTACGCTGTGGGCTCTTGCTGAATGAAGCTAGAACAGCCACTGATGTTTCTTCATTAGTGACAGTTTTCATGCGTCCACATTTGGGCAAATCCAACACTGAACCAGTTTCACGAAACTTGGCAAGCAGTTTGCAAACTGTAGCATGGGAGATGGGTGGTCTCGTAGGGTGTCTTGCATTGAAATCTGTTGCAATGACCCGGGTACTGCGTTCACCAGACATCAACACAATTTCTATCCGCTCCTCACGTGTTAACCTCTGCGACATGTCAATGGCTGTAAACAAAGAGAAGCTTGTAAATAACTCATGAAAGAATAAAGTAATGTTAAAACCAAGCACACCATTGTTTTTCTTGTGAAATTCTTTAAGTTTGATGTGTCACATGACCCTTGTGATCGCAATGGGGTCACTTTACGCCTTGATCTCCATCCAGGTTCAAATCAGGTGGGGGGGTGCGAGCTGCTCGGTGAAGTAACAGATACACTGAGACGTTTCTCAAGGTAAAATACTTCTAATTTATTGAACTACAAACGTTCATACTTATAGCATCAGACGAACAAAGAACATTCCATAACATATGAGTCATCTGTATGTTCAAGCCTTACATCTTCCTTTCCCATATAGCTCATTGGTGGAGCACCAGGTATTCCCTTATGTTTCCTTTATGCTTAGGGGGGTGGTCAAGTGATTGACCACCATCTGTTTGCAATTTCAAGGGACGGCAGAGCATCTGCAAACTATTTCTTCTCTTAACCTTTCTAAAATACCCATTATTCTGTAATACATGTTCTCCTTTATAACATTTCACTCCTTATGGTCCCAAATACATTATATATGTATATTTATACCATAACAATCCCTCCTTTTATGATTTTACCAACACCTAAATTCCAATGCTACTTCTATCTCCGGATAGCAAGGCTTCGATCCATTTCTTCACTTGATTCACACAGGGTATGTAGGTGGGGTAATCTCACAACATTCTTTCATCATAATGTATAGGCCTCTGATTGAATGCTTCCCTTATTTTACAAAATGCATAACAATTAAAACATGTAAGCAATACAAATAATATCATTAAACAAATCAATGGTTGGAAAAGCACATGTAATATTTTAGTAGCTGTAGGTGAGAATCCTGTAAAAACGTCATACCAGTGATGGGCACTAGCATCTTTAATTGCTGATGACAAATGTATCACTTCCCTAGCTGCTATTGTAGCCAATATTTTCACCCTAATTAGAGTTACATTATGGGCTTGGATTAGTTTTTCAACTTCTCCTGATCGTTGTAACACCTTTTTCAATTCGTCTAAAGATAAACTAAAATTTCCATAGGGCAAAGGTTCAGGTACCCATATAGTGGACATTATTTCTTCTAAAGTAGGCAGGAACACTATAGTTTGGTTCCCCCAAGTCAAATGCGTCACATTGTATAGACATCCTGAAAATGGTCCTGTGAGTTTAACCCCTTCCCGCACCTGGACGTAACTGTACGTCCAGGTGAGCAGTAACTTCGCGCACCTGGGCGTACAGTTACGTCCGAGCTTTAACAGTTAACCGCCGCGCGGCGCTACACCGCAGCGGCGGTTAACTGTGCAGGGTGTCAGCCCTGCTCTCCCCGTTGCCGATCAGCGGCCTGTCGCCGCTGAAATCGGCAATTAACCCCTTCGATGCGGTGGTCGATTGCGATCACCACATCGAAGAGATTTACAGCGGATCGGCAGCCCCCCACATGTATTTGCGGGGGCTGGCGATCCTTATCATGGCAACCAGAGGCCAGACAATGACCTCCGGGTTGCCATGTACGGAAGCCTCGGAGGATCAGCCTCCGGCCGTTCCTCCTCTGCTTCCTGTCAGTGTGACGGTTACGTCACAATGACAGTTAGAACACATTACACTACGTGTGTAGTGTAATGTGTTCCAGCAGCGATCAGAGCTGCCAGTCTAAGTGTCCCCTAGTGGGACAAGTAAAAAAAGTAAAAAAAAGATAATAAAAATGTTTTTAAAAAGTGTAAAAATAAAAGTTAGAAGTGACATAAACAAAGAATGCTTTTTTTCCTATAATAAGTCTTTTATTATAGGAAAAAAATTAACACGTTAAAAAAAGTACACATATTTGGTATCGCCGCGTTCGTAACGACCCCAACTATAAAACTGTAATATTATTTTTTCCGCACGGTGAACACCGCAAAAAAAATAAACAAAAAACAGTGCCCGAATCACAATTTTTTGGTTACCAACCCTCCCAAAATATACAATAAAAAGTGATCAAAAAGTCGCACGTACGCCAAAATGGTACCAATACAAACTACATCCCGTCCCGCAAAAAACAAGCCCTTACAGCGCTTTTTTGACTGAAAACTAAAAACGTTATGGCTCTCAGAATACGGTGACACAAAAATGTATTTATTTTATAAATAAGGGATTTTATTACACAAACGCTGCAAAACATAAAAAAATTATATACATCTGGTATCGCCGTAATCGTACCGACCCGCAGAATAAAGTAAAATGGTCATTTATAGCCCAGGGTGAACGCCATAAAAAAAAGAATAAAAAACATTGTCAGAATTGATGGTTTTTGGTCACCTTGCTTGCCAAAAAATGGAATAAAACGTGATCCAAAAAATTTCTGGTACCCCAAAATGGTACCAATGAAAACCTACAGATTGTCCCGCAAAGAATAAACCCTCACACGGCTCCGGTGGAGAAAAAATAAAACAGTTCTGGCTCCCAGAATATGGCGATGCAAAATGTGCAGAGTGTCCAAAAGCAGATAAGATTGGGCGCCATTTATCAGTGCGACACCGGCCACATATCTGCGGATTATTATTTATTTACTGCATTATTATACCCTCTTATTATACCCTGATGTACCCCGCACAGATAACATGTACCCTGATGTACTCCGCACAGATAACATGTACCCTGATGTACCCCGCACAGATAACATATGCCCCCACATTACAAACTGAAACACCAGTAAAACCCCAAACAGAACAACTACCAAGCTACATCTGTGCCCCAAAAGCCAAATGGCGTCCCTCCCTTCTGAGCCCTGCAGCGTGCCCAAACACCAGTTTACGTCCACAGATATGGCATCGCCATACCCGGGAGAACCCGGTTAATATTTTATGAGGTATTTGTCTTCAGTGGCACAAACTGGGCATAACATGTAGTGCACTAAAATGGCATATGAGTGGAAAATTGTAATTTTCACTCCGCACCATGCGCTGCGCATTAACCCCTTCGCGCACCACGACATAGCATGTCTTAGTGTGGGGGGTGATGTATGGAGCGTCTCACGTGAAAAATAAAGAATTTAAAACTGCAAAATCGCTGTTTTTTTGGTCACCTTGGCTCTAGCTAAAAATGTAATAAAAAGTGCTCAAAAAGTTGTATGTACCAAAAAATGGTACCAATAAAAACGACCGCTTGTCCCTCAATAAATAAGCCCTCATACCGCTCTATTGACTGAAAAATAAAAAAGTTGTGGCTCTTGGAACGCGGGGAGGAAAAAACTAAAAAGGAAAAGAAAAAAATGGATCAGTCCAGAAAGGGTTAATTACTTTCTAATGAAAAACCATTTATGACCACATGTGCGGTATTGCCGTACTCGGGAGAAATTGCTTTACAAATGTTGGGGTGCTTTTACCCCCTTTATCCTTTGTAAAATTGAAAAAAATGCAACATTTTAGTGGAAGAAATGTTGATATTAATTTTTCATGGCCCAATTCTAATAAATCCTGCAAAAGACTTGTGGGGTCTAAATTCCCACTATATCCCTAGATAGATTCTTTAAGTGGTGTAATTTCCACTTTTGGGGGGTTTCCACTGTTTTGGCCTCTCAGGGGCTTTGCAAATTCTACATGGCACCCAAAAACCATTTCAGCTAAATTTGAGCTCCAAAAGCCAAATAGCGCTCCTTCCCTTCTAAGCCCCGCTGTGGGTCCAAACAGCACTTTATTACCACATATGGCGTATTTACGTAATCGGGAGAAATGGTTTTACAAATGTTGGGGTGCTTTTTCGCCTTTATTACTTGTAAAAATTAAAAATGGCTACCTTTTTTCAGAAAAAAAGTAGATTTTTACCTTTACAGAATAATTCCAATGAATTCAGCAAAACAACCGTGGGGTCAAAATGCTAACTTTACCCCTAGAAAAATTCCTTGATGAGTGTAGTTTCCAAAATGGGGTCACTTTCCGGGGGTTTCCACTATTTTGTTCCCTCCAGTGCAATTCAAACGCGACATGGCACTGAAAACTATACCAGCAAAATCAGAATTTCAAAATCCAAATGGTGCTCCTTCCCTTCTGAGTCCTGCTGTGGGTCCAAACAGCAGTTTATTACCACATATGGGGTATTGCTATAATCAGGAGAAATTGCTTTACATATGTTGGGGTGTTTTTTCTCTTTTATTCCTTGAAAAAATTACAAATTTCTACGTTTTTTCAGAAAAAAAGTAGATTTTCACCTTCACAAACTAATTCAAATAAATTTAGCAAAAAAACTGTGGGTTCAAAATGCTAATTATACCCCTAGATAAATTCCCTGAGGGGTGTAGTTTCCAAAATGAGGTCACTTTTGGGGGTCTTTATTGTTTTGGCCCCACAAGACCTCTTCAAACCTGACATGGTACCTAAAATATATGCTAAAAAAAAGGAGGCCCCAAAATCCACTAGGTGCTCCTTTGCTTCTGAGGCCGGTGTTTCAGTTCATGACCGCACTAGGGCCACATGTGGGGTATTTCTAAAAACTGCAGAAACTGGGCAATAAATAATAAGTTACATTTCTCGGGTAAAACCTCCTGTGGTATAGAAAAAAATGTATTACAAATGAATTTTGTAAAAAAAAAATGAAATTTGTAACTTTCACCTCTACTTTGCTTTAATTCCTGTGAAACGCCTAAAGGGTTAATACACTTTCTGAATGCTGTTTTGAATACTTTGAGGGGTGCAGTTTTCAAAATGGGGTGATTTATGGGGACTTTCTAATATATAAGGCCCTCAATGCCACTTCAGAACTGAATTGGTCCTTGTAAAAATCGCCTTTTGAAATTTTCTTGAAAATATGAGAAATCGCTGCTAAAGATCTAAGCCTTGTAACGTCCTAAAAAAATAAAAGAATGTTAAAAAAACGACGCCAACATAAAGTAGACATATGGGTGATGTTAACTAGTAACTATTTTGTGTGGTATTACTATCTGTTTTACAAGCAGATACATTTAAATTGAGAAAAATGCTAATTTTTGCAAATTTTCTCCAAATCTTGGTGTTTTTTACAAATAAATATTGAATTTATCAACCAAATTTTTTCACTAACATAAAGTACAATATGTCACGAGAAAAGAATCTCAGAATCGCTTGGATAGGTAAAAGCATTCCGGAGTTATTACCACATAAAGTGACACATGTCAGATTTGAAAAATCGGCTTCGTCCCGAAGGCCAAAACAGGCTCAGTCCTGAAGGGGTTAAACTGGCTAAGGGTCTGCTTGTTGTTAGTTATTAAACATACATGCTGTGGACCTACTTCAATATAAACCTGTAGGTTAGCTTCTGGGATTATAGTGAGTGCGAATACATTATCCTGGTGCTGCATTAGACAGGGTTCATATATCCCTGACTGTTGATTACATACATATCCTTGCTCTTTTAACTGGCACAAATCTATATTCCTTGTCTTATTTTGAGAATCTATGTGTGTTCCATTCATTTCCGGCATCCAATATTGTCCTAATAATGTCACTGGATCAATCATTACCATTGGCATAACAATAAATTTGCATAATAGAGTAGGATTTTTCACATTAAATGCTATTAGTCTTCCTGCACACCATTTAGGTGTACACTCAGTATACTCAGGCTGTAACAATAACCACGTATCATTTCTCTTTCCTATGGGCAGAATGTCTGTCCATTGCCTAACATGACTACTAAACAATTTATTCTTAAAATTATTCATCTGTTCTTGTTGCCACATCGTTTTAAGCGTACATACTGTCCAATTTACAAAAGTTGATATATTCTGTAATGTTCTATATTCGGTTAGCATACTTTCATTAAAAACATTTAGAAACAGTTCATCTATAGCTAACCCTTTTTGCTGTAAGTCAAAGGTAGTAGGTAACCATGACGCACCTATCCTTAATGCAGTAGATGTGTCATCTCCCACTGAGTTTAATTTGTTCATAACTGTTTCTAACTGTATACCATTCAATACCCCTAATCCCGTTCCTACCCCTCCTAATAGCGTGTCATACCATTCTCTTTTTTGTCTATGACAGCTGGGGGATTCAGGGAAGGAAATATTGAAGTGTACATTCTTTTTCTGCTGTTGGGTTACAGCGCTCTTACAAGTGTGTGGGATTCTTTCCAGACTTTGTATTGTTATATGTGGCTTAAAACTATCTCTTAAAATTGTTATCAAGAATACAAAATATATTCTATTTCTTATTTCGCTATTATTCATACATAATATCATCCCATCAGTTTCTTTTATTACAATCGTAGAGTTGAGCCTCTCCTTGTTGCATCTTTCATAAGTCTTATTTATCATTTTGTTTCTATTTTTACTGGTTGTATATTTCTGTAGATACTGTAAATCTGGTTCATAACAACAAAGCAACAGCCCCGGCGTCTCTTCTTGTATGCTAATGTTGGCTGTTTTGTCTATGTGAAGGTACACAGTCCCTCCATGTGGTCCTTTTTTTCCAAGTCCCTTCGGTTGTAGTCACATTTGTAGTATAACACGGGGCATTGGCCTTACAGGTGTAGTTACCCTGCTTTCTATCTACTGTGGCATTCGCCCACCCTGTCCTGAACTGTTCCAGTGAAACATAGTTCAATAAAGGTTTTTATTTTTAATGTTTAAAAAAATAAAAAATTGAAAGTTAAAAAAAAACAACCCTTGTACCAAATTTTTGCCACATCTGTAAAAGTCCAAACTATCACAATATAGCATTGTTTAACCCGCTCAGTCAGCGCTGTAATATATATATATATATATATAAAAAACACGCAAATAGCTTTTTTTTCGTCACCTTAACTCCAAAAAAAATGGAATAAAAAGTGATCAAAAAGAGTTGTAAAACATTAAAAAAGATATATAAACTTGTATCGCCGTAATTGTATTAACCCGTAGAATAAGGTGAACATGTCGTCGTTTTTACGACCTGATGTACGCCGTAAGAGCAAAACCCCCCAAAAATTGCGTAATCGCAGTTTTTTGCCTATTTCACCCCACAAATAATAGTTTTTCAGCTTTCCAATACATTATGCGGTACAATAAATAGCACCCTGAAAACTACAACTTGTCCCGCAAAAAACAAGCCCTCATACGGCTATTTCAATGAAAAAATTAAAAAGTTATGGCTTTTGGAAGGCGGGGAGGAAAAAACTAAAATTAAACCGTTTCCTGTCGTAAACAACTTTCAGATTTTCATTTTAGTTTTTTCCTCCCCATCTTCCAGAAGCCATAACGTCTTTATTTTTCCGTCGATATAGTACTATGAGGGCTTGATTTTTGCGGGACGAGTTGTAGTTCGTAGCACCATTTATTTTTCTGTATAATGTACTAGAAAACGGGGAAAAAATTATTTGTGGGGTAGAAAATGAATAAAACAGCGATTCCTCAATGTTTTTTTGCGCGCCGTTTTTACGGAATTCGCTGTGCAATTAAAACAACATGTTAACTTTATTCTGCGGGTAAATCAATTACGGCGATACTAAATATATATAGTTTTTTTCTATATTTTACTACTTTTACAAGTAAAACCGTAAGTGTAAAAAAGAAAATTTATTTTGTGTCGCCAAATTCCAAGAGCCATAACTTTTTTATTTTTCCGTCGATTAAGTGGTATGAAGGCTTATTTTTTACGGCGTTCACCGTGCGGGTTAAATATATTGTAATATATTGTAATAGTTCAGACTTTTACGGACGCGGCGATACCAATTATGTTTATTTAATTTTTTACTATGCGCTAGGGGAAAAATTGGAAAAGGGTTTTTTTTTGAACTTTTAATATTTTTTATTTTTTTTTTACACAAAAAAAAACTTTAACTAATTTTTACTTTTTTTTATTAGTCCCCCTAGGGGACTTCAACCAGCGATCGTTAGATCGCTTGCACGATATACTGCAATACTAATGTATTGCAGTATATCGTGATTCTGACAGGCTTCTATTAAGCCCTACCGGAGGCAGGGCTTAATAGGTGTACAAAGATGGCGGACCTGAGGATCTTCATTAGGCCCCCAGGCAGCCATAGCAACCATCGCCTCCCCCTGCCCGCGATTGCGTAGCGGGGGGTGCGATGAGCTGTTAGACGGGGCCGCCCCCTCTTTCTAACGATTTAAATGCTGCGGTCGGTATTGACCGCGGCATTTAACGAGTTAAACTAGCAGGATCACGCTCGAGCACGATGCCGCTAGTTACTCTGAAGTGTCGGCTGCAACATACAGCCGACACCAGCATCGAGTTCACTCCGTAAGCCCGCTCCATACTTCCCCTACCAGGCTATGATGTAACTGTATGTTATATGTTGGGAAGGGGTTAAAGAATGAGGATTGGCGGTGTCATTATGAGGTTAATATAGATCTACCGTAGATCTATATAAATGGGATCTCATAAAATAGGGAGGGAGGGGGGATGCATGCTGTAACATAACAAAAGAGGCTATACTCACCCCTCCCCTTTACACTTTAAAAGTCAGCAAGAACAGATGGGTACAAGTCCTCCCTGTCCCGGTGCTTTGAGTTTAAGGCAAGTTTTTTTTTTTTATAAACTATTATGACAATGAAATAAAAGAATTAAGTGATACAAAATGCTAAAATATCAGTGTCTGTAATAATTTTCGCAACCCTGTAACTAAAGCTTAATAAGAGTACACTTGGCGGCCTAGCTGTATTTTTACATTGCACACAGAACTGATAAATGTTCATTGTCGGGAGGGGGTTTGTGGTGGGGGGGGGCAGTCCAAACTTTGCCATGGGGCCCAGACGAAGGAAGGGAAAGATATCTAATTACCGGAATCTTACAGACCGATATCTCAGCTGGCATTGGATATTAAAATCCTGGTGAAGTTATTAGCACAACGACTAAATAGGGTGGTACATTTGGTTGTATATGACGACCCATCGGGTTTCATGCCATCAAAGTCGACAGCTATAAATCTTAGAAGGCTGTTCCTTAACCTACTGGTGGTGTGGGGAGGGCTGTATTGACAATGGATGCCGCAAAGGCATTTGATTGTGTAGAATGGGGGTTTTTATGGAATGTCATGGGTAAGAAGGGATTCGGCCCTAACTTTGTGAAGTGGGTTCGGCTGCTATACGCGGCTCCAACGGCTAGAATAAGGGCGAATGGGACATTGTCTGTCTAGGGTAACGCGTCAGGGCTGTCTATTGTCGCCATTATTTTTTGCAGTGGAACCTATAGCATGTGCAATACAACAACACAAACTCGTAAAAGGTCTAAAATATGGTACGGTGGAAGAGAAAATATTTTTCTATGCTGACGTTATATTGTTATTTATGACGGATACTGAAAATACTCTTCCATTACTCCTGGAAAAGATTAAAAGGTGTTTTCCCGGCTTGTCTATAAACTGGATTAAATCGTCTATCATGCCTATCGAACCGGTTAATATCGCAGTCACTGGAGATGGGTCCCTTATTCCGGTATTATCAGAGTTTAAATACTTAGGGGTCAAAGTGACAGCTAATGTCACAGACTATATGGCCCTCAATGTAATAGCACTATTACCTAAGGTTAATGCTAAGGTGGAGACGTGGAACAGACTCCCTCTCTCAGCTTTGGGGAGAACTAACTTAATAAATATGATTCTTATGCCCCATGTGCTATACATTATCCACAACTCTCCGGTGCGGATTCCCAAACACTGGTTTAGAAGAGTACATAATCTCTTTCGGTATTTGGTATATAAACGGGGGCTGCCTAGAATAAAATTGGAGAAATTACAATTGCCAAAAGATGAAGGGGTGTGGCTTTACCGAATTCCTGGATATATTATTTGGTGGCCCAGTGCCAGCATTTTGAAGGATGGGAGGGCAAGGACAAATGGGAATCC
The DNA here is from genome assembly GCF_050947455.1 of Rhinoderma darwinii. NCBI lineage: Eukaryota > Metazoa > Chordata > Amphibia > Anura > Rhinodermatidae > Rhinoderma > Rhinoderma darwinii. Next base: position 310,429,484 of record NC_134688.1, read on the forward strand.
AGTGCACGGATATTGTCATATCTGGGGGGAGGGATTAATCCACTGTAGGGGCTGGAAACTAATACCTACAAAAGATCTGCGTGTACTAAACAGTCGTTACTTCTAATACATAAAGTGTGCTGGCAATACAAATAGACACTGGGAGTAGGGGAATATACTAAATATGCTCCGATTTTGCATAAGCCGGTTGTAATGTCCGTGGGTGCGGGCTGTCAGCTCCGGTCCCCTCCTGACAGCCGCAGCCACGAGTCGGCAAGCACTGGCCCCAGCCTCCTCCTCAGGAGACGGCAGCGCTTGCGTCCACTCACCCCAGCCGGATCCCGTAGAGTGCGCGCGCACGCTCGTGCCCGCTCTTAAAGGACCTTTTGCCGAACTTTGACCCGTGAGTACCCTGGACTATAAGATTGGTCCAGCACCCTGCTTCGATGCCTGAGCATTGTTGTTGTTGTTCCCTAGTTTGTCTATGTGATCGCCTCCTATTGTGTTACCTGTACCTGTTCCACTTCCTGTGCCAGTTCCTGTTCCTGTCCCTAGCATTCCATACCATCCTGGTCGAGCACTGTGCTGTGCCAAAGTCGTGTTGTGCTGTATCCACGTCTGACCTGCTTCTCCTCGCCTGACGTCTACCTGCTGCCTAGTCCTAGCCGAGCCTGCCTTGCTGCCGTCTGAGCTGCCACAGGTACCTATACGAACTATAGACATTCACCTGCGCCCTGTTGACCAGCTGCCTTACTGCCAAAGCGGTACGGCCCAGTGGGTCCACAGACCCTTTGTGACAGTACGCTCAGGCCATGGACTCTGCTGTCTGATTCAAGACCATGACGACATCACAGGATATGCTGGACCTCCGGTCTCGACAGGACCAACTCCTCCAGGCGTTAAACATTCTTGCACGTCGGTAGGAGGCACAAGCTGTTGTTCTTCCTACTACACCTCCTGGCAGTGTTGACCGGCGCCTTTCTTTGCCACTTCCTGACCGCTATGATGGAGAAGCAAGTACCTGTCGTGGATTTCTTAATCAATGTCAGATCCACTTCAGCCTGTATAGTAGGACATTTTCGTCTGATGGCGCAAGGGTCGCTTTCATTATTTCGATCCTCACCGGCAAGGCTCTTGCATGGGCGAACCATATCTGGGAGAGACAAGGTCCAGAGACCCGTGACTTCCAAGCCTTCCTCCGGACTTTTCACATGGTGTTTGAGGAGCCTGGATGAGTCTCATCTGCTGCGGCATCTTTGATTAACCTACGCCAAGGAGACACCTCCGTGAGTGAGTACGCCATCCTATTCCGCACCCTGGTGGGAGAGCTGTTATGGAACAATGATGCTCTGGTGGCTGCATTCTGGCATGGACTGGCTTCTAGATTTAAGGACGAAGTTGCCGCCAGAGATCTGCCGTCTACCCTGGACGACCTCATCCTTCTGTCTGCCCGGATTGATATACGGATCCAAGAACGCCTCCAAGAGGTTCGACGAGAGGGAGCCCTTCCCAGTTTGGCTCCTACTTTACAGCAACTCCTGCTGTCCTCAGATGTCAATCCTCCAAAGGTGTCTGTGATAAGGGACCAGTGGAAGTTATCCACCCAGGAGAAGCAATGCAGACGCACATCTGGACTCTGTCTTTATTGTAGCCTCGGTGGCCATCTTGTGCGCCTGTGCCCCCAAAGATCCCAACACCTAGGGTTTCTAGGAGTGGCAACCTTGGGTAATAATGGACTTCCATCTAGTTTGTTCACCTGTGACCATAGTGTCCGGTGAGAGAACACATCAGGTCTCTGCGTATCTGGACTCTGGATCCGCTGCTAATTTCATCTGTAGAGACCTGGTGGATCTTCTGCAATTACCCACCACCCCTCTGGAGAACCCATTCACAGTTGCTTCAGTGAATGGACTACCTCTGCCAGACCCAGTTATAGCTGTCACCAAGCCACTGAGGCTCCAAGTGGGAGCTCTTCACTCCAAACTTCTGCCTTTCTATTTGCTATCCAAAGCTGTTAACACTGTGTTGCTGGGTCTGCCTTGGCTCCGACTGCATGCCCCAGTTCTGGACTGGAATTCTGGAGAGGTTCTCCAGTGGGGCCCTAAGTGTCAAGGTTGTTGCCTGGTGCAGATTCGGTCGGCTCAGCCTTCCCTGCCTCGGTCATTGGCAGGATTGCCGAGTCATTATGCAGCATTTTCAGACGTCTTCAGCAAGAGTGAGGCGGAGACATTGTCTCCACTTTGGGCATATGACTGTTCTATCGGGCTGTTTCCTGGTGCATCAGTTTCCCGTGGTAGGGTATATCCTCTCTCCTTGCCAGAGACTATGGCCATGTCCGCCTATGTGAAAGAGAACTCTGAGAGGGGCTTCATATGAAAGTCTTCCTCCCCCGGCAGGAGCCGGGTTCTTCTTTGTCAAAAAGAAAGATGGCTCTCTTCTCAACCAGATCACGGTGAAGAATAAATATCCGTTGCCACTGATCTCTGACCTGTTTGATCGTATACGTGGTGCCAGGATTTTTTCTAAACTAGACCTGCGTGGGGCTTACAACCTAGTCCGGATTCGCCAGGGTGATGAATGGAAGACTGCAATTAACACCCGTGATGGACACTATGAGTAATGCCCTTCGGCCTGTGTAATACTCCCGCGGTCTTCCAGGAGTTTGTGAATTACATTTTCCGTGACCTCCTCTATGTATGTGTAGTCGTCTACCTTGATGACATCTTGATTTTTTTCTCCAGATCCTATAACGCACCAGAGACATGTCCGTCAAGTTCTGCTTTGGTTAAGGGAGAATCGTCTGTACGCCAAGCTGGAGAAGTGCGTGTTTGACAAAGATGCTCTACCCTTCCTGGGCTACATCGTCTCGAATCGAGGTCTCGAGATGGATCCTGAGAAGGTAAAGTCTGTTCTGAAATGGCCACATCCTCAAGGCTTGAGGGCCATACAGCGCTTTCTGGGATTCGCTAATTTTTACAGGCAGTTTATTCCAAAGTTCTCCTCACTGACTTCTCCCATCTCTAACCTCACTAAGAAGAGTATGAATGCCAAGGTGTGGACTCCCGAGGCAGAGTCCGCATTCAATAGCCTGAAGAGTGCCTTCACGTCAGCCTCTATCCTCCATCATCCGGATGTCTCTCTGCAGTTCTCGTTGGAGGTGGACGCATAATCTGTCGGTGCTGGTGCACTCCTGTTCCAGAGAGGTCCATAGGGCAAGTCAAGGGTATGTGGATATTTTTCTAAGCTCTTCTCTTCTGCAGAACGCAACTACTCGACTAGGGATCGGGAGTTACTGGCCATAAAATTGGCCCTGGAAGAATGGAGACGTCTACTAGGGCGCAGCTCATCCGATCCTGATTTTTACAGACCACAAGAATCTGACCTACCTCCAGACGGCCCTATGACTGAACCCTCGTCAGGCCAGGTGGTCACTGTTCTTTACAAGATTCCAGTTTGAGCTCCATTATCGCCCGGCCGACAAGAATGTGAGGGCCAATGCCTTGTCCAGGTCTTTCAAGATGGAAGACACCATAGAGAGTCCACAGAACATTATTAATCCATCTTGCATTGTCTCTGTCAATCCCCTGCAAGTTGGGGACATTCCCCCAGGGAGGACTTTTGTGCGCCTGGCTGATGGTGGAAGAATCCTCTGCTGGGGACACTCCTCTAGACTGACAGGTCACGTGGGGGGTCCGTAAGACCCGGGATCTGATTGCTCGTCATTTCTGGTGGCCCACGCTGCCCAAGGACATTATGGACTTAGTTTCTTCCTGTTCTGAATGTGCAGCCAACAAGTCCGCTCACTCCAGACCTGCTGGTCTGCTCCAGCCATTGCCTGTGCCCAGTGCTCCCTGGCATCATATAGCTATGGACTTTATTACGGATCTGCCTCTCGCTCCTGGATGCAGTGCTGTCTGGGTGGTGGTAGACAAGATGGCCCACATCGTTCCTCTGACCGGTCTTCCTTCTGCTCCTCAGCTGGCAATGCTGTTCATCCAGCACATCTTCCGCCTGCACGGCTTTCCACAGCATATTGTGTCTGATCGGGGAGTTCAGTTTACCTCGAAGTTCTGGAGAGCCCTCTGCGGACACCTCGGTGGAAAATTGGACTTTTCATCAGCCTACCATCCTCAGTCCAATGGTCAGGTCGAGAGGATCAATCAGATCTTGGAGAACTACCTACGCCACTTCATTTCCAAGCAGCATGATGACTGGGTGCAGTTGCTCCCATGGGCAGAATTCTCCTACAATAATCACACCAGCGAGTCTACAAGGAATACACCGTTCTTCATTGTCTACGGCCAGCACCCACAAATTCCTCTCCCGGTGCCCAATTATTCCGAGGTTCCATCGGCTGACTCCACCTTTAGAGACTTCCTACAGATCTCGATCTGACCTGCTTCACCTCGCCTGACGTCTACCTGCTGCCTAGTCCTAGTCGAGCCTGCCTTGCTGCTATCTGAGCTGCCACAGGTACCTATATGAACTATAGACATTCACCTGCGCCCTGTTGGCCAGCTGCTTTACTGCCAAGGCGGTACAGCCCAGTGGGTCCACAGACCTTTCGTGACACCGGTTCTGTGGCAATTATATCAACTAGATGGTATGCAAGGCTGGGAAATGAAAGGTGTAACGAGATTGAGTTCATTATATGAAGATACCACATTGAAGTCCTTTTAGAAATTAAAAGAGCAGTTTCACTTGGAGCACACTATGTTCTACCAGTACTTGAAGATACAGCTTGCTATACAGGCACAGGTAGCTTCGGCAGATCTGACAATTAATGCACTGGGAATATTGGACTATATGGTTAGAGCAGACACATCCAAAGGGCTGATTTTGATGGCTTACAAGAATTTGCTACCAAAACATCTGGGGGATCCTATGGAACCTGTTAGAGAAAAATGGGAACATGATATAGGTTCTTTAACCAAACAACAAATGGGAAGAGATTTTAGTGTCATCCAGCCACTTGTCTATTAATGTAGCACAGAGGAGAATTTTTGCAAATTTTCTTGATACACATAGTGTACAGGAACACTTGAGTCCTGAAAAAGATGGGAATTAGATCCGATGCTAAATGTCCCAGGTGTACGGGAGAAAAAACAGATGTTTTTCATATGTTCTGGACATGCGGGGCTTTGAAGAGCCTATGAGGGAGATTTTGGAGTTGATAAGAACTGTCTATGACGTGGAACTTTTGGCAGACCTAAGGGTGCTACTTCTGGGGTATGTTGGAGGATTTGAGGGTAACAAGCTGGAATGTTTGTCAATTGCTAAAATTCTGCACCAAACCAGAAAATGTATATCTAAACAATGGTTAGATGTTGAGCTGTCATTGAAGAGGGAAATTGTTGGAATGCTGAACCACACCATTTTGATTATAGTGTATAGAGTATACATTTTTTTCTAAAAGGGGTAATGTGAAAAACTTTGAAAGGCAATGCGGAAGATGGTTGGACTGCTCGGGGTTGGTGTCACCAGAATTGAGCAGATTACAGCCACAAGTATAGGGGAGATGGGTGGGATACTGGCAGTGGGCTGTGCAGGGGTTGAGGGAGGGGTGGTTGGGTTTGATTACACTGTCGGGATTATTCTGTATGATGTTATGTTGGAATTGTTGAATACAGTGCTGATACAGTCGATGCATGATAAATAAGGTATTTCTGTACTAGTTGCCACATCTTGCCAATAGTCTAATGTGTATGGTAGCCCAAATTTTCCCTGATGTCTACTGTTGGGGAAATAAACCTTGAGCATGTTGAATTTTGTAATGCCTGATACTTTGTTCCCTGGATAGAAGTGATGCCATATAAACATACATGCTTGACTGATTACATACAGAGGGAGAACCAATCCCTCTGTTTGTGAATTTACACAAGAGGATGGAGTTTAGCACTAAATCAGTACATCAGAAAATCCGCAATCCATACATCCATTATGTGTACATATCTGTTTCCATACTAGCTTTTTATAGATTTGCCAATATGCTAGACTGATGTTTTATTTGCTCCCTCAGGAACCTCAGCTCTGCAGATGTTGGGCGTCAGGCCATGCGCAATACTCCAGGGCTAGTGGACTCACTTATGCATTATATCCAGCAGTGTGTGGCTGCTAATTGCCCTGATGACAAGGTAATAATTGCATCTAATCTCATTATGTCATTAATAAATAATAATTCCTTCTCCATAGATCATTTAAAAATGATGTATTCTATCTTCATTTTAGTCTGTTGAGAATTGTGCCTGCATTTTGCACAATCTGTCTTACCATTTGGACTCCGAAATGCCCAATAAATATTCACAATTGAATGAGCAAATGTTGCGTAACCAGCAAACAGACAAGACATCTACAGGCTGCTTCAGCAACAAGAGCGACAAGATACAGGTAAACCACCACTGAATTGACTTTACAATATGGTAATTGAATGAAAACTTTTCCACTGCTCTAGTGTCATTGTAGAAAATATATTACAAATATGTGAAGAAGGGACTACAAAAATAAGTTCTGGGCCTAAACTCCTCTCGCTTTAATTTTATAATGTCTTCTCGCTGAAATGTATTTCCAACAGAATTACAGTTCATTACTAAAGGGATTGGTAGAAATAAAAAAGGCTTGCTTTTTTCCCCCAGAAACAGTGCTACTATTGTCCATGACTTGTGTCAGGTATTTCTGCTCAGCCAAATTCGAGTGAAAGGGCAGGAGTAGCTCTATTTCTGAGCAAAAAAGGACATTATTTTCTCAGAATTGCATCCAACCCTATACAGTGTATTTGCTTCAATGATACCAACTCTCATGGGAGGAAAATATAAGTTCACATAGGTTTCCTTTAATTTGTGTTTGCCATAACTAAGGTGCCCATTGAAAATAAAGATCACCATCAATTCATTTTGTCAGGCATTTAAAAAAAAACAGTAAAAAAATTGTGTGCCATATACTTTGCATTATAAATTGTTGGATCCAATGGTCACATTACACGCATCATGGGTGTGTGGCACTATCTACAGGGGGGTCAGTGTGTGGCACTATCTACTGGGGGTCAGTGTGTGGCACTACCTATAGGTGTCACAGTCTGTGGCACTATCTACAGGGGGACTGTGTGTTGCCCTATTTAGAGGGAGGGTGACAATATAGGGGCACTGTGTGTGACCCCATACAGGGTGGGTGACACTATATACAGGGAGCACTCTCTGCAGGTGTCTTTGATTAGTGCCCTAAACATAACTTTGCTTGGGGCCCCATAAATGGCAAATTTTCCCCTGAGGCCAAATACAAGTATACTTATTAATGAAGCCCTATATCTAAGCCTATCATGTGTGAAACTCTCTGCTCTGGCCCTGTATTTAAGCCTATTGTGTGTGATACAGTCTACTGAGCCACTATATCAAATCCCATCATGTCTGATACTGTCTTCTGAGATAATGTATCCAATTCTTACCAGTGATGAAGCTATAGGGTCCATAGTCTTACAGATATGCTGTCACCGATATTTATATATCAACTATGCTCCTAGAGCACTGTGCGCCATGTTGACAACTCCTTTGGCATGAAAGTGTGAAGGGAATCTTCTCCTGATGTGCAGAAGGAGTAGATTGCAGACCAGTGCTCTTTGAGTATCAGGTCGCAAGGGGAAGGGGGATCAGATATTTAAAGGGAACCTGTCACGTAAAAAATGCAGTATTACCTGCAGGCATTATATGATAGAGCAGGGTGAGCTGAGCAGCTTGATATAACGATTTGTGGGAAAAGATTCAGTATAATGTGTAATTTATTAATCTAAACCTCTGTTCATTTTGGGATTAGGATTCCATTGGGTGTGCTCACTCAGTCATTGGCAATCTTCCCTGCATAAATATGTGAACAGAATGAGCAGAGATTTAGATCAATAAAATACAAGTTCTACTGAATCTTTTCCAACAAATCTATATATCAATCTGATCAGTTCCTCCTTCTCAATAACATAATGCCCCCAGAGCAGACTGCATTTTTAATGTGACAGGTTCCCTTCAAGAAAAAAAACAATCAAAAGACCCTGGTAGTTGGCACATGAACTAAGAATTACTAACATCTAATTGCCAGAGGGCAAGAAAGCCCTATTTCCCAACTACCTATCATAAACAGATTATAAAATAACAAAATAATCTTTATTAGTGCTATAATAAGCAACATTAACCCCTTCATGACTGCCATACCCCTATATACGTTCTAACTGCCGATGCCCCGTGCAGTTAGTACTTGTATAGATGTCGACAGCCTGGAACAGGTTTAATGAGTGCAGTGCTGCTTCAGTGTGAGCAGCCCTGCACTAATCTATGTGTCGGCTCTCTCTACAAGTGCCGAAACCTCTTTAACTTAGTTTCATAAAGCAAACGTGTTTTTTTTAATGAAATTAAAGTTAAAAGTGCAGCACTGCTCACAATGAAGCAGTCCGCACTTATTCCCCCATAAACCGCCCCCCCCCCCCCCTGTGTGTATACACCTCCACCCTCCTTCTCCCTCCCTTCCTACTGCCCAGAGATAAGAAGCTAGTGTGCTTCCTTATCTGGGCAGATAAGGTATTAAAAGCTTTGTTTTAACTTTTTAGTCTTCTTCTCTCTCCTGGAGAGTGAAGAAGGCTAACTGTTAACCCCTCCCTACCGCAGCCATTTTTCAGATTTTCATTGTCATTTTTTACTCCCCACCTTCCAAAAGCCATAACTTTTTTATTTTTCCATCGATATAGTTCTATGAGGGCTTGATTTTTGCTGGACAAGTTGTAGTTTTTCATAGCACCATTTATTGTGTCATATAATGTACTAGGAAACGGGGAAAAAAATATTTGTGGGGTAGAAAATGAAAAATACAGTGATTCCTCCATTGTTTTTGCGCTTAGTTTTTACGGAATTCACTGTACAATTAAAACAACATGTTAACTTTATTCTGTGGGCCAATACGATTACGGCAATACCAAATATATATCGTTTTTCTATATTTTACTACTTTTACAAGTAAAAACCTAAGTGTAAACATTTTTATTTATTTTGTGTCGCCAAATTCTGAGAGCCATAACTTGTTTATTTTTCCGTCGATTTAAGTGGTATGAGGGCTTATTTTTTTGTGGGATAAGCTGTCGTTTTCAATGATACCATTTTGGGGTACATGCAACGTTTTGATCACTTTTTATTTCATTTTATGTGGGAGATGAGGTGACCAAAAAATAGAGATTCTGGCGTTTATAATTATTTAACCGCTTCCCGACCGCCCACTGTATATTCACGTCGGCACTTGCTGGGCTCTGTGCAGTGCCGACGTGAATTCACGGTGGGTGTTAAAAGCGCGATCCGGGTGTCTCAGAGTAGCGCTGACACCCGGATCGCGCTGTTATCACCTGCCTCTGGTCCCGGAGTTATGATCGGGACCTGATTAGTTCAGGTCCCGGTCATGTGATCGCAGGGAAAGTGTGTTGTAGCAACGAACTGGAAAGTTTGTTGCTATAACAAACTGGAAAGTTTGTTGCTACAACAAACTTTCCCGGGGACCGATTGCTGGTGCTGCAGTCGGTTACAAGGCAGAACCGGGGGCCATATAACGGCCCCCGGGTCTGCCATGCACAGCAGCCTATGAGAACCAGCCGGATGCTGGTCCTCATAAGCTTCCTGTCAGTGTGACTCTCAGCGTCATACTGACAGTTTATAATACGTTACACTACTTAGGTAGTGTAATGTATTATAGCAGCGATCAGTGCTGCCAGGCTTCAAGTAAAACAAGTAAAAAATAAAGTAATAAAAAAGTTTTATAAAAGTGTAAAAACAAGTTATAAAAGTTACAAAAACAAAAAATGCTTTTTTTCCTATAATAAGTCTTTTATTATAGGAAAAAAATGAAAATGTAAAAAAAAGTACACATATTTGGTATCACCGCGTTCGTAACAACCCGAACTACAAAACTATAATATTATTTTTCCTGCACGGTGAACACCCTCCCAAAATATAGAATAAAAAGTGCTCAAAAAGTCGCATGTACCCCAAAATAGTACCAATAAAAACTACAACCCGTCCCGCAAAAAACAAGCCCTTACACCGCTTTTTTGACGGAAAAATAAAAACGTTATGGCTCTCAGAATATGGGGACACAGAAAATAAATAATTTTATCAAAGTGATTTTATTACGCAATCGCCACAAAACATAAAAAACCTATATACATATGGTATCGCCGTAATCGTACCGACCTGCAGAATAAAGTAAAATGTCATTTATACCGCACGGTGAATACTGTAAAAAAAAAATACAAAAAACATTGTCAGAATTTATGTTTCTTTGTCACTTTGCTTCCAAAAAAATCTAATAAAAAGTGATTTTAAAAAATCGCATGTACCCTAAAATGGTACCAATGAAAACTACAGATTGTCCCGCAACAAATAAGTCATCGCACAGCTCCGTTGGAGAAAAAATAAAAAAGTTCTGGCTCTCAGAATATGGCAATGCAAAATGTGCAGAGTGTTCCAAAAGCGGATAAGATCGGGCGCCATTTATCAGTGCGACACCGGCCACATATCTGCAAATTATTATTTATGTACCCCATTATTATACCCTCTTATTATGCCCTGATGTACTCTGCACAGATTACATATACCCCCACATCATAACTGAAATACCAGCAAAACCCCAAATAGAACAGTTACCAAGCAAAATCTGCGCTCCAAAAGCCAAATGGCGTTCCCTCCCTTCTGAGCCCCACAGCGTGCCCAAACAGCAGCTTACGTCCACATATATGACATTTTATATCCGGGAGAACCCGCTCAACATTGTATGAGGTATTTGTCTTCAGTGGCACAAACTGGGCACAATATATTGTGCATTAAAATGGCACATCAGTGGAAAATGTTAATTTTCACTTTGCACCATCCGCTGCGCATTAACGCCTTGGCGCACCACGACTTAATAGCATGTCGTGGTGCGAGGGGTTATTTATGGAGCGGGCTCATGCGCTGTGCACGCTCCATATTCAGCAGGTGTCCGCTGTGTATTACAGCTGAAACCCGGGACTAACGGACAGGAACAGTGATCGCGCTGTTACAGGAGCCTGTAAAATGACATTATACTGCAATACATTAGTATTGCAGTGTATTGTACCAGCAACCTAATGATCGCTCGTTCCAGTCCCCTAAAGGGACTTTTGGGAGGTTTCCACTGTTTTGGTACCTCAGGGGCTTTGCATATGCGACATGACACCCGAAAACCATTCCAGCTAAATTTGAGCTCCAAAAGCCAAATATTGTTCCTTCCCTTCTGAGTCCTGCCGTGGGTCCAAACAGCAGTTTATTACCGCATATGGGGTATTGCTGTAATCAGGACAAATTGCTTTACAAATTTTGGGGTAATTTTTCTCCTTTATTCATTGTAAAAATTAAACATTTCTATGTTTTTTCAGAAAAAAGTAGATTTTCATTTTCACGGCCTAATTCCACTAAATTCAGCAAAAAAACTGTGGGGTCAAAATGCTAACTATACCCCTAGAACAATTCCTTGAGGGGTGTAGTCTTCAAAATGGGGTCAGTTTTGGGGGGATTCCACGGTTTTGCTTACTCCAGGGCGTTGCAAACGCGACATGGAACTGAAAACCAATCCAGCAAAATCTGCGCTTCAAAATCCAAATGGCGCTCCTTCCCTTCTAAGCTCTGCCGTGGGTCCAAACAGCAGTTTAGTACCACATATGGGGTATTGGCGTAATCGGGAGAAGTAGCTTTACAAGTTCTGGGGTGCTTTTTAATCTTGATTCCTTGCAAATATTATTTAATATAGTCTAATATAGGCCCGTACGATACGCGCGAAAATCACGCACATTGCACGGACGTATATCACGTTCGTGTAAATAAGCCCTTAGGGTATGTTCACACAACGTTTTTTTGTAAAGCAGAAACTAAAAATCTGCCTCCAAATTAATTTAGGAATTTTGAGGCAGATTTTGAATTGACAGCGTTGTTTGACTTTTTTTTTTTTTGCTGTGTTTTTTGCCCACATTTTTTTTAAGCCGTTGAAGCAAATGCAAAAACCGCAGACAAAGAAGCACCAAACAATGGGAGGTCAGAGGCGGAAACCACACGAAGACCATCAGCCCCCCACTCACAGTAAAATGTCCATCAGCCCCCCCCCCCAGTAAAGTCACCATCAGCCTCCGTCCCCCCATTAAAATGACCATCAGCCCCCTCCAGTAAAGCCACCATCAGCCTCAGTCCCCCCACCCCCAGATAAAATGACCATCTGCCCCTCTAGTAAAGTGACCATCACAGAGAGAAAGTGTGCTTACTCCTGGGGGAGGAATAAATAAGGAGGTATAAGAACAACAACTCCCAGCATATTTCTCGCTGTTTTATGCCCGCGGCGCTCAATGGCCGCGGGCAAAAAACGGCGCGATAATTGCCGCGAAAATCGGCGTGCAGGGAGAGGAATATCTGCCTCAAAGTTCCAAACGGAATTTTTAGGCAGATATTCCTCCCCCAAAATACTCCGTGTGAACATAGCCTTAATCAGTCTGACTCTAACCTCTACAACATGGGCAAGACCAAAGAGCTTTCTAAGGATGTCAGGGACAAGATCATAGACCTGCACAAGGCTGGAATGGGCTACAAAACCATAAGTAAGACGCTGGGTGAGAAGGAGACAGCTGTTGGTGCAATAGTTAGAAAATGGAAGACATACAAAATGACTGTCAATCGACATCGATCTGGGGCTTCATGCAAAATCTCACCTCGTGGGGTATCCTTGATCCTGAGGATGGTGAGAGCTCAGCCGATAACTACACGGGGGGAACTTGTTAATGATCTCAAGGCAGCTGGGACCACAGTCACCAAGAAAACCATTGGTAACACATTACGCCGTAATGGATTAAAATCCTGCAGTGCCCGCAAGGTCCCCCTGCTCAAGAAGGCACATGTACAGGCCCGTCTGAAGTTTGCAAATGAACATCTGGATGATTCTGAGAGTGATTGGGAGAAGGTGCTGTGGTCAGATGAGACTAAAATTGAGCTCTTTGGCATTAACTCAACTCGCCGTGTTTGGAGGAAGAGAAATGCTGCCTATGACCCAAAGAACACCGTCCCCACTGTCAAGCATGCAGGTGGAAACTTTATGTTTTGGGGGTGTTTCTCTGCTAAGGGCACAGGACTACTTCACCGCATCAATGGGAGAATGGATGGAGCCATGTACCGTCAAATCCTGAGTGACAACCTCCTTCCCTCCACCAGGACATTAAAAATGGCTCGTGGCTGGGTCTTCCAGCACGACAATGACCCGAAACATACAGCCAAGGCAACAAAGGAGTGGCTCAAAAAGAAGCACATTAAGGTCATGGAGTGGCCTAGCCAGTCTCCAGACCTTAATCCCATCGAAAACTTATGGAGGGAGCTGAAGATCCGAGTTGCCAAGCGACAGCCTCGAAATCGTAATGATTTACAGATGATCTGCAAAGAGGAGTGGGGCAAAATTCCATCTAACATGTGTGCAAACCTCATCATCAACTACAAAAACCATCTGACTGCTGTGCTTGCCAACAAGGGTTTTGCCACCAAGTATTAAGTCTTGAATACCTATACGAGTATAGACCATTGGCTTGCGCCAAACAATAATGCGTCCACACAAATCATAAAGCAAATATCAATACCTATACCAGACTGTGAAGACTACTAGTATATCCAGAAAATGAAACACACATAGCACAAGTCATGTACCATGACAATATAAAATAAACTTTATTGAAATATACATAACACATTGGCCATCAAAATATAAAAACAATATAGCACACAGTTAAAAAGGAGAGTATGGAGGAGCTGCGTGAATAATCCAATATATATGCTACCATACTAAAAACATCCTGTGATGTGGTAACAAATGCAGATATCTATAGAAAAGATAATCATATAGATCAAGTATTTGGACAACAGAAGCACATAAATATATTTAGCACCTGACAGAAGAGAACACAATTGTGCATACATGTAAGAGTATACAGCTAAAGCTCCAAGTTGCACCCAAAACAAAGACCATGCTTTATAAATAAAGGATATTGCACAAACCCATGGACTGCATGATAGGAAGCACGCAGGAACACTCCACACTGACCGCCCCCGACGCACGTTTCGACGTCAGCTTTCTCAAGGGGTACTCAAGGGGACTCCCGATTATGGCAATACCCCATATGTGGTAATAAACTGCTGATTGGACCCACAGCAGGGCTCAAAAGGGAAGGAGCACCATTTGGATTTTGGAGCACAGATTTTGCTGGAATGGTTTTCGGTGCCATGTCGCGTTTGCAATGCCCTGGAGGGACCAAAACAGTGGAAGCCCCCAAAGTTACCCCATTTTGGAAACACCCCTCAAGGAATTTTTCTAGGAGTATACTGAGCATTTAGACCCCACGGGTCTTTTGCAGAATTTATTAGAATTAGGCCACGAAATTGAATATCATAATTTTTTCCAATAAAATGTTGAATTTTCTCATTTTCACAAGGGATAATGGAGAAAAAAAACAACCAATTGTTGTAAAGCAATTTCTTCCGAGTACGGAAATACCCCACATGGGGTCATAAAATGTTTCATTAGAAATGAATTAACCCTTTCAGGACTAATCCATTTTTTGATTTCTTATTTTTGTTTTTCACTCCCCACGTTCTTAGAGCCATACCTTTTTTTGTTTTTCCGTCAGTAGAGTGGTGTGAGGGCTTATTTCTTGCGGGAGAAGCTGTCGTTTTTATTGTCACCATTTAAAGTGCCATAAAATGTACTGGGAAACTGAAAAAAAATTCTTTGTGGGCTGAAAAAAATCTGATTCCACTATTTGGGGTTTTCGTTTTTACAGCTTTCGCCGTGCGGTAAAAATGAAAACTTTACTTTATTCTGTGGCTCAATACAATTACAGTGATACCAAATTTATATAGTTTTTTTTATATTATACTACTTTTACAAAGAAAAATCTAATTGTTAAAATAAAAATTGTTTTGTTTCACCACATTCTGAGAGCCGTAACTTTTTTATTTTTCGGTTGATTGAGCAGTGGGAGGTCTTATTTGTTGCGGGACGAGCTGTAGTTTTTATTGGTACCATTTTTTGGTACATAAAATGTGATCCAAAAGTTGTATTTCATTTTTTTTTTTTAGAGCTAATGTGACAAAAAAACAGCGATTTTGGCGGTTTAAATTATTTAAGTTTTTTATGGTGTTCACCGTGCGAGTAAATAATGGTATATTGTAATAGCTCTGCCTTTTACGGACGTAGCAATACCAATTTTGTTTATTTTTTTACATTACTTTAGATGAAAAATGGGAAAAGGGGGGTTTTTTAACTTTAAACTTTTTTCTTTCTCACTACTAATAACTTTAATTCTTCTACACATTTTATTAGTCCCCATAGGGGACTTGAACCAGCTGGTTCAAGCTTGGATCGCTGGTACAATATACTGCAATACTAATGTATTGCAGTATATTGTTATTTTTACAGGCTTCTGTAACCGCATGATCGCTGTTCCTGTCCGTTAGTCCTGGGTGTCAGCTGTAATACACAGCTGACACCCGCAGTGTATGGAGCGGGCTCAGCACGTGAGCCCGCTCCATACATCAACCCCCGCACTATGACGATCTATTAAGTCATAGTGTGCAAAGGGGTTAATGCACAGCGGATGGTGTGAATATTGCAATTTTCCACTGGTATGCCATTTTAGTGCATAATATGCCGTGCCCAGTTTGTGCCACTGAAGACAAATACATTATAAAATGTTAAGCTGGTTCTCCTGGGTATGGTGATGCCATATATGTGGGCACAAACCGCTGTTTGGGCACGCTGCAGGGCTCAGAAGGGAGGGACGCCATTTTGCTTTTGGAGCGCAGATTTTGCTTGGTAATAGTTCTGTTTGGGGTTTCACTGGTATTTCAGTTTATAATATGGGGCATATGTAAGTTGTGCGGGGTACTTCAGGGCATAATAAGATGGTATAATAATGCGGTAAATAAATAATAATTCATAGATATGTGGCCGGTGTTGCACTGATAAATGGCGCCCGATCTTATCCAATTTTGGAACACTGCACATTTTGCATCGCCATATTCTGAGAGCCAGAACTTTTTTATTTTTTCACCACCGAAGCTGCATGAGGTCTTATTTGTTGCGGGACAATCTGTAGTTTTCATTGGTACCATTTTGGTGTACAGTGCGATTTTTTTGATCACTTTTTATTCAATTTTTTTGCAAGCCGGGTGACCAAAAACAACAATTCTGACAATGTTTTTTAGTTTATTTTTTGCAGCGTTCACCTTGTGCTATAAATTAGTTTTACTTTAATTTGCGGGTCGGTACGCTTACGGCGATGCCATATATATATATATATATATATATATATATATATATATAGGTTTTTTTATGTTTTGCAGCATTTGTGCAATAAAATCTATTTTTTATAACATTTATTTTCTGTGTCACCATATTCTGAGAGCCGTAACTTTTTTTTTTTTTTAATCAAAAAAGCTGTGTAAGGGCTTGTTTTTTGCGGGACGGTTTGTAGTTTTTATCGGTTCTATTTTCGGGTATATGCAACTTTTTGATCACTTTTTATTCTTTATTTTCAGAGGGGTGGTGACCAAAAAATAGCGATTCTGGTGTAGTTTTTTTATTGCATTTTTTTGGGGTGTTCATCGTGCGGTAAAAATAACATTATAGTTTTATAGTTTGGGTCGTTACGAATGCGGCGATACCAAATATGTGTACTTTTTTTATTGTGTTCATTTTTTTCCTATAATGAAAGTCTTATTATTGGAAAAAAAGCATTTTTTGTTTCTATAACTTATAACTCTTGTGTTTACACTTTTTTTGTAAACATTTTTATAACTTTTTTTACTTGTCCCACTAGGGGACATTTAGACTTGCAGCTTTGATCGCTACTAGAGTACATTACACTACCTACATAGTGTAATGCATTCCAGCTGTCATTGTGAGGTGACAGTCACACTGACAGGAAGCCTCGGAGGACCGGCCGGAGGCTGCTCCTCCGAGGCTTCCGTTCATGGTAACCCGGAGGTCATTGTTTGGCCTCCGATTGCCACGACAAGCATCGGAAAGCCCCCACAATCACTTTGTGGGAGCTGCCGATGTGCTTCAAACCAGTTAAATGTGGAAAACGCAATCTTTCGCCGCATTTATGGGGTTAATTGCCGAATTCAGCGGCGATGGCCTGCTGACCGGCAAGTCTGGACTGTAAGCTGTCGGGGACAGCTGACCTTCCGGTTCCCGGACACTGTTTGTTAAGGCAGTGTTTGCCGGGATCTACTCCGCAACTGTACGTTCTGATGCGGGAAGCAAGCCCTCTGCACGACATACAGTTGTGGCACTGCACGTGAAGAGGTTAAGGGGTTAAAGGAAGGCCACAAAGGTGAAACCTTCATTCAGTCAATTTGGACTTACAGTGCTTAATCTGTGAATCCACCTGGCTTCTTCTTGTAGAAGTATACGGTCGAAATTTCAAGCTCTTGGGCCCAATTTCAATTGGGTAATGCCCCAAAATTGGAGTGATCGGGTGTTTCCATCATGTATAGATCTAATGTGCCTGAACAGAGGTGTATCTTTTCTGTTTATCGTACTGAGATGCTTAGAGATCCTTCTCCTCAGTTCTTGGACGGTCTTACCTACATCAAATTTGGGACATGGGCATCTCGCCACATAGATCACTCCACTGCTCTGACAGTTAATAAATTGCCTGATTTCATAGGATTTCCCATCAAAGTGATTACAGAAATTCTTCATTATATGCATAGAGTGAGAGAAGGAGCATCTTCCACAACACTGTATGTATATGTATATGTATTATTTTTTTTTTCATTCTACATTTAGAAAACTAATGTCGGTGGCTTCCAGAATCTCCCTGATCTTGCGGAGTACTTTGATCCATATATTATTTAAGTGCTCTAACATGTGCACTTTATATGAACCTATACTTGGCCACTAAACATACTGTTTGTATCAGAGATTTGTGTATCTTCAGGGACTAATTCCCTGGGCATGCGCAAAATGTCCAGTTCTTTTTAACATCTAGGTGTCTTTACAAATTTACACTCATACGGCATGCTCGTATTTAACACCTGTGCACATGCGCAGGTTCCTTCTTCCAACTGGACACACTTGGAGCCATCTGATTGGACCTATTAGCTGTCCATTAAACTTTATAAGGGCTTGACCCTCGAGATGGATTCTGATTGGCTGTTCATGGGGACACACCTATGCACACGTCATTTGAAGGTTTTAAAAAAGAGGACGTTTCATAGCACGCTGTTAGCCCCAGAAACTCCTGAAGATGCTACATATGTAGCGAAACATTTCAGGGGGGGCTGTCTATGTTTAATACAATGCTCTGCTGATAGATTAACAATCCTCCGTTAGTGTACACACAACGGACTGCAGCCGCTGGCTCAAACTCTAGCACAAACAGATAGTAGTTCGATATCAACCCTATATATAAGAACTGCGCCTTATTGATCTCTCACAATCAGCTTGCATTGAGTATGTTAAATTATACATGGTTCGTTAATGTTGCTTATAATAGCACTAATAAAGATCATTTTGTTATTTTATAATCTGTCTTATGATAGGTAGTTGGCAGATAGGGCTTTTTTGCCCTCGGGCAATTAGTTGTTGGCAATTATAGGTTCCCTTTAAGGAGACAGGGTGGGAGGAGAGCTCTAGCAGTCCGCGCTGAGAGAGTCAGAGGAAAACCTTATAAGCGTGACTTTTAGGCCGCTAGATGTGGCGGAGACAGCATATATGCTAGGGTCTGTTGCGAACACTACCGTAGGCAGCCCTGAGTTATGCCACAGTGAGGGTTATAAATTAGATGACTGAGGGAGTGTGCGCTCAGTGCTAACAGGAAAAGAAGACACCCCGGTGTGAGAGCCACATGTGTTCGCAAAGCCATCCTCCAGTGTAGACCCTAGAGTGTATGGGCTGGTGAGGTATGGGATGCCACACTAAGATAATACTCCTCCTTGAGAATACTAGACCAGTATTAAGTAATGCCAGTGTAAAAGGACTCAATATAAATAACTATATATAATGAATTCTCACTACACACTCACCCACGTGTGTAAAAGGGCTGGTATAATAGCTGGGTTTCACCTACTTGGTCACCCACTATTACTACCTCCTTTATAATCAGGGTCACTAGGGTTATTCCTAGTTCCCCTACCTTTTCCTTATACTAACGTCTACTTGCTTTGCTTGCTTCTACTCAACGGAATAAGACCGTACAATAAATACAATTGTATAGTAAATAAAGGGTAATCTTTATTACTAACAATAATCACACTTACATATAAAATACACCAAACACAGAACACAGTAACCGATCACCGTATAGTATCAGTATACCCCAATACATATAACACGTTCATATATAATGAGTATACTCACACTATACGTAGTACAGTATAAACACGATATCCTATGTTATGCCTCCACCCACATACCTAAACATACATATGAATACAGTTACGTTCCAAACCAATACACATGTACATGCTCACTGTATTCTGTCACACTCCCTCCTAATATAACTTTCCCTATGCAATGGGTTAACAAGGGGAATGGGTTGCTGTGTAGCTGGTAAATAGTGGGAAAGGGTTAAACAGGTAAAGCAGGGCTAGCAAGTTAGTTACTCAGGGCAGCAAGGGTAAACAGGGACTCAGGGCTACAAGGGTTGAAGTAAGGAGGGGGAGAGAATAACGTGTAGCTGCTGCTACACGTGGATACTTAGCAGTCCATGTGATACAAGTTGGTGTGGTCTCTCAGCAAGGGCCATGAGGCAAGAGCAGGCCAGGAGGGAAGAGGAGACCCTTAGTGGAGCCAGGTAGCAGGAACAAGAGAGAGAGAACTTTGGGACCGTTTATCCTTTTAAACCTCCCCGTGCACACCTGTGTGACATCACAGCTCATGCACGTGAAAGGGGCGGGGGCCTGGGCCTCATGGTATCTAGTAGGGGGATGGAAGGGCAGTTGGAACTTCCTTCTACCTGGATTAGTTCATTGTTTGTTTTACACCCCCCAGGGTGTCTGGTTAGATGACACCTTTCTGGAGGGACAAATACATATATATATATATATATATATATATCTACACTACATGTAGATAGATATAAATATATAAAACACTTCCCTTTACAGCGAGAAACTTGATGTGAAACTTAAAGTTACTGTTAATGCAAGTTGTTATAGAGGGTCCTTAAAAAAACAGTACCCCCACTCTGTGGCTCGGAACCGTTTTCTGTGTGTTGCTCGATCAGAACCCAACTTGAACTTTTAACGTATGCAGCCTAGGAATCTGGATCCATGAAGGTAGTGGTGTAGCGCCCACTGTGATCCAGGGTGGCACAAGTTATTCCTTCTTCAGTGAATGGTGCACACTAGTTGTAGCAGGGCAATCTATGTGGTAGAGAGTAGGCCACCAGCGACCCGTGATGGCACGGTTGGAACAGGCTGCAGAGCCCGCAATCACTTTGGCAGAGCCCGAGATGGTAGGTAGTCCCCAAACCAGTTTAGGACCACTCTGGTTGTTGTGCAACGTCCTTCAATAAAACCTGTTAAAACTGCAACCCTTATTAAAGAACCACCCTCTTACAACTTTATTTAATAATGGACTATTTGCCCCTGTGACTTGTGAGCTGTTCTTCCTGCTTTTAATGTTCAGGTCTGATATCCCTCTGATAGATAAACACTTAAATGGTCTTCAGTTTGTAGCTCATCAGCTCTTGTAAAATCTGCAACTCCCAGCATGCTTTAACAGCAGTTTTTGAGGCAGTTCTTTTAACCAAACACAGGAGTGGATACAAAAGAGATGAGACATATCAGTCTTTCCTATATACTTTTTCTCCTTTTTGTATCCACTTCTGTGCTTGGCACAAACAACTGCTACAACAACTGCAAGTGTGAATCCAGCCTTATACTGCACTGTAGTGGGGATGAAGGTTAAAGCAGATCGGTTATCTAGCATAAATATCGGCCTGATCCGCCTTAATAATTGAAATCACATTGCTTAAATGGCGTCTTTCACCACTTTTGGCTCCCCCACACTGCTAACACCACAAGATAGGTGTAGAGGAGACAAGTTTAATCATACCTATGTCGGCTATCATGCAGCAAGACACACCAGGGACATAAACGATTAAACCTTATGCACCGTAGGCTAATGAATGTGAAGTGTCTGGCTTTTCTGCTGTAACCCCTCCTCAACCCCTCCCCTCAATACTTAAGTGACGCTTCTACTGGTCCTCAGCTGAGTTGAGGGGAGGTGTTACAGTGGAGAAGCCGAAAACTTTAGCATACTGCTCATGAGGTTTCAAAGTTTATTTCCCCAGTGTGACTTGCCGCATGATCAGCGAGATAGGTATGATTAAACTTGTCTCCTCTACCCCTATCTAGTGGTGAAAGCGATAGAGGACGGCCAAAACTGGGGACAGACTCCCTTTAACTTCATTTAAAGAGTAACTCCAATTACTAATATATAAATATAATATATATATGTTTGCAAAAATAAATAAAAAAATTCTATAAATCTTTTTAACAGGGGCGTTGCTAGGGTCTTATAAACTAGGGTCTTATAAGATGGGGGGCACAGGCCCCAAGACATGTTTACCCCAAAAATATATATATATCTCGGAGATATCTATAAGTCTATGGCCCCTATAGTAATCCCCCCCCCCCCCCCTGTAGATAGTGCTATACACACACACACACACACACACAGTGAAGATACTGCTACACAGGGAGATGTGCTGCCTAATAGCGACCATTTTTTGGCCGCGTAAACAAGTCAATTAGCCGATGAGCGAGCGCTTGCTCATTCATAGGCTGATCGTTGCCCTGATTACACAGGTAAATGATTGGAAAGAATGATGTTATTATCGATCACATCTTTAAGTTCATGAACTTAGATGTTATCGTTATTAGCAGAATCCTGCGTGTCAGAGACATTTAGGACCTACATTCATCTAAACTGTCAGTCCTGCAGACCTGACGGATTTATCTTTGATGGCAAGACGCAGCTTCTATGTATACGTAGGATTTTATCAAAAACAATTAAAAGTTGTTTAACCCCTTAAAGAGGCTCTGTCACCAGATTTTGCAACCCCTATCTGCTATTGCAGCAGATAGGCGCTGCAATGTAGATTACAGTAACGTTTTTATTTTTAAAAAACGAGCATTTTTGGCCAAGTTATGACCATTTTTGTAGTTATGCAAATGAGGCTTGCAAAAGTCCAAGTGGGTGTGTTTAAAAGTAAAAGTCCAAGTGGGCGTGTATTATGTGCGTACATCGGGGCGTTTTTAATACTTTCACTAGCTGGGCGCTCTGAAGAGAAGTAACATCCTCTTCTCTTCAGAACGCCCAGCTTCTGACAGTGCAGATCTGTGACGTCACTCACAGGTCCTGCATCGTGACGGCCACATCGGCACCAGAGGCTACAGTTGATTCTGCAGCAGCATCAGCGTTTGCAGGTAAGATCGACGTACCGCTCATGGACTAAAACACAAGCCCTAGAAGCAAAGAAGCACCTAGTGCATTCTGAGTCCTCTTTTTTATTAGAATATATTGTAGGCAGCATGCCAGGTTTGAAGAGGTGTTGAGGTGCCAAAACAGTAGGAATCCCCGAATAGTGACCCCATTTTGGAAACTACACCCCTCAAGGAATTCATTTATGGTTGTTGTTACCATTTTGACCGCACAGTTTTTTCACAGCACCTATTTAAATTGGGCTGTGAAATTAAAAAAATTAAATTTTTTCCAATAAGATGTCATTTGTGATCAAAATTTATTATTTTCACAGGGATCAAAATACCCCATTTTGTTGCCCAATTTGTCCTTAGTGCGGCAATACCCCATTTGTGGTGATAAACTGCCGTTTGGGCCCACGGGAGGGCTCCGAAGTGAAGTAGCGCTGTGTGTTCTTTGGAGTGCAGATTTTGCTGGTTTGGTTTTCGGGTGCCATCTCGCATTTGCAGAGGTATCAAAACAATGGAAACCCACCAGAAGTGACCCCATTTTGGAAACTACACCCCTCAAGGAATTCATTTATGGGTGTTGTGACCATTTTGACCACATAGTTTTTTCACAGAACTTATTTGAATTGGGCTTGGAATTAAAACAAAATAAATTTTTTCAAATAATATGTAGTTTTGGCTGAAAATTTCTTATTTTCACAAGAAATAAAATACCCCATTCTGTTGCGCAATTTGTCCTGAGTGCAGCAATACCCCATTTGTGGTGATAAACTGCCGTTTGGGCCCATGGGAGGGCTCAGAACGAAAGGACCACCATGTGCAAAGTCTCGTGCAAAGTCATGTGTGCAGAAGCCCCTGAGGTACCAGTACAGTTGAAACCTCTGAGAAGTGACCCCGTTTTAAAAACTACACCCTTAAGGCATTCCTCTCGAGGTGTAGTGAGCATTTTGACCGGAGAGATACACCCCATAAACTGTAATGTGGGTTCTCACGGGTATGGCAATACCCTCAATGTGGCTGTTATCAGCTGCTAGGGCACACAGCAGGGCTCAGAAGGGAAAGATAAGGGGGGATAAGCTGTGCGGAGTACATCAGGGTAAGTAGAATTGGGGTAAATTATAAAACAAGGGATGTATGATAAATTTTAAAACACTCTTTCATACAGAGCTCTGGTTTTTCGGGACACGCGTTACATTGATATATTGTGTCATCCCTTATCCCCCTCTTATAGCAGACTTTGCACCTCTTTTGACTTTTTCCCTTCTTGCCAGTATGGGGAACTTCTCCTGGAAAGTGTTGCCCTGGTACGATGCGTGTGGCCTCGCTTCCAGATGTACTGGGTGCCCCCCCGTTCCTGGTCCCTAAAGATTAGGTTCTTGATAATCACCTCTTGAAATTCCAGGAAAGTTCCCGTCTGGCCTGTACATCGACGTAGCACGTACACATTGTACAATGCCATCTGTATGATGTGCCCGGCCAGCTTCTTATACCACACCGCATGGCGCTGTAGGGCTTCAGGACTTGATCTGACAAGTCCACCCCTCCCATGTACCTATTGTAGTCCAGGATGCAGTCTGGTTTAGGGTTCTCTGTACTGGTACCTCGTACAGGTACATGGGTACTGGTGTGACATCTCTCTTGTCCTTGTAATTGACACACAATATGTTGCTGCTAGAATGTGCCCTGCGCTCACCCCTTCTTGGTTGCCCTGCAGAGTCTTAGGGAGGCCTCTCAGATTTCTTCTAGCAGTGCCGCATGCCACAGGACTGGAAGCGAGGCAGTTGAAGAGTGGGACGCCGGTATAAAAATTATCCAGGTAGAGGTGGTAACCCTGGTCCAGCAGTGGGTGCACCAAATCACACACAATTTTTGCATTAACTCCCAGTAAGGGGGGGCATTCTGGGGGCTGAGCACTGGTGTCCTTCCCTTCATATATCCTAAACCTGTAGGTATACCCTGATGCACTCTCGCACAGCTTATACATCTTCACACCATACCTTGCCTTCTTACCCGGCAGGTACTCGCGGAATTGAAGCCTCCCTTTAAAATCCACCAAGGACTCATCAATAGAAATACACTTCTTGGGGGTGTATGCTTGGGAAAACCGGGCACTGAAACGGTCTAATAGGGGTCACCGTTTATACAAACGGTCAAAACTGGGGTCATCTCGGGGTGGGCACGGCTCATTATAAGTATGATGTAAGAAGCCAAGTATTGCCTGATTTTATTTTATTTTTTCAGGTTACAGTTCAGGTCTGAAGTTGCTTTGATGGACCCATATATTAGAAACCCCTATCAAACACCCAATTTTAGAAACTAGACCCCTCAAAGTATTCACAACAGCATTTAGAAAGTTTATGAACCCTTTAGGTGTTTCACAGGAATTTAGAGCAAAGTAGAGGTGAAATAAAAAAAAAAATTTTGTCAGAAAATCCTCTTTATACCATTTTTTTTATAACACAAAAGGATTTACCAGAGAAACGCAACTTAATACGTATTGCCCAGATTCTGCAGTTTTGAGAAATATCCCACATGTGGCCCTAGTGCGGTAATGGACTGAAGCACCGGCCCCCGAAGCAAAGGAGCGCCTAGTATATTTTGAGGCCTCCTTTTTATTAGGCACCATGTCCGGTTTGAAGAGGTCTTGTGGTGCCAAAACAGTGGAAACCCCCCAAAAGTGACCCCATTTTGGAAACTAGACCGCTTGAGGAATCCATTGTAGTTTTCTTGGGGTGCATGCAGCTTTTTGATCAGTTTTTATTCTATTTTTAGGTGACGTGGTGACTAAAAAACAGCAATTCTACTATTGTTTTTTTAATCAATTTTTTTTACAGCGTTCACCGTGCGCTATAAATGACATATTCACTTTATTCTGCGAGGCGATACGATTACGGCGATACCATATGTTTATAATTTTTTTTTATGTCTTATGGCGTTTGCACAATAAAATACGTTTTGTAAACAATCATTCACTTTTTGTGTTACCTTATTCTAAGAGCCATAACGGTTTTATTTTTCCATCAATAAATCCGTGCGAGGACTTATTTTTTGCGTAACGAACTGTAGTTTCGACCATTTTTAGGTACATGCGACTTTTTGATCTCTTTTTATTCAATTTTTTGGGAGGTGAAGTGACCAAACAATTGTGCTTCTGGTACGGTTTATTATTATTTTCTTTTACGGCGTTCACCGCGCGGGATAAATAACGAAATACTTTTGTAGTTCAGATCGTTACGGACGCGGCGATACCAATTATGTATAGTTTATTTGTTTATCTATTTTTATTAATAATAAAGGACTGATAAGGGAAAAGGGGAGATTTTTACTTTTAATACTTTTAAAACTTTTATTTTCTTATTTTTACACATCTTTTTTTAACTTTTTTTTTACTTTATTACTTTGTCCCATTAGTGGACTTGAGGGCAGGAGGCCCTGATCGCTATTCTAATACACTGCACTACATGCGTAGTGCAGTGTATTAGAACTGTCAGCTACTCACTGACAGCAAGCATAGTGGGTCCTGACTTCCGTCGATGGCAGAGCCGGACGCCATTGTTTGGTGTCCGGTTGCCATAGCCACCATCGCCAGCCGCTATCGCGTATCAGGCTGGCGATTGTAGCTTAACCCCTAAAAAGCCGTGATCACTATTGAACACGGCTTTTAAGGGGTTAATCAGCGGGGACACAGCGATCGGTCCCCGCTGTAGGAGCTGTGACAGCTGCTGTACGAGAAAGCAGCTGTCACAGCTCCTGCATGTGTCGGGAGGACGGCCGAAATGGCCGTTATCCCCGCGACGTAATAATCCGTCGCTGAGCGCTAACGATACAGCAAGCCACGCCTAATCTCGCGAGATTACGAGGTAAACGAGATTGTGTTTCCCTTGCTGGAAATCTCACAGAAAAGATTCAGAAGTGTCAGGATTGTGAATACACATGACGTCCAGGCTGGAGGTCATGTGTATTCATTATCAGGACACTTGTGTATGTGGCTGCACATCGTTCTAGTAAGAACACTATGTGCTGTGTAAATGAATGGAGAGGAGTGTATGACTGATTGGTGAGCGTCATACACGTAAACACGCCCAGTTAAAAACACAATACACGCCCAGTTGGACATACGAAAAAAAACACGCCCAGTTGTCCATTTCAAAGCTCATTTGCATATATATAAAATTGCTCATAACTTGGCTAAAAATGAACGTTTTTATAAAAACAAAACCGTTACTGTTATCTACATTGCAGCGCCGATCACATGCAATAGGAGATAGGGATTTGAGAATCTGGTGACAGAGCCTCTTTAAAAAGTTATAAATAAAAATGATTATTGTGCAAAATGCTGCACAGTATTTGTTTCTCTATATAATTGGAGTACACTTCAAGTCCATCATTTTCACAGTTTTATTGTCTTAATTTTTTCTCCTTTTATAGAATAATAATTTTGAGTTACCACTTCCAGAAGAGGATGCAAACCCCAAAGGGTCTGGACTTCTGTCTCACTCTAATGCTGTTAGGACATACCTGTCTCTTCTAGGACAGAGCAAGAAGGACTCCACATTGGAGGCTTGTGCTGGAGCTCTACAAAATCTTACTGCTAGCAAAGGCCCAGTGAGTAACCCAAACTTAGAAACAAAATAAGATTTTTATGTATAATTGGTAAAAAAAAATATAAAATTATAATTTCTTTTTTTGCCACCAAGAATGCTTCATAACCTCTTAGCTACAGCAGCATGTTCTGCATTCTAACTTTTTTTATGTGTTTCTTTTGTTTACATAAAATTATACTTGGTTAACAAAATATTAGAAATCCACACCTAGTTGGACAACTGTTTTTTTCTTGCACTGAGCCCAAATGTTTGACTACATGTATTTTACAGAATGTATAAAATGTCTAGTAGTGCTTCTGTACATGCTGACAGGATGTCATTATGGTGATATGATTATGTCATAAAGCAAGTGTCAATTAGGCAGCGATACAGCCCAATAAATATGGTGTAATGTCCTACTGAAAGTATCTCATTATCTAAACCAAACATAGATAAGTGCTAGCCATGAATTATAAACCTGGTCATCAACAATAGTTGTTCAAAAGTGTCCCATTTGGTGTAAAGGAGTTTAGTAAGTGACAGAACATTTTCCAGGCCCCATGCACACGAACGTGCTTTTGCGGCCGCAATTCCCTCGAAAATCCACGGGAGAATTGCGGCCCCATTCATTTCTATGGGGCCATGCACACGACCGTCGTTTTTACGGTCCGTGCATGGCCCGGGAGCCCGCACCGCAGAAAGAACGGATATGTCCTATTACGGCCGTCTTCTGTGGTCCTGGCTCATTGAAAATAATGGCCGCGGTTTGCGGGCGGCTTGCGGCTGACAGGCCGCTGCCGGCCGACCCGAAAATCAAAGGCGGGGACATGGCTACGGTCGTGTGCATGAGGCCTTACACAAAATAATAAATTGAGTAATCACTGTGTGGTATAGCTGACTAGAAATTTCTGGTATGCAGAAAACTTATAGCTACAATATATGGTGCCTTTATCAATTTTTATTGGCCAGGTCATATTTATTCGGCTCTAGTACACACAGCCCTTTTCTAGTAAGTCTTTTTTCTATAGAGTGGTTAAAACCAACAAGCAAGTTTCATATTACTCTATGAAGGAAAAATGTAGCTACTCATTTTTAAATTCGCTCAAAAATACCATTTATGTAGCGATAAAAAAAAAAATTCCTAGCCACTTGCTTAACTGCAGAGGTTTTCAAGAGATTTTCAAGCTACTCAATTCATTTCTATGGTCAGCGATTTCTGAGCGAATTTTTTGTAGTGAGCGATAAAAAGTTTAGGTGTAGCCCTAGCTTTAGGCCTTATTCACACGAACGTGTGCATTTTGCGCGCGCAAAAAACGCTGTGTTTTTTGCTCAATGCTGTTCCGTGTGTCATCAGTGAATGGTGCGTGGCTGCGTGATTGTCACGCATATGCCATCCTTATGACACACGGTTTTGATGTTTAGAAAAAGAAATGAAGGAAGTGCTTTTATTTTTTCCTTCATTTCTTTATCTACTGTTGCGCGAATCACGCGCGTCACACGGAAGTGCTTCCGTGTGCTGTGCGCGATTTTCATGCACCCATTGCCTTCAATGGGTTTGTGATGCGCGAAAAATGGCCAAGTATAGGACATGTCGTGAGTTTTATGCAGCGGACGCTGCATGAAAAACACGGACTATCTGAACGGCCCCATTCACTAACATAGGTCTATGCGACGCGCGTGTGATTTTCACGAGGGTATCATGGACGTAAAACACGTTCGTGTGAATAAGGTCTTACATTGGTGTTTTTTTTATCTAGATTTGCGTATTACAGTAGCAGCATAGTAGAAAAGATTTTAACAAATCTCAACCTCACGCTGCAGAAAAGTTTCGTGCAGAAATTGACCTGTGGTGCAAACTTTTAACTCTTTGTTGTGAATTTTCCCCATTGAGTTCAATGTAGTAAAAATCAGTAACATAAACCAACTTTTGTGATTTCTGCTACAAAAAAGCTGGGAATCCGCAGCAAAAATCGCGAACTATTTCCAGTTTATGAAAAAAAAATGATCACATCCATGATTTTCCACAGCTATGCTAAACACTTCTCCGTCTAGTCCCTGTGCTGCTAGCCTCCTGATGTTTTGTCCAACGTGCCTGCTGCAGTCAATTACAAGGTGACGTTTGCTTTCATCTTTGTAGAGAACTGGGCACCAATGACGGACCTGTTAATCCATTCACAAATAATCACTTGTTGTCACAGCCAGTTTTGGACTTAAAGAGAACCTTTCACTACCACGGACCTGTGCAGCTGAGTGCACCATCTTATAGGCGCTGCTGCACAGACCTTGGGGCCCTTTGAATTAGCTGTGTAGTCTAAGCCGTTCTGGAGATATCGGTGCCGTTATAATTGGCGCCCGGTATGTAAATTAGCCCCAGAGGGCGTGTCTGTACATGGAAAGGCAGGGGGCGTGATAGTCAGAGCTCTGACACTGTCCAACCAACTGTAGGCAGTGTCAGAGTGGCTTCTACTGTGTGATCTCTTTGCTTTGTGTGTGCGCATGCGCTCTCCTCCTCTCTCGCGAGATCACAGTCTTCTCATCACTTGCTGATAGTAGCAGGACCTTTTCACAAATTTTATTTTAGATGAACAAGATTATATCATGGTCAGAAAAGCTATACAAGTTTTTGAACCTGACATTAGGAGCTCCCACTCTACCAACATTATTCAGAATTCCCTATACTCTAACGCTCAATCGACAAAGTCTATATCGAATATATACTAGCTCATCATTTCTGACACAGGTGCACCTTATTTATAGAGAAATGGGAAAAGGAACTTCACAAAAAATGTTCTAAGGTAATGATTAACAATATTCTTAGAAATGCTCATTCTTTTTACAGTGCTACTGGAATACAAGAACTCAATTATAAATTGATTTCACGGTGGTACAAAACCCCAGAACTTTTAAATAGGGGTGATCCTAGTTATCTTTTGGCGTTGCAAAAAAGCAATAGGTAATCTGTCTCACATTTGGTTTAATTGTGAGCGTATTCAGCCTTTCTTGAAAAAAATTCCAACAATTATAAGCGAACTATTAAATTGCAAGATTGTTATGACTATGTATTTAGTTCTTCTTAATGTAGATATTTCACATAAAATCGAAGTTCCAGTGTACCATACCTTTTGAATGCAGCGAAAACCATTATTGCAAAGAATTGGAAGGAGATGGACATTCCCTCTATCACTGAATGGAAGGAAGAAATTTGTTTAAATTTGAAAAAACAAAATGGTCTATAGACCAAAATATTGATAGATATCATAAAATTTAGGATACTTGATTAAATCTCCAAAACCTACCAGTCCTAGTTTCAGATTGACAATTGGCTGAAAAGAAACCCGTTTCCTCCCAATTCTCTAATTTATATAATGGCCCTTATAACATTCCTTTTTGACATGTTTGTTCTTTTCATCAAGATATGATGTAAACTATGTACCGAATTGTAACCAATAGCAGAGAATTTTTGTTTATGTTAAAAAAAATAATTTGATACTAATTTTCCCCCCTTACCAAATTTACCCTTCCTTTCTGTAATCCTTTCGACTTCCCTACCATCCCATCATTCCCTACTCTATCCTTATTAAAATAAAGAATTTATATGAATGCAAAACTAAAAGTTTAAAGCAATAAAATAAAACACAATCGCCCTTTTTCCCTTATCAAGTCCTTTATTATTGAAAAAATACATATTTGGTATCGCCGCATCCGTAACGGCCTGAACAATAAAAATATTATATTATTTATCCCGCGCAGTGACTACCATAAAAAAAAATAAACCTAAAAAATAATAATGCTGTTTTTTGGTAACCTTGCCTTCCAAAAATTGGAATAAAAGCTGGTTAAAAGGTCGCAGGTACCCAAAAATGGTACTAATAAAAACTATATATTGTCTCGCAAAAAACAAGCCCTCATACAGCTCCGTTGACTAAAAAATTAAAACGTTATGGTTCTTACAACATGGCAACAGAAAAAATACATTCTTTTTGCAAAAGTAATTTTATTGTGGAAAATATTAAAAAATTCTAAAAAATTGGTATCGCTGGAATCGTCTGACCCGTAGAATAAAGTTAACATGTAATTTATAACGCAGGATGTATAAAAAAAAAACTATACCAGAATTGCTGTTTTTTGGTCACCTTGCCTCCCAAAAAATAGGATAAAAAGTGATCAAAAAGCGGCATGTACCCCAAACTGGCACAAATAAAAACTACAGCTCGTCCCGCAAAAAAACAGCCCTCATACTACTACGTCTATGAAAAAATAAAGTAAATGAAGGCTCCCATAAGTCAGGAAAGAAAAATTATGCAGTTCTGCAGGCCCGAGGGGAACATTTCTTCTGCTTCAAAAGGCGATTTATCATGGCCCTAAAATTAGGGAACCAGGAAGGGGAGGGCTCAAACATATCTGCATACACTTTCCCAGCAAAATTCCCCAAACTGCAAAGGTGCCGTGTGTGTACCAAAAGGACACCATTTATCAGTACGACACTGACCTGTGCATAAAGGATTGCTTCACAGGGTAACACGCATCTATGAATTATTTTATGGTTTGTTTTTTTTACCCCATTATTATACTACCTTATTATGCCCTAATGTACTCCACACAGCTTACATATGCCCCCACATTATAATAAACATCAAACAAAACTACTACCAAGCTATATCCATGCCCCAAAAGCCAAATGGCCCTTCTGAGCCCTTCACTGTGTTTAAACAGCAGTTTACTTCCACATACAGTGGATACAAAAAGTCTACACACCCCTGTTAAAATGCCTGTTTTTGTCATGTTACAAAGTCAGTACAAGATGAATCATTTCAGAACTTTTTCCACCTTTTAATGTGACCCATAATCTGTACAATTCCATTGAAAAACAAACTGAAATAATTTAGAGGGGAAAATAAAGATAAAAACCAAAAATAATGTGGTTGCATAAGTGTGAACGCCCTCTTATAATTGGGGATGTGGTTGTGTTCAGAATTAGACAATCACATTTAAACTCATTTAAATAGTAGTCGGCACACAGCTGCCATTATTCAAAGTGATTCTGAGAAACCCTATATAAAGTTCAGCTGTTCTATTAGGGTTTTCCTGACATTTTCTATGTTGCATGTGACAGCAAAAGCCATGGCCCGTAAAGAGCTTACAACACTTCAAAGGGATCTGATTGTTGAAAGGCATGTCAGGATAAGGTTACCAAAGAACTTCTAAGGCATTAGATATACTAGTGAAGGGGGCGTGGCTTGAGGGTCGACCTGACCGGCCGCATTTTTGTGGAGCTCAGTCGTGATGGGGAGAATCAGGCTCCATCTCAGCTGCTACGTACTACCGAGACCCTGCCAAATATACAGGAGGCATCGGTGGACTGTCCGGCATTGAGGACTAGCACAATTATTGGAAGGTCAGCCTTCAGGCCAATGCGGCCTGCGGTACTGCCTGAAGCCGGGGCCTAGATTTACAGCGACGGCCGAGAACGGAACCTTCCGCTGTCTCTAATTTGAATTTTGTGGCCCTACGATCTAGCGACTGAATCCGGGGGACACCCTCACCTGTCCCTGGGGGTCTGGGTACCGTTGCGGCCTTGTCCGTGACTTGAGGCTGCGGTCTAGATTTCAGGCAGCTCCTGACTCCGCTAATAGAAACCGGAGGAATCTATCATTCTGACCACAACGCCTGGAGCAACTCTTGTACAGTAAGTATCCCTCTAGTCTCATACTGCCTTTAACAGTTTGCGGCCTAGCGCTGCGAGGGAAGCAGAGGTATTACCTGTAGCCACTCTCCCCCCCCCCCCCTCCTCCTCCTGATGTTCTTGTTGGACCGAGCCGGACCTACTTGTCCCCGGATGCACCCTCATTTGAGGTGTGGGGGAAAGGTGAGACCCGATGTCCAGGGGGATAAACCAGCACGCATACTGAACTGGCTCCCCCAATGGGACACCCTACTGTGCCCTGCACAGCTGCATGAGAGTGGAGCTGATTTCACCTCAGCCACTCACTTAGGCACCCTACTATATATATCTATATAGGTGATAAACCTGTTCACAACTTCCATTTTAACCTAGAGGGTAGAACCCTAATTTTTCAGGTCCACAGCCGCTACTGGGACTACAATATATGCACTTCACTCCATCTAGATCCAAACGTCTTACTTAGCTGATATGTAAACGCTCTATGATCTGAAGTGGCAACCTTAGAGAGAACTCTACGTGTGAACCAGACATTTTATACCATGGTGAAAATACGCCCTAAAACTTCGGGCTCGGGACCACGTCCCTC
The DNA here is from genome assembly GCF_050947455.1 of Rhinoderma darwinii. Classification (NCBI taxonomy): domain Eukaryota; kingdom Metazoa; phylum Chordata; class Amphibia; order Anura; family Rhinodermatidae; genus Rhinoderma; species Rhinoderma darwinii. Next base: position 310,462,820 of record NC_134688.1, read on the forward strand.
CACGTAAACAACTCAAGCCGATGTGGACAAATTTCTTCAAAAACAAGCAGGGAAATCTTCCTAAACTAACTCGTCCTCTCCCCCATACGAAATACCTGCCTGGGGAGAATCGGGTTCTGATCATCAGAGTGAGCATGAAACAGCGAATGACGAAAGAGACCTGCTAGTCTCACGATCCTTTATTAAGCGGATACTGTCGAAAGCCCTCGAACCCATATCAAACAACCTGACAGAAATTAGACACGAAATGTCACAAGTGGGCCACAGAGTGGAAGCCCTTGAGAATTACACTCAACGCTGGTCTTAGCTTCTACAGATATCACTACTTGCCTTCAACATCAGGAAGACCATATCAACAAGTTATATACTGAAGATCACGAAAATTGTGACAGGCGGAACAATTTGCGTATAAAAGGCCTGCCAGAATCAAGTGCGAATGAAGCACTCTTAAAAGCATTGACTGAAATCTTCCATGGTCTATTAGATCCTGCTGATCGCCAGTCCCTAACGATTGAAAAATGACCACAGGTCATTGAGACCCAGACCTAAACCTACAGACCCACCAAGGGATGTTATCTGCAGGATTCTGAACTTTCGTATAAAGGTCCGCATAATTCAAACTAGCAGAACCTCTGACACCCTGATGTACGACAATAAACAAATATATATTTTTCAAGATCTCGCATCCTCAACTTTGAACAAAAGGAGATTGCTCAAACCTTTCACAATTGCCTTAAAACAAAGACCATTCCAATAGATGCCCCAGAGGAAGCCGGAAGGGCGAAACCCAGGGTCGGGCGAGAGTGTTTGGCGTGCCGCCTATAAATTTTAAAGATTTTTACTTACCTTGATGCTTTTATTTCTTGTTACTTCTGTGAGTATGGATTAAACTTGGCGTGGAGCAATCTTTTTCAGAGGGTGTTGCACTATGTGTCTTCCTTTTTCCATCTATTAGAGACATAAGATCCTTTTCCTACCAGGAGTTCTTTGAATGTGGAGGGAGACGATAAGGAGCTTGGTGGAACTACAAGGATAAGAATTACCATCCACACCCTCATTGGATTGCGGACTGTCCACTGCATTTTTCTGGGAGAGAGCCCATACTGAATGATATTGGACTGTTACCAGTGCCGTCTGAGCGGTAAACTTCACTGTACTTTATACATTCCAATATCGCTGGCTCTTTCCTTTTGGCATCTCCATCTCAGCTAATGGCAGACGGCTCACTGCCAGAACCTCATTGGTCATCTGGGACCTTCGCAAGGAACTAGATATCTCACTGGAAGAATACCCAGACCTAGAGGCAACGCACACTGCCTCCTGTCCCAATACCGCCTCAATGGTAAACTGTCCTGACTCCAAAGAGCAAGACGCTGTGTCCACAATACCCCTCTAATTGGCTCCATTCCAGATCCTACCTGAGTCTAACCAGCTCGTCTGGAGTAACTCTCCACAGGCCTTCTACCTGAGGCCTAACACCAACGCATTCTTTTCGAAATGTTAAATTTTGTTTCAAATTCTTTACAGGACTTTACAGGTCACCTAGAACTATCTATGACTGCACCTACAGCTCACTCCTTTTCATGCGGCCTCTGGACGCTTGACGTTGCCCATGTTGGACTCCCTATTATTGCAGAGTCCTCCAGGCTAGCACTGATCTAATTGCTAACAGGGAGAATGCAGTGTTTTCCTGAGTCCTACAGACATTTCACTTAGTTGTCTGGTTCACTTCACTTCACATGTTACATATATATTCTACAGTAATGATAACCTTCTTGTTTCTGGGTAATCTTTATATTATGTTTTAAGTTATGTTCTCAATAATGATAATCCGTCACTAGTGTTCTATAGGTTGCCTCCTCTCAGCCTGATAAGCTTAATTCTTTGAGTGAGAAATTTGGTGCAACCATCGATCTTTTTATACGCCAGTTAATAGTGGGCCATGGGTTACTGCCCTCTACTGGTGTTTCAGGTGATTGTTACTTTACACTGAATGTTGATTACGTAGCGAATATAGTTCATATTACATGGCCTCTGAGTTTGATGGTTCGGTCTACAGGTGCATGTAAACCTGACATCGAATACCACCCACTCAGGGTTTGTTTGTTTTTCTATCTCTCATTACAATGTCGAACACTAGACTCATAATCAGTGCTTGGATTACAATGTTGCTACTGTTTTACCTGATCAACTTGTAACATGACTATGATATGCTGTTATACGTTCTATATGTTCTCTCTACTTGCCTTCTACTATGTTCTTACCACTCCCTACTACTTATGAATGATAACCTCATTAAGATGGTTATGCCCATCTCTGTCCTGACAGGGAATTGTTTGCCTTATGCTGTTTATTTGCTTTCGAATTCCACCCCCAAACTCCTCCTCATACCACCCCACCATCACACACTTCTATAAGACACAGACATGTAAATTAAATCCACTACCAACTACTTATGGATGACCGCTCTTCATCTTGGTCCTTGATCACATACAATGTTAGGGGCCTTAATTCCCCGGTCAAGAGGACGCAGGTTTTGGCTTTCCTGAAAAAAGCGAAAGCTGATGTAATTTTACTACAAGAAACACACTTTAAAGCCCACAAATCACCTAGATTTACTAATGCATTCAATAACAAATGGTTCCACACATACTCTCTGAACAAGAACTCTAGGGGTGCCGCTATAGTCATATCAAAACATGTACCATTTACACTACAAGATTCACTCAAAGACAACAAGGTACGATATATCTTTATTAAGGTTTGCTCGCTGGGTCCATGGTAACTATAGAGAATCTATACGCACCAAACTCACACCAGGCCTCCTGGATACCTTCAGTTTTAGAAAACGCCAGACCATTTATAGAAGGCACTTTCATTTTAGGTGGGGATATAAATGTGTCACTGGACCCACGTATAGATGCATCCACGAACAAATTCAGATTGACAAACCGAGCTCTATCGCATATTAAAAAATCTCTCCATACCTATTCCCTTGTGGATGCCTGGCGTCACCTTCATCCATCGGATAGGGATTACACTCACTTTTCCTCCCCTCACAACTCATATCATAGGCTAGATTATTTCTTCCTTCTTCTATCCACAGTACCTCACATTATCGAGTCCTGTATCCTTACGTCGGTACTCTCAGACCATTCCCCTCTGCTACTGAGAACTACACTGGTTGCGAGACCCCAACAATTTACATCTTGGAAGCTCAATGAAAGTCTCCTAACTTCGCAGAATTAGAGCGCATTTCTAGAGTCGTTACGGCGTATTTTCAGACTAACACCTCAGCCGACAGTTCTATCTCCATGATTTGGTAAGCACACAAGGTCGGTTATTAGGGGGGAACTAATCTCCATTGGCTCATACCAGAACAAATCTAGGAAGCTTCAAATATCAGACTTCTACAGCGAAATACATGAGTTGGAACTTTCCCATAAAAGACAACAAACACTTGATGTTCTTACTTCTCTCATTGCTAAAAGGCAAAAACTTAATGATATGTTGAACTCGCAATCCGCAAAATTCTATATAAACTGGAAGAATCCAATTTTTGTACGCGGGGACAAGGTCTCTAGACTTGTGATATCCCTGATAAAAAAAGAGGAAATCCAAATTTACATCCACTCTTTTAAACTCCCCAATGGCTCAAAAACCTGCGAAACAAAAGCAATTTCAGAGGAATTCCTGAAATATTACACATCTCTATATCAACTTTGTTCGCAGGAATCTCTTGTTACAAGGGAAACACATTGCCAAACTCTTAATTCCTTTCTGACACATTTGCAAAAATAGAAAGAATTGTATTCGGCACACTCTTGGAAAGGTAAAGTGAATTTATTTAGACTTCTTTCGTAATGCATGGGGTGCTATTTTTTTAACACTAACTTAGATGCTCCATGCCCCTTATTAGCTTCGTTGCTCTTCTTTGTATTTTCTCCAACTCCAGGGCATCCTTTCTATGAACTGGAGCCCAGAACTGAAATGCATATTCTCGATGAGGCCTCACTAATACTTGTAAAGGGGTATATTATATCCCTGTCCCGCGAGTCCATGCCTCTTTTAATACACGACAATATCTTGCTGGCCTTTGAAGCAGCTTATTGACATTGCATGCTGTTATTTAGTTTATGATCTACAAGTACACCCAAATCCTTCTCAACAAGTGACTCCCCCAGTGTATCATCCCCTAGGACAACTGGGCAACAAATATTGAGTTGCATTTCTCTGGTAAAACCTTCTGTGTTATAAAAAAAATTGTATTAAAAATTTATTTCTGCAAAAAAATATGAAATTTGTAAATTTCACCTCTACTTTGCTTTAATTCCTGTGAAATGTGTAAAGGGTTAAGACATTTTCTAAATGCTGTTTTTAATACTTTGAGGGGTGAAGTTTTTAAAATGGGGTGACTTTTTGGGGGTTTCTAATATATAAGGCCCTCAAAGCAACTTCACACCTGAACTGGCCCCTGTAAAAATAGCCTTTTGAAATTTTCTTGAAAATTTGAGAAATTGCTGCTAAAGTTCTAAGCCTTGTGAGGTCATAGAAAAATAAAAGGATGTTCAAAAAACCATGCCAATCTAAAGTAGACATGTGGGTGATGTTAATTAGCATCAATTTTGTGTGGTATAACTGCCTGTCTTACAAGCAGATACATTTAAATTGAGAAAAATGCAAATTTTTGCAATTTTTCGCCAATTTTTTTTTGTTTTTCACAATTAAATACTGAACATATCGAGCAAATTTTGCTAGTAACTTAAAGTGCAATGTGTCACGAAAAAAGGGTCTCAGAATTGCTTGAATAGGTGAAAGCATTCCGGAGTTATTACCACATAAAGTGACACATGTCAGATTTTAAAAATGAGGCTCTGTCAGGAAGGTCAAAAGTGGCTAAAGAGGGAAGGGGTTAAGGACGCAGCCTTGTTTTGGCCTTAAGGCTCAGAGCCCATTTTTGAAATCTGACATATTTCACTTTATGTGGTAATAACTTCGGAATGCTTAAACTTATCCAAGCGATTCTGAGATTGTTTTCTAGTGAGACATTGGGCTTTATGTTAGTTGTAAAATTTGTTCGATATATTCAGTGTTTATTTGTAAAAAACTGCAAAATGTAGAGAAAATTTTGAAAAAATAGCATTTTTCTGAATTTAAATGCATTTGCTTATAAAACAGATGGTTACACCACCCAAAATAGATACTAGTTCACATTTCCCATTTGTCTACTTTAGATTGGCATAATTTTTTGAATATTCTTTCATGGTACAAGGCTTAGAACATAAACAGCAATTTCTCATATTTTTAAGAAAATTTCAAAAGCCTTTTTTTTTAAGTACCTATTCAGTTCTGAAGTGGCTTTGAGGGGCCTATGTATTAGAAACCCCCATAAAACACTATATTTTAAAAACTAGACCCCTCAAAGTATTCAAAACAGCATTTAGAAAGTTTTTTTAACCCATTAGGCATTTCACAGGAATTAAAGCAAAGTGGAGGTGAAATTTGCAAATTTAATTTTTGTTGCTGAATTTCAATTTTATTCCATTTTTTTCTTTAACACAGAAGGTTTTACCAGAGAAACACTACTAAATATGTATTGTCCAAATTCTGCAGTTTTTATAAATGTCCCACATGTGGCTCTAGTGTGCTCGTGGACTAAAACACAAGCCCCAGAAGCAAAGAAGCACCTAGTGCATTTTGGGGGTCTCTTTTTTATTAGAATATATTTTAGGCAGCATGCCAGGTTTGAAGAGGTGTTGAGGTGCCAAAAAAGTAGGAATACCCCAAAGGTGACCCCATTTTGGAAACTACACCCCTCAAGGAATTAATGTATGGTTGTTGTTACCATTTTGACTACACAGTTTTTTCACAGCACGTATTTGAATTGGGCTGTGAAATTTACATTTTTTTATTTTTTCCAATAAGATGTAATTTTTTATCAAAATTTCTTATTTTCACAAGAAATAAAATACCCATTTTGTTGCCCAATTTTGTTGCCCAATTTGTCCTGAGTGCGGCAATACCCCATTTGTGGTGATAAACTGCCGTTTGGGCCCATGGGAGGCCTCAGAAGGAACGGAGCACTATGTGTTCTTTGGAGTCCAGATTTTGCTGGATTGGTTTACGGGGGCCATATTGCATTTTCAGCGCCTCAGGGGTATTAAAGCAATGGAAACCCACCAGAAGTGACCCCATTTTGGAAACTACACCCCTCAAGGAATAAAATTATAGGTGTTGTGACCATTTAGACGCCACAATTTTTTCACAGAACTTATTTGAATTGGGCTGTGAATTAATTTTTTTTTATTTTTTTCCAATATTATATAGTTTTGGCTCAAAATTTCTTATTTTCACAAGAAATAAAGCACCCCATTTTTTTTGCCCAATTTGTCTTGAGTGCGGCATTACCCCATTTGTGGTTATAAACTGCCGTTTGGGCCCATGGGAGGACTCAGAAGGAAAGGAGCGCTATGTGTTCTTTGGAGTCCAGATTTTGCTGGATTGGTTTTTGGGTGCCATGTCGCATTTGCAGAGCCCCAGAGGTATCAAAGCAATGGAAACCCACCAGAAGTGACCCCATTTTGGAAACTACAGCCCTTATGGTATTGATCTAGAGGTGTAGTGAGCATTTTGTTCCCACAGGTATTGTCTAAAAGGTAATCTGCATCAGATGGTGCAGTGTGAGATTTGCAATTTTCTATATATGTATGCCATTTCAGTGTCCAATATATTGTGCTGAGCATGCGCCACCGGAGATATACACCCCATAAACTGTAATGTGGGTTCTCCTGGGTATGGCAATACCCTACAAGTGGCTGTTATCAGCTGCCAGGGCTCAGAAGGGAAAGATGAGGATGATAAGCTGTGCAGAGTGCGCCAGGTTAGATAAAAAATCTAAGGGATCTATGATAAATTTGAAAACACTCTTTCATACAGAGCCCTGCTTTTTCGGGACACGTGTCACATTGATATATTGTGTCCTTCCTTATCCCCCTCTTATAGCAGACTTTGCACCTCTTTTGACTTTTTCCCTTCTTGCCAGTTTGGGGAACTTCTCCTGGAAAGTGTTGCCCTGGTACGATGTGTGTGGCCTCGCTTCCAGACGTACTGGGTGTCCCATTCTTGGTCCCTAAAGATTAGGTTCTTGATAACCACCTCTTGAAATTCCAGGAAAGTTCCTCTTTGGCCTGTACATCAACGTAGCACATAGGCATTGTACAATGCCATCTGTATGATGTGCACGGCCAGCTTCTTATACCAAACCCTCGATTTCCGCATGGTGCTGTAGGGCTTCAGGACTTGATCTGACAAGTCCACCCATCCCATGTACCTATTGTAGTCCAGGATGCAGTCTGGTTTGGGGGTCTCAGTACTGGTGCCTCGTACAGGTACATGGGCACTGGTGTGGCCATGTATTGTTGTCAATACAAGGACATCTCTCTTGTCCTTGTACATAGTGTGAGGGTTTAGCATCAGGAGAGGTTGGTACAGCGGTTTCTTTGTAGCCAGAGACAGGGACACCATGCATTAAAAGTCATAACAGGGCTTTGCCTGTGTTTTTATTCTTGTCAAAGAAACAGCCTCTTGTACAACAAGGCAAAATACAAAATAAATCCTGCTCGTCTGAGCACTAACTAAACAAGATATTATCTAACTATACCAAGTGCCTTCCTACCAGGCACTGGACACAAAGTAACACAGGTCTTTACTCACATAGCATACAGGCTACTCCAGCCTTAGTAGTCTCCAGTCTGAGTCAGGGGTGAGACTCCCACACACTGTGTCTGCACCTTTTTATACACAGGCTACAGGTGCAGCTAATTGAGCAGCAGCCTTGTCCTACAAACAGAGATGGACTAGGGATTGGGGAACCCGCCCTGCTCTTCTCCAATCCAACTCCAGGCCCTTTTTTCCGGCTTTTCCTTAAGCCGAGATTGGAAAACTAGAGCTTTCTATTGCAAGAACTACTCATTCCCTGGAGCCTAGGATACATATGACAGGATTTTAGGGGCAATATACCTTCCCTCAATGACTTTACCAGTCACTGTCTCACAATAGTTACATAGTTACATAGTTTGTACGGTTGAAAAAAGACACATGTCCATCAAGTTCAACCAAGGGATGGGAAAGGGGAAGTGGGATGGGAAAGGGGAAGTAAAAAATTTCTACACATAGGAGTTAATATTTTTTTAAAGCCATCTACTGTCCCTGCTGTGACCAGCTCCTGCGGTAGGCTATTCCATAAATTCACCGTTCTCACAGTAAAGAAGGCTTGTCGCCTCTGCAGGTTGAACCTTTTTTTCTCCAGACGGAGGGAGTGCCCCCTTGTTTTTTGAGGGGGTTTTACATGGAACAGGATTTCACCATATTTTTTGTATGTGCCATTCATATATTTATATAAGTTAATCATGTCCCCCCTTAGTCGTCTTTTCTCAAGGCTAAATAGGTTTAGTTCTTTTAATCTTTCCTCATAACTTAGATTCTCCATGACCCTTATTAGCTTCGTTGCTCTTCTTTGTATTTTTTCCAACTCCAGGGCATCCTTTCTATGAACTGGAGCCCAGAACTGGACTGCATATTCTAGATGAGGCCTCACTAATGCTTTGTAAAGTGGTAATATTACATCCCTGTCCCGCGAGTCCATGCCTCTTTTGATACACGACAATATTTTGCTGGCCTTTGAAGCAGCTGATTGACACTGCATGCTGTTATTTAGTTTATGATTTACAAGTACACCCAGATCCTTCTCAACAAGTGACTCCCCCAGTGTAGCTCTCCCTAGGACATATGATGCATGCAGGTTGTTCGTACCCAGGTGCATAACTTTACATTTATCTACATTAAACTTCATTTGCCAAGTGGACGCCCAAACACTTAGTTTGTTTAAATCTGCCTGCAATTCACAAACATCTTCCATAGTCTGAACTATATTGCATAGCTTGGTGTCATCTGCAAAAATAGAAATAGTGCTATTAATCCCATCCTCTATATCATTAATAAATAAGTTGAATAATAGTGGTCCCAGCACTGAACCCTGGGGTACACCACTTATAACTGGGGACCATTCAGAGTAGGAATCATTGACCACAACTCTCTGGATACGGTCCTTGAGCCAATTCTCAATCCAATTACAAACTATACTTTCTAAACCTATAGTCCTTAATTTACCCATTAGATGTCTATGAGGGACAGTGTCAAATGCCTTTGCAAAGTCCAAAAACACTATATCCACAGCGGCCCCTCTGTCTAGGCTTCTGCTTACCTCTTCATAAAAACAAATCAGTTTGGTTTGACAGCTTCTGTGCTTTGTAAAACCGTGCTGGCTGTCACTTATAATACTATTTATTGTCACATAATTCTGTATATAGTCCCTCAATAGCCCCTCAAACATTTTCCCCACAATTGATGTTAAGCTTACTGGTCTGTAATTACGCGGCGAAGACCTAGAGCCCTTTTTGAAAATAGGCACCACATTTGCCCTGCGCCAGTCCCTTGGCACTATACCAGTCATGAGAGACTCTCTAAATATTATGAAGAGGGGGACAGAAATAACTGAACTAAGCTCCTTAAGAACTCTAGGGTGTAACCCATCTGGTCCCAGGGCCTTGTGTACATTTATTTTATTTAATTTAGCTTGCACCTGTAATGGCAGGGGGTAGGGAGACGGACAAGTGAGCCCTAATCTACACGCCACTCTGTCCCTGCCTACTTGCAACGACCCGCCCTAGGCGACGGGGTACAACTGGGCGGCGGTCCCTGCGCTCAGTAAGTGCACAACAAACACGACAAACATACAAGGAACACAAGCCAGGAAAAGGGGCCGTTGCCCACGGCAACACCGTAAGCAACCAGAGTGGTGAACGAGCAGAGTCAAGCCAGGAGTGTGCGAGGTACAAAACGAAAAGCAGAAGAGTAGTCGGTAAGCCAGGGTCTGTATGGAGCAGGATCAAAAATAGCAGGAGCTGTAGCTGGGCCAGGAAACCACAAGGAAAGAAACACAAGCAATAACAAGCACCGAGGGACAGGAAGTGCAGGCTTAAATAGACCGAGGGCGGGAACTAGCTGAGTCTGGCCAGGTTACGATAGGCTCTCCCACTCCTAAGCCTGCCAGCCTGAATGGTGGAAGCAGGAGTCAGTCTCAGGGATGTATTCTCAGGTGCTGACTGATTAGCTCTGGGAGTTAACCCCGAAGCTGTGCCTGACAGATCCTTTACAGTACCCCCCCTTTTATGAGGGGCCACCGGACCCTTTCTAAGTGGACCTGGCTTACTGGGGAAACGCAGGTGGAACCTCCTGACCAATACCCCAGCGTGAACATCCCGGGCGGGTACCCAAGTCCTCTCCTCGGGCCCGTATCCTCTCCAATGGACCAGGTACTGGAGGGAGCCTTGGACCATATTGCTGTCCACAATCCTGGCCACCTCGAATTCCACCCCCTCCGGGGTGAGGATGGGAACAGGAGGTCTCCTCGAGGGAGCCAAGGAAGGGGAGCAGCGTTTGAGGAGGGAGGCATGAAACACGTCGTGTATCCGAAAAGACGGGGGTAACTCCAGCCGGAAGGAGACAGGATTGAGGACCTCAATGACCTTATACGGCCCAATAAACCGGGGAGCAAACTTCTTGGACGGAACCTTGAGACGCAAGTTCCTAGACGACAACCACACCAGATCCCCGACCATAAACAGGGGGTTAGCAGAACGTTTTTTATCAGCCTGAGTTTTTTGTACGCTCTGGGACACCTCTAAGTTTTTCTGAACCTGGGCCCAGACTGTGCACAGTTCCCGATGAACGACCTCTACCTCAGGATTGTTGGAACTACCAGGTGAAACGGAGGAGAACCGTGGATTAAACCCAAAATTACAAAAAAAAGGAGAGACCCCTGACGAGTTACTGACCCGGTTATTAAGGGAAAATTCGGCGAGGGGAATGAAAGAGACCCAATCAAATTGACAGTCAGAGACAAAACACCTTAAGTATTGTTCTAGAGATTGATTAGTCCTCTCCGTTTGGCCATTGGTTTCAGGATGGAAGGCAGAGGAGAAGGACAGATCAATCCCCAACTTCATACAGAAGGCTCTCCAAAACAATGAAACAAATTGTACCCCTCTGTCCGAAACAATATTGACAGGGACCCCATGGAGACGCAGGATGTGTTTGACAAACGAGGTAGCCAACGTTTTGGCGTTGGGTAGTTTCTTGAGGGGCACAAAGTGGCACATCTTACTGAAGCGGTCCACCACCACCCACACCACCGACTTGCCTTGGGATGGAGGCAAATCGGTGATAAAATCCATGGAGATATGTGTCCAAGGTCTCTGGGGAATGGGCAACGAACGCAGTAAGCCCGCTGGTCGGGACCTGGGAGTCTTGGACCTAGCACAAACCTCACAAGCGGCGACGTAGGCCTTAACATCTTTAGGCAACCCAGGCCACCAATAATTTCTGGTAATGAGGTGTTTGGTACCCAGGATGCCTGGATGGCCAGATAGTGCGGAGTCATGATTTTCCCTAAGTACCCTTAGCCGAAATTGCAGGGGAACAAACAGCTTGTTCTCAGGAAGGTTCCCGGGAGCTGCACCTTGATCAGCAGCAATATCAGAGACTAAATCAGAATCGATCGAGGAAATGATTATACCTGGAGGCAAAATACAAGCAGGATCTTCCTCCGAAGGAGGGCTGGCCATGAAGCTACGCGACAGTGCATCAGCCTTAATATTTTTAGACCCAGCCCTATAGGTAACCAAAAAATTGAATCTGGTAAAAAATAACGCCCATCGAGCTTGTCTCGGGTTTAGCCTCCGGGCAGATTCTAGGAAAACCAGATTCTTGTGGTCGGTAAGGACCGTTACCTGGTGCCTAGCCCCCTCCAGGAAGTGGCGCCACTCTTCAAATGCCCATTTAATGGCTAAGAGTTCGCGGTTGCCAATATCATAGTTACTTTCAGTTGGCGAAAACTTCCTGGAGAAGTAGGCACAGGGGCGGAGATGGGTGAGGGACCTGGTACCCTGGGACAAGACAGCCCCCACTCCCACTTCAGATGCGTCAACGTCCACGATAAATGGCTCCATTTGGTTGGGCTGAACCAGCACCGGGGCCGAGACAATGCACTTCTTAAGGACCTCAAAAGCCTGGTCAGCCTCAGGAGGCCAGTGGAGGAGATCAGCACCTTTGCGAGTGAGGTCCGTAAGGGGCTTAGCGATGACCGAGAAGTTAGCAATAAATCTCCTGTAATAATTAGCGAACCCCAAAAAACACTGTAACGCCTTCAGGGAGGCAGGTTGGACCCATTCCGCCACAGCCTGAACCTTGGCGGGGTCCATGCGGAATTCATGAGGAGTGAGGATTTGACCCAAAAATGGAATCTCCTGTACCCCAAACACACATTTTTCGGTTTTGGCAAACAGTTTATTTTCCCAAAGGACCTGGAGCACCTTCCTGACATGCTCAATGTGGGAGGACCAGTCCTTGGAAAACACCAGTATGTCATCAAGGTACACTACCAGAAAAATCCCCAGGTAATTTCTGAAAATCTCATTTATGAAATTTTGGAAGACCGCAGGGGCATTACACAACCCAAAGGGCATGACGAGGTATTCGAAATGGCCTTCGGGCGTGTTAAACGCAGTCTTCCACTCATCCCCCTCTTTGATGCGAATAAGGTTATACGCCCCCCGTAGATCCAATTTAGAAAACCATTGGGCCCCCTGAACCTGATTAAAGAGATCAGGAATCAAAGGAAGGGGATACTGGTTCCTTACCGTGACCTTATTCAGGCTACGGTAGTCAATGCATGGCCTAAGACCACCATCCTTCTTCCCCACGAAGAAGAAGCCAGCACCTACCGGAGAAGAAGAGGGACGAATGTAACCCTTGGCCAGGGATTCCTGGATATACACTCTCATAGCAAAATCACACAGTGGTGCAGCCGCGTGTGCTGGCGTCTACTGTGAGGGAGATGCCAGCAAGAAGAGAGAGGCCTGCAGTTGTGGCCGTCGAGAGGTAAGGAGAGGCGATGGTACGCGACTGTGGCTTTTACACCCTGTTACTGGGGTACACCCTTCAAGCTTTATCAGCAGGTCCAACATGCCCACCTCACCCCACAGAAAACATTCATCCCCAGCATAGGTCACCGGTGAGATCCAAGGAACCAGATACCTCAGTTGAAAGGCCACAAAATGCAGAAATAAGTTGGGGAGGGCCATACCACCCAGGTCTTTAGGGCATTTCAACTGTCCCAAACTAGGTTTAATTCAGGACCCTGTCCAGAGAAAGTATACCAGCAAGACTATCCAGTGTTGCAAAAAAGGATCTTGGAATGGGCGTCCAGGTGTGTTGGAAGGTATACAAAAGTTAAAGGGGTTTTCCACGTTCTGACAACTGATGATCTGTGAGGGTCCGATACCTGGACCCCGCACCGGACGTACATGTCAGAAGCAGTTGGCTCCGGTCACGGAATAGCGGCCGAGCTGTAGTACTGCAGCTCTGCTCCTATTTAAGTGAATAGGGGCAGGCCTGCAGTTCTGCAGCATGGCTGCTATGCTATGTACGGAACCAACTGCTTCCGACTCTGTACATAGCTGTATGTGCCATAACATCTGGGGCCCACAGGCACCGATCATATACTGATGACCTATCGGTGGATAGGTCATCAGTTGTCAGAACATGGAAAACCCCTTTAAGATAACATCAACATCTTGACTAGGTGAACCCGTCCATCGAAAGATAGCGGTAGTCTACACCAGGTCGCAGTCTTGTCCCTAACCCTTCCAATAAGGGGAGTGATGTTAAGTCTTATAAAATCAGCAGGGGTGAGAGCAATCACAATACCTAAGTATTTGAATGTAGTAACCTGCAGGGGAAAGCCCCAAGCCGCTAGATCAGGATGTGCCCCATCCAAAAAATACACAACCGACTTCCCCCAATTGATATGGAGACCTGAATAGCGTCCAAACTCATCTATGATTGAGATGACTGCTGTTCATGTATCTTGTAGAAATAATATCAGATCATCAGTGTTTAATGCAAGCTTCAAGGCAGTCCCTCTGCAGGTGAGCCCACAAACCTCTCCAGACGATCTAAGGCAGATGGCCAGCATCTCAATGGCCAGTGCAAACCGCGCCGGGGGAAAGGGGGCAGCCCTGTCTAGTTCCCCTAAATATAGAGAAAAGGTGCTGAATAGACCCCCATTAATAAGTACATTGGCCATAGGCGATAGGTATAGGAGTCGTACCCATTTACAGAACACGCTTCCAAAACCAAACTTTTCCATGCATATTGTCATGATCTGTGGGTATGTGGACTCACTGGGCCGTACCGCCGTAGCAGGATAGCCGCTGTCCAACAGGAGACCAAGTCAATGTCAATAGTTCAAATAAGGGTACATGTGGTATTTCAGACAGTAGCGATAATAGGCTCGGATGGGACCTTGGCAACAGGCAGACACCAGGCGCGGTGTAACACAAAAGGCATAGTATACGGCACAACACAACTCCAACTCTCTATGGCAAAGGAACAAGGTAGCATGGGATACAGGATACAGATAGCAGGTACGGGAACACTGGGAACTGGAAAGCACTAAGGGTCCATTTGCTTAGACTAACACGGGTAAACACAACAACACTCAGGCAATGAGGGAAGGGGCAGGGCCCTTCTGGTAGTCCAGGGTGAGTATGGGCTAATTACATATTAAATTAATGTGCGCACGTTGTCCCTTTAGGCCAGGCACGAGCGTGCGTGCGCACCCTACGGGACACCGCACAATGAAGCGGAAGTGAGCGCTGGCGTCTCCTGAGGAGGAGATGTGGGCCAGCGCTCACAGTTCCATGGCTGCGGCAAGTGAGTAATCCCGACTACCCGTGGCCATGGGTGTTACACAAGCCCATAGAAGTTTCCATTCCAAAGAATCAAAAGCCTTGGCTGCGTCAAGGGAATGCAAGGCTCTGTCACCAACTGAATTGTGCACTATAGAGTTATGTATATGGACCTTCCTGAGATTGATAGAGGTAGACATAGTTGGCATAAAGCCCGTTTGATCGCAGTGTATTATTTCTAGGATAACCTTATTTAGCTGTAGGGCCAGGACTTTGGCCAAAATTTTCAATCAGTGTTAATAAGGGAGATCGGTCGATAGGACCTGCAGTCCCTACTATCTTTATCGGGTTCAGGGATAACCACTATCGTTGCCTCATACAGGGAGGGAGGAAGCCAACCCTTCAAAAACCCAGTATTATAGGTGGTAAGAAGCCGAGGTATGAGTATGTCTTTGTATCGTGGGTAGACATCCGTGGGAAGGCCATCAGGACCTGATGCCTTTTCGGAGGGAAATGGCCTGCGCAATCTTTTCTACAGTAAGAGGGGCATCCAGGGCCTCAATCTGTTCAGGTGTAAGGGAAGGACAAGCCAGGGGATTTAAATAGTATTTAATGGCATTGGGAGGTACACTAAGGGTTGAGGAATATAGAGTAGAATAAAATTGCCGAAATACATCCGATATGGCAGAGACTGAAGTGACAGTGTCACCATCAATGTTTTTAATGGATAGTATTGGCAGTGGAGCGCTGGAGGCGCTAGCCATATACACAAGAAGCTTACTGGATTGATTACCTAGTTACAAAATCTTTGCTTACAAAAAAGCTACCGGCGCTCAGCCTTCACATGCAAAAGTAAATTGTAGGACCCCTGTAGGCCCCTCCGGGTACTGAAAGTGGTAGGAGTAGGATCAGAGATTTAGCTCTGCCTCAAGCAATTTATCTGCTGCACACTCCTCCTACTCCTGTGTCTGCCTCTTAACAAATGAGATCGAGGAGCGGAGGCATCCCTTCAGGAATGCCTTCCTAAGTCAACAATTTGTCAGAAGGGGGGGATTAGTGGTAATTAGGGTTGTTAACTGGTCAGCAATTCCATTCGGTTCTGAGAACTGAGACAGCGAGAACGGATGAAATCTCCAGTTGCGAGTCCCATTGGAGGCAAATTAACGTCAATGGAGAGCAACATGGGGGAGTGGTCAGAAATTCCTGTATATCGGAAACACTAAGCATAGTACGAGCAGAAGATGTTATCAATACGGGAGATCGATGAGTGGGAGAGTAACAGGAATACAGAAAATCATGAGGATGAAGATGTCGCCAGGTGTCTCTCCAGCCCACTGCATCCAGCCACCCTCCCAGCATCGATTTCCCCCCCCCCCCCGAGCCGCCCCATCTCCTGTGCTCAAAGCGGTCTTTCTGTATGTCAGGTACCATGTTAAAGTCACCCGCACAAATCATCTGGTGTTCTGGATACGATAGAGAGAAGGCCAGAGCCTGGTTCAAAGCGGTCAGGTCAGCGGGATGTAGTCAAACAGCAGGAGTAACCGACATGTATTTACCGTGCAAGCTATAAATACATATCGCCCCTAAAGTGCTGCTGGGGGCCCATGCTGATTTTTTAGTGGCCCGTCTACTGGATGTTTATCAGGCACCATTGGACTCTGGAGAACTGCCCCATTCAATGAGGGAGGAAACAATAGTTGTACTGCCTAAGCCAGGTAAAAAAAGGAATCGCATAATTCCTACCGCCCCATCTCGCTCCTCTAGCCTGTCATTATAATTATGGCAAATGGCTTCTGGCTAGACTATTTAATACGGTTATACTGTCTTTAATACACTCAGACCAGACAGCCTTTATGCCTAGCAAAGCTACAGCCATTAATCTTCGCCGGCTGTCCACCAATTTGCAGTCCACTCATGAGGATGTTGCCACTCAGGTCATAGTTTCCCTGGACGCCGCTAAGGACTTTAAAGAGGCTCTGTCACCAGATTTTACAACCCCTATCTGCTATTGCAGCAGATAGGCGATGCAATGTAGATTACAGTAACGTTTTTATTTTTAAAAAACGAGCATTTTTGGCCAAGTTATGACCATTTTCGTATTTATGCAAATGAGGCTTGCAAAAGTCCAAGTGGGTGTGTTTAAAAGTAAAAGTCCAAGTGGGCGTGTATTATGTGCGTACATCGGGGCGTGTTTACTACTTTTACTAGCTGGGCGTTGTGACGAGAAGTCTCATCCACTTCTCTTCAGATAGGGGTTGCAAAATCTGGTGACAGAGCCTCTTTAACTCAATAGAATGGGAATTCCTTTTTGTAACCCTTGCGAAGTTTGAATTTGGACCCGAGTTTATAAAATGGGTTAAACTATTATTTTCTGCTCCATCCTCACGGTTGGCAGTAAATGGTTGGACTTCAGGCTCTTTCTCTTACAGACTGATTATAGGGAAAAAAAGGCAGTTTTTGGTTTTTTAACTTACGTAGTGTAATGTATTACAGCTGTCAGTGTGACACTGACAGGAAGCCCTTCAGGACCTGCCGGAGGTGGGTCCTCATGGGCTTCTGTACATTGCAGACCCGGTGACCATAGCCAGGCCTCCAACCATCGGCACCGCCCACGTTCGCCTTGTGGGGGGTGCCGGTCTTCTTCAAACCCCTTTAATGTGGCGATCGCCACATTTAAGGGGTTAATTGCCAAAATCACCGGCCATTCACCACTGGTTGGCAACAGGGGAGTGTCAGCTGTCGGGGACAGCTGATCTCCCAGTTCCCAGACACTGTCCGTTACGACAGTACTCACCGGGATCTTCTCAGTAACTGTACGTCCTGGTGCAGGAAGTAACCCCTCGCCAGGACATACAGTTGCGTACTCGTGCAGGTAGTTAAATGAAGTGCTTTTGCCCTCAGAGCCTGTATTTGTTGTTTACAGTATAGGTAAAATGCGTATTGTGGTCACTGCTACCAAGGTATTCACAAACATGCAATTTCATGGCATTGCCAACAAGCTCTGCATTGTTAGAAATTACGAGATCC
Organism: Rhinoderma darwinii; assembly: GCF_050947455.1. Taxonomy (NCBI): domain Eukaryota; kingdom Metazoa; phylum Chordata; class Amphibia; order Anura; family Rhinodermatidae; genus Rhinoderma; species Rhinoderma darwinii. The sequence continues at coordinate 310,480,657 of NC_134688.1, forward strand.
AACAGTGCATCACCTCTTGTTGTCTCTACCACAAACTTACCACATTAGAGGGTTTCTAGAATGTCAGCATAAAAACCCCAGACCAATCTGCGGGCAGCAAGTTATAGAGCAGGGGGAAAAGAAACTGAATCTTTTCCCACAAAAGTACATGTCAATCTACTCAACTTCCCCAGCTCTATAACATGATGCCTGCAGATAGAACCACATTTTCAATATGACGCCTTCCCGAGATCCACCGTATATACAGTGGATATAAAAAGTCTACACACCCCTGTTAAAATGCCAGATTTTTGTCATGTTACAAAGTCAGTACAAGATGATTCATTTCAGAAATGTTTCCACCTTTAATGTCACCTATAATCTATACAATTCCATTGAAAAACAAACTAAAATCTTTTAGGATGGAAAAATTAAAATTAAAAATAATGTGGTTGCATAAATATGCACACCCTTAAACGAATACTTTGTTGAATTACCTTTTGACTTTATGACAGCATTCCGTCTTTTTGGGTAGAAGTCTATCAGTATGGCACATCTTGACTTTGCAATTGTTGCCCACTCTTCCTTGCTAAAGCGCCCCAAATCTGTGAAATTGCGAGGGTATCTCCTGTGTACAGCCCTCTTCAGGTCACCCCACAGATTTTCATTGGGATTCAGGTCTGGGCTGTGGCTGGGCCATTCCTAAACTTTGATCTTCTTCTGGTAAAGCCATTGTTTTGTTGATTTGGAGGTATGCTTTGGGTGGTTGTCCTGCTGAAAGGTGAAATTCCTCTTCATCTTCATCTTTTTAGCAGAGGCCTGCAGTTTTGTGCCAATATTGACTGATATTTGGAATTGTTCATAATTCCCTCCACCTTGACTAAAGCCCAAGTTCCAGCTGCAGTAAAACCTCCCCAAAGCATAATACTTCCTCCACCATTCTTCACTGTGAGTATGGTTTTCTTTTGGTGGTGTGCAGTGTTGGCTTTGCGACACACATACCTTTTGGAATTATGGCCAAAAAGTTCAACCTTGGTCAAACCATCACGTTTTCCCAATGCTTTTAGCAGACTTGATGTAGGTCTTTGCAAAACATAGCCTGGTTTGGATGTTTCTTCTTTCTTAGAAAAGGCCACATTGCCACCCTACCCCACAGCCCAGAAATATGAAGAATACGGGAGATTGTTGTCACATACACTACACAACCAGTACCTGCCAGAAAGTCCGGCAGCACCTTTAATGTTGCTGTAGGCCTCTTGGTAGCCTCCCGGACAAATTTTCATCTTGTCTTTTCATCAAGTTTTGAGGGACGTCCAGCTCTTGTTAATATCACTGTTGTGCCAAATGTAATCCACTTCTTGATTACCAGCTTGACTGTGTTCCATGATATAACTAATGCCGTGGAAATTCTTTGGTACCCTTCTCCTGACTGATGCCTTTCAAAAATCAGATCCCTTTGATGTGTTGTAAGCTCTTTACGGACCATGGCTTTTGCTGTCACATGCAACAAAGCAAATGTCAGCTAAATCCTAATAGAACAGCTGAACTTTATATGGGGTTACTTAGAATCACTTTAAATAATGGCAGCTGTGTACTGACTACTATTTAACATGAGTTTGAATGTGATTGGCTAATTCTGAACACAACCACATCCCCAATTATAATAGAGTGTTCACACTTATGCAACCACATTATTTTTATTTTTCCCCTCCAAATTATTTTAGTTCGTTTTTGTCAATGGAATTGTACAGATTATGGGTCACATTAAAGGTGGAAAAATCTTGTACTGACTTTGTAACATAACAAAAACTGGCATTTTATTAGGGGTGTGTAGACTTTTTTATATCCACTGTATATGACGGAGGCCGGGCAGGAGATTATAATTCGAGCATTTTGGCTGTAGGTTACATCCGACCCTTCAATGCAATGATTGACTGCGGCATCTAAGCCATTAGAAATAGGGGGGCGGCCCACTCTGAAATCCCATCGCCCCCTGCCATCTTTGTGCTCCTATTAAAGGGGGAGGTGATAAATATCTGATCAGTGGGGATCCGACTGCTGGGACCCCCCTCCTATCATGAGAACATGACTACCTTGCCATCGCTGTGAGCCCCGTATCAGAGGAGCGGTATTGCGCATGCTCGCCCTCCATTCATTTCTATGGGACTTCCTCCTACTGGTTAATTGGATTCCTATACAAGTGCCCCTAGTGTGTTTGTGTCTTGTACAGTGCTGTGGAATGGTTGGTGCTATATAAGTTACAGGAAATAAATAATGTTAATAGTAAATAGTAAATATAATAAATGTTTGGCCTCCTTATTTTCTCAATTATTCTCTTGCAGAAGAACTGACTCATTACACAGCACCCATTCAAATGAATGAATGACCGTGTAATATTTGGTTGAAGTCCGCAATAGCGGGCTGTGACTTAGAGAGGGGAGCTAGTAGAGGAACCCACCACTTTTAGGGCATATAGTAAAGGTATTATTCCACTGATGGGATTTAATTTGAATGTTACTTGTCGGTCGGAAAAATAGACTGCAATCAGCCCAAAATTTGAATATTTATTGGAGTATAGTGATAGTTTGTGTTTCTTTCTAGATGTCCAGTGGAATGAGTCAAATCATTGGACTAAAAGAAAATGGACTTCCCCAAATAACACGCTTGCTTCAATCTGGAAACTCTGATGTGGTAAAAACAGGAACTTCACTTCTTAGCAATATGTCTCGTCATCCATTTCTTCACAGGAGCATGGGTAGGATGGTATTTTTTGTTTTATTAACTCCATAATCATTTTTTAAATCATTTTAATTATTAAATATATAATTCTTTTAATTTTATTAATTTATTTTTAATTGCAGGTACACAGGTGCTTCCGGATGTTTCCCGACTTTTGTCACAAACATCTGGAAATTCAACAAACTCAGAAGATATTCAGTCTTCTGCATGTTATACAATGCGAAATCTTATAATGGCCCAGCCACAACTGGCAAAGCAGAGCCTTTCTGGCAACTTGCTCGGAAATTTGGTCAACATGTGCAAGAATGGGTAAATCTAACGCTCTTAATTTTTCAATGTTATATTTACTTATACACATTAAATAGATTTTTGCTAATTTGTTCCAATCGCATTGCATAAGGAACTGCTGAAGTTAACCCTTTAAGTTATACTGTATACACCGATCAGCCATACACCTATTTAATATTGTGATGGTCCCCCCTGTGCAGATAGCTGTTGAGGCATGGACTCCACAAGACCTCTAAAGTTGTCCTGTGGTATTTGTCACCACAACATTAGTAGCAGGTCCTTTAATAAGTCCTATAAGTCACGATCCATGCATAGGACTTGCGTAGGTGGTACTTGTAAAAGTAGCATCCACATAAATGCCAGGACCTAGCAGAACATTGCCCAGAGCATCACACTGCCTTCGCCAGCTTGCCAGAAGCAGCACTTAAGTAAAAAAGAATTTAAAGAGGCTCTGTCACCAGATTTTGCAACCCCTATCTGCTATTGCAGCAGATAGGCGCTGCAATGTAGATTACAGTAACGTTTTTATTTTTAAAAAACGAACATTTTTGGCCAAGTTATGACCATTTTTGTAGTTATGCAAATGAGGCTTGCAAAAGTCCAAGTGGGTGTGTTTAAAAGTAAAAGTCCAAGTGGGCGTGTATTATGTGCGTACATCGGGGCGTTTTTAATACTTTTACTAGCTGGGCGCTCTGACGAGAAGTATCATCCACTTCTCTTCAGAACGCCCAGCTTCTGCCAGATCACGCTGTGACGTCACTCACAGGTCCTGCATCGTGTCAGACGAGCGAGTACACATCGGCACCAGAGGCTTCAGTTGATTCTGCAGCAGCATCGGCGTTTGCAGGTAAGTCGATGTAGCTACTTACCTGCAAACGCTGATGCTGCTGCAGAATCAACTGTAGCCTCTGGTGCCGATGTGTCCTCGCTCATCTGACACGATGCAGGACCTGTGAGTGACGTCACAGCGTGATCTGGCAGAAGCTGGGCGTTCTGAAGAGAAGTGGATGATACTTCTCATCAGAACGCCCAGCTAGTAAAAGTATTAAAAACGCCCCGATGTACGCACATAATACACGCCCACTTGAACTTTTACTTTTAAACACACCCACTTGGACTTCTGCAAGCCTCATTTGCATAACTACAAAAATGGTCACAACTTGGCCAAAAATGCTCGTTTTTTAAAAATAAAAACGTTACTGTAATCTACATTGCAGCGCCTATCTGCTGCAATAGCAGATAGGGGTTGCAAAATCTGGTGACAGAGCCTCTTTAATCACCACAACAAACAGCAGCAACGTTTCACTCTTTGAAAGCTTGACTTTGACAAGGGATAAATTGTGATGGTTAAATGACCGGGTCAGAGCATCTTCAAAACAGTAAGTCTAGCGGGGCGTTCCTGGTATGCAGTGGTTAGTACCAGGATGCCTTATGGAAAGTTCTGCTTCCCCACCATCTTTTACTACATTACATGGGGAGAAGGTCGCTCCCTTGAACCTCTGCATGAACCGCAAGGTTTTTCTTCCAAGCCACAGTGCTGCTCCTCACAAATTGCTATTATATATATATATATATATATATATATATATATATATATACTAGCTGTGCCCACGACTTTGTACGCGCAGACCACTGAAAAACGTACCGATGCCGTTTTTTTATAAGTATACTCCTAGCCTTGGACCATACTCATAACAAAGTGAAAAAAAACAAAGACAATAAACAAACTTCAATTAAAAATAGTTTTCTTTCAGTAGTCAGGTTCACTACGACAACTCTTCCCTGTGAACAATGTTGGCAGTAGAACCACCAGGGATGTGTGCATAAAGATTGGTGGAGTTGCTAACATGGGAGAGAGCCACATAGAGCTGGTCGTGCGGTAAGCAGCTGGCGCTGAGGTCCACGCCCGCAACGCGCAGCGTTTTGCCCTGCGCTTTGTTGATGGTCATAGTGTAACATAAGCTGACCGGAAACTGCACACGTTTTAAAACTGAAGGGAAAATTATTTGGAATGAGGGGGATTCGGGGTATAAAAACGCTATCATCTGCACCGCATCCTGTTAAACTCTCAGCTTCTATCATGTTTTGTTGTAGATTTGTGATTTTTAGTCGGGTGCCGTTACATAGTTTTGGTGGGCTTAAATTTCTAAGGAGAATTATGGGGACGCCGACTTTTAAATGAATTTTGTGTGACGGAAGACCGAGGGTGCTTAGGGAATTTAAAAATTCCACCGGATAGTTGGTAGCGTCTTCTTGTTCAATGACTCTGTTGATAGACATATATTCTGCACTTTCCCCATGAACACACATCAATATTTCAGCGTTTATTGCTGCTGCCTGGTCGTTGCGAGGGGTCAAAATAGCTCTTTCACATAGCCAAGAGTTTTCATGATTTGTTATTTGCGTTGGGTCACCATACACAAAAGAAATAAGATCTTGCAGCGATGGAGCAGTACAACATAAATTATCAGGCAAAATAACTTTCCCTTCTTGCGGATACGTGCCGTCACCAATTTTTAGTAATAAATCTAAAAACTCTTGTGCATTTGGGTTGCCTCCAGTTCGTGCCCGAAAATATTTATTGTTAAATGCATCGGTATAACGTTGGGCCACAGACTTGAGCTCTTTAGGCAGGCTCTAATTTCATCTGCCCTCATTTCTCGTGGTAAGACTGGCAAACTTTGCCTAAAATCGCCACAGAAAAGCATTGTCATACCATCCATGGGCCAGTTATTTTGTCTGATATCTCGCAAGGTTCTATCTACCGTTTCTACCGCTTTACGGTTTGACATGGTGCACTTGTCCCAAATTACTATAACGTCTATGTCCGAGGGCCGTCGTTCAGACTTACCCTCTGACGGCCCCAGCCATGGACATCTGTGTTCTCGTCGACATCTCCCTCCAGGGAGACGCCGGCACTCACTTCTGGGTTCTGGGACTGTTGCCCGCAGGGCGCGCGCGCCCGGCCTTAAAGGGCCAGTATGCGTCTAGCTGTCATTACTCAATAATTAGCCCAGAATGCTGCTGGACTATAAAAAGGGCTTGAATAAGCGTTGTTGTATACCTAAAGTTTGTCTTGCAAATGGTCTCCCAGTGTTTTCCAGATCCGAGTGTTACCCATTCCTGCTGCCTGTACCCTGTATCCCGTGCTATCGTATCTACAGTGAGAGTCAAGTCATGTCTTCCGTTGCATCTACTAGCCATCTGCAGTCTACATTGCCAACTGTCTACATTGCCTCTTCTGGACTATAGACATTGTTTTTTACCTAGTTGGCCAGCTGGTATCCCACCATGTAGTATGGTCCAGTGGGTCCACACCTCTTTGCCATGACAATTACTAAGCAGCAATCGCGTAGAACCCTTGCTTTGTCGTTTTTTCTAGAAACATTACAGACTGGGCTTTCCGTAAGATATAAGTCAATCGGGATCTCCGGGCAACAATGTGGCTGCTATGCCCGATAAAGCGACAGCAAGAGTAATTTTGCTTTGATTGCGTATTTGGGCCAAGATGACTTTGGTGAGAAATGTTTTTCCCGTCCCACTGGGTGCATCTAAAAACAGGATTTCTCCAAAAGTACCATCTACGCAATGACACACGTGATCGAATATCATACGCTGTTCTGCTGTCTGGCCGAAACATTGCATAACGGTGTCTCGATTCTGTTCCGCTGGTTTATTTCTGCCGTGTACTCCCTGTTAATGCGTACCCCGTCTAAAGCTGGTGCGGGCATACCATATTGAGAGACAGGATTACCCCTATAGATGTAACTATGTCTTGGATAGCCAGCAAACATCGATTCATATTACTTTCACGCAACCTGTCGTTCAGTTCATCATTATTGTTTATTTGTGCATTATTAAAAAGTCTTCAACTCATTTTTCCAGTTTTTTGTGCCACAACTGTGCAGCATCTGCAAGTCCACAAAAAAACAGCAAAATGGGAAACAAATTATGCAAGCGATGAGGACTATCGCTGATGCATGCTTCGGCCAAAGCGCCATCTCACTGCTGATAACCATCTAGCAAGTGACACACTCGGCAAGCAGCCTTGTAAGTAGGATATTCAATATCGTCAACCTTTCTCAATTTGGCAAAGAAGTAGGTCCTCGCACTGTATGTAGAAGTAAGCGTAAGTAATAGCAGTCGGAGTTGTTTGGATGCACCGTATAGACTCATCCAATGACATGTTCTTTTAAAATGCCGGGCTCGCCATTCACAGCTGTCCCACGTCTTTTACCGTTGCAAACACCTTGCTGCTTATTATAAGTATAATATGACGGAACTTCATTATATAACAGTGTTTTTGAAAAATCATCTTTTTCACAAAATTGAAAATATGCCAGCAAAGTGGTTTGTCTCGGATTTTTTAACTGCTCTGCCACATTTTCAGGGTTGAAATACACCCGTTGCCCGCCTTCAAGTGAACATCAAGATGCTTCACTGGCGGATGTCTCTCGTGAATGTGGAAACTCAAAATGCGCCACACCGCCTCAGAAGAGCTTATATATCGGCCAGATTGGAACCTCGTGACTTCGTCGTATTCATTATTATTTCTCAACGCAAACGTGGCCTGGTCACTACCCTTGTTCACGTATTTACATATATATTTGATGACTTCGACGCTGTTACATATTTCGACGTTGATGTGAGCTTGAAATGTTCTTGATAACACCGGTGAATAGGGTACAATCCATCGATTATCCAAAACAATTTATTGAACATGTAACCTGACTGTAGCTGTGAAACCACCTTGTAGATACAACGGATACCCGTTTTCCCCCGACATCGTTTGCTCTAATAGCGCTCTAGGGTATCTTTTAGAGCAGTGACCCTCCTGCATGCAAGGAGAGTGTAATGATGGGGGTAGGGAAACGGACAAGTGAGCCCTAATCTACCCACCACTCTGTCCCTGCCTACTTGCAACGACCCGCCCTAGGCGACGGGGTACAACTGGGCGGCGGTCCCTACGCTCAGTAAGTGCACGAGACAAACAGACAAGGGTACACAAAGCTAAGGGAAATGGGGCAGTTGCCCACGGCAACACCGTGAGCAACAAGAGTGGTGAACGAGCCGAGTCAAACCAGGAGTGCACGAGGTACCAAACGCAGAGCAGGAGAGTAGTCAGTAATCCAGGGTCAGTATGGAGCAGGATCAAATAGTAGAAGCTGTAGCTGGGCCAGGAAACCACACGAGAAGAATCACAAGCAAAGGAGGAACAGGAAAGGCAGGTATAAATAGACAGAAGGCGGGAGCTAGCTCCGTCTAGCCAGGCTGCGATAGGCTCTCCCACTCCTAAGCCTGCCATCCTGAGTGGTGGAAGATGGAGTCAGTCTCAGAGACATAGACTCAGGTGCAGACTGATTACCTATGGGCGTATACACAGAAGTTGTGCCTGGCAGATCCTTTACAGAGAGTTTCTATTTAAAGCGCCGCATGGCCCATGAAGCATGTGCGTCTTTACAATCTCGTGCAATATCGGATCCTCTTTCCGGTCAGGAAATTCAGCACTTAGGACCATGTCAACAGCATAGTGACAATTTTTTTCTTGCAGGCACAGGAGAATGTGGGCGTGTGGCAAGCCACGCTTTTGCCACTCAACGCTGTACATGAAATGAATACCTGAACCGAAAACTTTTTGGTTTGTGATGAGGTCGATCATCAACTTTAGTTTTAAGTGGAAAACTCTGGCTATAATATCATGCCTATCATAAGACGCCTGTCCTGCGAGAAGTTCTGGGGAAATTTCGTACCACTTTGGATTGGTTGTGAACGTTATGATAAGGTCAGGCTGGCCGTATTTTCGGACGTAGCAGAAAGCATTGTGTGTACGTTCATGCATGTAACGGGGACCACCGGTAAAACTGGATGGCAGGATAACTAATCGCCCAACGTTTTCCACATTATTATCTTGTTGCATGGCTTCTCACAGATGCATGTAATCTTCAGCGCGTAAACGTGTCTGGTTAGTGCGTATGTACACTAAACGCTCCGTCTCTATTTTCGCATACATGTCCACAATAAATAGGTTGAACAAGAAGACCCCACCAAACAATACACAGTATAACTTGTCCATATCATCAATAGTTTCAATGCTGTGTCAAACTGTTTAATGGACCTTATACCGGACAATTCCAGAATGGGTACATTTCACATGTTACCTAAAATACATAAAGAAGGCAATCCAGGGAGACCAATCATTTCAGGTGTTGGGACTCTAACTGACAATATTTCTGGCTGGGTGGAAAAATCTTCTAAAGCCCTTGGTGAGGTACACACCCAGTTATGTCCAGGACACCACATACGTCCTCTGCAAACTCTCAGCCCTAGGTCCACTACCAGAGGGAACAATATTGGCAACTATGGATGTGGAGACTCTGTATTCTAACATCCCCCCATGAGGATGGCATAGCCGCATGCCAACACTTTCTTCAAAAGAACAATCTACCGACAGTACCAGCTCTACAACTCACATCAGGTTCGTACTCCATCACAATTATTTATTTGACAAAGACATATATCTGCAATGTACGGGAAGCGCTATGGGTAGAAAAATGTCACCACAATATGCTAACCTGTTCATGGCCAAACTAGAGGGAGAGTTTTTATCAACCTGCGCAACTAAACCTCTGGCATATTTCCGGTACATTGACGACCTGCTGATAATCTGGACAGGCTCTAAACATGAACTGCTTTCTTTCCATAAAAACTTCATCAAGCTCACTCTCAACTACTCTACATCTCAAATACATTTCCCGGACATGACCATATACATGAGAAGTAATACAATACAAACAACAATCTACCATAAACCTACAGGCCATCCATCATATCTGAGATGGAACAGCTTTTATCCGAGACACATAAAGAAATCCATGATATACAGTCAGGCTCTGCGGTACATACGGATCTGTTCAGACAATGAAGACAGAAACAACACCTGCTATCACTGAGGAATACATTCCTACAACAGGGATACCATCCAAGGATTATAGATGATCAGATCTACAGAGCAACAAGAATTCCAAGAAGCAATCTTCTGGAGTACAAAAAGAAGGAAGACAACAGCAGGGTGCCCCTAGTGGTCCTATACAACCCACAAATGAACATCTTGAGGAAAATTGCTGCTGATCTCCAACCTATATTTAACACAGACAATAAACTGAAGGAAATATTCCCAGATTTACCACCAAACCTAAGGAATCTCCTAGTCAGAAGTGCCCTCTCATCACCATCAGAGACTGGCACTTTTCCTTGCAACAATAGAAAATGCAAGACCTGTACCAACATCTTGTCATCAAACACCACCCACATACCAAACACGCAACAGGACTATAAAATCACTGGCACATTCTCCTGTACATCCTCCAATATAGTGTACATGATACTGTGTACAAGGTGCATAGATAAAGGAATCTACATTAGTGAAACAATGCAAAAATTACAAATCAGGATGAATCTTCACAGACATACAATAATATGCAATGTTAAATACTTCTGTGTCAAAAAAGACAAAAGTATAGTAGGTATGATACCTTTATTGGCTAACCATAAAAGTTCTATACGCAAGCTTTCAGAGCCAATAAAGGTATCATACCTACTATACTTTTTGTCTTTTTTGACACAGAAGTATTTAACATTTCATATTATTTATGGCTATCACGGTACTACACTATTTTTACTAGACATACAATAAAAAAAACAGCTGGATACACCAGTGGGAAAACACTTCTCTGGACCAGATCACAGTTTGGCAGATTTAAAGGTCCTAATACTGAGGGGTCATTTTGAAAACAACAGAGAGAGAAAAATTTGTGAATTCAAGCTGATGATAAAATTCCAGTGATTGACACAAGGCCTCAATCTAACACCTGGATTTATGAGCCACTACATGGACACACATTACATCCCACATCAGACTGACTCCAGATGCCTTATCTCCTAAGTCATCACCCCTATAACCTCAGTTTTATTGCCTCAGCTTATCTTAACCCCTTAAAGCTCAGCAACGTACTATTCCGTCATGCTGACCGCCCCGTTCGCACTCATTGACGGAATAGTACGTCGCGGGATTAACGGCCATTTTGGCCGTTTTCCCGACACATGCAGGAGCTGTGACAGCTGCTGTCTCGTACAGCAGGTTGCCGCAGCTCCTACAGTGGGGATCGATCAGTGTGTCCCCGCTGATTAACCCCTTAAAAGCCGTGTTCAATAGCGATCGCGGCTTTTTAGGGGTTAAGCTACTATCGCCGGCCTGCTACACAATAGTGGCCGGCGATGGTGACTATGGCAACCGGGCACCTAGCAATGGCGTCCGGCTATGCCATCGACGGAAACCTAGTGGGTCCTGACAAAGGACCCACTATGCTTGCTGTCAGTGTGTTGATGACCGCTCTAATACACTGCACTACGCATGTAGTGCAGTGTATTAGAATTGCGATCAGGGCCTCCTGCTCTCAAGTCCCCTAGTGGGACAAAGTAATTTAGTTAAAAAACAGTAAAAAAATGATGTGTAAAAATAAGAAAATGTAAGTTTTAAAAGTGATAAAAGTAAAAATCCTCCTTTTTCCCTTATCAGTCCTTTATTATTAATAAAAATATATAAACAAACAAACTTTACATAATTGGTATCACCGCGTCCGTAGGCCTGAACTACAAAATTATTTCATTATTTATCCCACACGGTGAACACCGCAAAAGAAAATAATAATAAACCGTACCAGAATCACAATTGTTTGGTCACTTCACCTCCCAAAAAATTGAATAAAAAGAGATCAAAAAGTCGCATGTACCTAAAAATGCGACTAATCGAAACTACAGTTTGTTACGCAAAAAATAAGTCCTCGCACGGCTTTATTGATGGAAAAATAAAAAAGTTCTGGCTCTTAGAATATGGTAACACAAAAATTAATGATTTTTTACAAAACGTAATTTATTGTGCAAACACCATAAGACATAAAAAAAAACTATAAACATAGGTATCGCCGTAATCGTGTCGCCAAGCAGAATAAAGTGAATGTCATTTATAGCGCACGATGAACGCTGTAAAAAAAATAGAATAAAAAAACAATAGTCGAATTGCTGTTTTTTTGTCACCACGCCACTTAAAGATAGAATAAAAACTGATCAAATAGCCGCATGCACCCCATGAAAACTACAATGAATTCCTCAAGGTGTCTAGTTTCCAAAATGGGGTCACCTTTGTGGGGTTTCCACTGACATGGTGCCTAATAAAAAGGAGGCCTCAAAATCCGCTAGGTGCACCTTTGCTTCGGAGGCTGGTGCTTCAGTCCATTAGTGCACTAGGGCCACATGTGGGATATTTCTCAAAACTGCAGAATCTGGGCAATAAGTATTGAGTTGCGTTTCTCTGGTAAAACCTTTTGTGTTATAGAAATTCCCGTGAAACACCTTAAGGGTTCATAAACTTTCCAAATGCTGTTGTGAATACTTTGAGGGGTCTAGTTTCTAAAATGGGGTGTTTCATAGGGGTGTCTAATATATAGGCCCCTCAAAGCAACTTCAGAACTGAACTGGAACCTAAAAAAAATAAATTAGGCAATACTTCGCTTCTTACATTATACTGATAATGAGCAGTGCCCACCTTGAGATGGCCCTAATTTTGACCGTTTGTATAAACGGAGACCCCCATTAGACCGTTTCAGTGGCCGGTTTTCCCAAGCATACACCCCCGAGAAGTGTATTTCTATTGATGAGTCCTTGGTAGATTTTAAAGGGAGGCTTCAATTCCGCCAGTACCTGCCGAATAAGAGGGCAAGGTATGGTGTGAAGATGTATAAGCTGTGCGAGAGTGCATTAGGGTATACCTACAAATTTAGGATATATAGGGAAGGACACCAGTATTCAGCCCCCACATGCCCCCCCCCCTTACTGGGAGTTAATGCAAAAATTGTGTGGGATTTGGTGCACCCACTGCTGGACCAGGGTTACCACTCCTACCTGGATAATTTTTATACCAGCGTCCCACTCTTAAAGTGCCTCGCTTCCAGAAGACCTGCGGCATGCGGCACTGCTAGAAGGAATCTGAGAGACCTCCCGAAGACACTGCTTGGGCAAACACTCAGAAGGGGTGAGAGCAGGGCACAATCTAGCAGCAACATATTGTGTGTCAAGTACAAGGACAAGAGAGATGTCCTTGTATTGACAACAATACATGGCCACCCCAGTACCCATGTACCTGTACGAGGCACCAGTACTGAGACCCCCAAACCAGACTGCATCCTGGACTACAATAGGTACATGGGAGGGGTGGACTTGTCAGATCAAGTCCTGAAACCCTACAGCGCCATGCGGTGTGGTATAAGAAGCTGGCTGTGTACATCATTATCAAGAACCTAATCTTTAGGGACCAAGAAGGGGGCACCCAGTACTTCTGGAAGCGAGGCCACACGCATCGTACCAGGGCAACACTTTCCAGAAGAAGTTCCCCAAACTTGCAAGAAGGGAAAAAGTCAAAAGAGGTGCATAGTCTGCTATAAGAGGGGGATAAGGGAGGACACAATATATCAATGTGGCATGTGTCCCGAAAAACCAGGGCTCTGTATGAAAGTGTTTTAAAATTTTCCATACATCCCTTAGATTTTTAATATACCCTGACACACTCCGCACAGCTTATCCCCCTCATCTTTCCCTTCTGAGCCCTGTTGTGTGCCCACACAGCTGATAACAGCCACATGTAGGGTATTGCCGTACCCAGGAGAACCCACATTACAGTTTATGGGGTGTATATCTCTTGTGGCGCATGCTGGGCACAATATATTGGACACTGAAATGGCATAGATATATAGAAAATTGCAAATCCCTCACTGCACCATCTGCTGCGCATTACCTTTTACACAATACCTGTGGGGTCAAAATGCTCACTACACCTCTAGATGAATGTCTTAAGGGGTGTAGTTTTTAAAATGGGGTCACTTCTCAGGGGCTTCTGCATACATGACTTAGCACCAGAAAAGCTCCAGTAGGCCAAATGGTGGTCCTTTTCTTCTGAACCCTCCCATGGGCCCAAACGGCAGTTTATCACAACAACTGGGGTATTGCCGCACTCAGGACAAATTGGGCAACAAAATGGGGTATTTTGTTCCCTGTGAAAATAATAAATTTTGATAAAAAATTACATCTTATTTGAAAAAATTAATTTTTTTTAATTTGACAGCCCAATCCAAATACGACCTGTGAAAAAACTGTGCAGTCAAAATGGTAAGAACACCCATAAATCAATTCCTTGAGGGGTGTAGTTTCCAAAATGGGGTCACTTCTGGTGGGTTTCCATTGCTTTGATACCTCTGGGGCTCTGTAAATGCGACATGGCACCCGAAAACCAATCCAGCAAAATCTGGACTCCAACAAACACGTAGTGCTCCTATCCTTCTGAGCCCTCCCATGGGCCCAAATGGCAGTTTATCGCCACAAATGGGGTATTGCCGCACTCAGGACAAATTGGGCAACAAATTGGGGTATTTTATTTCTTGTGAAAATAAGAAATTTTATCAATAATGACGTCTTATTGGAAAAAATAAATTTTATTAAATTTCACAGCCCAATTCAAATACGTGCTGTGAAAAAACAGTGTGGTCAAAATGGTAACAACAATGATACCTGAATTCCTTGAGGGGTGTAGTTTCCAAAATGGGGTCACTTTTGGGGGATTCCTACTGTTTTGGCACCAACACCTCTTCAAACCTGGCTTGCTGCCTTAACCCCTTCCCTCTTTGGCGGCTTTTGACCTTCCTGACAGAGCCTCATTTTTCAAATCTGACATGTTTCACTTTATGTGGTAATAACTCCGGAATGCTTTTACCTATCCAAGTGATTCTGAGATTGTTTTCTCGTGACACATTGGACTTTATGTTACTGGCAATATTTGACCGATACATTCAGTATTTAATTGTGAAAAACACCAAAGTGTAGCGAAAAATTGCAAAAATTAGCATTTTTCTCAATTTAAATGTATCTGCTTGTAAGACAGGCAGTTATACCACACAAAAATGTTGCTAACTAACATCCCCCATATGTCTACTTTAGATTGGCATCGTTTTTTGAACATCATTTTATTTTTCTAGGACGTTACAAGGCTTAGAACTTTAGCAGCAATTTCTCACATTTTCTAGAAAATTTAAAAATGCTATTTTTACAGGGGCCAGTTCAGTTGTGAAGTGGCTTTGAGGTCCTTAGATATTAGAAACCCCCAATAAGTCACCGCATTTTAAAAACTGCACCCCTCAAAGTATTCAAAACAGCATTTAGAAAGTTTCTTAACCCTTTAGACATTGCGCAGGAATTAAGGCAAAGTAGAGGTGAAATTTACAAAGTTCATTATTTTTTTCCAGAAATTCATTTTGAATCCATTTTTTTTGTACCACAGAATGTTTTACCCAAGAAATGCAACTCAATATTTATTGCCCAGGTTCTGCAGTTTTAGGAAATATCCCACATGTGGCGCTAGTGCGCTACTGGACTGAAGCACCGGCCTCAGAACAAAGGAGCACCTAGTGGATTTTGGGCCTCCTTTTTATTAGAATATATTTTAGGCACCATGTCAGCTTTGAACAGGTCTTGTGGAACTAAAACAGTGGAAACCCCCCAAAAGTGACCCCATTTGGGAAACTACACCCCTCGAGGAATTTATCTAGGGGTGTAGCAAGCATTTTTACTGGCCAGTTTTTTTGCAAACATTTTTGGAACTAGGCCATGAAAATGAAGATCTACATTTTTTCAAATAAAATGTAGGTTTAGCTAATTTTTTTTCATTTCCAAAAGAACTAAAGTAGAAAAAGCACCACAACATTTGTAGAGCAATTTCTCTCGAGTAAAACAATACCCCACATGTGGTAATAAACGGTTGTTTGGACACACGGCAGGGCTTAGAAGGGAAAGAGCGCCATTTGGCTCTTGGAGCTCAAATTTAGCAGGAATGGTTTGCGGAGGCCATGTCACATTTGCAAAGCCTCTGAGGTGACAAAACAGTGGGAACCCCCAACAAGTGACCACATTTTGGAAACTATACCCCTCGAGGAATTTATCTAGGGGTGTAGCAAGCATTTTGACTGGCCAGTTTTTTTGCAAAAATTTTTGGAACTAGGCCATGAAAATGAAAATCTACATTTTTTCAAAGAAAATGTAGGTTTAGGTATTTTTTTTTCATTTCCACAAGGACTGAAGGAGAAAAAACACCATAAAATTAGTAAAGCAACTTCTCCCGAGTAAAACAATACCCCACATGTGGTCACAAACATCTGTTTGGACACACGGTAGGGCTCAGAATGGAAAGAGCGCCATTTGGATTTTGGAATGGTTTCTTGGCGCCATGTCACATTTGCTGAGCCCCTGTAGTGCTAATACAGTGGAAACACCCCAAAATTGACTCCATTTGGGAAACTGCACCCCCTGAGGAATCATCTAGGGGTATAGTGAAAATTTTGATCCCAAAGGTTTTTTGCTGAATTAATTAGAATTAAGCCATGAAAATGAAAAATATTTTTTTTTTCCAACAAGATGTAGTTTTAGATACACATTTTTCATTTTTACAAGGAATAGAGAAGAAAAAGCACCCCAACATTTGTAAAGAAATTTCTCCCGAGTACGGTAACACCCCATATGTGGTTATAATCGGCTGTTTACATATATGGGTGCATTCAGAAGAAAAGGAGCGGTATTTATCTTTTGGAGTGTAGATTTTTCTGGAATGGTTTGCGGACGCCATGTTGCATTTGCAAAACCCCTGATGTACCAAACAAAAGTGACCCCGTTTTAGAAACTACACCCCTAAAGGCATTTATCAAGGGGTGTAGTGAGAATTTAGACTCCACAGGTGTTTTTCAGAAATGAATACGCAGTGGATTGTGCAAAGTGAAAATTGCAATTTCTCCACTGATCTACCCATTCACCGCACAAGATGTTGTGCCCCTAGAGAATCTTACCCCATAAATTGTTAAGCGGGTTCTCCCGGGTATGGTAATGCCTTACTTGTGTCCATAAATTGCTGTTTGGGCACACTGTAGGGCTAAGAAGGGAAAGGCCGCCATTTTGAGCATGGATTTTGCTTGGTAATAGTTTTGTTTGGGGTTTTGCTAGTATTTCAGTTTATAATGTGGTGGCATATGTAATCTGTGCGGAGTACAACAGGGCATAATAAGAGGGTATAATAATGTGGTAAATAATACAATTATCCATAGATGTGTGTTACGATGTGAAGCGATCCGTTATGCGCAGGCCGGTGTCACACTGATAAACGGTTTTCTTTCTTATCCCCCTTTTGTAATGCTCTGCACCTTTTGGGGACTTTTTCTCCTTCGTAGTTTGGGAAATATTACTGGGAAAGTTTTGCGCTGGTATAATACGGGCGCCCTCGCTCCCAGCGGATGTGCTATGTCCCTTCCCTTTCCTAGTAACTAAATACTAGGGCCCTGAAACTGAAGGAATGTGCCCCTCCAGCCTGCGCATTGAGATGTTTTTTCATCACCGCATTACTAGTGCCGTAACTTTTTTGTTTTTAAGTTGATTGAGTGGTGTGCGGGCTTGTTTTTTTGCGAGACGGGCTGTAGATTTTATTGGTACCATTTTAGAACACATATGACTTTTTGATCACTTTTTATTTCATTTTTTGGTAAAGGAAATTACCAAAAACAAGCAATTCTGGAATAGTTTTTTATTATTTTTTTTATCGGCATCCACAGTGCGCCCTAAATTACTTGTTAGCTTTATTCTTCGGGTCGATACGATTACGGCGATACCAAATTTATATAGTTTTTTTTATGTATTGCAGTTTTTGCACAATAAAATCACTTTTTTTATAAAATCATTTGTTTTCTGTGTCGACATATTGTAAGACCCATAACTTTATTATTTTTTTGCGTGCACAAAGCGGTGTCAGGGATTATTTTTTGCGGCACGGATTGTCGTTTTTTATTAGTACTATTTTGGAGTAAATGTGACTTTTTGATCACTTTTTATAGCATTTTTTGGAAGGAGATGTGACCTAAAAACAAAGATTCTGGCGTTGTTTTTCATGTTTTTTTTTTACGGCGTTCACCGTGCGGGATAAATTACATAATTGTTTTGTAGTTTGGGTCGTTACGTACGCGGCGATACAAATTATGTATAGTTTTTTTTAATTTTTACGGTTTTTCCCATAATAAAAGACTTACTATGGGAAAAAAGTCAGTTTAGCTTTATTTTTATTTGAAATGTGTGTGTTTTTATTGTTTTACCACATTTTTATTATCTTTTTTTTACTTTTCTGACTTGTCCCACTAGGGGACATGAGGGCCTGATGCCCCGATCGCTACTCTAATACACTGCACTACATACGTAGTGCAGTGTATTAGCGCTGTCAGTTATTCACTGACCGCAAGCCTATGAGGACTCGCCGCAGGCGGGTCCTCATCGGCTCCCGTACAAGGCAGACTCGGACGCCATTTTCTGGCGTCCGATTGCCACAGCAACCCAGCGATTGCGTCACTGGGTTGCCGGTAGGGTGAAAATCAGATGCTGTGCTCTATTGAGCGAAGCATCTGAGGGGTTAATCTGCCGGATCGGAGAGTAGCTCCGGTCCTGGCAGTTACAGGAGGGTGCCAGCTGTATATACGGCGCTTTGCGGGAATCACCTCCCGACAGTGTCGTACATGTATGGCGGATGTCGGGAAGGGGTTAAATATATTCTAATTAAAAAAAGGCCCCAAAATGCACTAGGTGCTTCTTTGCTTCTGGGGCTTGTGTTTTAGTCCACAAGCACACTAGAGCCACATGTGGGACATTTCTAAAAACTGCAGAATCTGGACAATACATATTTAGTAGTGTTTATCTTGTAAAACCTTCTGTCTTACAGAAAAAAAAATTGAATAAAATTGAAATTCAGCAAGAAAAATGAAATTTGCAAATTTCACCTCCACTTTGCTTCAAAAACTTTCTAAATGCTGTTTTGAATACTTTGAGGGGTCTAGTTTTTAAAATGGGGTGTTTTATGGGGGTTTCTTCTACATAGGCCCCTCAAAGAGCTGAACAGGTACCTTAAAAAAAAGTGTTTTGACATTTTCTTAAAAATATGAGAAATTGCTGTTTATGTTCTAAGCCTTGTAACGTCCAAGAAAACATTATGAGTTCCCTATCTCCTACATAAGGAGAACAGCGCTATAATGTAGGTGACAGTAATGCTTTTTATTTTAAAAAAAGATCTGTTTCCACCACTTTATTAGCGATTTTAGATTTATGCTAATGAGTTGCTTAATGCCCAAGTGGGCGTGTTTTTACTTTAGACCAAGTGGGCATTGTACAGAGGAGTGTATGACGCTGACCAATCAGCGTCATGCACTCCTCTCCATTCATTTAGTCAGCGCATGGGGATCCTTTTACATCGCTATATGCTGTCTTATACTAACACATTAACGATACTGAAGTGTTTAGACAGTGAATAGACATTCCACGGGATGTCTATTCACAATCTCTGCACTTCGTTACTCTGTCTGTGGTAGTTACAGCAGAGCAAGCGTAATCTCGCGAGATTACGCTGTAGATGACAGGTTACAATGAGATTATGCTTCCTCTGCTGTAACTAAAGTAAAAACACGCCCACTAAAAAATATGCTAATTTTTCTAAATTTTCACAAAATGTCGCTATTTTTCACAATAGTATTAATGCCCCTATAGAAAAGGGAACATATGTAGGAGGGAGGATATTCTGAAAGCAATCCCTGATGTAGGGAATCTTGTTGGTGATAGACCCCAGATCACGTTCAAAAGAATTAATACGATCCTCTCATTAGCATTACAACCCGTTTCTCTGGTTTTAATGTTGTGAACTCTCCTAATTAAACTGATGATCCGTCACTCACCTTCTCTCCTTCAGTGTTGTGCAGCGTTGTTTACATAGCCGCCTGAAGCTGCCCCCGATACCATTGATGCTGTATGCATCAATTCCATTGGTCGCGCCGTCACTGTGGAGCCGTCCCAGTCTGTGGGCGTCAGTAATTGACGTCTTAATCACCGATTGGTTCAGGTCCTACTGACGCGATCTAGGTAGGTGGGGCTATAGCCGTATAAGGCTCTATTGTTTCTCCGGCGCGCGCTTAGACCAGTCATCAGTGTCTAGTGCATTCCGTTGAAACAAAAATACTACAGTATAATATGTGCTGAGCGGTAGTTAGCTAATAAAAACTACAGCTCGTCCCGCAAAAAATAAGTCCTCACATCGCTCAAACGATGGAATAATATAAGTTATGGCTGTCAGAACCAATAGGTTTTTCTTTGTAAAAGAAGTAAAATATGAAATTTTTTCCTATTTTATGTTGTCTAAAATCTGGGTGTGTCTTATAGTCCAGAAAATATGGTAACTTTTTGATGATATTCTAATTCATTGAGAAGGACTAGTTAATGCTAACTGGAATCTGTAATTTCTAACATTTTGTACTTTCACAGAGTTTCACCCAAAGCTGCAGAAGCAGCTCGTCTTTTCCTGACGGACATGTGGTCTCAAAAGGAGTTGCAAGGAATATTAAAACAGGTAAAGCAACAGTTGTTTTTTTTCTAATACAAGTTGTGAATTTTAATGGGTTTATTTAGATTGTTTCTTAATTCTGTTAGCCATAGCTCCCAACTTTCAACGATCGCAAACAAGGAAAATATTTTTTTTTATGTTAACCCCTAGGCGCACCAGGACGCAACTATAAGTCCTGGCGGGAGGTTACTACGCGCACCAGGAAGTACAGTTAGTGTGAGTGACAGTGTGCATCGGTAACCGGGAGAGCAGCCCCCGACAATTGTTCCAACCCACCAATCACAGTGCGTTTTCACCCAGGGTGGGTGAAAAATAACAGGTACAGACTCTGATATCTTAGTAGGTTAAGTGAAGTTGGAGAGATCAGAGCCTGCTCTGTGTTGTGTGCCCTTCAGAGTTAAAAAAAATATAAAAAAAATAAAAAAAGGATTAACCCCTCATCTCCAGCTCCCTTGTTCCCAGTGTGTGACCCCGCCACAGTGTATAAGGGAGATTTTTTTTTTTATAATTTTTTTTTTCATCCTAATTCACTAAATATAATAATTTGATTTAGTTGTTAGGTAGTTGTCTATCTCGTCTACGTCAATCAATTCGTCACGTCAGTTTGTAAGCGACAATCTGTTGTACCAGTTGTCAGTGGCAATCCATAGCGTCCGTCAGGGTCAGTCGCGTCACATGTCAGTAACTGTCAGTTAGTAAGTGTTACTACGTAAACACAAAAAAAACACAAAAACTTAGTGTGTTAGTGTTAGCAAGCGTTTTTAGTGTTTTATGTGAATAAAAAATAAAAAACTACAACTGTTTGTTACAGTTCACTGAGCTACGTGTGTATATACACTACATATATACACACACATTTATAAATGGCAACGAGACGTTACACTGCTGAAGAGGTGTATGCCATGATTGCGTCTAATACAGACTCGAGCGATGCTAAACTAGAGTTCTTTCTGCCTTCCTCCTCCTCCAGGAACCTCCTTGTAGTCACAGGAGGGTTAGCGCCCTGTTTCTGCCTGACCTTGAAACTGCCAGAATTGATTTGATTGATTTTATAAACTGCTTTATTGATGGAAAAATAAAAAGTTATTGCCCTGAGGCCTCATGCACACGACCGTAAAAACTCCCGTTATTACGGGTCGTAATCACGACCCGTAATAACGGGCTCATAGACTTCTATTGGCGACGGGTGCCTTCCCGTTTTCTCACGGGAAGGTGCCCGTTCCGTTAAAAAAGATAGAACATGTCCTATTTCTGGCCGTAATAACGGCACGGACAGTCCATAGAAGTCTATGGAGCTCTCGTAATAACGGGTGGCTACATGTGTGCACCCGTCATTACGGCAGCGTTGCTAAGCGACGTCAGTAAATAGTCACTGTCCAGGGAGCTGAAAGAGTTAACTGATCGGCAGTAACTCTTTCAGCACCCTGGACAGTGACTACCGATCAGTATAAACCTGTAAAAAATAAAAATAAAAGACGTTTATACTTACCGGCAACTTCCTGCTTCCTCCAGTCCGGTCTCCCGCCCGTTGCCTTGGTGACGCGTCCCTCTCGACATCCGGCCCGACGTCCTGGATGACGTTTCAGGCCATGTGATCGCTGCAGCCAATCACAGGTCAATAACAGGCTGCAGCGGTCACATGGACTGCCGCGTCATCCAGGGATGTCGGGCTGGATGTGAAGAGAGGGACGCGTCACCAAGACAACGGCCGGGTAAGTATGAATTTCTTTAACTTTTATTACAGAAAAGGCTGTCCCTTCTCTCTATCCTGCACTGATAGAGAGAAGGGGCTGCCGATTAGTGCAGTGCTATTTTGCCGCCAAAAACGTGCTCGTAAATACGGGTGGAATACGTGTGACACCGGACCCATATTTACGAGCACGGGTTCGTAAATACTGGTGCAAAACGGGTGGAATACGTGTGACACCGGACCCGTATTTACGCCAGTATTTACGGGTGGGAAAAAATACGGTCGTGTGCATGAGGCCTTAGAATAAGGTAACACAAAAAGTGAATGATTTTTTACAAAACGTATTTTATTGTGCAAACGCCATAAGACATAAAATAAACTATAAACATAGATATCGCCGTAATCGTATCTCCACGCAGAATAAAGTGAATATGTCATTTATAGCGCACGGCGAACGCTATAAAAAAACAATAGTAGAATTGCTGTTTTTTAGTCACCACGCCACCTAAAAATAGAATAAAAACTGATCAAAAAGCTGCATGCACCCCATGAAAACTACAATGAATTCCTCAAGTGGTCTAGTTTCCAAAATGGGGTCACTTTTGAGGGGTTTCCACTGTTTTGGCACTACAAGGCCTCTTCAAACCGGACATGGTGCCTAATAAAAAGGAGGCCTCAAAATCCACTAGGTGCTCCTTTGCTTCGGAGGCCGGTGCTTCAGTCCATTACCGCACTAGGGCTACATGTGGGATATTTCTCAAAACTGCATAATCTAGGCAATAAGTATTAAGTTGCGTTTCTCTGAAAAAAATGGTATAAAAAGGATTTTCTGACAAAAATAAATATGTCAATTTCACCTCTACTTTGCTCTAAATTCCTGTGAAACACCTAAAGGGTTTATAAACTTTCTAAATGCTGTTGTGAATACTTTGAGGGGTCTAGTTTCTAAAATGGGGTGTTTCATAGGGGTGTCTAATATATAGGCCCCTCAATGCAATTTCAGAACTGAACTGGAACCTAAAAAAAATGAGGCAATACTTCTCTTCTCCTAATGAGCATTGCCTACTCCAAGATGACCCCAGTTTTGACTGTTTGTATAAACGGAGACCCCTATTAGACCGTTTCAGTGCCCGGTTTTCCCAAGCATACACCCCTGAGAATTGTATTTCTATTGATGAGTCCCTGGTACATTTTAAAGGGAGGCTTCAATTCCCCAGTACCTGCCGAGTAAGAGGGCGAGGTATAAGCTGTGTGAGAGTGCATCAGGGTATACCTACAAATTTAGGATATATGAAGAGACGGACACCAGTGCTCAGCCCCCAGAATGCCCCCCCTTCCCCCCTTACTGGGAGTTAATGCAAAAATTGTGTGGGATTTGGTGCACCCACTGCTGGACCAGGATTACCAACTCTACCTGGATAATTTTTATACCAGCGTCCCACTCTTCAAGTGCCTCGCTTCCAGAAGTCCTGCGGCACTGCTAGAAGAAATCTGAGAGGCCTCCCTAAGACTCTGCAGGGCAAACACTCAGAAGGGGTGAGAGTAGGGCACAATCTAGCAGCAACATATTGTGTATCGCGTACAAGGACAAGAGAGATGTCACACCAGTACCCATGTACCTGTACGAGGTACCAGTACAGAGACCCCCAAACCAGACTGCATCCTGGACTACAATATGTACATGGGAGGGGTGGACTTGTCAGATCAAGTCCTGAAGCCCTACAGCACCATGCGGTGTGGTATAAGAAGCTGGCCGTGCACATCATACAGATGGCATTGTACAATGCGTGCGTGCTATGTTGATGCGCAGGCCAGACGGGAACTTTCCTTGAATTTCAAGAGGTGGTTATCAAGAAACTAATTTTGAGGGACCAAGAACCCAGTACTTCTGGAAGCGGGGCCACACGCATCGTACCAGGGCAACACTTTCCAGGAAAAGTTCCCCAAACTGGCAAGAGAGGAAAAAGTCAAAAGAGGTACAAAGCCTGCTATAAGAGGGGGATAAGGGAGGACACAATATATCAATGTGACACGTGTCCCAAAAAACTAAGGCTCCGTATGAAAGAGTGCTTCAAGATGTATCATACATACCTTGATTTTTAATCTACCCCAGTTTTACTTACCCTGATGCACTCCGCACATCTTATCCCCCTCATCTTTCCCTTCTGAGCCCTGCCGTGTGCCTAGGCAGCTGATAACAGCCACATTGAAGGTATTGCCGTACCCAGGAGAACCCACATTACAGTTTATTGGGTGTATGTCTCCGGTAAAAATGCTCACTACACCTCTAGAAGAATGCCTTAAGGGGTGTAGTTTTTAAAATGGGGTCACTTCTCAGAGGTTTCAACAGTTCTGGTACCTCAGGGGCTTCTGCATACATGACTTTGCACCAGAAAAACCCCAGTAGGCCAAATGGTGGTCCTTTCCTTCTGAGCCCTCCCATGGGCCCAAACGTCAGTTTATCACCACAAATGGGGTATTGCCGCACTCAGGACAAATTGGGCAACAAAATTGGGTATTTTATTTCTTGTGAAAATAAGAAACTACATATTATTGGAAAAAAAAATTGTTTTTTAAATTCCCAGCCCAATTCAAATAAGTTCTGTGAAGACACTATGGGGTCTAAATGGTTACATTACCCATGAATTAATTCCTTGAGGGGTGTAGTTTCCAAAATGGGGTCACTTCTGGTGGGTTTCCATTGCTTTGATACCTCTGGGGCTCTGCACATGCGACATGGCACCCGAAAACCAATCCAGCAAAATCTGCACTCCAAAGAACACACAGCGCTCCTTCCCTTCTGAGGCCTCCCATGGGCTCAAACGGCAGTTTATCGCCACATATAGGGTATTGCTGCACTCAGGAGAAATTGGGCAACAAAATGGGGTATTTTGTTCCCTGTGAAAATAAGAAATTTTGATAAAAAATGACATCTTATTGGAAAACATGACATTTTTTTCATTTCACAGCCCAATTCAAATAGGTGCTGTGCAAAAACTGTGTAGTCAAAATGGTAACAACAACCATAAATGAATTCCTTGAGAGGTGTAGTTTCCAAAATGGGGTCACTTCTTGTGGGTTTCTATTGCTTTGATACCTCTGGGGCTCTGCAAATGCGACATGGCACCTGAAAACCAATCCAGCAAAATCTGCACTCCAAAGAACACACAGCGTTCCTTCCCTTCTGAGGCCACCCATTGGCCCAAACGGCAGTTTATCGCCACAAATGGGGTATTGCTGCACTTAGGAGAAATTGGGCAACAAAATAGGGTATTTTGTTCCCTGTGAAAATAAGAAATTTTTATCAAAAATGACATCTTATTGGAAAAAATGTCATTTTTTTAATTTCACAGCCCAATTCAAATACGTGCTGTGTAAAAACTATGGGGTCAAAATGGTAACAACAACCATAAATGAATTCCTTGAGGGATGTAGTTTTCCGAAATGGGGTCACTTTTGTGGGATTCCTACTGTTTTGGCACCTCAACACCTCTTCCAACCTGGCATGCTGCCTTAAATTTATTCTAATAAAAAAGAGGCTTCAAAATGTACTTGGTCCTTCTTTGCTTCTGGGGCTTGTGTTTTAGTCCACGAGCACGCTAGAGACACATGTGTGACATTTCTAAAAACTGCAGAATCTGGGCAATACATATTTAGTAGTGTTTCTCTAGTAAAACCTTCTGTGTTACAGAGAAAAATTGAATACTATTGAAATTCAGCAAGAAAAATTAAATTTGCAAATTTCACCTCCACTTTGCTTTAATTTCTGTGAAAATTCCTAAAGGGTTAAAAAAACGTTCTAAATGCTGTTTTGAATACTTTGAGGGGTCTAGTTTTCAAAATGGGGTGTTTTATGGGGGTTTCTAATACATAGGCCCCGCAAAGCCACTTCGGAACTGAACAGGTACCTTAAAAAAAAGGCTTTTGACATTTTCTTAAAAATATGAGAAATTGCTGTTTATGTTCTAAGCCTTGTAACGTCCAAGAAAAATAAAAGAATGTTAAAAAAACGGTGCCAATCTAAAGTAGACATATGGAAAATGTGAACTAGTAACTATTGTGGGTGGTATAATTGACTGTTTTACAAGCAGATGCATTTAAATTCTGAAAAATTCTATTTTTTATAAATTTTCTCTAAATTTTGCAATTTTTCACCAATAAACACTGAATATATCGTCCAAATTTTACCACTAACATAAAGCCCATTGTGAAAACAATCTCAGAATCGCTTGGATAGGTTTAAGCATTCCGACGTTATTACCACATAGAGTGAAATATGTCAGATTTGCAAAATGGGCTCTGAGCCTTAAGGCCAAAACAAGGCTGCGTCCTTAAGGGGTTAAAAGCCATGTTTATACATCTGAGTCTCTTGTTATTCTTTCGGCAGTCTTATCTGCCGTTATACCACTGATCCTTATCTATTATATATTTATTAATTTCTTCCTATGAGTTGGCGTATGATGTCTTTATTCACTAGCATATATCCAATACACATGCCTAGCACCAGCGCTTTTCACTTGTACAACTGATCTAAATACAAATGCACCACTTACCTATCCGATGATCCCTGCGAGCGGTTTGAGTTGTAAGTGCCGAATAAGCTCTGAAGCGCATGCGTGAATTTTCCTGCTCAGATGTCCTGGTTTCCCACTACCTCATTGGCAGCTCCACCTGCCGCTCAAACGGGGGATGGCTAGTCCTGCCCACCCCCACTGCGATTGGTCCAATTCGCGCGCACACCCCTTGACACGTCATGGAGGATCCCTATAACAGAGAGAACTTTCCGGCACGCCGTCAGTAGCCCCATGAACCCCTGAGGACGCTACATACGTAGCGAAACATGCCGGGGGTGGGCTATCTTTTCAATTTTAAATACATGCTGGAAGTTTGGGTTTTAACAATCTAACTGTTTAGGAGCCCGCTGCTGCTATCAACGGTCTCTAGACTTTGCCGGTTTGCAAGCATAGACGGCAAATACACGTGCACATTGAAACAACCATCAATGGTTGCTGACCCGATCCATGCATTGAGAATTTTAACCATTTATGTTGGTCTTGTATGTTTGTCTGAGATTATTATAAAAATTAAACAATTCTAATGGTAGTTGGGAAATAGGGCTATTCTGCCTCTGGCATCTGTTTTTCAATTGTTATATCTAGCCTGCCAGCTACCATATTTGTTTGCAAAAGCCCAAAGTAAGATCCTACTGGTCCATGGACATTTTGTATCACTGTCCTCTGTACCGCAATACAATGACCAGCCCCGCTTTGAGGCCCTTCATAAATTTCTGCACTTTAGTGACAACTCCCAATACCCCCCCCCCAAGGATGACCCCAATTGCCGACAGACTTTTTAAACATAGGCCCTCGTTAATATTTTCTCACAACATTTTTTAGAAATCTACACCCCCTGAAAAATACATTTCTATTGATGAATCGCTGATGCACTTCAAGGGCAACCTGTAGTTTCGCCAATATTTGCCCAATAAGCGCGCCAGGTATGGGATCAAGGTCTACAAGCTGTGTGAATCGGAGACTGGATACACACATGCTTTCTGGATTTATGAGGGGAAGGACAGGACAATACAGGCCCAGACTGTCTAAACTACATTACAACGAGTGGGAAGATAGTGTGGGACCTGCTGCACACACTGTTTCATCAGGGGTACAACTTGTACTTAGACAATTGATACAGAAGTGTACCCCTGTTCAAATGTCTTCTAGACAAAAAAAAACTGTGGCGTGTAGGACGGTGCGAAAAAACCAAAGGCACCTTCCCAAGATCCTCATCAGCCAATCCCTGCAAATTGGCAAAAGCAGGGCATTGCTGCAGGATGGGATCCTGTGTCTCAAATTTAGATACAATAAAGATGTATGCATGCTGTCAACTATTCATGATGCCAACTGCACCCCTGTCCCCACATGTGGATTCACATCGTCCACGATGAAGACTGTATTGGGGTTGATCTGAGCAATCAGGTTTTAAAACCCTATAGTGCCATGAGGAAAATCAAAATCTGGTACGAGAAATTGGCAGTGTACCTTGTCCAGATGGCACTATGCAATTCCTTTTTAATTTTTTGTTAAGCTGGCCATCCGGGTACATATTTGGAATACCAAGAAAAGATTTTAAAATGTATTTTGCTTGGAAATGAGGTGGGGGAACTACTGCTTCTCCAAGTAGTGTTTGACGTATAGTTCCTGGGCAGCACTTTCCAAGAAATGCAGGGCACAAAAAAGGTGCCGTGTCTCTACAAACAGGGGTATTAGAAAGGATACTATATATCAGTGCGACACTTGTCCATCCAAACTTGGACTCTGCATGAAAGACTGTTTCCGAATCTACCACACAACAATAGTAGAATCGCTTGGATAGGTCAAAGCATTCCAAAGTTATTACCACATAAATTAACACAAGTCAGATTGGAAAAATTTGCTGTACCCACAAACCCTAAACAGGCTGTGTCCTGAAGGGGTGAAGACATGCCCCTGATACCCTCCATACACACCTAAACCCCTCCATACACACTTAGACCCCTTTGTCCCCTCACACATTAATCGTGTCCTCCTTTGGGTAACAAACATTAATAGTGCTCCTTTGAACCCCACAACTTTTATTGATTTTCTATGGCACACAGTAATAGTGTCCCCACACAGTAATTATACCTCCTTAGTGCCCCCATATTAATTATGCCCCCATAGTACCCCCACACACTCTCATGCCCCATAGTACCCCCACACAGTCTCATGCCCTTGTAGTGCCCCTACACTGTATCATGCCCATGTAGTGCTCCCACACAGTACCATGGCCTATTAGTACCCCTATGCCCACATAGTGCCTTCACACAGTATCCTGCCTCCATATTGCCTGTGCACACTGATGCCCCCATAGTTCCCACACAGTCATCATGCCCCCATAGTTCCTACGCAAAGTATCATGCCACCAGAGTGCCCCTACACAGTATAATCCACTAGTAGTGCCCCACACACAGTCATGCCTATAGTGCCCCCACACAGCATAATACCACATAGTGCCCCCACACAGTATCATGCCCCAGTAGTTTCCCCACAAAGTATCATTCCCCATAGTGCCCCCACACAGTATCATGCCACATAGTGCCCCCCCAGTTTCATGCGCCATAGTGCACCCACACAGTGTCCTGTCTTCGTAGTGCCCCCGCACATTATTATGCACTCATAGTGCCTGCACACAGTATCCTATATCCATAGTGCCTCATGCAGTATCAGTCCCCCTATTGCCCCTCATGCAGTATCATGCACCATAGTTACCCACACAGTATAATGCCCTCATACAGCCCCCACACAGCATAATACCTCATAGTGCCCCTCACACATAATTCCTTCATAGTGAACCCCACACAGCATAATGCCCCATAGTACACCCTACACACAGTATAATGCCTCCACAGTGCTTCCTCAGGTAGTATAATGCCCCCAAAGTGCCCACACATATGGTATAATGCTCACATAGTGCTTCCCCAGTCAGAATAATGCCTCCAATGTGCCCTCACACACATTATAATGCCCCCATAGGGCCCCCACATATTAAAAAGTTTCATGTACATGCTTCAGAATTTTTTAGAATTGCAGCGTGTCAATTTCTGTTGTTATATCACGGATTTCACTTCTTTCAATAAGAGGGGTGAAATCTGCAGGAAATTCTGCACAAATTTTTTATCTATAACATGCAGATTTTGCTACAGATTTGTGGTGGATCTGGTGGGTACTGCCTAGTGTAGGAACCTGGCTGCAGGGCCGGCCTTCGGTTGGATGGCGCCCTGTACGGGACTGCCCTCCACAAATAAATAATGAACTGCGAATTTACTGTGCTGTGTGTATTAATGTTTGTTTTATCTGCTCACTGAACTGTCAGTTTTGACAGAATTCTGCGTGTTAGGCATCGTTCGCATCTGCGCTCGGACTCCGTTCCGTCGTAGCTTTCCGTCGGAACGGAGCCCTGACAGACACAAACAGAAACCATAGGTTTCCGTTATAATCACCATTGATTTCAATGGTGACGGATCCACTGCCAATGGTTTTAATTTGTCTCCGTTGTGCAAGGGTTCCGTCGTCAACTACGGTATTGATTCCGTCAAAACGATGGAACCCTTGCACAACGGAGGCAAACGGAAACCATTGGCACCATATTCGTCACCATTGAAATCAATGGTGATGGAAATGGAAACCTATTTCCTATTTATGGAAACCTCTTTCCGTTGGTGTCTGTCAGGGCTCCGTTCCGAAGGAAAGCTCAGATGGAACATCGGAACGGAGCTCTGGTGCAGATGTGAATGAAGCCTAAGATGTGACTGTTCAGCGAGCAGATACATAACACAAAGATCTTTTACACACAGTACAGGACATGCGGCTTCCATTACACTGCACTGCAAGGAACTTTGAAGCTCAGGGCTCAGTCTCCTACTCCTGGCATCTGTTTGCCTTCAGGAGATAAGACGCAGCAGAATATTACAGCTCAGATTCTAAGATATAAACTGCGTCTTATAGTCCAAAAAATACGGTGTATATATATATATATATATATATATATATATATATATATATATATATATATATAGATTTAAAATACATATACAGGCACATATATAGACACACTGGCACGCATAACACACATATTGGAACATAAACACACAAAGAGACACATTTACACAGACACACATACACACAGAGACATATTAACACACATAGGCACTTACCATCTCCTTGCTGCACAGGCTTCTTGCAGGGGTGGACTGTGGGCGGTGCCTCCTTCCCTTCTGTTGCTGTCTCCGTTTCCCCTGTGTGTGTAAGGAGGATATAGAGATCAAATGGCCTGCCCAGTGGTGAGGTGCACATGCGGAGGGGACAGCAGCTCCCTGTGCATCAGCACAGGTCGCATACCCCTAAGGCTGGCCCCGCCTGGCTGTTATATACAGCTGGGCTTGCCACTACAGCCAGGATCGGAGATTACTTCGATCCGGGCAGTTTGACCCAACGCAGTCAATAGTAACCGCGACATCTAAGATGTTTGACAGAGGTAAGAAGCTCCCTCTATAAGCCCATCGACACCCCATCGCAAAGCAATCGCGATTGCCAGTGGGTTACCATGGCAGCCTTTGGCCAAACAAAGGCCTCCAGGTCTGCCATCCATATCTGCTTATTAGGCATGGTCTGTGATATATTGACAGGCAATAATGCTTTGGAATATTTAGTGTTCCAAAGCATTATACAAATGATTGCTGCTTCAAGTCCTCTAGTGAAACAAAAAAAAAAAAGGAAAATTAGGTTATATAAGGTTTAAAGGGGTATTCCCATCTCAAAGATCATTTTTAAATGTGTTTCTTATGTGAAGTTATGAATACCTAACAGTATTTTTATTTTTTGTTCTTTTCTTGAGATATTGTTTCTGTTGTATCCCAGGTCCCTTTGTGAGTTTACAATCTGTTTCCTATGGATACAACCACCGCCGAGATTCTTATGCGGTGGCCGCGCCTGCGCAGATGCTGCTGATCTGTTTGAGGAGTATGGCCGGGTTCTCGGGAGTGAGCATTTAAAGAGCATGCGCAGTAGTTCCTGATCCGGCCACCTCTCTGTTGCGCTATAGAAGTTAATAGGACAGCTCTCAGACAGTAGTCAGAGAGCCGTCCTATTCAGAAGTCCAGCTAATGTCTGCACATCCCAGCTAAGACGTAGCAGAGTCCTCAGGGCTGTTACAATGCTCTGATGCACGGTTATCTCTATATGCAGGGTTGGGATTAAAATTTTTAACAAAAGGTTCCCTGTTTTTCGGATGAAGACATCCGGAGGGGGGGGGGTGGGTTCACAGTGTTTTGCGGTGTATCGCACCATTGAAAATGATTCTAATAATAAAATAAAGCAATTATGATATTCCAAATACCCCCTACATTAAAGTGGACTCTAAATAAAGAAATGCCCTGTCCAGAATGTTTTAGTGTGGATTGCCACACTATTTATATAATTACATAAGCGTACAGACCTACCCACACATTATATTAAACTCACCCATTACGTATAGGCCTATATGCGCACAATCAATATCCTATGCGTGCTCAGCCCATTTAGTTTGGCTGTGCACATGAGAAGGGTGGAGGACAGTGCGGCGTGCGTAAGCCTCGACACTCTCCTGGCTAATGCACCGATCACATCACCAGAACAAAGTTCAGTACATATATACAGCACCAGAGCCATGCTCAGTACAAATATACAGCAGAAAGAACCAAGCTCAGTACATAAGTACACCAGAACCAAGCTCAGTACATATATACAACACCAGAACAAAGCTCAGTACATAAATACAGCACCAGAACCAAACTCAGTACAAATGTACAACACCAGAACAAAGCTCAGTACATATATACAGCCCCAGAACAAAACTCAGTACATATATACAACACCAGAACCAAGCTCTGTACATATATACAACACCAGAACCAAGCTCTGTACATATATACAACACTAGAACCAATCTCAGTACATACATACAGCACCAGAACCAAGCTCAGTACATATATACAGCCCCAGAACCAAGCTCAGTACACATATATATATATATGTTTTGAGCTTGGTTGTTCTGATATATATGTACTGAGCTTTTTCTGGTGCTGTATATATGTACTGAGCTTTGTTCTGGTGCTGTATTTATGTACTGAGCTTGGTTCTAGTGCTGTATATATGTACTGAGCTTGGTTCTGGGGCTGTATTTATGTACTGAGCTTGGTTCTAGTGCTGTATATATGTACTAAGCTTTGTTTTGGTGCTGTATATATGTACTGAGCTTGGTTCTGGTGCTGTATTTATATGCGGAGCTTAGGTCTGGAGTTGTATTTATGTTCTGAGCTTGGTTCTGGTGTTGTATATATGTAATGAGCTTTGTTCTGGTGCTGCATATATGTACTAAGCTCTGTTCTGGAGTTGTATAAATGTTTTGAGCTTGGTTGTTATGATGAATATAACTCCAGAACCAAGCTCAGTATATGTATGTATGTATGTATATATATATATATATATATATATATAAAGATCAAGCAAATAGTAGGAGCAGCACAGTGTAAAAAAACAAAAACAGCTGGTGCTAACTTCAGATATCAAGGAGTGACGTACTCCTCATGAATGTACAAGAAATACAGCCCAGAAGCAGCACTCAATAGCAAAAAATGTGAATTTATTCACCCAACACAGCAAGAATAAATTCACATTTTTTGCTATTGAGTGCTGCTTCTGGGCTCTATTTATATATATATATATATATATATATATATATATATATATACAGCATCAGTACCAAGCTCACTACATATATACAGCACTAGTACAAATACAGCTCAGTACAGAGATAATTTGCAAATTTAGTTTAACCCTTGCCATATACAGTGAAGGAAATAAGTATTTGATCCCTTGCTGATTTTGTAAGTTTGCCCACTGTCAAAGACATGAACAGTCTAGAATTTTTAGGCTAGGTTAATTTTACCAGTGAGATAGATTATATATATTAAAAAAAAAAAGAAAATCACATTGCCAAAATTATATATATTTATTTGCATTGTGCACAGAGAAATAAGTATTTGATCCCCTACCAACCATTAAGAGTTCAGCCTCGGGGGGCGTGACCGGATGTCGATGGAGTAGGACGCACGATCCGGAGCTCCTCTACTAACCACCCTTTTAGCAGCGGTTAATTTCGGATTTAGCCTCCCGATAAGCCCGCAAGATGGTGAAACGTGGTCCTAAGAAACCGGAGAATAAGCTGGCACCCTCCGGAGCGCCAACTCCCGGAACCCTGGAGGCATTCCTCCGTGCAGACGCGCAGACAGAGCAGGCGCCATTACTGGCACCCTCCTCGGACACAGCATCGCAGGCTTCATGGTGCCCGTCGGAAACCCTGGAGGGAGACCCGCATACAGAACCGCTCACAGGGCAAGTACAGACCCAGATACCGGAGCCACCTAGTTTGACAATTGCCGACCAGAGATATTACCAGAGGAAGGAGGGCAGCCACGTGGAGATCAGTCCGCCATCTTTGGATGCTTTAGTGCAACATGCAGAGACTCTGCCTATTTTCTCGGAAGGAGTCTTCCCAAAACACAAGAACCTACAGGTTAGTGACTTACCTCTTACCTTGGAAGATTTCCCACTTTTGCCCAGGGCTCTGAGACCTCCGAGAGATGAGACCCCCTCCCCCTCCTCCTCCTCCTCCTCGAAACGTCTTAGGGACAGGGGAAGGGAGGTATGTGAGACGGAGCGAGAAGCTTCCTCCATCTTAGTGCGTCCATCCTCATGTGACCGAACCCTAGATCTTCAGGCGGATCTCTCATCCTCAGACTCTGAGTACCCTGCACCTAAAAGGGCAGACTGGCATGCCATCCTAAGTCAGCTTCCTACCAGAGAGGATTTTAAAGTGCCTATAGCGGAGGTAAAAGATACCTGTAACGCCGCCATTGCAGCTGTAAGACAAGACATAAGATATGTAGCAAATAGAGTGGAAACGCTGGAAGATGACCACGACTCCACCCGCCAATATATTTCCCAGCTACAATCCACGGTAGTGGCCCAAAATACGGCTCTCAGTGATTACCATAACCACCTGGAAGACCTAGATAATCGGGGTAGACGCCACAACATCAGAGTAAGGGGTGTGCCTGAACCGAAACAAGACGAAAATGTGAAACAGATCCTGACTACCATTTTTAACAAAGTCATAGGTGCAGCCGCGGACCAACCTATTAAATTAGACAGAGCTCACAGAGCCTTACGACCTAAAGGAGCCAGCACCCTGCCACGAGATATAATTTGCTGTGTCACGGATTTTGAGTTGAAGGAAACCATAATGGCCAAGGCTAGAACCCAGCGAACCATTGAATATGGAAATGCTACAATTCAATTTTTGCCGGATCTCTCGTGGATAACCCTACATAAGCGGCGCCAACTGCGCCCGCTGCTCTCCATCCTGAAAGATGCTAATATCCTGTATCGATGGGGCTTCCCCTTTAGTCTTACAGCTAGAAAAGATGGACGCTCTGCAGTTTTACGGTCGCCTATAGATGTTCAGGACTTCTGCGCCACATTGGATATCTCTGCACCGAAGTTGCCCAGTTGGGATCTAGTCTTACCCCCTCCACCTCCTCCACCCATCTGGCATAAAGTCCTACAAAAAAAGAAACCTGATACACGGGAGAACCCTAGTGTTGACAGGGGTCGCAGATCTCCAATCCGGAGATAAAGGAAACTGTTGCGGGAGGCTATTACTCGAATATGCACTTCCTAGTGCACAAGCCGCATTGAATGTTTTCTTGATGCAGTTGTTATGTGTTAATTCTCTATCTTTTTTCTTTCTGTTCAAAAATTGTATTATACTCGAATGGGTGGGGGTGGAGGATTCTCAGGCCAAGTCACCAGATTTGGCTGATCTTCGAGGAAAGGATGCTAGGACGGGTCCTGGCTGTATCGACTTCTGGGGAAATGTATCCCCTAGGGAGACGAGTCACTTTCCTAGGGCATTATATGCACCTAGTGTTTTCATTGATTTTTATGCATAATACTCGGTTGAATTATTATGTCTCCATATGGAAAGCATTTTCCATTCACAGTCAATTGTATGACTTGATAACGTACCGGTGCTGTATATGTTTATGGCTAATATTTTATGTGTTTTTATGTCTATGTCTCCCCTATCCACCCCCTTCTTTCTCTGGTAGTGAAACATATATTAGGAGTTATCCTCGAGAACATGGCTCAAAAGAAAAAAAGAGGAACTGCGGTCTCTTGCCACCATACCATGGATACAGGTTGGGCCCCTTACAGGGGTTAATATTTGTGTTTGATCAACAGACATTAGATCTGTCATGGCGCGTATAGTTTCATTAAATGTTAAAGGCCTAAACTCTAATGTGAAACGGAGATTAGCGCTCAAAGAATTAAAGGATTTGAAAGCAGATATTGCTTTTCTCCAGGAAACGCACCATGACAGATCGGGCTCCTTTAAATTTGCGCAGTCCCACTTTCCTATGGTATACACGGCGACACAAAATAAGAAAAAAGCGGGAGTCGCGATTCTAGTATCTAGAGATTGCCCCCTGCAAGTTAATAAGTCCATTATGGACCCAATGGGGCGATATGTTATCCTGGTAGGGACATTGAGAGGAGTCCCACTCACGTTATGTAATATTTATGCACCAAATACCCTGCAGGTCCCTTTCCTAGAGAAAGTGTTTGCAAAACTCGCACGTCTTCCGCCTAACACTCTTTACATAGGGGGAGACTTTAACCTTCCAGTATCGGACATAAGGGATAGACAGTCCCTCACTGTACCCACACCACCAGCAAACTTACGCAGACATACCCTAGCCTTTCGTCGACTGATCCGTAAACATAATCTCCATGACCTGTGGAGGGTAACTAATCCTTCGGCTAAACAATACACTTTTTACTCCCACCCACACAACACTCATACAAGGATAGACCTCTTTTTAGGTAATGTTCCGGGATTACGCTCTACGTCCTCGACAGATATTGGCCCTATCACTTGGTCGGACCACGCACCGATCATACTTGACCTCAGTTCAGACTTGCGGACTACAAGACAATGCCACTGGAGACTAAACGAAAGGCTGATTAAAAATCTGATACACCGAGAGGCTCTTAAGAATCACATTGACACATATTTCATCCTTAACAAAAACTCGGTCCCTACGCTATCTACAATATGGGAAGCTCATAAAGCAGTTCTTCGGGGGCACTGTATCTCTATTTCTTCACGGATTAAGCGAGACACAAAACAACAGCAGAAAGATCTGACAGTGACACTTGCTTCCCTGGAGCGTAAAATGGCGATATCGCCTTCTACAGTTACTCTCCGTCGCATTATTGAGACGAGAGGAAAATTAAAAGATCTCTCCATAGCCAAAGTGGAACGGTTATTATTATATACTAAGCAGAAATATTACGAACGGGGAAACAAGGCACACTCACTATTAGCAGCACAGTTACGTACTAAACAATTAAATTCGACCCCAGCGGTACTTAAAAACTCACAAGGACAGTTACTCTTTGACCCTAAACAACAGGCTGACCTATTCCATCAATATTATACAAAGCTATATTCACTACCGTCCCAACTCCCTACAGATCCCACAACCCGAACCCAATGTCTCTTGGAATATTTAAAACCCAGCTCTCTACCTACTCTCACAGCATCAGACATTAATATGCTTAATGCACCCATTTCGTTAGAAGAAATGCAAGATACGATCAAGGAGCTCCCTAGCGGCAAATCACCAGGGCCTGATGGTTTCTCTTATCTTTATTACAAAATTTTTCAGGACTCACTAACTCCACACATGATAGATCTCTTTAACTCTTTCCTGATGGGGGAACAGATACCTCCCTCAATGCTCCACTCTTTTATTACGGTTATTCCCAAACCAGAAAAGGATCATACTGATTGCTCTAACTATAGACCGATATCGCTGCTGAACGCGGATTTAAAAATATTTACTAAGATTTTAGCCAATAGACTGAGCTCCCTACTACCTGGACTAGTCCACAAAGACCAGGTGGGATTTGTCATGCATAGACAGGCAGGGGATAATACTAGAAGAACTATAGACCTGATAGATGTGGTTAATCAAACAGAAACATCGGGCTTACTCCTGAGCTTAGATGCTGAGAAAGCTTTTGACCGATTAGATTGGTCCTTCCTCTTCGCCACCCTAGAGACAATAGGCATTTCTGGCCCTTTCCTCCAAGCGATACGAGCACTATACTCTTCTCCAAACGCGGCGGTGAAATTGCCACATGCTACATCCCAAACCTTTTCTATATTCAATGGTACCCGCCAGGGCTGCCCGCTCTCTCCCCTCCTTTTTGTGCTTTGCGTAGAGCCACTGGCTTCATATATCAGGAAAAATCCAGATATACAGGGTATCATGGTAAGAGACAGGGAATTTAAGATATCCCTCTTCGCGGATGATGTTCTCCTGACTCTACGCAATCCACAAATATCCCTGCCTAATCTGCACTTGGTTCTGAAGGAATATAGTCGATACTCAGGTTATAAAATTAACAACTCTAAAACAGAAGCCTTGCCGATCAATCTAGCCCCAGCGCTCATAACAACCCTGCAATCTTCCTTTAAATATACTTGGAAGACAGATACAATAAAATACTTGGGCACTCGGATCTCTAGCTCATATACCTCACTGTACAAACATAATTATGTCCCCTTCTTTGAGGATATAAGCAAACTCATAGCTAGATGGTCTGTCCTACCCCTGTCGTTTTTTGGCAGGATATCGGCGGTTAAAATGAATATCCTACCAAAATACTTATACCTTCTGGAAACCCTCCCGGTCCCTATACCACGAAAAGACATCTGCAGATTTCAAACAGCACTACTGAAATACATTTGGGCGGGTAAAAGACATAGAATCCCAGTATCAGTCATGCTTACATCGGTGGGGGCGGGTGGATTAGCGGTTCCAGACGTTTACCGGTACTATTTAGCGGTACATTTGAGAAGGATACCATGTTGGACCTCTCTAAGGGCATATAATAAATGGACTGAGATTGAGAAACTGTGGATAGCACCTACACACCCAAATGCATTATTATGGTCGGGGACGACGGACACTTTAGCGACCCCCCTCCTACACACAATGACATTCACTAGGAATATCTGGAGGTTATCGAAGGCGAAATATGCATTATCTTCCTTAAAGTCCCTAATGACACCTTTCCTATATAATCCCTCCCTACCAGAGAGCCTCACTACAAAGATGTCACAACCATGGTCGAGAGCAGGATTATTTTACTTTGCTGATATAGTAGACCCTTGTCAACGCACAATTCTACCGTTTTCAACGTTGCAAGCTAAATACAATTTGCCCAACAACTCATACTACAGTTACATTCAAATCACACACTTTGCTAGCTCTATACGAACAGAACAGGGTTTCTCTAAGCCCACAGCCTTTGAAAGGCTCTGCAAAACAACTGTTTCAACTAGAGGGTTAATATCGGAGATGTATGCTATTCTGGCAGACTCCCCCCTTCAAGAGCCAGCCAGACATAGATACATGGCCAGGTGGGAGGCATATTTGGGTAGGGAGTTACCCAGGTCGCTGTGGCAAATCATCTGGTCCCAGGCAGCGAAGTCATCTTTATGTGCGGCTTATAAGGAGAACCAGTATAAAATTTTAATGCATTGGTATCACACCCCGGAATTCCTCCATCGCATTTACCCGTTGGTATCGGATAGGTGCTGGAGATGCCACGGCGACGTGGGGACACTTCCTCATATTTTTTGGGACTGCAAACTAGTGCGACCCTTTTGGGGGGAAGTAGAAAATCTCATTCAAGAAGTATTTGGGAATAGACCTGCGAACCAAGCATTGACTTATCTTTTAAATGTGCCTCCGAAGGGTTGGGGGAAAGTTCAGTCCCGGTTACTTCTACATATACTGACAGCAGCGAAATGTCTTATTGCGGCCAATTGGAAACGTAAAACGCCTCCTACGCTAGAAGCCCTTTACAACAGAATAAAGGAGGTCAAGAGATTGGAATCATTGACGGCCTCACTGAATAATTGCGTAGACCGCTTTACAAGTGTGTGGAGGTTTTGGGACATGTACGATTCCTCTAGACCTCCATGAGAGAGAAAGACCACTGTTCTTAAAGTACATCCAGGTTTAATATAGAGATTAAGATATCTCCTAAAGCTACAACTCCTACCTTATCCCTTCCCTATCCTAATGTGTCTGTCGATTGTCGTGTTAATATTGTTGGAATTAATCTTTATTTTGTGTAGGCGAGAGATACAACTGTGAATTGAGGAACGAGTTAAAACTTCATATCCTTTATTTCATACTCAGAACAGACAATAACCTCTTTAATGTTTCTCGGATATATAAGCGGACAGAGGGCAATTTGCATATGGAATCCATATGCTACACTGGGGTAATAAGATGTTGACGTCTGTAAAAATGACCAATATACTATGCAAAATGTTGTCGCCTTTATCCGAATAAGATGTATCTACTTGTCTGAATTTACTACGGTTTTGTATATTTATGTTATGATAAATGAAAATAAAAAACATACAATTATAAAAAAAAAAAAGAGTTCAGCCTCCTCCAGACCAGTTACACGCTCCAAATCAACTTGGTGCCTGCATTAAAGACAGCTCTTACATGGTCACCTGTATAAAAGACTCCTGTCCACAGACTCAATTAATCAGTCTGACTCTAACCTCTACAACATGTGCAAGACCAAAGAGCTTTCTAAGGATGTCAGGGACAAGATCATATACCTGCAAAAGGCTGGAATGGGCTACAAAACCATAAGTAAGACGCTGGGTGAGAAGGAGACAACTGTTGGTCCTATAGTAAGAAAATGGAAGACATTCATCTCACCTCGTGGGGTATCCTTGATCCTGAGGAAGGTGAGAGCTCAGCCGAAAACTACACGGGGGGAACTTGTTAATGATCTCAAGGCAGCTGGGACCACAGTCACCAAGAAAACCATTGGTAACACATTACGTAATGGATTAAAATCCTGCAGTGCCCGCAAGGTCCCCCTGCTCAAGAAGGCACATGTACAGGCCCGTCTGAAGTTTGAAAATGAACATCTGGATGATTCTGAGAGTGATTGGGAGAAGGTGCTGTGGTCAGATGAGACTAAAATTGAGCTCTTTGGCATTAACTCAACTCGCCGTGTTTGGAGGAAGAGAAATGCTGCCTATGACCCAAAGAACACCGTCCCCACTGTCAAGCATGGAGGTGGAAACATTATGTTTTGGGGGTGTTTCTCTGCTAAGGGCACAGGACTACTTCACCGCATCAATAGGAGAATGGATGGAGCCACGTACCGTCAAATCCTGAGTGACAACCTCCTTCCCTCCACCAGGACATTAAAAATGGCTCGTGGCTGGGTCTTCCAGCACGACAATGACTTGAAACATACAGCCAAGGCAACAAAGGAGTGGCTCAAAAAGAAGCATATCAAGGTCATGGAGTGGCCTAGCCAGTCTCCAGACCTTAATCCCATCGAAAACTTACGGAGGGAGCTGAAGATCCGAGTTGCCAAGCGACAGCCTCGAAAT
The DNA here is from genome assembly GCF_050947455.1 of Rhinoderma darwinii. Classification (NCBI taxonomy): domain Eukaryota; kingdom Metazoa; phylum Chordata; class Amphibia; order Anura; family Rhinodermatidae; genus Rhinoderma; species Rhinoderma darwinii. Next base: position 310,521,993 of record NC_134688.1, read on the forward strand.
CTTAATGATTTACAGATGATCTGCAAAGAGGAGTGGCCCAAAATTCCATCTAACATGTGTGGAAACCTCATCATCAACTACAAAAAAACGTCTGACTGCTGTACTTGCCAACAAGGGTTTTGCCACCAAGTATTAAGTCTTGTTTGCCAAAGGGATCAAATACTTATTTCTCTGTGCACAATGCAAATAAATATATATAATTTTGACAATGTGATTTTCTTTTTTTTTTTTTATATAATCTATTTCTCACTGGTAAAATTAACCTAGACTAAAAATTCTAGACTGTTCATGTCTTTGACAGTGGGCAAACTTACAAAATCAGCAAGGGATCAAATACTTATTTCCTTCACTGTAAGTTTGTACGGAATAAAACTACAGCTCCCAGTATAGCCAAAACTATGGTAAGGATATGCTGGGAGTTGCTGTTTCACAGAATAGAATGATATACAAAACATTATCTCGCTGCAGATCATACAGTGACTACAGTACTGAGCAGTCAGGGAGAATAAACATTTACATTTAGTGATTCACCGGCGACGACTTCTCAGATTCTAGTCGTTCTCTTTACTTTTCCCTCTGGTCCAGAACTCTATGATGCCTCCTGGCCATGACCCATTTCTGCGAAAATTGGTAAATTTGCTGCTCAGATGTCTTCGGAAGCTCACTTTTTCAACATTTCTGCACCTATAAACGAAGAGCAAATTCTCATGGTACCACACTCTATGCTCCAAAATATAATAGTATCATACACTGTGTCCCCGAATATAATAGCGCTACACACTGTGCCCCTGAATATAATAGTAACATACACTGTGCCCCTGAATAAAATTGTGTCAAACACTGTAAAGTAATGCACCACACACAGTGCTCCCTGTAGATAGTGCCCCTCATAGAGCCCTCTGTAGATAGTGCTCCCAGTAGAGCCCTCTGTAGATAGTGCTCCCAGTAGAGCCCTCTGTAGACATGCAGAGCCCTATCTACAGGGAACGCCACATGGGGCCCTATCTACAGGGAACACCACATAGGGCCCTATCTACAGGGACCGCCACAGGTGGCTCTATCTACAAGGAACGCTACAGGGGTCTCTATCTACAGGGAACGCCACATGGGGCCCTATCTACAGGGAACACCACATAGGGCCCTATCTACAGGGACCGCCACAGGTGGCTCTATCTGCAAGGAACGCTACAGGGGTCTCTATCTACAGGGAACGCCACAAGGGGCTCTATAACAGGAAACACCACAGCAGGTCCTATCTACAGGGAACATCACATGGGGCCCTATGTGATGTTACTCTGTAAATACGGCCCCCTGTGGTGTTCCCTGTGGATAAGGGCCCCTATATAGTCCCCTGTAGTTAGTTCCCTTTATAGTCTTCTGTAGTTCTTGTTCCCTGTGTAGTCCCCTATGTAGTGCCCTATAGTGCCCACAGTAGAAGGAAAAAGAACACATTTTCTTACCTGTCCCGTTGCCGCGCCATACTCCATCGACGTCAGTCCTCTTCCATTAGAACGATGCAGCGGCGCAATGACGTCATCGTGCCGACTGCATCATCACTAAAGCGCCGAATGGCGAGGCATCATGTGTCATGTGCTTCGCCAGGGCAGTGCTAGTCAACTCAATTTTGTCCACGTCCTAAGGACGTGGATACAATTGAGTGCAGGGGACCGGTTCCGGCTTCCCGCTTCTTCGAACCAGCTGTCATTTTAACAACTTGTTCGGGAGAACCGGGACGAACTGGCCGGATCCCACCCCTGTCTATATGCAAATATAGAGATAACAGTGTGAACTTTGTAAAGTAAGTAAGCTCATGGTGACAGCCCTGATAATGGGCTCTGCTACAGTCATCTCCTCACGAACAGACATGCAGAGATCAGCTGAAACAGCTACTGACCGGGAAGTCCACTCCACCAATGTTTATTACTGACATTATTACACTGAAACAGGAGATGGTAATGAGAGGGGAATGGGAAAACTCCTTTACCATTCCTGTTAGAACACAGTGGCACAGAATTGTACCCCGTAATGCTGCATGTAGTAATATTCATAGCAGCAGTGTCGGGAGCGCGCACACACCTATAAGCAGTGCTGTGATAATATCACAGCGCCACCTGCTGGATTTGTACAGAAAAGGGGCTTAGTATACCGCCCACAATGTTAGAAAAGCAAGTGAACGAGAAGCAGGACCATGTCATGAAAAAGTGGAAAAGGAGAGGTAATAAAACATTATGAAGGGGTATAACATTTATTTTTAATAGAAAATTTGTTTTGGGGAAGATAATTTTTAAAAGTGAAGATGGGAATAACCCTTTAATGAAAAGTTATGCAATAATTTTTAATTACAAAAATACCAGTAAAAACATTATACCTAGAGCAGACTGTGTTTTGAAAAAACACCAGTGACACCAAAAACGCAACAAAAACTCCACATACCAAATGCTGTGTACGTAGGCTTTCATATTTTTTTTATAGACTTTTTGGGGCCAAAAATTGCAGCAAAAAAGGCCGCAGTAAACACTATATCGGGATCCAGTCTTATGATTGTGTGGTTTCTCCCCTTATTTGTTTAATAGTGTTGCATACCTTTTTAGGGTTTTTTTTTCTGATGGACTTATCACCAATGCGTTTTGTTTTTTGCCTTTTTTTAATCGTTTTTGGCGACTGTGGCGTTTTTGATGCGTTTTTATCAAAATGCAGCATGTTGTAGGTTTTCTTGCAATTTTTTTCATAGACTTCTCTATACAACTTCAATAACGGTAGGAAAAAAAATTGTACAAAATAACGCTAAAACATTGTAAAAATATGCCACTAAAACCGCATGTAAAAAAAACTGCTTAAAACACATGGCAGTTTTTGACATTTTAAAACAAAGAGAAAAATTATGTTGAAGAAATCTTTACCAAATATATTTTCCTCTCATATTTCTTCAAGGGACGTTGGGGGTGGAAACAATTTGTTTACATGGTGAAATTTTAGCCAGCACAAACGTTCTCTTTTTTTTCTAAAAGTTAAGTATCTGTTATTGTATGTGATTTAATGGTCAGAGAAAATTGATCTGCAGGTGAACCATATTAGCCAAGAATTACACATGTACTTTTGCAAATATAGTGTACAACAAATGGCATGAACTATAGGATGTACCTGTATTGTCCTTGATAAAGGTCTTTTTCACAAATAATTTCTTTCTGCGCTTTAAAATGCATGTAAAAAACGGCATGTGTTTCCAATGTTTTGTTGTTATGAAGTTTTTTATTTTGTTTCATTTTTTACATGCATTTCTGTCATACCTAGAGCATGAGGCGTTTTGACCCCCAAAAAAAATTCAAAAGCACCAAAAACCAAATGTAGGCAAGTTCATATTCTACTATTTACTTAAGAAAGCACACAGTAAGGATGGATTCACACAACATTTTACAGCGTTTTTCGTGGCATATCTAACTGCGTTTTTTTTGTTTGTTTTTTTTTTGCATTTTCTAGCAGTTAGATGTTGCATTAAAGTCTATAAGAAAATATAAAAATCACTACATATACTGCGTTTGTGGCATTTATTATTTTTTTGCCTTTTGTGCTCAGTGGCGTTTTTTTTTTTCCAAAACGCAGCATGCTCTAGGTGTGCCATTTTTTCTGGCCTTTTTTACTATAGGCTTCTTTTTATAAGACCTCAAAAATTACAGAAAAAAAATGCATGAATAAAATGACACTAAATAAAAAAACATATAAAAAGTATACATTACAGTAAATTTTAATAATGCTGGCGTTTTTACATGTGTTTTTTCATGCATTCAAAAACAGTAGAAAAATCTTTGTTTCAAGGATGCCTAAAAAACACCACAAAAACGCATCAAAACATTATGTGTGATACTGGTCTTACTCTCAGAAGACCAGGTGATAACAGTTTTTCATAGGACTAAGAGTATGTTCACACAGGGCGCATACGCTGCGTAAATTTTACACCGCGTTTCCGCCCTGGATCCCACGGGGTATACCGGTCTAAGAAATGCATTTTGGTTCGATGTCCGCTGCGGAAAACAGCATGAAAAAAAAATGTGACTGCTGCAGCCTGTGATTGGCTACAGTAGTCACATGGGATGAAACGTATTTCCTAGAGGCCAGGCTGGATGCAGGGACATAGAGATCTGGGTAAGTATAGACCTTTTTTTCTGAGTTGCGATTTTTGTGTCGGAATCGCAGCTTTTCCACCGCAAAAATCGCAACGTCTGCTTTTTGTTGCAGGTTTCACCTCCCCATTGAATTCAATGTGGAAAACCTGCGATTCTGTAGAATAAATTAACATGCTGCGGATTAAAGGATTAAATCCAGTTAATTTATATATCTCCATCAGGGCCGGCGTCAGCACCCATCAAACCCAGGTCAGTGCCGGGGCCAACTGTCCTTTGGGGGACCCACTCGGCTGCTGGGTGATTTACGCTGCCGTCATGGCCTCTTCGGGAGCGAAATTCCCGGCCACAGCGTTGCTGATGCTCTCGTCTAGGATTCCGTTCCAAGAGAAGCCCATGACGTCACTGTCCATATATGCATAATGATGTCAGGGGCTTCCCCAGGAGCGGAATCCCCGTGCCACAGCGTTGCCGACGCTCTTGCCGGGGATTCTGCTCCTAGAGGGAGCCCCTGACATCCCTGTCCATATACGGACAGTGACTTTAGGGGTTCCTACTGGACCGGAATCCCCGGCCATTGCGTTGCCGACGCTCTAGATGGGGATTCCGCTCCTGGAGAAGCCCCTGATGTTACTATCCATATATGCACACTGACATTAGGTGCTTTTCCAGGAGTGGAATCCCTGGCCAGAGCGTTGCCGATACTCTGGCTGGGGATTCCGGTCCAGAAGAAGCCCCTGACGTCACTGTCCATTTATGGATAGTGACGTCAGGGTCTCCTCCAGGAGCGGAATCCCCAGGCAGAGCGTTGCTTACGCTCTGGCCGAGGATTCCGATCCTGGAGAAGCCCCCGACATCATTATCCATAAATGGACAGTGACGTCAGGGGCTTCTTCTGGACCTGAATCCCCGGCCAGAGCATCGGCAACGCTCTGGCCGGGGATTCCGCTCCTGGGGAAGCCCCTGACGTCACTATCCATATATGGACATTGACATCAGGGGCTATTCCTGGACCGGAATCGTTGACCAGAGTGTTGGCAATGCTCTGGCTGGGGATTCCACTCCTAGAGGGAGCCCCAAAGGTGCTATCTACATAGAGGGAGTGTAGTGCTATCTACGGGGAGGGGGTGTGTGGCGCTATCTACAGGGGGGTGGCACTATCTAGAAGGGGGTATGTCTGGCGCTTGTCTTCAGGGATGTGTGTGTGGCACGAACTACAAGGGAGTGTTTGTGGCACTATCTACAGGGGCTATGCGTGGCACTATCTACAGGGGTTATGTGTGGCACTATCTACAGGGGGCTGTGTGTGGTACTATCTACAGGTGGCTGTGTGTGGTACTATACACAGGGGGCTGTGCGTGGCACTATCTGCAGAGGGCTGTGCGTGGCACTATCGACAAGGTGGTGTGTGTGACGCTATATACAGGGGGTGGTGTGTGACACTACTAGGGTGTGTGTGGCGCTATCTACAGGGGGCTGTGCGTGGCACTATCTACAGGGGCTGTGCATTGCGCAATCTACAACGTGGTGTGCGTGGCACTTTCCACAAGGTGGTGTGCGTGGCGCTATCTACAGGGGGCTGTGTGACACTATCTACAGAGGGCACTGTGACATTATCTACAGGGAGTGCGTATGGCGCTATCTATTGAGGGCACTGTGGCATTATTTACAGAGGGCAATGTATATATGGGGGCACAAAGTGGGAGCCTAACTTCTATATCGGGGCATAAACAAGGCCTAACTTCTAAAAGGGGCAAAAACTGCCATTTTACTGCCGCCGTGAGTTCCCACGCAAAGAGGCCCACTAAGTCTGTGTCATCTAAGGGTCCACGTAAACCTGGAGCCTGTCCTGATCTCCATACAGTACATCTCCTATTTCCAAACAAAGGTGAAAATACTGTATATCCATATAACTGGATAATTTTCCTTATCTTCTCCCACACCCTCTGTGCCATATCCAATGTATAATAGCCCTGGGGGAGGTTTTTTTTCTCTAGTAACGCATACCACGATTCACCTTGCAGCAAATAATTTTTTATGAAGACAGCCCACATTCCCCCTTTTATTCCCACCTCATGAGTAATTATTTTCTGCAACTGTGTAGTGAAATAATAATGTTTAGGGCGGATTTACATGAACGTGTAATACGTCTGTGCAACGCACATGTTTTTCACGCGCGTCGCACGGACCTATGCTAGTCTATGGGGCAGTGCAGACTGTCAGTGATTTTTGCGCAGCGTGAGTCCGCTGCGTAAAACTCACGACAGGTCCTATATTTCTGCGTTTTTCGTGCATCATGCACCCATTGAAGTCAATGGGTGTGTGAAAATCACGTGCACCACACGGAAGCACTTCCGTGGGACGAGCGTGATTCGCGCAACAGCAGTCTAAAGTATGTTTGCAAACAGAAAAGCACCACGTTCTTTTCTGTTTACAAACATCCAAACGGAGTGTCATAATGATTGCGGCTGCGCGAAAATCACGCAGCCGCACATCCCATGTGATGACACATGGAGCTGTTAAGTACCTTTTGCACACGCAAAAGGCTGCGTTCTTTGCGTGCGCAAAACGCACACGCTCGTGTAAATCGGCCCTTATAGTGTGGAATACTCCCTATTTGTTTAGCTTGCATTTTAGGCTTTGTTCACATCTGCGTTCAGTGTTTCTGTTTTGCTGCTCCATCATAGGAGCAGAACAACATAAACACGGGAACCACTGGATCCGTTGCATGATGGACACCATAGGCGCCTGACAAAAACCTATTGTCTTTAATGGGTTCCATCAGGTTTCCGCAATGGTGTCCATTGTTTTATGCTGCAGTATTTTGATACTAAAGATACTAAATTCAACCTAAAAGTGTTGATGATCCTCTGGTTATTCAGAGGTAAAATATTTAAAAAATCTAATTTACACAAAAAATATCCAGAATCTTTCTATTATTTCATACATGGCCACCAGTCTTATCACCCATGAACAGCAGCAAGTTGTCTGTATACAGCAGCAACTTCTCAGAGTAGCCTGTCCATTTGAAGCCAACTACTGGTGGGCCTTGTTCCACCCTTTTCCGACATATAACGTATACCTACGTCATAGCCGGGTAGGGGGAAGTATGGAGGGGAATAAACAAAAATCTCATACTTACCCAGAAGTCTGTGTTTCTTCCTCTAGCGTGACGTTTCATCCCATGTGACCGCTGCAGCCAACCACAGGCTGTAGCGGCTGTCACACGGGATGAATATTACACAATATTATAGTGTCAGTACTTTGTGTGGTATACTTATAATGTGCTGGGCAGCCCATCTTATCTAATAGTTTGGGCGTAACTAATAGGCTGTATGCAAGCATGGTGCACTACATGTAACACGTTACAATGCAGTGGATTTTCCGCAGCGAAATTTGTTGTGGTAAATCCGCAGTAAATACAGTAGCAGCAAAGTGGATGAGATAAAACAAATCTCATCCACACGCTGCGGAAATACCGCACAGAAATTGACCTGCGGTGCGGAATTTCATTCCGCAGCATGTCAATTGTCTTTACGTAAACGCTGCTTATATGTTGCGGGATTTCCCCATTGAATCCAATGGGGATATAAATCCCGCATCAAATAGCAGTTGTTCCATTTTTTCCGGCGGATTCGCAGTGATTCCGCCGCAAAAAACGGAGCTCATAAAACCCAAAAAATATTAAACTTATTTAGGAGTCTGTGTTTCATCCTCCTGGGTTGGCACTTCAACCATGTGACCGCCGCTACAGCCAAACACAGGCTGTAGCGGCGGTCACATGGATGAACCATCATCCCAGGAGGCCGGCGTGGATGACATCAGAGGGCCGGCCTCTTGGGATGACGCTTCAGCCCATGCTACCGCCACTGCAGCCAATCACAGGCTGCAGCATGATGGCTAAGTGCTGCAGTTTTTCGCAGCGGACATTCTGCGCGAAAAACTGTACCGCGGTTTGATGCGCTTTTTCACCCGGAATTCCCTGCGGCAGACAGGTTGGATACGCTGCGTGCTATTACGCAGTGTATCAACCACATGTGAGCCTTATAGAAGCTATATCTGTCTGCAATGATCATTCTAAGCAGCCACCCCCTCTTGAATAGTAGGTGTAGTGTCTGTTCATCAGTATTTTTGCACCTGTGCAATCTCCCTCTATGTAGCATTGTTGTCCGTTTGCATCCACATGGGATTTCGTGTGGATGATTTTAGCTTCTTTTTTTTTTGTGATTTTTAAATTAGTATTGCTAGTTTTTGTGATTCACATGGGATGAAACGTCATCCCAAGAAGCTGGCCTAGATGAAGTCAGAGGGCCGGCCTCCTGGGATAACGCTTTATAGGCTGCAGTGGTCTCCTGGGATGAAACTTCATCCCTGGAGGGTGGGTAAGTGCTGCAGTTTTCCACAGCGGACATTCTGGGCGAAAAACTGTACCACAGTTTAGCCTGGAATTCCCATCGGCGCACAGGGTGGATATTGCAGCATATCCACCCCGTGTCAGCTCAGCTTTTGGGTATGTTCACACTGAATTTTTTGTAGGTGGAAAAATCTTCCTCAAAATTCCTTTAGTGAAAAAAATAGATCCGGAGTACTAAAATATAACTTTTACTAGTATGAATAAAATAGGTATAAACAGATATATAAACAATAGGAGGAACCCATTTGCCAATACTGCATACATATACTTAATTGTTTCCCATCGTTTCAAATTGTTGTCAACAATATTTTTGAATTGACAGCAGATAAAGATCAGTCCGCCTTTATAAGGTTTCCCAATTTAGAGTGGTTCTTTTGGTCACATGGAGGAAAGGAATGTTGGGACACATGTCCTCCTACCCCGTTTCTGTCGGTAAATAGTCCTCCACATCAAAGTGTCCAGAAATAGTGTTACGTCCTCCCCTGGATGGTGAAAGAGCGACAGGTGGGTCTCCCTACGCGTTTCTTGCTGACCAGGCAAATCCTCAGGGGAGATAGGTCAGTAAAGCGTGGATGTCCAGGGTTGGAGCTTGCTGCTTGAAATGTGGCTGTCGATTCATATGGAGAGGAATGCTCTATAATTCAGAGCATGTTGAATCAATGGAGCAGTAAATTTCAGTTTCCTGCTCAGCTGTCGTTGCACGAGGGAAAAACTCAATAGTTTGAGAAAGTTTGCAGTGGCAAAAGGGAGTCCAGTAGTTAAAACACCCTTGCAGTGGCAAGTGATGTAACCTTCCTTGTAGGAGGCAAACACAGAACGCCTATCCCTCGTGCAACGACAGCTGAGCAGGAAACTGAAATTTACTGCTCCATTGATTCAACATGCTCTGAATTATAGAGCATTCCTCTCCATATGAATCGACAGCCACATTTCAAGCAGCAAGCTCCAACCCTGGACATCCATGCTTTACTGACCTATCTCCCCTGAGGATTTGCCTGGTCAGCAAGAAACGCGTAGGGAGACCCACCTGTCGGTCTTTCACCATCCAGGAGAGGACGTAACACTATTTCTGGACACTTTGATGTGGAGGACTATTTACCGACAGAAACGGGGTAGGAGGACATGTGTCCCAACATTCCTTTCCTCCATATGTGACCAAAAGAACCACTCTAAATTGGGAAACCTTATAAAGGCGGACTGATCTTTATCTGCTGTCAATACAAAAATATTGTTGACAACAATTTGAAACGATGGGAAACAATTAAGTATATGTATGCAGTATTGGCAAATGGGTTCCTCCTATTGTTTATATATCTGTTTATACCTATTTTATTCATACTAGTAAAAGTTATATTTTCGTACTCCGGATCTATTTTTTTCATTATTCTATTACTACGGAGAAGTGAATTAACCATTATCCAGGTGGGGGATATATAACACCACGAAATATACAAATTTTCAAAATTCCTTTAGGAAATTTGAGGCAGATTTTGACCTACCAGCACTTTCTTTGCCGCATTTTTTCGGCCGCGGCCATCGAGCGCCGTGGACTAAAGTGCCGCAAAACAAAACGCCTTCTCTGCCTCTCATCGATGTTAATTGAAGGTCAGAGACGGAAACGTGGAAAGAGAGAGCATAAATAAATGGGAGGCGATTTCAGCCGTCTTTTGGCTTGGTTTACAACGCGGTTTCCGCATCAAAAACAGCGCCAAGAAACTCTGTGTGAACTAGGCCTAAATATTCTTACAACCAGTGAACAAGAGAGTTTTGGTAACTAGGTGAGACAATAGCAGGATACGTACAGGTAAGAAATAAATAGAAATGTGCTAGAGGTTAGTGCAGTCAAAAAGTGGTTCTCGCTTTCATTGTTTTCTTTCATTGATTAGTTTATGGGCTATACACTGTACTTAAAGGGGTTTTACCATGAAGGCCATTTATGTCATAAATGTCAGATAAATGCGGGTCCCATCTCTGTGACCAGCACCTATCTCCAGAACAGGGCCCCCTAAACCCCGTTCAGTCGCTGTGTGTTGCGGCTGAATGAGGTGTTTTCCGACCATGAAAAAGGTTATATGGTCGTGAGTTACGTAAACAGCGTAACTCGCTGAGCTACGCTGTTTCCGTAACTCCAATAGTAGTGAATGGCAGTTACAGATGCAGCATAACATGCGAGCATTCCGTAACTACCATTAAGTTCTATGAGACTTACGGAAAGAGCGTATCTCAGCGACTTACGCTGTTAACGTAACTCACGACCATATAACGTTTTTCATGGTCGGAATTTACCTCATTCAGCCGCAACACATAGCGGCTGAACGGGGTTTAGGTGGCCCCGTTCTGGAAATAGGTGTGGGTCCCAGAGGTGGGACCCACATCTATCTGACATTTATGACATATCCTGTGGATATGTTATAAATTTCTCTTGTGGGAAAACCCCTTTAAGTACAGTTTACTTATTCTTGTACTGTTTTTCCAAAGTGTCCTGCATTAGTACTGTGTTGAAAGTCAGGGTATGTTCACACGGGCTATTTTCATCCCTTTTTTTCGGGCAATAAACACCCCGAAAAATGGCTAAAAATGCGGGGGTTGAACTCCTACCAAACATCTGCCCATTGATTTCAATGGGAAAAACGGCGTTCCGTTCCCAACAAGCATTTTTTATGCGGCCGTTTGTAGAAAAAAACGCCTCGTAAAAAGAAGTGCATGTCACTTCTTGAGCCGTTTTTGGAGCTGTTTTTCATTGACTCAATAGAAATACAGCTCCAAAACGGCCGTAAAAACCGTAGCAAAAAGCACTTATTGATTAAAAAACGGCTGAGAATCAAGAGCTGTTTTCTCTTGAAAACAGCTTCGTATTTACTGCTGTTTTTTGATAAGCATGTAAAAATACCCTCACTGTTTAACTAATTCTCACAATTCTTCTTCAATACAGCAAGGTCTAGACAAGAGCCTTATGGGATCTCTAGCAAGTTCTGCCCTTCGAAATACAGTTACCCGAATGTTCTAAGATCACATGCCATATAACGTACTCTTGAGGTAAAAAATAAAACTATTTAAATATTTTCCAATTGCTACTTTTTTCTGCTATTTGTACACACAAGTATAGTTTTAAAAAAAAGCTAAAATTATTGATTCAGTCCTGCATAGTATCATGCTTTTTACATTATATTTATTATTTTCTTTTTTTGCAGATTCCCTCACTTTATTTACGAACCTGTCATTGTACTAGAATCGACTAAGGCATTTGGGATGAAATTCGCATTTTTAAAAGAAAAAAAGAAAGCATTTGAAAGTTATATATTTTTGTTTTAAAGGAGTTTTCTGGGTTCTAAAAGTTAGACTATATCTGGTTACATAGCTACTTATGTTGACATATACTTGCCTTTCTCATTTCGCAACATACTGCTTGATTCACTGTTGATGCCTGTTGATTATTCTACTATTGTGATGACAATAGCTGTTAGGGTGGATTTACACGAACGTGTAATACGTCTGTGCAATGCGCGTGTTTTTCACGCGCGTCGCACGGACCTATGCTAGTCTATGGGGCAGTGCAGACTGTCAGTGATTTTTGCGCAGCGTGAGTCCGCTGCTTAAAACTCATGACAGGTCCTATATTTCTACGTTTTTCACGCATCACGCACCCATTGAAGTCAATGGGTGCGTGAAAATCACGCGCAGCACACAGAAGCACTTCCGTGGGACGCGCGTGATTCGCGCAACAGCAGTCAAAAGTATGTTTGCAAACAGAAAAGCACCATGTGCTTTTCTGTTTACAAACATCCAAACGGAGTGTCATAATGATGGCGGCTGCGCGAAAATCACGCAGCCGCGCATCCTATGTGATGACTCACGGAGCTGTTAAGTGCCTTTTGCGCACGCGAAACGCAGCGTTTTTTGCGTGCGCAAAAACGCACACTCTCGTGTAAATCCGCCCTCATGGCGACATAAGTATGGACTAAGTGTTACTGCATCAGACAGCTATTGCCCACTCCAGTCAGGTCATGTGTTTGCACTGTCAATGACAGACAATCACATAGTAGAGTAGGGGGGATTGTGCAGACCGGTGGAGTGGGATGAGTGCAAAATCGGTTTAGTGAGTATATTCAAACATTTTTAGCCCATACACCCATACTTTTAAAACTTGGAAAGCCTCTTTAAATTATAATATTCTGCCTGTTGCATTTAGGTTCTAGCTCTGCAATCCTTTTTAAGGGTAGGGACACGCTGGCGGATACGCCTCATAAAATAATATATCATTGAAACCACCAGGAATTCCGCCCCAATAACCGCACCATATCAGCTTCGGAAATACTGCAGAAAAAAAAAAAACTTTTATACCTACCAACTGGGCGTTGCCATGGCGACGTGTCCCTCTGCTCTGAGTACAGCCGGCCTCCTGGGATGACTGCTGCAGACTTTGATTGTCATCCCAGGAGGCTGGGCTGTACTCAGAGCAGAGGACCCCATCGCTATGACAATGGCCGGGTAAGTATGAAACTTTTTATTATTTTTCAAGCAAAAATAGCTTTTTTTTCCAATTGCAATTTGCGGTTGAAAAGCTGCGATTCTGTCGCAAAAATGTTGCAATATTAGCCTATTTGTTGCGGGTTTTACCTCCCCGTTGAATTCAATAGGGAAAACCCACACCAGAAGTGCAGCAGTTTCGCTGCATAAATCGACATGCTGCAGATTGAAAAAAACGCACCGCAGGTCAATTTATGAACGGCTTTTTGGCCGATTTTTTTCCGCTGTGCGTGGATGAGATTTGTTCAAATATCATCAACTCTGCTGCTACTGCACTACACTGGATTTTCCCTAATGAAATCCGTTGCAGAAAATCCAGAGTCTATACGCTGTGTATGTCACTACCCTTGAATTGTCATAGGAATCAACAAATATTTTAAGCTTTGCAATATAATTCAGTTACAGCTTTTCAATGGTGTTAGAAAATGTTTACGTTAACACATCCTTTTTTCCTTGCAATTTGTTTAACTTTGTTGTTTATTTGGGTTTCGGGATAAGTTGGACAATTTCTAGGAAAGTTTAAAGAAAACATTCATTTAAACAAGACATGAAATGTACAACTATGTCTTCAGAAGATGCATTCATTATTTTGTATTTTTTTAATGGGCTAGCATTCCATGGCCGAGTCACATATGCATTATAACCTCCAAAAAAATATATGTATTAATGCTTTTTGTCAAAAAATAAAATAAATAAATGCTAATTAATAGTAAGCGGTACAAAAATGCAGAAGCACATAAAAATATTTTTTATCTTCAGAGCCCTATGTGTAGGTGTTTGAGCTAAGACACAGGCCAACCACAGTTGGTGCTAGGCAATGTTCACACAGGCAGGATTTCTAGAAGCAAATCCACCATGGAAGTCTGCAGCAGAAATCAGCAGCTGAAGTATATGGATTTGCACGCGGATTAGCTCCATTCAAGTTCAATGTAGAAAATGTGCCGCTTTTCAGCATGGACTCTGCGGGAATGATGAACATGCTGCGTATTATGAAATCCATGGCGAGGTCATTATTTCTGCACTGATTTTTTACGGAGAATGTGAATGGAAAAATTACCCATTCACATGCATTTCTAGCAGAATTGAAATTGTCCAGATTAAGACACGGTATCTGCGCCTAAATGGTCTTTGTATGGTTGAATCCATCACGTTAGCCTAGGAGATTGGAGGGTGACGTGGATAAAGGGAAGGAGAAGAAAAAGAGGCATAGTCCAATTTGTCCTAAAAGGGAAAACAAATTCATGGTGATCAACATCCAAATAAGGTTTTATACATTAAACCCTTCCCGTCACATGGCATTTTTCAGATTTTAATTTTTTCCTCCCCACCTTCCAATAGCTATAACTTTTTTATTTATTCGTTGATAAAGCCGTACAAAGAGTATATGGCGGTGGGAGCGTGAGGCAGTGACTGAGGATGTGATCATTACAGTATTTAAGGTTTCTGTAATGACCGGGTTTGTTCCACAGAACGGGCACATAGCAAATGTTGTGCCAATATTCAAAATGGATTCAAAAAGATACAACTGAAAGCGCTGGAGAGGCAAGGGAACCATCAATTCCCTGCCTCGCCATTCAACGCTTTTCTTGTGATGCAGGCAGCGCTATAACGCCATCACACCACCTGTGTCGTTCCGCTGGAGCAGGACTGGTCAGGAGAGACCAGGCCTGCATGACTAGATTGGAGCACAGTGCAGGAATTTCAACAACAAGGTGAATGATAGTTCGTAACCTGGTTACTAGCTATCATTTACCTACATTCGAACGTAGGTAAATGAACACTAATAACTCCTAGTGCAGGAACTCCATTGTATCTGTATTTAGTCCCCGCACTAGATTCATTTAGTGGTGTATGCAATGGAGATGGGCCAAAATTCTGGCTCATTTCGAATGATCTTTCGCCCCTTACAAGCCTCAGTAAACTATGCAGTGACAGCTCTAAGCTTTCAATAATGAGTTTATATCATGTGGTGCCATTACCTCAGTTAATTGGCCTACATTTAAGAGTAGGCTAATAATCCCGGGGATTACCAGAGTGAAGGACCGCTGTGTTTGGGCCTTCCCAGCCTAATAATACTAGCCTACAGCCGCCCCAGTACCCGACCATCACTAAAGATGATTGGGTACTGGATGGTACCTGACTCTTCAAGCTACTCCTGGTAACAGTGGGGTAATAATCGGGGGGTTAGTGTTAGCCTTTTAAACGGCTAACACTAAGCCCTTTGTAATGTCCGTGGCTGCAGGCTGTCAGCTCCAACCTCCCCCTGACAGCCGCAGCCATGAGTCGGCAAGCGCTGGCTCCAGCCTCCTCCTCAGGAGATGCCAGCGCTCACATCCACCCTCCTCAGCCGGATCCCGTAGGGTGCACGCGAACGCTCGTGCCCGCTCTTAAAGGGCCAGTGCGCACCGGACCTCGAAGGGAGTGCCCCCTTGTTTTTTGAGGGGGTTTTACATGGAACAGGATTTCACCAAATTTTTTGTATGTGCCATTCATATATTTATATAAGTTAATCATGTCCCCCTTAGTCGTCTTTTCTCAAGGCTAAATAGGTTTAGTTCTTTTAATCTTTCCTCATAACTTAGATTCTCCATTCCCCTTATTAGCTTCGTTGCCCTTCTTTGTATTTTTTCCAACTCCAGGGCATCCTTTCCATGAACTGGAGCCCAGAACTGGACTGCATATTCTAGATGAGGCCTCACTAATGCTTTGTAAAGTGGTAATATTACATCCCTGTCCCGCGAGTCCATGCCTCTTTTGATACACGACAATATTTTGCTGGCCTTTGAAGCAGCTGATTGACACTGCATGCTGTTATTTCGTTTATGATTTACAATTACACCCAGATCCTTCTCATCAAGTGACTCCTCCAGTGTAGCTCCCCCTAGGACATATGATGCATGCAGGTTGTATGTACCCAGGTGCATAAATTTACATTTATCTACATTAAACTTAATTTGCCAAGTGGACGCCCAAACACTTCGTTTGTTTAAATCTGCCTGCAATTCACAAACATCTTCCATAGTCTGAACTATATTGCATAGCTTGGTGTCATCTGCAAAAATAGAAATAGTGCTATTAATCCCATCCTCTATATCTGGGGTCTCAAACTTGGCCGGGTAAGAAGGCCGCATATAGAAAAAATGGGAAGTTGACGGGCCGCATTACTTTCAAATTTGATACAATACAAAATTATTGTTAATCAATTAGTTATTTGAACTACTACAACACTATATTACTATAATAATACCGCTAGATTTAAAATTTTAGATATTTCTCCACGTGCTTATTTCAACAATCCAGCTTTCCAGTTTAAGTGTCGCTAAATGCAGATGCTGCCGCAGAGTCCTCCGTAGATGCTGCCGCAGAGTCCTCCGTAGATGCTGCCGCAGAGTCCTCCGTAGATGCTGCCGCAGAGCCCTCCGCAGATGCTGCCGCAGTGTGCCCTCCGCAGATGCTGCCGCAGTGTGCCCTCCGCAGAGGCTGACGCAGTGTGCCATCCGTAGATGCTGCAGCAGTGTGCCCTCCGTAGATGCTGCCGCAGTGTGCCCTCCGTAGATGCTGCCGCAGTGTGCCCTCCGTTGATGCTGCCGCAGTGTGCCCTCCGTTGATGCTGCCGCAGTGTGCCCTCCGTTGATGCTGCCGCAGTGTGCCCTCCGTTGATGCTGCAGCAGTGCCCTCTGCAGATGCTGCCACAGTGCCGTCAGGGGCTTGCCTAGAGCTGGCGTCCCGGAGCAGAGCCGCTTCTGGCACTCTGCCTGAGATTCCAGCTCTGCTCCTGACATCACTGTCCATATATAGACAGAGATGTCAGGGGTAACCCCAGAGCTGGAGTCCCGGGCAGAGCGCTAGTAGGCTCTTCCTGGGACTCCAGCTGGGCTCCTGACATCACTGCGGCTCCTGTCTGGGGAAGCCCCTGACATCATTGTCGATGTATGGACAGCGATGTCAGAGGCTTCCCCAGAGTCCCGGAGCAGAGCCGATAATAGAGCTCTGCCCGGGACTCCGCTCTGGGGAAGACCCTGACACACTGTCCACATATGGGCAGCGATGTCAGGGAATTCCACATAGTCCCGGAGCAGAGCCGACACCAGCGCTCTGCTCGGGACTCCGGCTCTGGGGAAGCCCCAGACATCGCTGTTCATATGTGGACAGCGATGTCCGGGAATTCCACAGAGTCCAGGAGCAGAGCCGACACCAGCGCTCTGCTCCGCTCTGGGGAAGACCCTGACACACTGTCCACATATGGGCAGCGATGTCAGGGAATTCCACAGAGTCCCGGAGCAGAGCCGACACCAGCGCTCTGCTCGGGACTCCGGCTCTGGGGAAGCCCCAGACATCGCTGTTCATATGTGGACAGCGATGTCAGGGAATTCCACAGAGTCCAGGAGCAGAGCCGACACCAGCGCTCTGCTCCGCTCTGGGGAAGACCCTGACACACTGTCTATATATGGGCAGCGATGTCAGGGAATTCAAGAGTCTCGGAGCAGAGCCGATACTAGCGGCTCTGTGTACCGCGGGCCGCAGATGACAGCCCCAGGGGCCGCATGCGGGCCGCGTGCTTGAGACCCCTGCTCTATATCATTAATAAATGATATTGAATAATAGTGGTCCCAGCACTGAACCCTGGGGTACACCACTTATAACTGGGGACCATTCAGAGTAGGAATCATTGACCACAACTCTCTGGATACGGTCCTTGAGTCAATTCTCAATCCAATTACAAACTATACTTTCTAAACCTATAGTCCTTAATTTACCCATTAGACGTCTATGGGGGACAGTGTCAAATGCCTTTGCAAAGACACTATATCCACAGCGGCCCCTCTGTCTAGGCTTCTGCTTACCTCTTCATAAAAACAAATCAGGTTGGTTTGACAGCTTCTGTCCTTTGTAAAACCGTGCTGGCTGTCACTTATAATACTATTTATTGTCACATAATTCTGTATATAGTCCCTCAATAGCCCCTCAAACATTTTCCCCACAATTGATGTTAAGCTTACTGGTCTATAATTACCCGGCGAAGACCTAGAGCCCTTTTTGAAAATAGGCACCACATTTGCCCTGTGCCAGTCCCTTGGCACTATACCAGTCATGATAGACTCTCTAAATATTATGAAGAGGGGGACAGAAATAACTGAACTAAGCTCCTTAAGAACTCTAGGGTGTAACCCATCTGGTCCCGGGGCCTTGTGTACATTTATTTTATTTAATTTAGCTTGCACCATATCTACATTCATCCAATTCAGTATATCAACTGATATATTAACAGCACTGGCAGCGGCTACATCAGCTGCTCCTTCTGTTGTATATACAGAGCGGAAGAACCCATTAAGTAACTCTGCCTTCTCTTGATCCCCTGTGACCAACTCCCCATTACCACTATCTAAGGGTCCTACATGTTCAGACCTTGGCTTTTTTGCATTTATAGTCACTCGGCTTTCTGAGGAAAGCAGAGCCGAGCAGAAACTAAGCGGCACAGTGCTCGTCTGAGCATTTCTGCCGCTTTGTTTTAGCGACCAATCAAATCTTATGACATGACAAACGTTTTTTGAAATGATAGGTACACTTTAAATGTATATCTCTGGGAGCTCCCGACATTATTGTCCATATATGGACAGTGATGTCGGGAACAGTGCTTAGAGTCCCGGGCAGAGCTCTAGTAGAGGCTCTACTCCAGCTCTAGGAATTCCCCTGACATCACTGTCCATATATGGACAGTGATGTCATAAGAAGAGCTGGAGTCCCGGGCAGAGAGCTAATAGAGGCTCTTCTCCAAGGTTCCTGCTCTGTGGTAGCCCCTGACATCACTGTCCATCTATGGACAGTGATGTCACGGGCTTTCCCTGTGCAGGAATCTCTGGGCAGAGTGCTAGTAGAGGCTCTTCTCTGGGACTCAGGTTCTGGGGATGCCTCTGACATCACTGTCGCTAGTAGAGGCTCTGCTCTGGGGATGTCCCTGACATCACAGTCCATATATGGACAGTGATGTCAGGGGCTTTCTTAGAGCATGAATCCCTGGGTAGTGACAGTAGAGGCTCTGGTCTGGGACTCCGGCTATGGGGTTGCACCTGACATCACTCTCCATATATGGACAGTAATGTCAGGAGCAGAGCCGGAATCCTGGGCAGAGCGCTAGTAGAGGCTCTGCTCTGGGCATGCCCCTGACATTACTGACAGTGATGTCAGTAGCAGAGCTGGTGTCCCGGGCAGAGCGCTATTAGAGGCTCTGCTCCAGGGCTCCAGCACTGGGGATGCCCCTGATATCACTATACTATCTATATATGGACAGTGACGTCAAGGGCTTCCCCAGAGCAGGGATCCATGGGAGAGGCTCTTCTCCGGGACTCCGGCTCTGAGGATTCCCGTTACATCACTGTCCATATGTTGGATAAGAGAGCCTGGCATCAAAGTAGGTAGACAGACACTTCTTACAGATTTGAATATGTAACTGGTGTGTTTGAAGGGTTAATTAATTTTCGGCCACTGATTTCACATTGCCAACATACAGACAGGGATGCCCCACATTAAATTCATTAGAGTTTAACCTGGCCTGAACAGGTTCAAGGCACGAAAGCTGGCATCAAAGTGGGTAGACTGACACTTTTTGCAGATTTGAGCCACTGATTTCAAGCTGTCCACATACAGAGGGGGATTCCCTTCATTAAATTAGGTAGGGTTCAGTTTGGCCCGAACAGGTTCTGGGCATGAAAGCTGGCATGAAAGTGGTAAAATTGTCCATTTTTACAGATTTGAATAGGTAACTTGTGTTTTTAAGGGTCAAATTATTTTTGGGACACTGATCTCACCCTGCGAGTTTTTCAAACAGAACTGGAGTGCGGAGTGTTATATTCACATTTGTAAGTTATCATGTAGGGAGCCTGAACCTTATCTGTATATGTTCACACTAAGTTTTTTTTTCTCAAATATATTTTTTTTTATTGAACTTTTGTAGCAAAACTGAAGACAATATACAGAAAGGGCATGCAGGCCCAGTAATCAAGCATAAGTCCAGAACAGAATTATATTTATGTACAAATGAAATATTGCTACTTTGTGTAGCTGTAACACAAAGGTGAGCTCTGGGGAAACAAGGGAGGAAGGGAAAGGAAGAGAAAGGAAGGAAGGGAAAGTGTGGTGTGACAGTAGAATATTAACATGCAGTTTACTGTTTAGAATGCATGCAGAGCACTATAAAATTGGTACAGAGCTAAGATCATAGTTGTATGTGACAAAATTAAACAACAATATAACCTGATATTCAGTATAAAATTGAGCATAAAGTTTATACTCGGGTATATATAGTTAGGGTGAGGTAGGGTGGTGTTGTAATATGTGAAAATCTCTCCAAGGTTTCCAGATTTCCAAGTATTTGACATGGCCTCCAGACTCCCAACTAGCAAGTTCCTCCATTCTTGCAATATGATTAACCTTATCCTTCCATTGTTCTATCGTTGGGGGTTCGGTGGATTTCCACTTGAGAGGAATAAGCAATTTTACCGCCGTAAACAGTATAGTGGATAATTAATTTTTAGAGGGGAAAAATTGAGAAGCGGGAAGCCATGGCAGTACCAGTACAGAGAGATTGTCTTCTTACAAATCTGCGAGATGTATTGCTTTATCCTCGCCCAGGAGGGTCTAATATAATCACAATAATACCACATGTGTGAGATGGTGCCCACAGCTACACCACATCTCCAACAACTGTCATCTTAGATTTGACCCATTATTTTCAGTTAATGTGGTGTCTTCTAACACATGGTAAGGGTTTTATATGAGTTTTCTTGGATTTTTATGCATCTAGAAAACTCATGTGAATTCGAAGGTATCAGTAGGGGAGAACTGAACGTTAAGTTCCCTCTCCCACGATGAGCGAAAAACCGGTTTAGTAGGTGCTGTCTGAGACAATAGTCTGTTATATAATTTGGAGAGTAGTCCTTTAGGGAGGTCAGGGAGAACCAGGAAGTTCTTCAACCAATTTCCATCTCGGATGGGAGTGGCTAGTTTGTCAAGAAACTTAAGACAGGTTTGGCGAAAATCAATTTTGTGTAGGAACGAAATTGGTTGGTCACCGTTGTTCTGAAGTAAGGAGCTCAGTGTGGGTATTTGGGTTTTAGTTCTAAGGTGTGGCGCTAAAGTGATATTTTTAAGATTCGTCCACGGGATGGACAATGATAAGGGTTTATTTCAGACAAGCTCGAGTAAGAGACTTAAGTGTGTAAATAGGGAAGGGCCATCATGTGGCACAGTATGGTGGAAATATTTGCCACTTACTGCTATTGTGCCCTTAAGATTCAAGCTACTAACAGGCACTTGTGGTCGGGTATTCGACCATAGGTAAAAAGTGCCTTTTTCTCCAAGGAGATGTCTCTCCATATGGATATGCAAGGAATTATCTTGTAATCTGACCAGCAATAGCCACCTAGCTAGATGATTCGCCTTGTAATGAAAGGATGTCAGGTAAGGCACATCCTCCGTTAAGTTTACGTTATTTTAATTGACTATAAGATATTCTGGCCGTTCTACCATTCCAAATGAACTTCGAGAATAGTCTCTAGTTGATTAAAAAATCGTCCCAGTATTTGAATGGGTACTGTGAGAATTACATACAGCACCTGCGGAAGAATGAAGGTTTTGATTAGGTTCTTCCTACCCAACCACGACACATTAGGAATTTTAAGTTTGGAAAGTTGCTTAGTTTGTGCAATAATGGTAAATAATTATATTTAAACAGATCGTTTGGCTCCGAGGTAATGTTTACGCCTAGATAATTGATGGAAGGGGAAGGCCAAGTAAAGGGGACTGAAGGTTTGACCTCAATTATTTTACGTGGGGCGCTAGTGTTGAGAGCTTCTGATTTTCCAAAGCTAATCGTGAAATTGGAGATTTTCCCAAATTCATCGAATAGCTCTAGAAGTTTTGGAAAATCCTGTTTGGGGTTTATAATAAATACTAACAGATCATCCACACATGCCGTTGTGGAATGAGTCCAACCCTCTGATGACTGGGGATTGTTTAATCTTATGTATCAGTGTCTCTATTGTCAGAACAAACAGCGCCGGAGAGAGAAGGCATACCTGCCTCGTTCCATTACAAATGTTGAATATAGGGGAGAGTGTGCCATTGACTAATTCTAGCGTGTGGCTCAGAATAAAGAGTAAGGATAGCTGCAATAAAGGATGGGGGGGGGGGGGGAGTCAAATCTCTGCAGAACTATTTCCATATAATTCTATGCCATCCTATCAAAGGCCTTCTCGACATCTGTATTGAGGAGAACCAGTGAAATGCAACACAGTTTGACATGATATTGCATTTATTAACCTAGTGGTGTTGAATTTCCCTTCTTGTCCTGGGACGAACCCTGCCTGTTCTTGGTTAATGAGTTTAGGTAGGATATTTATGCGGTGCGCTAGAAGTTTCACCCACCACTTAACATCAGCATTCAGTAAAGATATAGGTCTATAACTGTCACATTGGGATTGGTCTTTCCCTTCTTTGGGTATTATAGTAATATATGCTTCCAACCTTTGTCTAGGAAGGTGTTCCCCCTGGAGGAGAGGGTTACATAGGGAAAGAAAGTGAGGAGACAATATGTCTGAAAATGTCTTATAGTAGAGAATCAGTAGGCCATCTGAACCGGGGCTTTTGGCTCCAGGTATGGATGCCAAGACGTTAGTTAATTCCTCAGATGTGAACGGGACAGCAAGAGATTCCTGTTCAGAATCACTCAATGCGGGGAGATGAATGGAGTGAAAAAACGGTTATGAGTGTCCTCTTGTCTGGTCGTTCCAAATTAGTATCCGTAGCAGTGAGGTTGTAAAGAGACTAATAAAATTTATGAAATTCTGATGCTATCAGGTTTGTGTCCGCAGTTAAAGTACCATTGCTTGTCATTATCTGGGAAATAAAAGATCTCTCTGTAAAGGATCTGCCAGGCACAGCTTCGGGGTTAACGCCCATAGGTAATCAGTCGGCACCTGAGTCTGTAAATACTACGCACATCTCCTATACACATTTGCCGCCTTGACGTTCAGGAGATCCCTCAGCTCACTCCTCAGTCTAAGAAGGTCTGGTTGTGCAGTCTGTAAGTGTGTTTTTTTTACTCAAGCACTCCAGGACAGATATTTGGTTGAGAAGCAAATCTATCTGGGCTGATCTGACTTTTTTTACTCTGGCACCTAAAGAGATAATCTCTTCTCTAATGAAAGCTTTATGAGCTTCCCAAATGATAGGAATTGGGGTCTCCGGTACATCATTCAAATGGAAATATTCTTGAAGGCGGTCATGAAGTAGAGATATATGGCTAGGTCCACCTAGTAACGTCTCGTTTAATGTCCAAGACCAGTTTTTCTTTGGGAGAGATGGAATAAATAGAGTTATTGAGACAGGGGCGTGATAAGACACAGTTATCAACCCTATGACGACTGCCAAAATTCCAAGCAGGTGTTTCTCAGAGACATAAAACGTTTCGAAATGATTGTAAGTACTATTTATATGTGAGTACTATGTATATAATCTCTCTCCTCCGGATAAAGCACTCTCCAGGAGTCTACAAGGGGTGAGAATTAGAGAGAGCTTTTTTAACCACTATAGGGAGCACTTCCCAAAATGACAACATGGTCACTGTGGTAAAGCTACCTCATTGATTTCTGCTGCAAGTTTGGGGTGGACACTCTGCTTTAGTGTCCTCACACAATCCCCCATCCCTTCTTCTGGCTAGTGCCAGACGGGGGAGGGGTTTGAATGCCTTCAAATTGCCTACACTGTGTGCCACCATTTTCTGAGCGACTGCACAGTAGTAGGAGGTTCTATGCACAGCAGCGAGGAGAACAGAACGGCAAGGCGGTAAGTAATTATGTGATGGTGTAATTAATCCGGAGATGGGGTTGTTAGGAGCGGCGGCGGTGGCAAAAGCTCTAATGCACATGATTGTAATGGGGCCGTGTCACCATGCTACAGGTACTGTAGGCAACAGACATTTATGATGCTAGGAGTCCCTACTTCCCCTTGTCAAGGAAGCCCCCTTCAGGTAGACTGTGTTTGTCAGAAGCAAAATGGACTTCCCTTCTTTGTTGAGTGGTGTTCAAATTAATGTCGGCCTTGAGAAATATATACGGGCCCTCTGTACATCAAATCAGGCACAGCAGTCATGATTGTCTGTCAGAATATCTCTCTGATTTTACTGGCAAGTATAACATATATATATGACAAAAACTACAATTACTCAGCAAGAGGTGGTCAAGCTGTTCGCTGAAATGTACAGATAAAAGGCGGGGTCAGTCTAAGATGTCTGACCACCCAAGATAAGCTAAGCAGAGAACTATTACACAAGTCACGTAATGTGAGATAAACATCGTCCTGACACATAGGCATAAAAAGATATTACACATAGAATAATATGAAAATTAAATAATTGTTCATCCTTCCTTATTAAACCCTCCTGTTTTTCATATTCATTCTCATTGTCCAGCTGCTTCACTTGGTGTTTCCATCAAATGGGACCTGAGTCCATTCACCGGTAAATTATCTTGAATATTACTTCAGGACATAGGGTATTGGTCGTCAAAACTTTTCGGCTTAGGTTTGTGATGAACAATCTTTTTAGTCTTCTTACATATCGTTGGTACTAAAGAAATGACTAGTTTAACAAATATATATAATACTAATATAATGAGTAGTATGTGTGTCTGGGCACTGCATTAACATTTACATCTTCATGTGGTATGATGCACGTGGTAGGTGTTAGATAAGCCAGTGTACATGTACCTGTAAAGTTACTTGGGAGCCATTTATATGCCTGGTGTTCGCATACGATATACATGTTCTTTGGTACTCCTACGACTGACCCGTTAAATAAGTTTGACACCCATTTGGCTACCATGTTACCCTCTAGTACAGAGGAGAAGGCTGTAATGTTGGTGGTATTGTTAACATGTAATAGTAAGGCTTCCCTGATCATTTGTAAGGTGGTGGTTACGCAGGGGGGCATCTGCCCTAACGTAGCATCAATTCCTACACACTGAGTATCGATGGAACTGGTACCATTGCATTCTGTGTAGTTCATTAATGAAAAAGGTATTCTGCAACATTTAATGTGTATACAGCTGCAGGATGAGAAGCTAGGATAACAGGTAAGGCCCACTCACACAGAAGCCTGAGGCGTCTGTGCCACCTTTAGGGGTGGACCACTCCTGTTAAACAACATCCAAGGCTCTTCCATCCATGCAGCTACTGGCAATGGTACATTTTTATCCTTATTTTTCCCTGTCAGGGTAGTAATTACAGTGTTATTACACAGTTCTCTTATTTCATTCAAGGTGACAGGGATTGCAAGGTAGGGCATACTTTTGGAGTTAACAGGACTATGAGTACAAGTCCAACAATCAGTCAGGTTATCCTGGCCCTTCAAGGCCTGATATAAATCTTGGTGGTGCTTGATGAATGTATTGTCCCAATCGTCCTTATTTAGGTACGGTGGCAGTGTGTTGACTAGCATCAGGTTCAGGAGTGTCACTACCAGGTACCACATCTTGGGTCAGTATCTTCTTGCAGTGGCTAGCGTGTATCCAAGTGGCTCTTCCTTGGAGTTTTACTGAAGTAGCGGTCACCAGCTGCACTTGATGAGGTGCTGTATAGCGAGGCTGTAGGCTGGTGCGATCGTGGATCTTTACCACAACCCAATCTCCTGGTTGCAAGGAGTGGGTTCCTGCAAGAGAGTTAGGATCTGGAATAGAAGACAGTGTCAATTTGTGCACTCTTTCGAGTCGTTTATATAAGGCCATCAGATATTGTGTCATCTTATCATAATTACTCTGCAATTGTTGGGGAAAATATAAACCAGTCTTTGGAGGACACCCAAAAAGAATCTCAAAAGGGGAGAGTTGATCCTTTCCCCTTGGGGTGCTTCTTACAGAAAACAGGGCCATAGGAAGGCATTTCGTCCATGGCAATGAAGTCTCATCCATGGCTTTCTGAATTTTCAATTTCAATGTTCCATTTAACCTTTCTACTTTGCCGCTACTCTGCGGATGGTATGGGGTATGAAATGCTTTCTCTATTCCTAGGCTTTTTAAGATCTTCCCCAGTAACTCCTGAGTAAAATGTGTTCCTCTATCGCTTTCTATGGTCTCTGGGACACCATACCTGCATACTATTTCATTTAGTAGCTTATCCGCTGTGCTAGCAGCATTTGCTTTTGATACTGGAAAGGCTTCAGGCCATCCTGAAAACAAATCAATACAGACTAGGACATATTTATATGGCCCCACCTGAGGTAGCTGTATGTAGTCCACCTGCAGTCTCTGAAAGGGGTAGTAGGACTTGGGTGTGTGTTTTGCTGGTGTTTTTACTACCTTTCCTGGGTTGTGCTGTGCACAGATCATGCAGCTTTGTACATATTTTGCTGCAGCATGCTGGAATCCCGGGGCGTGCCATGTTCTAAGTACTAATTGACTCATGGCTCCTTTAGAGCAGTGTGTCAGGCCATGCGCCAGGGCACACATCATGGGAAACAAGCTTTGGGGCAGGCATACATTACCCTTTACACGCCATAGCCCTCCTTCACCTTTAACAGCCCCCACCTCCTGCCACAGTTTATGCTCCGGGGCTGGTGCTTGGGTTTGGGGAGCTCATAGCAATTGCTCTGTGACAGGGGCCACCTGTTGGACCGTGAGCACGGGGAGGGTAGCAGCGGCGGCTACTTTTGCTGCTTGGTCGGCCAGTGCATTGCCTTCTGACTGGCTATCACCATTGTGGGTGTGCGCTTGTACCTTTATTATTGCTACCTTTGTAGGCAGCTGTAGGGACTCTAACAGTGCTTTCACTGCGTCTGCATTTTTTATAGCTTTACCAGCTGAGATTAGGAAACCTCTAGTTCTCCATATAGTTCCAAAGTCATGAGCTACTCCAAAAGCGTACCTGGAGTCTGTATATATATTCACACACAACCCTTTGCCCAACTTACACGCTTCAGTGAGTGCTCTTAGTTCCGCCTCCTGTGCAGAGCTACTGGAGGGTAGGGACTGTTGTGTGACTAGCTTACCATTGTGGACTACTGCATACCCAGTGAGAAAATGTCCTTTGTCTTCACTCCAGTATCGTGATCCATCTACAAAATACTCAGCATTAGGGTTAGTGAGTGCAACATCAAATACATTAGACATGCCTTTTGCTTCCATCTCAACTAAACTTTGACAGTCATGTTCATCACTATCTTTATCACTATCCCCCTTTTGGTCCAAATTCAGCGGAAGTAGGGTACCTGGATTTAGAACCACACAACGTTTTATGGTAATGTTTGGGGAAAGAAGAGTGAGCTCAATCTTTGTAAGTCGTGCAACAGACAAATGCTTGGTTTTTACAGTGCTTATGAGCTCATGTACGGCGTGGGGTACCTGTTTCCTGAGCGCATATGTCAAAAGTGACACAACACAAAAGCAAATATTGCAATAGACAAGTGGTGGAGTGTTTGGGGGACCACTTATCCAACAGCTCTTTCATTGTACGGGTGACAATATCAGGGGAATGTGCTGTGCCCTGGGGAAGCACCATCCAGAACAATCTGGAGACAGAGGGATAGAGAAAAATACACAATTATCAGTTTCCTTCACAATAAATTAGCAAGGTCATTTATGCAGACTGTGCTAGTTGTATTTCATTTGAGGAAAAGAGAGCAGCAATTTACGTCCTTCTAACATTCTCACACACTGCTCCCCCCCCCCCCCTGCGTTTCACAACTTCCTTCATTATTTTTTTTGTAGAACTAGAATCCCCAGCAAACCAAAATGCTGAAAGGCAACTAAGTCTCTGCTATATTTATAAGAGCTAACTTTAATTATTTAAACCTTATAGATAAGGTAAATTAAACGTCAGTCTATTTACACAATCTTGTACTTCAATTCAATGTTCTAGGACTTTTTACAAAATATTTTTACATATAATAATGATTTAAAGTTCAATTAATTCAGCTCTCAATCTGGATTGAGAAAAACATCTCACATCAAACAGTACACAATTTAATTTGCTCCTCAGACCAGTCTGCGACACACACACTCTGTATACACGGACACACACACACTGTATAAATGTCTACGTCATACTTCTCTTCATAATACACATTACTCACTACAATATACCTAGCTGTATTAGTCTTAATCACTCTTATCAAACTCTATGTTAATCTAATAATTCTGCTTTTCCTATCAGTTCATTGTATTTTACCAGCCAGCATTCTGTTCGATGAAAGTTTTTCATCTTGATCTATATAAACAACTTCCTTTTGACATTCCTGATCATTTTAACATTGTCAGAACCTTCTACCGCCTCCTATGATTGGCAATGCATTTAACGTACCATTACTTCCTATCATCATTTGTCTAAACATTCTTTTTACAGTTTTTGACCACTTCCTCACCTTTCTTCAAGCGTTCCACACAAACCCACTCCCATCATTTTAAACATCCTTTTGCAATCTTTCACGGCATTTTTTCCTTTCAAACTTTCTACTATATTGCAGGCTGATACCCATGATCACACCGGTGGGCAGTCTTACTATCTCCTGACCCCATTTCCTAGGGATCACAGTTCCTTTCCTCAAAAAGAACTTACCTTGTGAGGACCTTACTGTCCTTCACGTTCCAGTGGTTTACCACTTATATATATACTCCTTATATATATATATATATATATATATATATATATATATATATATACAATCTCCTACGCTGGGAGATTATTCCAAGCCCTTTTACTCAGGGACTTTGTGAGGACCTTACTGTCCGTCACTTTCTAGTGGTTTACCTCATATATATATTCCCTTATATATATGCAATCTCCTACGCTGGGAGATTATTCCAAGCCCTTTTACTCAGGGACTTTATATCAACTGGGCCGCAGTTGAGTTATTTACCACTTCAATATCACTGTTGCTAGTAGTAAGACTACAAATCCTAACACCATGCTTTCTGTACAATCTATATCAACCAACAAATCTCATACCATTCACACAGCAGTGGGTCTCATTCATAGGCATTTGAGTAAGGGCGTTTCTGGGACAGTGTGGTAATTATACTATTAGAACACCTTTTTAGCGGGAGGTTGGAAGTTATACTACTTCAGAACCTTTGGTTCCTAGGTTGTTATTTTACAACGAGGAGAATGTTCCCGGGCTAGAAGGAATTTTCCAGTATTGGCCGCTATTGACGTAGTGGAGGCAGTTATCAGAGGGAACGACGGGGAATGCCCCGAGGCTATCAGGTCTTTCCGTCCACCAGTCAATTCATGGGGCGTCCTCAATACTGTATTATTACCTTCTTTTTACTATTCATACTTGTTTCTCTAATTTGGGTTTGACAGAATACTTGACTGTAATGTATATTGGGACTATAACAGCCTTTCACAATTATTTCCTCTAACTTTTGTCCCACAGAATCTGTCTGAGCATGCAGATTAATAATGTATTTTTACAATTAAGCCTTCTACTGACCCTCTCGTTTCCACATGTACACAACAAACACACACACTGCAGGAATTAGGTGTTAAGTGCAGGTTTCTTGATTAACATTATATACATTTGCCACTAAAAGATGCTAAACAGTTCTATGAAGATAATGAATATACACAATAACTGAAATTATTAAAATATATATTCTATACTGACTACTATAAAGATACCTTGGGCTCTTTGTTGCTTTCTAAAAGATGCTACAATCCATCTACTCCAATCTGCTTTGTCATTTGACTGTCATTCTGGATTTACAATCCCCTAGTAAGCTTACACCATTTTAACAGGTGCTTGCTCACCCATATGCCATACCTCAAAATTCATCTTCTCTGGTGGGATCAGAGAAGCCTGCGGACGCCCTACTCTGTAATCTGGTGATCGGCCAGACCCTCGTTTGCCGTGACTGTTGCCCATAGCCCTGCTATGATGGAGGGGACTCATACCCTTCTCTCTCAGTTTTTATTTTCACTAACAAACACTATGGCTATTCGCTGTTAGGGAAAGTCCCACACTACGTATCTTGTACGTACCCATATACACTATCCAACTGAGCCAAATTACAACCAACTAAACAATAATCCCACAAAGGATCTGCTCATTATATCATCTATATCAAACAATCTAAGACAGGTATCTTCTAAGCAGTATGACTTTTCATGAGGGAGACAAGCCATGTGCAGCTTCAGGACACGCACACTTTTTGTCCTTCTGCTGCTCAGGCAATGGTTAATATATGTGCGTTTAAGTTGTAGTGCTCGCTGATACCAAAACACAACTCTAGGATAGTGTGCTGCCCATCCAAGATGGCCACAGCCAGGTCATGTAAGGACTATCCCAACCTCACACTGCGCAACTGTACAAATGTTATACAAGTTTATCAATGCTCATACAATCATACCAGACCAACTCAACAAAGGACCTGGCTCTTACTGGAATCTCTGTGCGGGGACACAATTACCCAGAGTCTTACCGGATATTCTGGCAGAGTATTTGAAACAGGTATTGTAACAAAAAGTAGTTACTTACCGCGCGGTTTTGGTTTCAATGACTCTTCCAGATGTTCCGGACTAGCAGACGCTAGGAAACATTCCTCCGAGAGATCCCGGGTTTTCGGCACCATTTAAACTGTCAAGGAAGCCCCCTTCAGGTAGACTGTGTTTGTCAGAAGCAAAATGGACTTCCCTTCTTTGTTGAGTGGTGTTCAAATTAATGTCGGCCTTGAGAAATATATACGGGCCCTCTGTACATCAAATCAGGCACAGCAGTCATGATTGTCTGTCAGAATATCTCTCTGATTTTACTGGCAAGTATAACATATATATATGACAAAAACCACAATTACTCAGCAAGAGGTGGTCAAGCTGTTCGCTGAAATGTACAGATAAAAGGCGGGGTCAGTCTAAGATGTCTGACCACCCAAGATAAGCTAAGCAGAGAAATATTACACAAGTCACGTAATGTGAGATAAACATCGTCCTGACACATAGGCATAAAAAGATATTACACATAGAATAATATGAAAATTAAATAATTGTTCATCCTTCCTTATTACCCTGTTCCGCATTGTATCTTTTTGTACAGTACGTGGGGAGGCTGGGACTCCTAGCATCATATACAGGGAGGTGTGTGGCATCATATACAGGAGATGTGAGGCATCATATACAGGAGATGTGAGGCATCATATACAGGAGGTGTGTGGCATCATATACAGGAGGTGTGTGGCATCATATACAGGGAGGTATGGCATCATATACAGGTGTGTGGCATATACAGGGAGGTGTGTGGCATCATATACAGGGAGGTGTGTGGCATTATATACAGTGAGGTGTGTGCCATCAAATACAGGGAGGTGTGTGGCGTCATATACAGGGAGGTGTATGGCATCATATACAGGACTTGTGTGGCATCATATACAGGGTGGTGTGTGGCATCATATACAGGTGGTGTGTGGCATCATATACAGGTAGGTGTGTGGCATCATATACAGGTTGGTTTGTGGCATCCTATACAGGTGGATGTGTGGCATCCTATACAGGTGGATGTATGGCATCATATACAGGAGGTGTGTGGCATCATATACAGGGAGGTGTGTGGCATCATATACAGGGAGGTGTGTGGCATCATATACAGGGAGGTGTGTGGCATCATGTACAGGGAGGTGTGTGGCATCAGTTGGCAGAGAAGCGGCGGCATGTTTGGTGGGGGGTGTTGTGATTAGCGGCGGCTGGCTTTGTGTGGTAGTTGGCAGAGAAGCGGCAGCATGTTTGGTGGGGAGTGTTGTGATTAGCAGTGGCTTGTTTTGTGTGGGGTAGTTGGCAGAGAAGCGGCGGCATGTTTGTATACAAATACACAATAATTCTCCAAATGATCTGTAGATAATTAGTTTATTTGTAATTTGTTTTTGTTTTTTAGTGTTCTTTTATTTTTTAGGAGGACGAGAAGTACCGCACCAGTCAAGAGTGAAGACCTTGAGGAGTGCGGCTGTGGAGAGTAGATCCAGACGACAGCGGCGGCAGCCAGAATTCCAGGCAGGTGCTTCTCAGAGACATAAAACCATTCTAAATGATTGTAAGTACTATTTATATGTGAGTACTATGTATATGAGTAATCTCTCTCCTCCGGATAAAGCACTCTCCAGGAGTCTACAAGGGGTGAGAATTAGAGAGAGCCTTTTTAACCACTAGAGGGAAAAGTTCCCAAAATGACAGCATGGTCAATGTGGTAAAGCTACCTCATTGATTTCTGCTTCAAGTTTGGGGTGGACACTCTGCTTTAGTGTCCTCACACAATCCTCCCTCCCTTCTTCTGGCTAGTGCCGGGTGGAGGAGGGGTTTGAATGCCTTCAAATTGCCTACACTGTGTGCCGCCATTTTCTGAGAGTGGAGAGTAGATCCAGACGACCAGCGCTGCATCTGCTCCATGAGCGGCTGAGCAAAATATTGTCGTACCGGGCCTTACAAGCACGAGTTCCCATAATTTTAATACTGTAAGTTTGGCCGGACGCTCTAATGGGGGTTAGGGCAAAGTAGCGTTGGGCTGTTTTTTGTGGGTGGGGTAATTAGTAGTGGCTGCTGGTTTGGTGTGGGGTAGTTGCCAGATAACTGGCTGCATGTTTGGTGTGGGGGATTCGAGAGAAGCGGTGGCATGTGTGGTGGGGGGATTTTGTGAATAGTGGTGGCGTATTTGTTGTGAGGTAGTTGGCAGAGAAGCGGCGGCATGTTTGGTGGGTGGGGGTGTTGTGATTAGCGGTGGCGTGTTTGGTGTGGGGTAGTTGGCAGAGAAGCGGCGGCATGTTTGGTGGGTGGAGGGTGTTGTGATTAGCGGTGGAATGTTTGGAGTTGGGTAGTTGTCAGAGAAGCGGTGGCGTGTTTGTATACAAATACACTTTAATTCTCCAAATGATCTGTAGATAATTGGTTTATTTGTAATTTAGTGTAAATTAGTGTTCTTTTATTTTTTAGGAGGAGGAGACGGACCCCGCCAGTCAAGAGTGAAGACCTTGAGGACCGCGACTGTAGAGAACAGATCCAGAAGACAGTGGCGGCAGCAAGCAGAGCGGCTTAGCACAGCGTGGACGTACAGGACATTTCGAGCAGCAGTACCCAGGATTTTTAGAAAGTAAGTAACACAGAATTTTAGAGAATACATCTAGGGAAACATATAGAAACCCACATTGGTAACACATAACAACAACTTTCAGACTTGCCTCACAATGGCGGTAAGGTGGTTAGTGCTGCTCCATTCACACAACCGCCATGCTATTACGTGTGCAACACCTCCTTATGTTCGGCAACATTCCTCCCATTCACTCTATTCATGTGGTACAGGTTTCTCGTGGTCTTTGGGCTATGCAAAAAAGTGCACCTATGACTGCAAGTAACCCCACCCATGTCATGTAAAGCAGCCACTGACAGCTGTAAAATGCCAATTGTTGTTATGTGGTCTGGTTTGCTTCAAGCTAATGACCTACATGCACAAGTAGGCCAATGACCGTGACTAACATGTCCTGCCCTGGCATAGCTATAGCAATTGCGACCGGGCCCCGAAGCCAGGGGGGCCCACAGCCCCCCGCACCACATCAATAAAAAGTTACTATAGTAACTCGGGCCGCGGGCCCCTGTTACTATAGTAACAGACTTTACTTACCTTCCTGGTTCTGGATCGCAGCGGAGGTCCTGACGTCAAGCGCTGTGCGCAGCGCATGATGTCACAGGGCTATGCGCCGCGCACAGCATCGAGACGACAAAACTACCGCCGCGGCTGAAGAGGAAGGTAAGATTAACCCTGACTGGCGGGGTCCGACTCCCGGGACCCGCCAATCAGCTGTTTTGAAGGGGCCGCACCACTCGTACGAGAGCTGCTCCCCTTCATTACGGTCACACTGTGAATCGGTGTCTGCGATTCACAGTGTGAGTGAGTCGTGAAATGAAGGGGAAGCAGCTCTCGTACGGGTGCTGCGGCCCCTTCAAAACAGCTGATTTGCGGGTCCCGGGAGACGGACCCCGACACATCAGCTATTGATGGCCTATCCTGTGGATAGGCCATCAATGTTTAGGGACTGCACAACCCCTAAGCCTACGATGTAGCAGGCTTAGGGGGCCCATGAGACAGGATCACAGATTGTGTGATGCTGTCTGCTGGGCCCTGTATCTAAGCCAATCACATGGTAGGCTTAGATACATGGCCCATGTGTAATCCTGTCTGATGGGCCCTGTATTTATATACCACACTGTAGGTTTTAGATACAGGGCCCCAGCACACAGTAATCTTATACTGTATAAGATTACTGTCTGCTGGACCCTGTATCTAAGCCTACGTTGTGGTAGGCTTAGATACAGGGTCCCACAGACAGTATCACACATGGGCCCTGTATGTAAGCCTAACACATGTGTTACTAATCGTTTTTCTTGTGTGTTTTTTTACAGGTTCAGTCGTTGGACTACGTCTGATTCCAGGACTACTTCGATGACGGCTTTTTTTTTATTATCAATAAAATGGTTAATGAGGGTTGTGTGGGTTTTTTTTTAATTTCAATAAAATATTTTTTCTATGTCTTTGTGTTTTTTTTTAAACTATATTACTACCGCCTTAGTAATGGCCGCCGGCTGATTGACAGCATCCATTGCTAAGGCGGGGCTTAGTGTTAGCCGGTGCAGAGGCTAACACTAACCCCCTTTATTACCCTGGTACCCACCGCCACCAGGGGTGCTGGGAAGAGCCGGGTACCATCCAGTACTTGACCATCTGTAGAGATGGTCGGGCACTGGGGTGGCCGCAGGCTGGTATTATCAGGAGGGGAAAGGCCAGATACAGTGGCCCTTCCCACCCTTGTAATACTAGGCTGCTGCTGCTTTATTGTATCTGGCTGGTTATGAAAAATGGGGGGGACCCCACGTCATTTAAAAAAAATAATAATAATAATTGGAAAGAATGATGTCGGGTCCCCCCCAATTTTCATAACCAGCCAGATACAACACAGCAGCAGCAGGCAGCATTACCAGGGTGGTAGGGGCCACTGTTTTTGGCCTTCCCCAGCCTAATACTACCAGCCTGCGGCCATTCCGGTGTCTGTCCGTCACTACAGATGGACGGGTACTGGTTCGTACCCGGCTTTTCCCAGTACCCCTGGTGGCGGTGGGTACCGGGGTAATAATGGGGGTTAGTGTTAGCCTCTGCACCTGCTAACATTAAGCCCCGCCTTAGCAATGGAGGTTGTCAATCAGCCAGCGGCCATTACTAAGGCAGTAATAATAAAGTTTAAAAAGATACAAGCACATAGAAAAAATATTTTATTGAAATAAAAAAAACTACCCTCATTAACCATTTTATTGAGAATAAAAAAAAACGCCGTCATTGAAGTCCTCGAATCCGAAGTCCAACAACCAAACCTGTAAAAAAACACAAACACACAAAAATAATCAGTAACACATAAAGAAGCAAAATTATTATTCTTACCTTTCCTGGGTCCAGCGCTGGAGCCGCAATGTCAGCGAGCTGAGCCCTGTATCTAATCCGATCATGTGTGATACTGTCTGCTGGGCCCTGTATCTAATCGTATCATGTGTGATACTGTCTGCTGGGCCCTATCTCTAATCCTATCATGTGTGATACTGTCTGCTGAGCCGCTGTATCTAATCCTATCATGTGTGATACTGCCTTCCGAGCCACTGTATCTAATCCGATCATGTGTGATACTGTCTGCTCAGCCACTGTATCTAATCCTATCATGTGTGATACTGTCTGCTGAGTCATTGTATCTAAACCTATCATGTGTGATACTGTCTGCTGGGCCACTGCATCTAATCCTATCATGTGTGATACTGTCTGCTCAGCCACTGTATCTAATCCTATCATGTGTGATACTGTCTGCTGAGTCATTGTATCTAATCCTATCATGTGTGATACGGTCTGCTGGGCCACTGCATCTAATCCTATCATGTGTGATACTGTCTGCTCAGCCACTGTATCTAATCCTATCATGTGTGATACTGTCTGCTGAGCCAATGTATCTAATCCTATCCATAGTTTATAGGGTCGTAGTGCTATAGATATGCTATGCTGTCTCCTATACACACATTTTTTTTGGGGCGGACACATATGTATTGGGGCTATTTCCCCTGACATTTTAAGCCCTGAGGGTATGTTCACACGGCAGCGTCCGTTACGGCTGAAATTACGGTGCTGTTTTCAGGAGAAAACAGCTCCGGAATTTCAGACGTAATGGCATGTGCAGGCGTCTTTCGCTGCGTCCATTACGGACGTAATTGGAGCTGTTTTTCCATGGAGTTCATGGAAAACGGCTCCATTTACGTCTGAAGAAGTGACAGGCACTACTTTGACGCGGGCGTCTTTTTTACGCGCCGCCTTTTGACAACGGCGCGTAAAAAAAATGACCGTCGGCACAGAACATCGTAAGACCCATTCAAATGAATGGGCAGATGTTTGCCAACGATTTTGAGCTGCATTTTCGGACATAATTCAATGCTAAAACGCACGAATTACGTCCGTAAATAGGGTGTGTGAACCCAGCCTTAGTGACGCCCCCGGCTGCTGGTGCTGCATTGTTGGGTCACTTAGGAGACCCAGCAATGCAGCGGAAAGCTGCGGACCGTCAGCCATGAGAAGTTTGCGGGAGGGGGCCCAATAAGAACTTTTGCATCAGGGCCCATGAGCCTTTAGATACGCCCCTGTGTCCTGCGTATTCTCAGCAGGTTTACCCTATGTCGGATAATTTTGTACTTGACATGAAGGAGATTTCCATGCTGGGGGACTTTTGGTCCCTGTCATGTATAATTACAAGTTGATGCTTAGTTTCGGTCTGCCATGGTAAAACATTGCTTAGTGCGGCAGATCTTTGGGAACTAGAAAAGTAGCAGAGTGACGAGACAGGGAACACATTTTTCACAAGCTACCATGTTGCGCATATTTCACCGCTTGAAGGGGATAAAAGAAATTATATATATTTTTTTTATTCTTCTATAGGAAATATTACTTTGACATGCCACATGATTGTCAGTACGCTTGTGAAATACAATATGAAGGTCCGGTCGGATGATGAGACAATGCAAGGCGTTTTCGCCTGCTGATAATTAGATTGTGATGGCCGTTGCCGTCTGCGTGGTTTCACCAGCAATGTTTTCTCTACGGACGATTTGAGTCACGGACTACAATACACATTTCCATGTTGTCTCCTAACCAATATAAATGTCTTTTACGCTTTCTTCTTCCAATTTGCATATTTATGTGTTTTTTCCTACCTGTCATTGTTGACTTTTTTTTATGTACAATTTATTTGTGACTACAGAACAAAATAATAATTATTTATGTTCTGTATATATTTCATATATTTGTGTTTGTGATGAAAGACATTTTATGTGTTACTTTGCAATCCACTTAGGGTTTCATCATTAAAATAGAACTTGGTTTAGAAATTTTCTTGTCTTTGATTTCCTGTCTCTAGTATAGCCCAAATACGAGTAATTTTTGATAAATCACACAAATCTGCTCTACAAATGCCACGGAGATGGTGAAACTGTCTGGCACTGCGACCATTGACTGTGTTGCAGTGATGAAGTGTCACACAAGACCCTTTATTTTTCAGCCTTAGTGAACAGTCAATTCCCTGTGCCCGTTACCTATAAACAATTTTACATTTCCCAAACATAATTATCCACATGACGTATAGCTGTCACCCACCACAGTCAATATTTATGGAACACTTTTATGAAACAGAACACAACTGTCGCCGCAGGTATCTTGCAATCAGTTGTCACTTGTCTGTAACATACCACACACACACACTTTGTGTCAGGGCATTTTGATCACATCACACAAAGCACAAGTGGTCTCAAACACTATACTAATTTTCATCTTGCGCATAGAAAACACGAACTGACGATGTTAATCACAGCATAATATAGATAGCAGCGGGTTAGACTACAGCTGTTTTGGGGGGATGGGTATGGGTAATGAAATGTTTCCACGCAGTGTGTGGCCGCAGACTGTACGGATTATTTTTATGAACTAGTGTGCTTGAGGTACGAGGCTCCAAGTGCCGGCAGCGTTTTTTACCTAAACAAAATTAAACGGGACATAGATATGTCACCTACCACAGCCCATATTTTTGGAACATTTTTCCATGAAACAGAATACAACCGTCCGTCATTGTAATATTATCGTTATACTTTGTCTAGTGTATTCCTCGTTTTCGCATATAAATACAAGGCATAATACTGCGGGAACCAGACATGTTTTTTTTTTAACGTATTTTCATCTCAGAACGGGATTAGTCAATTAGTAAAACATCAACCAACAACAAAAAATGTGTTTCCTTTCCTTTCAATGACAAAAGTCCCAGCCGAAGCTGCCGTGTAGAGAATGCGTTATTGCTGATTGAGACATGTAGCTGTCACATTGGATGAAAAGTCACCCCAAGCCTGCAGAGTGTCATGATGTTGGAGGGATGTGTTGCCATCCTAAGTATCCTTTTTTTGTTTACATACTGTATCTAGCTAATTTTGAATTATAAATCTCGTTGCACACACTAAATACGTCATTGTGGGTATCACATCTCTTTATTGATGATAACAATCACCCTTGAATACATGAATTATGTTTTCTCATGCAATAATCTTGGATTTTATTTTTTAACAGAAATGCCACCTTGCATTGTGTCTGGTTGTGACAGCCGGTCTAATAGAGCAACTTACTCTTAAGGAGTCATACTGCATGTTTTTCCTGGCAACCTCGAAAAGATAAAAGTTTGGCTCAAACAGGCAAGACAATCGTTGGACAATAAATCAAGCACTAGCACAAAGAATTTTGGAAGGCAAAAAACATGATTTCTTTAGACTATGTTCCAAACACTTTGAACAAGACTGTTCTGAGCATAAGTCGGAAAAAAAGGTACAATGGCTGAAGGATAATGCAATTCCAGCTATATTACCTTAACAGAAAACTGAGTCTCCACCATGTAAACGTAAATGCATCGAACATGAACACGATTATTCTTTGGCAACCCAAAGCATGGAATTATCTATGGCTTCTACATAAACACCCAGCATTCATCATGTTTCTACCGGTACTTCAATGAAAAAATATGCACCTTCGCCAATGTTCCTGTAATGACGGGGGTGGGGAGACAGACAAGTGATCCCTAATCTACCCACCACTCAGTCCCTGCCTACTTGCAACGACCCGCCCTAGGCGACGGGGTACAACTGGGCGACGTTCCCTACGCTCAATAAGTGCACGATAGACAAACAGACAAGGGTACACAGAGCTAGGGGGAGAAAGGGGCAGTTGCCCACGGCAACACCATGAGCAACAAGAGAAGTGAACAAGCCGAGTCAAACCAGGAGAGTACGAGGTGCCAAACGCAGAGCAGAAGAGTAGTAAACAAGCCGAGTCAAACCAGGAGTGTACGAGGTACCAAACGCAGAGCAGGAGAGTAGTCGGCAAGCCGGGGTCAATATGAAGCAAAGACAATGGTACAAGAAGCTGCAGCAGGGCCAGGAAACCAAACAAGAAGAATCACAAGCAAAGGAGGAACAGGAAAGGCAGATATAAATAGACAGAGGGCGGGAGCTAGCTCCGTCTGACCAGGCTGAGATAGGTTCTCCCACTCCTAAGCCTGCCACCCTGAGTGGTGGAAGATGGAGTCAGTCTCACAGACATAGAAGCAGGTGCAGACTGATTATCTATGGGCGTTAACCCCGAAGCTGTGCCTGGCAGATCCTTTACAGTTCCAAGTAATGGAAGTGATACATGTAAAAATTGGTGTGAACCGGAATTTTTTTTCAAAGGAATGTTCCAACAAACACACCAATTAGGACATTGGCAACGATAGGCACCAACACACCTTTGAAAAGAAAAAGAGATGCAACCACTGAATCACACACCTTGACAGCGGATAGAGGATGCTGGTTTCCAGAGGAAGAACTTGTTTTTGCAAACCAATCGACTATGAAGCTGGATCATTTCTACCCATCTAAGTTTTCTACCCCACGCACAAGAAGACAAACATCATGCCAAGGTATATCGGAGAATCCAGAGGAAAGCTTTGTGTCTTTCATTGGCAGAAATTATGCAAATGATCCTGACTACGAACCCCAAGATGCAAGTCTGTCATTTGAGAACTTGTCAAACAACTTGTTTTCAGAACCACAGGATGAAGACCTAGTAAAGGAGCGGAAATTTTTGGTATTTGACAAAAAAGTCTGTCCAAAGCAGATTCAGTGTTCCTGTTTCTGTGGTAAAAAAATAGAAAACACTGAAAAAATGCTGAAAGGTAACTATCTTTCAGTACATGGAAAATGTTCCAATGGACATGATTTCTTGTGGGAAAGTCAACCCACCTTTAATCGTATACCGGTTGGAAATGTTCTAGTTGCAGCTTCAATTTTATTTAATGGTGCCAACTATGCCAAGATATCAGACATGTGTTCATCTATTGGTATTCAATTTATTTCCCATTCCAGTTACTTTTGGCACCAAAGAAAGATTTTGTTTCCTGATGTTGACATTCACTGGAAACAAGATAAAAAAAGAAATTCGTCAAGAAATGCAACAAAAAGCGGTGTGTCTCCTTGGTGACGGTCAATGTGATAGCCCTGGGCATAATGCTAAATATTGTGTGTACACATTGATGGATTCTAAGAGCGACAAGATTGTGGATTTTGAAACAGTTCAGGTTACACAAACATCTTCTATGGAAAAATTGGCCTTTCAAACCTGTCTTGTCCGTGTTCTTCTAGATGGCCTAAATGTGCACATTGTTGCAACCGACCGTCATGTCGGCATCAGAAAAAAAATGTGTGAAGAATACCATGATATTAACCAACAATTTGAAGTATGGCATTATGCCAAGTCCATTCAGAAAAAACTCAAGGCTGCAAGTAAAAAAAGAAGCTGTTCCGAAGTTGGTGATTGGATCACAGCAATAACAAATCATTTCAATCAATCACAACACCCTCCACCAAACATGCCATGGAGAATTAAAGTGTATTTGTATACAAACACGCCACCGCTTCTCTGCCAACTACCCCACACCAAACACTCCACCGCTAATCACAACACCCTCCACGCACCAAACATGCCACCGCTTCTCTGCCAACTACCCCACACCAAACACGCCACTGCTAATCACAACACCCCCACCCACGAAACGCCGCCGCTTCTCCGCCAACTACCCCTCACCAAACACGCCACCGCTAATCACAACACCCCGCAACCACCAAATATGCCGTCGCTCCTCTGCCAACTACCCCACACCAAACATGCCACCGCTAATCACAACACCCCCACCAAACATGCCACCGCTTCTCTGCCAACTACGCCACACCAAACACGCTACCGCTAATCACAACACCCTCCACCAAACATTCCATGGAGAATTAAAGTGTATTTGTATACAAAAACGCCACTGCTTCTCTGCCAACTACTCCACACCAAACACTCCACCGCTAATCACAACACCCCCCACCCACCAAACATGCTGCCGCTTCTCTGCCAACTACCCCACACCAAACACGCCACCACTAATCACAACACCCCCAACCAAACATGCCGCCTCTTCTCTGCCAACTACCCCACACCAAACCTGCCACCGCTAATCACAACACCCCCACCCACTAAACATGCTGCCGCTTCTCTGCCAACTACCCCACGCCAAACACTCCACCGCTAATCACAACACCCCCCACCAACAAAAAAATTTTAACAATTTCCACATGTCGGAGAACAAGTGTCAAATACCAAACATGTATTTTATCTCCAACCCCCCACACAAAACATGCCACCGCTACTCACAACCCACACACAAAACACGCCACCGCTACAATGCGCCCCCCTCAGCCACCAAACATGATGGCGCTCCTCTGTCACCTACCCGACACAATACACACCGCCGCTTTTCACACAAAAAAATATGTGTGCGTGTATGTATATCTGTAGCACTGACCCTATAGCAATGGATAGGATTACATACATAGGCTCAGCAAGCAGTATCGCACATGATTGGATTAGACACAGTGGCTGAGCAGTCAGTGTCGCACATGATGGGATTAGATACAGTGGCTCAGCGGCCAGTATTGCACATGATTGGATTAGATATAGGGGCTCAGCAGACAGTATCGCACATGATTGGATTAGATACAGTGGTTTAGCAGACAGTATCGCACATGAT
This sequence comes from Rhinoderma darwinii, assembly GCF_050947455.1. Classification (NCBI taxonomy): domain Eukaryota; kingdom Metazoa; phylum Chordata; class Amphibia; order Anura; family Rhinodermatidae; genus Rhinoderma; species Rhinoderma darwinii. The sequence continues at coordinate 310,564,235 of NC_134688.1, forward strand.
TGGATTAGATACAGTTGCTGAGCAGACTGTATCGCGCATGATGGGATTAAATACAGTGGCTGAGCAGACAGTATCGCACATGATGGGATTAGATACAGTGACTCAGCAGACAGTATCACACATGATGGGATTAGATACAGTGGCTCAGCGGCCAGTATCACACATGATGGGATTAGATACAGTGGCCCAGCAGACAGTATCGCACATGATGGGATTAGATACATTGGCTCAGCAGACAGTATCGCACATGATGGGATTAGATAGAGTGGCTCAGCACACAGTATCACACTGTCGCACATCACACACTACCATAAATTACCTGCTCCTGCGGCTGCCGCCGCCTCCGATCGTCTTGTCAAGTTCCTGCCGCCTACACTCCTCTCGCTTGCGTCTTTGCTTCGTAGAAGCTATTTCCGGAAGCCGCGGCCGTAAGTCATCATCTTACTGTCCGACAGCGGCTTCCGTTCCACATGAAAACGGTGCCGGATTTCGCTCTAGGAACGAGCTTCGTTGTGTTACTGGTGTGAACTGTGCATGCGCAGTTCACACACAGACGGCGCACGCTTCAGAGAATGGAACGGCTCAAGTTCACATTCTCTATGGAATTGTATGTGCCATATAGCATCTTAGTATGTGTCGTTGATCGACACATACAGAGATGGAAAAAAAAATGGCAGCCCCCATAGAGAACTAAAAGTATGAATACATAAAAAAGTTTCAAGTGACAACATAAATAAAATATTTTTTGTTTACATTATAAATTGAGGCTGAGGCTTCGTGCCTCCGCCAGGTCGTAAGGCGAAAAATCGTTATCCGGGCTATGTTTGTGCCGGTACGTCGACGGATGTTCTGGTACTGCTGAGTGGCGGTGACTGGAGTGACGCCTGCAAAGTTGGGTAAGTCCAGTGTGAAATCGAGGTCGCGGCTTCTCTCCTCCACTAGGCCACCGGTGGATGAAAAAGCCTGTTTGTAGCCACCAAAAACCGGGTTAGGGGAGTACCGCTTCTGAGTCTATAGAGCAATATGTCCAGTCAGGGGATTTATTAGCGTAGCAGGTAGGACCGTCTAGAAATTGAGGCCGCTGACTCCAGCCTTCACTAGGCCTCAAGATGGAAAGGCTTGTTAGCTGTGCGAAAAAAGTCTCGGGACGTCTCTAAATAATCAACAGGACCCGCTGCAGTTAATCCAGTGGTTATCTGATACGGATGCGGTTTATTCTCTCAGATGAAAGTTGTCTCACTCGGTGCCGCCAGATAACACATCTGCTCAAGAGCAGATTAAAAAAATTCCTTTAGGAATTTGAGGCAGATTTTGAACTACCTGGCCATTGAAGCTAATTCAGGGACTGCGGGCAAATAGTGGTTATTTGGCTGCTGTTTAGGATTAGACAGGATCAGAGACATGGTTACCCTACTGACAGACTAAATGTAGGCTGAAGGATATAGTAGGCCAGGATTTAGCAGAATGCATAGGGAACACCTACTGACATACTAAATACTAAATTTAGTAGAATGCATGGGGGAATCTGGATGTAAGTGTGCCCACGGAAGTGCTGGCCAGCCAAGATAGAGGGCACGCTACCCAAGGTTTAGGTTTTGGGAAAAACCAGCAGCAGTTATTGTTTAAAAAACAATACAGGGAAGGTGCAGTGAACCTGGAGAAAATAACTAAAAAAGTGGGAATGCCTAAGCAGGGAATCCTCAGTTATACTAGATGGGATGATTTATTGATATGGGAAGGGCCCTGGATTAATACACAGGGTTACAGAGAACAGGTAGACATTATTGAATGTCACAAAAGAATGCAAACTAAAAAAAAAACAAAAACACAGTTTTCATTTATGAGCAAGAATTAACAACCATCTAATTCTAATAGATCGTGACATTCTAGTAGAAAAGAATGTGCCAAAGTCTAATTCTTCTGAGCTATCTACAGCTTTATGAACCAAAGGCTTACAGAAACAGGAGGTTTCCAAAGGTGATTCAGTCATCTGAATTCATAAAGGAATCAATTGACTCTTCACTTCCTAAAAAACACACATTGGGTAAAATGTTCAGAGATTATTGAAAGAGAGACAGTTAGACATGGATTAGGAATTGACTAGAAATAGAATTAAAGCCAATAGGATCATCTTAAATTGAATGACCGTAGTTTGTAAAAGCAGGGGCGTAGCTAGGGGGGGGAAGGCGGGGCATGTGCCCCGGGCGCAACCCGGAGGATAGGGAAGCGGGGCGCCGAAGAGCAGCTGATCGCTGCTTACAGGCGCCCCATATGTCGGACACCTGCAGCAGCTTAGGAACAGCCAGGACATTACGCCGTTCTGACTGGGGTCTGTGACGGCCAGGGAGTGCACCAGTCCAGTCACCTGACCTCACGTCAGTGACATGAGGTCAGATGACTCAGGTCAGGGGACAGGTCCACTCCCGTGCTGCAGCCTCCCTGCATCTGCCTCCACTCTGTGCTCTGCTGTTACGAGCAGAAGAGGAAGCCGACGAGCAGAAGAGGAAGCTCCGCCCACACACAGCCCGTCCAGACCTGTCAGCAAGGAGACATGGTGTGTGTGTGTGTGTGTGTATATGTTACAGTGTGTGTGTGTGTGTGTGTCTCTGTGTCTCTGCATGTGTTGGTCTCTTACATCTACTACACTATCTGTACTCAGAGAGTTATCACTGTGTTATCTGTAGTGTTACATAGGACTGCAGGTAACACTACTACATTATCTGTACTCAGGGATTTAGCTCTGTGGTGTTACACAGGACTGCAGGTAACATCTACTACACTATCTGTACTCAGAGAGTTATCACTGTGTTATCTGTAGTGTTACATTGGACTGCAGGTAACACTACTATCTGTATTTAGAGAGTTATCTCTGTGTTATCTGTGATGTTACATAGGACTGCAGGTAACATATACTACATTATCTGTACTGTGTGCTAAATTACAATCTCAGCTCTGCTACACAGTGCAGATAATGTAGTAGATGTTACCTGCAGTCCTATGTAACACTACAGATAACACAGTGATAACTCTCTGAGTACAGATAATGTAGTAGATGTTACCTGCCGTCCTATGTAACACTACAGATAACACCGTGATAACTCTGATTACAGATAATGTAGCAGCTGTTGCCTGCAGTCCCATGTAACACCACAGATAACACACAGTGATAACTCTCTGAGTACAGATAACACACAGTGATAACTCTCTGAGTACAAATCATGTAGCAGCTGTTGCCTGCAGTCCTATGTAACACCACAGATAACACATTGTGCTAAATTACAATCTCAGCTCTGCTACAATGTGTTATCTGTGGTGTTACATAGAACTGTAGGCAACAGCTGCTACATTATCTGTACTCAGAGAGTTATCACTGTGTTATCTGTGGTGTTACATAGGACTGCAGGTAAAACTACTATCTGTATTTAGAGAGCTATCTCTGTGTTATCTGTAGTGTTACATAAGACTGCAGGTAAAATCTACTACATTATCTGTACTCAGAGAGTTATCACTGTGTTATCTGTGTTGTTACTTAGGACTGCAGGTAACATCTACTACATTATCAGTGCTGTGTACATATGTGCCTGTGTGCGTATATATGGGTCTGTTTGTGAATGTGTCTTTGTGCTTCTATATATGTGCCTTTTATGTATTTGTATATGTCCCTGTCTGTGTATTTATCTGCCGGTGTGTGTGTGTGTGTGTGTGTGTGTGTGTGTGTGTATATATAATGTGTCAGTATGTCTATATATTTACCTGTATGTGTGTATGTATATTTGCCTGTATGTCTAAGTATCTGTCTTTATGTATGTACACTATATATGTTCCAGCGTGTCCATATATGTGGTTAATTTTTGGTCTGTGTAGGGGGCGGCAATAGAGAGTCCCGCACAGGGCGCCATCCAAGCTAAGGCCGGCCCTGGCTGCCACCAACCCTATTCAGAAGAAACTCCGCCGCTGCCTGCGCCGCATGACCTCCTCGGCTCCTCCAGTAAGTCACACCAGGCAGAGCGGAGAGTGGTAGAGGTAGGCTACTGCTCACCGGTCTGTTCACAGTGTGGCGCCAAGTACAAGGGGTGGGAGTGTGGCGCTATTTAAAAGGGGGGAATGTGGCACTATTTACAAGGGGGGGGAGTGTGGCGCTATTTACAAAGGGGCAGCGGGCTGTGTGTGGCGCTATCTACAAGGGGGGGAGTGTGCTGCTATCTACAAGGGGGGAAGCCGGCTGTGTGTGGCACTATCTACAAGGGGGGGGGGGGAGTGTGCCGCTATCTACTAGGGGGGAGGCGGGCTGTGTGTGGTACTATCTACAAGGGGGGCTGTGTGTGGCACTATCTACAGGGGGCTGTGTGTGGCACTATCTACAAGAGAGGGGCTGTGTGGCGCTATCTACAGGGGGCTGTGTGTGGCCTCTTTAATTTATTTTCTTTTAATTTATTTTTATGTTAAATACATTATAGAACTACATCGCTTGTAAAATGTAGAAATGCTTTTATAATCGAGTTATATTAAAAAAATTGTGAAAAAAAATTACATCTCATTGATTGGTAGGGAAAGAAAACATGGCGAGGGGGAAGGAGATGTCGGGAAATAAATTGGGGGGGGGGGGTGGGCGCCAATCTGAATCTTTGCCCCATGTGCAGGAGAACCTAGCTACGCCTCTGGTAAAAGGATAAGTGAAATTGATAAAGTAAATAAGATTCTTATATATTTCTGTCCAGATATGATTGTTGGAATATATATAATCTGTCCTAAATTGTCACTAATGAAATTTCCTCTCGTTACAGGAGTTTTTCCAAGACATTTTAAACATTACTGTAAATATTTATCCTGTTTGGTTTATTTAACAGTCATTGTAATAATTGCATGGAATGTCTAACAAGATATATTGTTAATTTATAGTACAAATGTTTGACTAATATAACTAATGATAAAAGTGAATGAAGTCTGTTACTTTCAAATGCATGATATCTCAGATTTCCATTTTGGAATGAGCCTGTGAAGATGCTTGGTCGTTGATTGACGAGCACATGGTGACATTTTAACCTTTCAGCTCATACGTTTTGGCTAGTAAAGGGTTAATGCTGCATTCTCCGTTATCTGTTGTAGTATAGCTATGTCTGCAGAAAAGTGCACAATAAGAAATGTAACTTTAACCCCTTCCCGCTGCAGCCGCTTTTGACCTTCCTGACAGAGCCTTATTCTTCAAATCTGACATGTGTCACTTTATGTGGTAATAAATTGAATGCTTTTACCTATCTAAGGGTATGTTCACACGGCAGCCTCCGTTACGGCTGAAATTACGGGGCTGTTTTCAGGAGAAAACAGCTCCGTAATTTCAGCCGTTATGGCATGTTGAGGCGCTTTTTCGCTGCGTCAATTACGGACGTAAATGGAGCTGTTTTTCCATGGAGTCAATGGAAAATGGCTCCATTTAACGTCTGAAGAAGTGACAGGCACTTCTTTGACGCGGGCGTCTATTTACGACAGCGGGGCGCAAAAAAAATGACCGTCAGAACAGCACATCGTAAGACCCATTCAAATGAATGGGCAGATGTTTGCCGACGCTATCGAGCCGCATTTTCAGACGTAAATCGAGGCGGAAAACGCACGAATTACGTCCGTAAATAAGCCGTGTGAACATACCCTAAGTGATTCTGGGACTGTTTTCTCATAACAAATTGGACTTTAAGTTAGAGGTAAAATTTGATCAGAACAATCAGTATTTGATTGGGGAAAAACACCAAAATTTAGCTAAAAATAGCAAAAAGTAGTATTTTTCTAAATTTAAATGTATCTGCTTGTAAGACAGATAGTAATACCACACAAAATAATTGCTAATTAACATTTCCCATATGTTTACTTTAGATTGCCATTGTTTTTTGAACACCTTATTATTTTTATAGGACTGTACAAGGCTTAGAACTTTAGCAGAAATTTTTCACATTACAAGAAAATTTCAAAAGGCTATTTTTATAGGGACCAGTTCAGTTGGGAAGTGGCTTTGAGGGGCCGATACACTAGAAACCCTCATAAATCACACCATTTTAAAAACTGCACCCCTCAAAGTATTCAAAACATCATTTAGAAAGTTTCTTAACCCTTTAGGTGATTCACAAGAGTTAAAGCAATGTGGAAATGAATTTTCCCCAAAAATTTTTTGCAGAAATTCAGATTTTTCTGCAACACAGGTTTTACCAGAGAGACGCAACTCAATATGTATTGCCCAGATTCTGCCGTTTTTAAGGAATATCCTACCTGTGGTCCTAGTGTGCTAATAGACTGAAGCACAGGCCTCAGAAGCAAAGAATCACCTAGATGATTTTGGGGCCTCCTTTTTATTAGAATATATTTTAGACACCATGTTAGGTTTGAAGAGGTCTTTTGATGCCAAAACAAAGGAAACACCCTAAACAATACCCCATTTTGGAAACTGCACCCCACAAGGAATTCATCTAGGGGTGTAGCAAGAATTTTGACCCCACATGTGTTTCATAGATTTTATTATAAATTGGACGTGAAAATTAAAAATGTTAATTTTTTTCTAATAAGATGTAGTCTTAGCTAAAAAAAAAAAGGAAGGAGTTTTAACATTTGTAAAGCAAATTCTCTGGAGTATGGAAATACCCCATATGTGGGCATTAACTGCCATTTGGGCACACGGCAGGGCTCAGAAGCGAAGGAGCGCCATTTGGCTTTTTGAGTAAAGATTTTGCTGGATTGATTTCTTGGCACCATGTCGCTTTTGCAACGCACCTAAGGTGCCAGTACAGTGGAAAACATCCAAAAGTGACTCCATTTAGGAAACTACACCACTGGTTTTTTGTTCATAGAATTTATTAGAATTGGGCAGTGAAAGTAAAAAAAAAGACATAGCTTTAGCTCCATATATTTCATTTTCTCAACAAATAAAGGAAAAAAAGAGCTAGCTCTTGTTCCTGCCATTACAGTTGGATGTCAGCTGTAACCAGGGCCGTCCATAGGATAGATGGCACCCCGTGCAAAATTATCTTTCGGCGCCCCACCCATTGTAAAAAAAAATACCTCATAAAAAGTATAATGCCCCCAGAGTATATTGCCCTATATAGTGCCCTCACACAGTATAATGCCCCACACAATAATAATATTTAATAATATATTATAACCCGTTCAAGGACACAGTATTTTGTCCTCTAATTGTGCCCACACAGTATTATGCCCCCTAAGTGCCACACACATTATATTGCTCCCTGTAGTGCCCCTACACAGTATAATGTCTGCTTAGTGGCCTCCACACAGTATAATGCCCCCCACAGCTCCCCCTTGTAGATAGTGCCCCCTGTAGATTGTGCCATACAGCCTCCCTGTAGACAGTGCCATAATCCCCCACCTCCTCCTTGTAGACAGTGCCATACAGCCCCCACCTCCCACTTGTACACAGTGCCCCCACCTCCCCCTTATAGACCGTGCCATACAGCCCCCACCTCCCCCTTGTAGACAGTGCCATACAGCCCCCCACCTCCCCCTTGTAGACAATGCCATACAGCCCCCACCCCCTTGTAGACAGTGCCATTGAGACCCCACCTCCCCTTTGTAGACAGTGCTCCCCAAACAAACAAAATTGTACTCATCTAGGCCCTGTTCCCACGACGAATGGAGCTGCTCCACAACGCCGACGACAGGATCCCTGCATAGGCCAGCGTGATCCAGTGATGTCATCACGCCGGCCTGCGCAGGTATCCTGTCCCTGCGCCTGTAGCCTAGTTTCCCAACCTTTTCGGACTTGAGGCACCCCTGGAAAAAAAAATATTTACTCAGGGCACCCCTGCCAAAAATTGTTTAGAGAAAGACAGAAAATGGCTAAAAATAGGTACTACTCTCTTAGGATATGTTCAAACTGAGTTTTTTGTAAGGCAGATTTCAAATTGACAGCATTATTTGACGCTTTATTTTTGCGTTTTTTTAAGCCGTCGAAGCTACTGCAAAAGACACAGGCAAAAAAGCACTCCAAACGAGCGCCGCAGGTATTTTCTGCCTCCTATTAATTTCAATTGGAGGTGGAGACCACTTGAAAACCATCAGCCTCCCACTCACAGTAAAATAACCATCAGCCCCCCCCTCACAGTAAAATAAAATGACCATCAGCACACCACTCACAGATGCCCCCTGTAGATAATACCACACAGCCCCCTTGTAGCTAGTGCCGCACAGCCCCTCTTGTAGCTAGTGCCACACAGCCCCCCTTGTAGGTAGCGCCACACAGCCCCCCTTGTAGGTAGTGCCACACAGCCCCCTTGTAGGTAGTGCCACACAGCCCCCTGTAGGTAGTGCCACACAGCCCCCTGTAGGTAGTGCCACACAGCCCCCTTGTAGTGCTACACACCTCCTTGTAGAAAGCACCCCCCCCCCCTGTTCCTGTAGATAGCACCGCTGTAGCTCCCTGAAGGCTACAGGGGGATTCCGCTATGGAGCACTTGATGTCTCTGTCCATATATGGACAGTGACGTCAGGGGCAACTCCTAAAGCGGATTCCCCCTCCACAGCGTTGACGATGCTGTTACCGGGGATTCCACTCCAGGAGAAGGCCTAACGTCTCTGTTCACTTATGGACAGTGACGTCAGGGGTTTCTCCTGGAGCCGAATTACCAGTCACCGCGTTGGTAATGCTTTGGGCAGGGATACCGCTTCACGATTTGTCCCTGATGTCACGGTCCATATATCTCCAGAGTCATCAAGTGCTCCGTCCAGGAGCGGAATCCCCGGCGACCGGGGGATTCCGCTCCTTCAGGGAGTTACAGTGGCGCTATGTACAGGAAGGGGGTGCCATCTACGGAGTCGGGGGTGCAATCTACAAGGGGTCTGCAAAACATATCCTCTTCACATCCACTTTGCGCTGTGAGGAGGAGGAGAGAAAGCACAGCCGTGACAGTGGTTCAGAGGAGTGTCGCGGCACCCCTGGAGGGTTCTCATGCCACCAAAGGGTGCCACGGCACCCCTGTTGGGAATTACTGGCCTAGTAGATAGCGGAGCAGGGAGATACCTCCCTGTTCTGCTATAGTGTTCAATAGTATCTGCATCCATAGCAGGGCTGTATTTACAGCTCACGCTGCCATAGGCACTAATTGCTTATTGTTGCTCTGCAATTGTGATGTAAAAATAATTGTTATCAGTGACACGATTGATAAATGTGAATGTCGCTCATAGTGAAATTTACACTTTGCATTGATTCCTAGTGCACAGTCCGGTCCTAGTGTCAGGTGGTGTCGACTGTTTTCCCCAAAGCTCATGTATTGGGAAATACAGGGCATACTATGCCGTACCAGAATATGGAATCTGCATACATAGATTAGCCCTACCCCCAAATTATAATAATACAATGCTTAAATATTACCACTATGACTAAATAATACCACCATACTGTGACTAGTTAACACTGCCATACACTCACTGAATAATACCACCATACACTGAATAACACCTCCATACAGTGACTGGATAACACCACCATACAGTGACTAGATAACACTATGGAAAGAAAAAAACTGTGCGTAACCTTGCGAATATTTCAGAATGTCTGATAGGGAAACATTGAAATTGATGCGCATGTCGCCCTAATGCCAAAATTCTACCCCACACACACACAAGCAAACTATAACTAAGCCCTGCTCCACCACACATTTTATTTAAGTATTTACACGTTACATTCATATTTTGCTGCAATTTTCACAAAATTAAATGCAGCAAAAACGGCAATATGGCTGCAACACGTGAATGAACTCTTATGGTAGGAATACACACAGCGTAAACACTGCGGATTCTCCGCAACGGATTCTCCGCAACGGATTTCATTGCGTAAAATCCGCAGCATAACAGCAGCAGCTGAGTGGATGAGCTAAAATAAACTGTACATAAATTGACGTGTATTTTTTTTAATCTGTAGCAGAATCGCTGCCCTTGTATTGTAAGATTTCCCCATTAAATTCAATGGGAGGTAGAACCCGCAACAAAGTCATGTGTTGCGACAGAAATGCCATGATTCTGCCGCAAAAATCTAACGAGAAAAAAAAAAGTGATACATCCGGCCATAGTCATAACGATGTGTATTCTGTTCTGAGCGTAACCCGTTCTCCTGGGATAACGATTCAACCCATGTGACTGCTGCAGCCAATCAAAGGCTGCAGCATGGAGTACAGCATCACACCAGGAGGCTGGGCTACACTCCGAAGAGAGTGACGCATCGCCATGACTACAGCCGGGAGTGTTCGCTTTTTTTCAATTATTTCTGCAGTCTTTCCACATTGGACCAAAATTTGGTGCAGTTTTTCAGGTGGAATTCCCTGCAGTTTCCAGGATGGATACTTGGTGTAGTTTTATGCATCTTATCCACCCTGTCTGTTCCTACCCTTATAATCAAGTTGCTCTCCCCCACAAAAATTCTCTAAAGAATCCTTTCTCCCCCATACATAATATTTGCAGCCAAGCTCCCCCCTCATGTGATTCATAATAAGTTACTACACCACAAAATAAACTATACAAAAGTCCCCCATTCCGACAGAATAGATTTATAAAGAATCCCTCCGCACTCCTATAGCATTTAGAGCAATGTCCCCTCCCCCACAAAATCGATCTATAAAGTATCCCCACACACAAAGCACTTATAACCTAGTCTCCCTTCCCCCACAAAATCGATCTATGCAAAAAAAAAACATCCTGTTACACATATCATTTATAGATCAATCTTTTCTCCTCCCTCACACAGCACATAAATGAACAAATATTAACCTAAAGCAGCTTCTCTTACCAGACTCCGGAGGAGCGTGGAGGAGTTTTCACTGTGGCAGCAGCAGAGCAGGGAGGTTCTGCGGTAGGCGCTGAGTCTGAGTGCATGACAGGCTGTGCTGATTGGTGGAGCAGACAGAGGCCCCTGTTGCTCCACCAATCAGCACTCACTTCATACTGCAGAAGAGAGGATGGAACATTTCTCCTCTCTGATGCGCGGCCCGTATGTGAACCCCCTCCCCGTCCCCTTTTTACTTGTTAGTTCAGCAGGGAGCAAGGGAGGGGTTGTAAAAAAATATATTTTTATACAACATTTTTATTACCCATTTGGTGCAGCCCTAGGCACTGCTGAGTCGCCTGGCCTGGGTGCTACAAGCAGGGGAAGGGAACAAGCGCAGCTCCCCCTTCCATCTGCTGGAGTGATGTGCCCTGTGCAATGGCACAGGTCGCACACTCCTAAGGCAGGCCCTGGCTGTAACACAGCTGACATCCACCGCTGATGGCGCCGATTCAGCTCCTGAGACGGTGGCATCTTGCTGGTGGCTAGTAAAGCCTTTTAGGCTGCACCTAAGGCGGGGCTTGAACGGCTTCCATACTAGGCAGACCGGGCGGCCAGTATCAGGCCTCCAGTTGTTATTGCAGCCACCGACAACCCGGCAGTTTCATTGCTGGGTTGACCATGAGCTGCAAACCCCATAAATGCAGCGATTCATTGCTGGGTTGCCGATGAGCTGCAAACCCCTTAAATGCAGCGATTGCTTTTGACCGCTGCATTTAAGGGGTTAGTGGCGGGGATCGGAGCTAACTTCGGTCCCCGCCATTATCCCAGGGTGTCAGCTGTAACATGCAGCTGACCACAGGGGATGATGACACGGACCCAGCTTCTGAGCCCGTGTCATCCATTTGTCGTATGGATACGGCCAAATGCTGGAAGCTCTATCTTTCCATGACGTATCCATACGACAAATCTCGGGAAGGGGTTAAAGATAAAAAAAAAAGCCTGAATCACAGGATTCAGTATTATTTTATGTTTATATGTTATGTGTTGTATGTATCACCCACATTGAAGAACTTCATATTCATATTTAATATTATACACATTAATAAATTCAAAATATAGTTGGTTAAATGGATGAATAATAAAAATAATAGGAGTTCATATACAGTTATTCTGGTTATATACTTGTTTTAACAAAGTTACACACAAAAGGTATGTAAGGATAAGGCCACACGGTTGCGATTTCTGTTGTGTTTGAAAACCGAATGCGGTCAACTGCATGCGTTATTTGTCTCTGTAATGCTGCAGTTCTGTTGAGTTTTTTTATGCACATAGTTTATGGACATAGTTTTCACTGGTGTTGACGTTTGTTAGGTGCTTCCTGTATATAGTTCATTACAATGCATTCCAGAACTGTTAGCAAAAACGCAAACAGTTCAACAACAACATTGGCAGCACGGTCATTAACCGCATGCAATCGGACATTATGAAGATGCGTTCAACCGCACAAAAAAGACGTAATATATTAGTAGCAGTCTGTCCATAACAAAAATGTCACCATTGACTTCTATTGAAAAATGACTTGCTGCGGTTTAAAAACGCAACATAAACGCAATGTGGCCGCAACGTGTGACCTTACCCTTAGGCCTTATTGACAGGAACGTGTTATACGTCCGTGTGACGGCCTTTAAAACAACAAACCATCATACGGATCTATATAATGCAATGGGGCCTTGTTAAGTGTCCGCGAGAAAATAAGATATGTCCTATTTTTTCACGCTTCACGCATCTTTCCATAGATTCTAGTCCATGGCGGATGCGTGACAACGCGTCCCGCAGCACAGAGCACGGATGCACCTCGGAAGTGAAAAACTGCCGTTTTCACGTTCGAGATGCGCAACACTCGTGTGAATCCAGCCTAATCTGAGATTTAATTCTAAGGCCGGATTCAGACAAGTATTGCAATCCCTGGATGTGAAAAACTTCAGTATATTTTTCAGTTAGTCGGATTCACACGAGCGTGTTCGGTCCTCTATATATGGTACAGGGAGCCGGGCTCCTAGCTTCATAGTTATCTATGACGCTAGGTGTCACTTCCTCCCCTCGGAACTACTGTCCCCTACCAAAAACATGTTTACAGTATGGGACCGTAATCCCGCAGCGAGGCAGGGACTCCTAGCGTCGTAGATAACTATGATGAGCTCGGCTGTTATTGTGAGTGAATGGTAAGGATGTTGAACTATTTTTAAGGGAAGTTTCTATTTGCATATGATGACACACAAAGTGCACAATATGTTTCATCCTTTGTGTTTGGCTCTATTCCCACGACAGCGTGCGAGTGTCGGCCGATAAAAACGTCCGTTTTGGTCCGTTTCTCTCGCCCGTTTTGCTTCTGTTCCGGGCCGTGTTTCCATTTTTAAAGGCCGATTTTCACCTGTTTGGCATCCGTTTTTTTCCCTGTCCTTTTTAAAAACAGATTAATTTAATTTTTGCCACACACTTCCCTCTGTAATTAATGCCACACACTACCCTCTGTAGACACTGTCACAGCCCCCTGTAGGTAGTGCCACACAGCCCCCTGTAGGTAGTGCCTGTAGCGTCCATGGCCACGGGCCGTCGGGTTTACTCACCTCCTGACGCCCGCGGCCATGGATCCATGAGCACTGGTCCTCATCTCCTTCCTAGGAGACGCCAGCTCTCACTTCCGCTCCGTTCTGCTTTGTCATGTAGGGTGCGCGCGCACTCTCGTGCCCGGCCTTAAATAGCCAGCGCTCGCACAAAGGAGATCGTCATCATCATCACTGCCATTTCCTTGTCTATAAGGAGGCCCCAGGCCTTCTGATCCTTGCCCGAACGTTGTTAGTTTTACCCAGTCTGTCTTGCAAATGGTCCCTTTGTGTTTCCCATTCCAGTTGTTACCCGTGCCCTGTTACCTGTTCCTGTGTCCCGTACTGTTCTTGTTCCAGTACATACCAGTGTTGGAGTCGTGTCTACTGCCCCTGCTGTCGTTTGCCACGTCCAGTGTTTTCTGCCACGTCCAGTGTTTTCTGCCACGTCCAGTGTCGTTTGCCACATCCAGTGTCGTTTGCCACATCCAGTGTCTTCTGCCACGTCTAGTGTCATTTGCCTCGTCCAGTGTCATTTGCCTCGTCCAGCGTCTTCTGCCAAGTCCAGTGTCTTCTGCCACGTCCAGTGTCTTCTGCCACATCAGATACTGCCTGCCACGTCTGGCGCTACCTGCTGCACCGGCCTCCATCCGTGCTGAAACCACAGCCACCATCTGGACTAGTTCAGGTACCCAAGTGTTACTATCTACTATTTTTTTTCAAAACTTTTTTATTACATTTTCCATATAAGTTTAACATACAGATATAAAATATCACCAGAAAAAAACCCAGAAAATAATGACAAAATATGACAATGCTCTTACCCTTAAACGGGTATATCTGTGATACATATTATTGCCTTCATTGATAAGTCAAAAACTTTTTAGGTTGTAAATCCATTGCAGCTATGATGACAGGTTATACAGAAAAAACATATAAACATCTAACACAACAACTATGGTAGCCTAATTAATACTTTTCTCATTTACCTCCTCTCATCTTACTATTTATGTCTGTGCACAATGTGTTCCTCTCTGGTCATTTGGCTCTGTAATCTTTAGTTTTCCTAATGTCCCTTTAATATCTTCGATGAGATACCATTTAGTTTGCTTGAAACCCTCCATCGTTTTTGCTATATCCGAGTCTGCCATTTGTACCAAAATGGCTTCCATTTTTTTTTAAATGTCGCTGTTCCCTGTTCCTTATGTCTCAATGCCTCAGTTCTATCCGAGTGTAAATATTTATGTAGTTGCTGGATTAATTGTTCCAAAGTCGGGGTGTTAATTTCCAGCCAATTTTTCAGAATGCACCTTTTGGCTATAAGTATTATTATGTGTGCTAGCGGTGGTATGTGTTGCATTATTCCCACTTCTTCAGTGTCCACTATCTACTATTGACTTTCATATAGACTGTGACCTGGTCAGCTGCCTTTCCGCTACGGCGAAGCAGCCTAGTGGGTCCACATACCCTGTGACCGTGACAGTACGCTCAGGCCATGGAACCCGCTGGCCAGCCCAAGACCTCAGTCCAGAAGATACAGACGGAGATGCATGACCTATGCACATGTCAGGATCAACTCCTTGAGGCTGTGAATTACATCCGGGTCCGTCTGGATCTACTCACTGTTCCCCCTCCGGTTCTTCCTCCTGAAGCTGTTGCTGTGCCACTGCCCGTTGCTCCTCCTGTTTGTTCCGGATCCACAGTTCCTCTGCCTCTTCCTCCTCGTTACGATGGTGATCCCAGAGCATGTAGAGGATTTATTAACCAATGCACGATTCATTTTAGGCTACGGGCTCATCTCTTCCCCTCCGAGGAGGCCAAAGTGGCGTTTATTATCTCCCTCCTCGCTGGCAAGGCCCTCGCATGGGCGAACCCAAACTTGGAGCAACAAGGACATGTATCCTCGGACCTAGCCTAGTTCCTGCAGTCCTTTCGTGCCGTGTTCGAGGAGCCGGGTCGAACATCCTCTGCCGCAGCAACTCTGTTGACGGTCAAGCAAGAGGGCTCCACAGTAGGGGAGTATGCTATCTCCTTCCGTACCCTAGCAGCCGAGCTGGCATGGAACAATGAGGCACTGGTGGTGACCGTCTGGCAGGGTCTGTCCTCTCACATCAAGGACGAACTGGCAGCCCGCGACCTTGCTTCTACCTTGGATGCCCTCATCCTGTTAGCCACCCGGGTTGATATGAGAATCCGGGAGCGCACTCAAGAGGTTCGACAGGAGAGCCGGGTTCACAGACCAGCACCCTCGGTCCAGAGACCACTTGTAATGACAGGGAGGAGACAGACAGGTGAGCCCTAATCTACCCGCCACTCAGTCCCTGCCTACTTGCACGACCCGTCCTAGGTGATGGCGTACAACTGGGCGACGGTCGCTACGCTCAGTAAGTGCACGACAGACAAACAGACAAGGGTACACAGAAGCTAAGGGAAATGGGGAAGTTGCCCACGGCAACACCGTGAGCAACAAGAGTGGTGAACGAGCCGAGTCAAACCAGGAGTGTACGAGGTACCAAACGCAGAGCAGGAGCGTAGTCAGTAAAGCCAGGGTCAATTTGAAGCAGAGGTCAATAGTACTAGTAGGAACAGCAGAGCCAGGAAACAAGACAGAATCACAGGCAAAGACAAGAAGCAAATGAAGGTATACATAGACCGAGGGTGGGAGCTAGAACCGTCTGGCCAGGCTGTGATAGGTTCTCCCACTCCTAAGCCTACCAGCCTGAGTGGTAGCAGATCGAGTCACTCTATCAGACCTAGGAGCAGATGCAGACTGATTAACCACGGGCGTCGACACAGAAGCTGTGTCTGGCAGATCCTTTACAGTACCCCCCTTTTATGAGGGGCCACTGGACCCTTCCTAGGTGGACCTGGCTTATTGCGGAACCGAAGATGGAACCTCCTAAGCAATACCCCAGCATGAACATCCCGGATGGGTACCCAAGTCCTCTCCTCAGGCCCGTATCCTCTCCAATGGACCAGGTACTGGAGGGAGCCTTGGACCATCCTGCTGTCCACAATCTTGGCCACCTCGAATTTTACCCCTTCAGGGGTGAGAACAGGGTCCGGAGGTTTCCTCGAGGTAACCAAGGGCGGGGAGCAGCGTTTCAGGAGGGAGGCATGAAACACGTCGTGTATTCGAAAAGATGGGGGTAACTCCAGCCGGAAGGAGACAGGGTTAAGGACCTCAATGACCTTGTATGGCCCTATAAACCGGGGAGCAAATTTTTTGGACGGAACCTTAAGGCGCAAATTTTTTTAAGACAGCCACACCAGATCCCCGACCACAAACAAGGGGTTAGCAGAACGTCTTCTATCTGCCTGAGTCTTTTGTATGCTCTGGGACGCCTCTAGGTTCTTCTGAACCTGGGCCCAGACTGTGCACAGTTCCCGATGAAAGACATCTACCTCAGGATTGTTGGAACCACCAGGTGAAACGGAGGAGAACCGTGGATTGAACCCAAAATTACAGAAAAAGGGGGAGACCCCTGACGAGTTACTGACCCGGTTATTAAGGGAAATTTCAGCGATGGAAATGAAGGAGACCCAATCATATTGACAGTCAGAGATAAAACACCTTAAATATTGTTTGGCCATTAGTTTCAGGATGGAAGGCTGAGGAGAAGGACAGATCAATCTCCAACTTTTTACAGAAAGCTCTCCAAAACAATGAAACAAATTGTACCCCTCTGTCAGAAACAATATTGACAGGAACCCCATGGAGACGCAGGATGTGTTAGACAAACAAGGTAGCTAATGTCTTGGCATTGGGTAGTTTCTTGAGGGGCACAAAGTGGCACATCTTACTAAAGCGGTCTACTACAACCCACACCACCGACTTGCCTTGAGATGGAGGCACATCGGTGATAAAATCCATGGAGATATGGGTCCAAGGTCCTGGGGAATGGGCAAAGAACATAGTAAGCCCGCTAGTCGGGACCTGGGAGTCCTGGACCTAGCACAAATTTCACAAGCGGCGACGTAGGCCTTAACGTCTTTAGGCAACCCAGGCCACCAATAGTTTCTAGCAATGAGGTGCTTGGTACCCAGGATGCCTGGATGGCCAGATAGTGCAGAGTCATGATTTTCCCTGAGTACCCTTAGCCGGAATTGTAGGGGAACAAACAGCTTGTTCTCAGGAAGGTTCCCGGGAGCTGAACCTTGATCGGCCGCAATTTCGGAGACTAAGTCAGAATCAACAGAGGATATTATTATGCCTGGGGGAAAAACACAAGCAGGATCTTCCTCCGAAGGAGGGCTGGCCATGAAGCTATGTGACAGTGCATAAGCTTTAATATTTTTAGACCCAGCCCTATAGGTGACCACAAAGTTGAATCTAGTAAAAAAAAACAACGCCCATCGAGCTTGTCTCGGGTTTAGCCTCTGGGCAGATTCTAGGAAGACCAGATTCTTGTGGTCGGTAAGGACCGTTACCTGGTGTCTAGCCCCCTCCAAGAAGTGGCGCCACTCTTCAAATGACCATTTAATGGCTAAGAGTTCGCGGTTGCCCACGTCATAGTTACTCTCAGTGGGCGAGAACTTCCTGGAGAAGTAGGCACAGGGACGGAGATGGGTGAGGGACCTGGTACCCTGGCACAAGACAGCACCCTTTCCCACCTCGGAGGCGTCAACCTCCACGATGAAGGGCTCCATTTGGTTAGGCTGAATCAGCACTGGGGCAGAGATAAAGCACTTCTTAAGGATCTCAAAAGCCTGGACCGCCTCCGGAGGCCAGTGGAGGAGATCAGCACCTTTGCGAGTAAGATCCGTAAGAGGCTTAGCGATGACCGAGAAGTTGGCAATAAATCTCCTGTAATGATTAGCAAACCCCAGGAAGCACTGTAACGCCTTCAGGGAGGCAGGTTGGACCCATTCAGCCACAGCGTGAACCTTGGCAGGGTCCATGCGGATTTTATTAGGAGTGAGGATTTGACCCAAAAATGGTATCTCCTGCACCCCAAACACACATTTTTCGGACTTAGCAAAGAGTTTGTTTTCCCGAAGGGCCTGGAGCACCTTCCTGACATGCTCAATGTGGGAGGACCAGTCCTTGGAAAACACAAGTATGTGATCAAGGTACACTACAAGAAATACCCCCAGGTAGTCTCTTAAAATCTCATTTATAAAATTCTGGAAGACCGCGGGAGCATTACACAACCCAAAGGGCATGACGAGGTATTCGAAATGACCTTCGGGCGTGTTAAACGCAGTCTTCCACTCATCCCCTTCTTTGACTCGGATAAGGTAATAAGCCCCCCGAAGATCAAACTTAGAGAACCATTGGGCCCCCTGAACCTGATTGAAGAGATCAGGAATCAAAGGAAGAGCATACTGGTTCCTTACAGTGACCTTATTCAAGTTTCGGTAATCGATGCACGGCCTAAGACCACCATCCTTCTTCCCTACGAAGAAGAAGCCAGCACCTACTGGAGAAGTAGAGGGGCGAATTTAACCCTTGGCCAGGCTTTCCTGGATATATTCTCTCACGGCCTCACGTTCAGGACAAGAGAGATTAAATATCCTACCCTTAGGGAGCTAAGCTCCTGGTACCAAATCGATTGTGCAATTGTATTCTCTATGAGGAGGTAGCACTTCGGAGGCCTTTTTAGAAAAAACATCAGCTCTCTACGTTGTTGGGGAGACACGGAGGCCCCAAGTTGCATTGGTTCATCCAAGTTTTCCGTGGAAGAACGAAGCAACGGGACCTCGGGAGCCATCATGGGGGAGCCAGAGGAGAAGGTACAAAAACGTTCAAGTCATCGTTCCCTGAGACGTCGGTCAAGACGTACCGCTAAAGCCATAACCTGATCTAGAGAGTCAGAAGAGGGATAGCTAACTAACAGGTCCTTCAGGGCGTTCGAAAGACACAATCTAAACTGACACCTCAATGCAGGGTCATTCCAGCGAGATGCTACACACCACTTCCTAAAGTCAGAACAGTACTCTTCAACGGGTCTCTTACCCTGACGTAAGGCCACCAGCTGACTCTCGGCAAAGGCAGTCTTGTCAGTCTTGTCATAGATGAGCCCGAGAGCGGAAAAAAATAAGGTCAACAGAGGAAAGTTCAGGGGCATCAGGAGCCAAGGAGAATGCCCATTCTTGGGGGCCATCCTGGAGCCAGGAGACAATTATACCCACTCGCTGGCTCTCAGAACCTGAGGAGTGGGGCCTTAGACGGAAATAGAGTCTACAACTTTCCCGAAAGGAGAGAAAAGTCCTCCGGTCCCCTGAGAACCGGTCAGGCAACTTGAGATGGAGTTCAAGGGGTGAGGTTGAGGGCACTAGCTGATTAGCATCACGCTGATCGCACCTCTGAGCCAGGGCGTGGACCTGTAGGGAGAGACCCTGCATTTGCTGAGCCAGGGTCTCAAGGGGGTCCATAGTAGTGTAGGAACCAGGGTAGAAAAGGTATATGGGCCTGTGATTATGTAATGTCGGGGTAGGGAGACAGACAGGTGAGCCCTAATCTACCCGCCACTCAGTCCCTGCCTACTTGCACGGCCCGTCCTAGGCGACGGTGTACAACTGGGCGACGGTCCCTATGCTCAATATGTGCACGACAGACAAACAGACAAGGGTACACAGAAGCTAAGGGAAATGGGGCAGTTGCCCATGGCAACACCGTGAGCAATAAGAGTAGTGAACGAGCCGAGTCAAACCAGGAGTGTACGAGGTACCAAACGCAGAGCAGGAGCGTAGTCAGTAAAGCCAGGGTCAATTTGAAGCAGAGGTCAATAGTACTAGTAGGAACAGCAGAGCCAGGAAACAAGACAGAATCACAGGCAAAGACAAGAAGCAAATGAAGGTATACATAGACCGAAGGCGGGAGCTAGGACCGTCTGGCCAGGCTGTGATAGGTTCTCCCACTCCTAAGCCTACCAGCCTGCGTGGTAGCAGATCGAGTCACTCTATCAGACCTAGGAGCAGATGCAGACTGATTAACCACGGGCGTCGACACAGAAGCTGTGTCTGGCAGATCCTTTACACCACTATTGCCTTCCCCTAGTGCGCTACCTGAAGAACGAATGCAGGTAGACAGAGTTCGGTTATCTGAATAGGAGAAGCAGCGCAGACGCTACTCTGGACTATGTATGTATTGTGGCCCTAAAGGTCATTTTGTGCGCCAATGCCCACAGAGACCGGGAAACTCAAGTACCTAGGGTTGAACGTCTCCAAACATTAAAACATCTCCCAAATTATCAATTCCTGTGGCCATCGTCTCCGGAGAGACGTCACATCCTTCCTCCGCCTATCTTGACTCTGGAGCGGCTGCTAATTTCATCCAGCAGGATCTAGTGGATCGTTTACGTCTACCCACAGTCCGTCTGTGAATGGTCTACCATTACCCGATCCGATTATGCTCATCACGGAGCCATTGACACTATGGGTCGGAGCTCTTCACTCAGAACAGATCATCTTCCTGGTACTAAATAAGGCTATCAATCCTATCCTGCTGGGACTGCCATGGTGCAGCTTACACGCCTCAGTTCTTGACTGGAGTTCCGGAGAGGTTCTTCAATAGGGTTCTAGATGCCATAGCCATTGCCTGTCACAAGTCCGTCCTGTTAGGCCCCCTCTGCCTCAGTCACTCTCCGGTCTACCATCTTAGTATGCCAGTTTTGCGGATGTCTTCTGCAAATGAGAGGCTGAGACGTTGCCTCCACGTCGGAATTATGACTGTCCCATTGAACTGGTTCCTAATGCTTCTTTTCCCCGTGGACGAGTATATCCTCTCTCCTTGCCAAAGACTTTATCTATGTCAGCCTATATCAAGGAGAATTTGGAGAGGGGTTTTATTCGAAAATCTCCCTCCGCGGCAGGGGCCGGCCTCTTCTTTGTTAAGAAGGGAGATGGATCTCTTCGACCCTGCATTGACTACCGTGGTCTAAACCAGATCACGGTCAAGAACAAATACCCATTGTCACAAATATCCAAACTGTTTGATCGCATACGAGGAGGCAAAAAATTTTCTAAGCTAGATGTAAAGGATCTGCCAGACACAGCTTCTGTGTCAACGCCCATAGGTAATCAGTTTGCATCTGCTTCTATGTCTGTGAGACTGACTCCATCTTCCACCACTCAGGATGGCAGGCTTAGGAGTGGGAGAGCCTATCACAGCCTGGCCAGACGGAGCTAGCTCCCGCCCTCTGTCTATTTATACCTGCCTTTCCTGTTCCTCCTTTGCTTGTGATTCTTCTCTGCTGGTTTCCTGGCCCTGCTGCAGCTTCTTGAACTACTACCCTCTGCTTGTTATTGACCTTGGCTTTACTGCCCACTCTTCTGCTCTGCGTTTTTGTACCTCGCTCATCTCCTGGTTTGACTCGGCTCGTTCACCTCGCTTGTTGCCCACGGTGTTCCCGTGGGCAACTTCCCATTTTCCCGGCTTCTTTGTACCCTTGTCTGTTTGTCTGTCGTGCACCTATTGAGTGTAGGGACCGTCGCCCAGTTGTACCCCGTCGCCTAGGGTGGGTCGTTGCAAGTAGGCAGGGACTGAGTGGCAGGTAGATTAGGGCTCACCTGTCTGTCTCCCTACCCCGACATTACACTAGATCTGCGAGGGGCTTATAACCTAATCCGGATTTGCCGTGGGTAATGAATGGAAGACGGCATTTAACACCCGCGATGGGAATACCTAGTGATGCCCTTCGGACTATGTAACGCTCCCGCAGTATTTCAGGAATTCGTCAATTATATTTTCCGAGATCTCCTCTATATGTGTGTTGTAGATTATCTCGATGATATTTTGATTTTCTCCCCAGATCTGATGACCCATCGGAGGCATGTCCGTCAAGTTCTTCTGCGACTAAGAGAGAATCGCTTATATGCCAAGTTGGAGAAGTGCGTCTTTGAAAAGAGTCTTTACCCTTCCTGGGCTACGTCATCTCGAATCAAGGTCTTAAGATGGACCCTGAGAAACTAAAGTCTGTCCCGGAGTGGCCACGTCCCCAGGGCCTAAGGGCCAATTTCTACCGGCAGTTTATTACGAACTTTTCATCTCTGACGGCTCCCATTTCTACCCTTACCAAGAAAGGTGTGAACGCAAAGGTATGGACTCCAGAGGCAGAGTCCGCATTCATTAGCCTCAAGAAAGCCTTCACTTCAGCTTCGATCCTCCATCACCATGACGTATCTTGACAGTTCTCATTGGAGGTGGACGCTTCCTCTGTTGGTGCAGGTGCACTTCTGTTCCAGAGGAGCTCCAAAGGAAAGGCATTAGTATGTGGCTACTACTCAAGAGTTTTTTTCTTGTGCTGAGCGCAATTACTCTATTGGAGATCGGGAGCTACTGGCCATCAAATTGGCTCTGGAGGAGTGGAGACATTTTCTAGAGGGCGCAGCTCACCCCTCTTGATCTACACTGACCACAACATCCTTACCTACCTTTAGTCCGCTCAAAGACTGAATCCTCGTCAAGCCAGGTGGTCGCTGTTTTTCACCCATTTCCAATTTCTGCTCCACTACCGTCCCGCTGACAAGAATGTGAGGGCCGATGCCCTGTCCAGATCGTTTGAGACGGAAGACACGGTGGAGTCCCTTCGGACTATCATAGACCCGTCCTGCATTGTCACTGCTAATCCTCTGCAGATTAGAGACAACCCTCCGGGGAGGACTTTTGTTCGGTTGGCAGACAGGAGAAGAATTCTCCGCTTCGGACACAGTACTAAACTAGCTGGGCACGCTGGTGTCCGTAAGACCCGAGACCTGATTGCTCATCACTTCTGGTGGCCCACGCTACCTAAAGATATTCTGGACTTTGTCTCTTCTTGCACGGTGTGTGCTTCTAACAAAGTTACTCACTCCAAGCTGGCCGGCCTGCTTCAACCTCTGCCTGTACCCAATGCCCCATGGCAGCACATTTCAATGGACTTTGTCACAGACCTTTCCCCCTCAGCAGGATGCAACACTGTCTGGGTGGTGGTGGACCGGTTCTCTAAGATGGCACATTTTATCCCGCTGACCGGCTTACCTTCTGCTACTCGACTGGCAAGTTTCTTCATTCAACACGTCTTTCGCTTGCATGGCTTGCCTCTTCACATTGTGTCCGACCAAGGGGGTTCAGTTTACCTCAAAGTTCTGCAGAGGCCTCTGTAAACTTCTGGATGTGAGTTTGGACTTTTCCTCAGCCTATCACTCCCAGTCCAATGGGCAAGTTGAGAGGATCAACCAGATCATGGAGAATTATGTCCGCCACTTCATCTCTTCACAGCACGATAACTGGGTACAGCTTCTTCCATGGGCCGAGTTCTCATACAACAACCACACAAGTAAGTCCACCACTTCCACTCCATTTCACATTGTATACGGTCAACATCCTAGAATCCCTCTTCCAGTGTCGACCACATCTCAAGTACCCGCTGCTAACTCTGCATATGGGGACTTCCTGCAAATCTGGCAACAGACCCGGTCCTCTATTTTGCTGGCAGTCGATCGCATGAAGCGAGAGGCAGATGCAAGGAGAAGAGAGCCACCTCAGTATCTTCCAGGTACTAAAGTCTGGCTGTCCTCTTGGAACATTCGCTTGAAGGTACCCTCATACAAGTTTGCTCCCAGGTTCCTTGGTCCTTTCGAGATTGTGCAACAGATCAACCCGGTCTCCTATAAGCTGCGGCTGCCTCCTTCCATCAGAATCCCCAAGAAGAGGGGGCGTATGAGGGGGGATACTGTAGCGTCCATGGCCACGGGCCGTCGGGTTTACTCACCTCCCGACGCCCGCAGCCATGGATCCATGAGCGCTGGTTCCCATCTCCTTCCTAGGAGACGCCAGCGCTCACTTCCTGGCTGATTGGTGGAAGGGGTCACTCGACCAGACTTAGGAGCAGGTGCAGAGTGAGTAACCACGGGCGTCGACACAGAAGCTGTGTCAGCAGATCCTTTACAGTACCCCCCCTTTTATGAGGGGCCACTGGACCCTTTCTAGGTGGACCTGGCTTATAGGGCAACCGAAGATGGAACCTCCTGAGCAATACTGCAGCGTGAACATCCCGGGTGGGTACCTAAGTCCTCTCCTCAGGCCCGTATCCTCTCCAATGGACCAGGTACTGGAGAGAGCCCTGGACCATCCTGCTGTCCACAATCTTGGCCACCTCGAATTCTACCCCTTCAGGGGTGAGAACAGGGACCGGAGGTTTCCTCGAGGGAGCCAAGGACGGGGAGCAGCATTTCAGGAGGGAGGCATGAAACACGTCGTGTATTCGAAAAGACGGGGATAACTCCAGTCGGAAGGAGACAGGGTTAAGGACTTCAATGACCTTGTACGGCCCTATATACCTGGGAGCACATTTTTTGGATGGGACTTTAAGGCGCAAATTTCTTGAAGACAGCCACACCAGATCCCCGACCGCAAACAAAGGGTTAGCAGAACGTCTTCTATCTGCCTGGGTCTTTTGTATGCTCTGGGACACCTCTAGGTTCTTCTGAACCTGGGCCCAGACTGTGCACCGTTCCTGATGAACGACATCTACCTCAGGATTGTTGGAACCACCAGGTGAAATGGAGGAGAACCGTGGATTGAACCCAAAATTACAGAAAAAGGGGGAGACCCCTGACGAGTTACTGACCCGGTTAATAAGGGAAAATTCAGCGAGGGAAATGAAGGAGACCCAATCATATTGACAGTCAGAGATAAAACACCTTAAATATTGTTCTAGAGACTGATTAGTCCTCTCAGTTTGGCCATTAGTTTCAGGATGGAAGGCCGAGGAGAAGGACAGATCAATCTCCAAATTTTTACAGAAGGCTCTCCAAAACAATGAAACAAATTGTACCCCTCTGTCAGAAACAATATTGACAGGAACCCCATGGAGACGCAGGATGTGTTTGATAAACAAGGTAGCTAACGTCTTAGCATTGGGTAGTTTCTTGAGGGGCACAAAGTGGCACATCTTACTGAAGCGGTCCACTACCACCCATACCACCGACTTGCCTTGAGATGGAAGCAGATCGGTGATAAAATCCATGGAGATATGGGTCCAAGGTCTCTGGGGAATGAGCAAAGAACATAGTAAGCCCGCTGGTCGGGACCTGGGAGTCTTGGACCTAGCACAAATTTCACAAGCGGCGACGTAGGCCTTAACGTCTTTAAGCAACCCAGGCTTGTCTCGGGTTTAGCCTCCGGGCTGATTCTAGCAAGACCAGATTCTTGTGGTCGGTAAGTACCATAACCTGGTGCCTAGCCCCCTCCAGGAAGTGGCGCCACTCTTCAAATGCCCATTTAATGGCTAAGAGTTCGCGGTTGCCAATGTCGTAGTTACTCTCAGTGGGTGAGAACTTCCTGGAGAAGTAGGCACAGGGACGGAGATGGGTGAGGGACCTGGTACCCTGGGACAAGACAGCACCCACTCCCACCTCGGAGGCGTCAACCTCCACAATAACTGGCTCCATTTGGTTAGGCTGAATCAGCACTGGGGCCGAGATAAAGCACTTCTTAAGGATCTCAAAAGCCTGGACCGCCTCTGGAGGCCAATGGAGGAGATCAGCACCTTTGCGAGTGAGATCCGTAAGAGGCTTAGCGATGACCGAGAAGTTAGCAATAAATCTCCTGTAATAATTAGCAAACCCCAGGAAGCACCGTAACGCTTTCAGGGAGGCAGGTTGGACCCATTCCGCCACAGCCTGAACCTTGGTGGGGTCCATGCGGAATTCATGAGGAGTGAGGATTTGACCCAAAAATGGTATCTCCTGCACCCCAAACACACATTTTTCGGTTTTAGCAAACAGTTTGTTTTCCCGAAGGGCCTGGAGCACCTTCCTGACATGCTCAATGTGGGAGGACCAGTCCTTGGAAAACACTAGGATGTCATCAAGGTACACTACAAGAAATACCCCCAGGTAGTCTCTTAAAATCTCATTTATGAAATTCTGGAAGACCGCGGGAGCATTACACAACCCAAAGGGCATGACGAGGTATTCGAAATGACCTTCGGGCGTGTTAAACGCAGTCTTCCACTCATCCCCCTCTTTGATGCGGATAAGGTTATAAGCCCCCGTAGATCAAACTTAGAGAACCATTGGGCCCCCTGAACCTGATTGAAGAGATCAGGAATCAAAGGAAGGGGATACTGGTTTGTTACAGTGACCTTATTCAAATTTCGGTAATCAATGCACGGCCTAAGACCACCATCCTTCTTCCCTACGAAGAAGAAGCCAGCACCTACCGGCGAAGTAGAGGGGCGAATGTAACCCTTGGCGAGGCATTCCTGGATATACTCTCTCATGGCTTCACGTTCGGGACAAGAGAGATTAAATATCCTACCCTTAGGGAGCTTAGCTCCTGGTACCAAATCGTTTGCGCAATCGTATTCTCTATGAGGAGGTAACGCTTCAGAGGCCTTTTTAGAAAAAACATCAGCGAAGTCCTGAATAAACTCAGGTAGAGTGTTCACCTCCTCAGGGAGAGAAATAAAATTAACAGAAAAACATGACGTCATGCATTCATTACCCCATTTGGTAAGATCCCCAGTATTCCAGTTAAACGTGGGATTATGCAACTGCAACCAGGGAAGGCCTAAAACCAAATCGGACGATAATCCCTGCATAACCAGTAAAGAGCACTGCTCCAAATGCATGGAGCCAACAAGGAGTTCAAAAACAGGGGTATGCTGCGTAAAATAAACATTAGCAAGTGGAGTGGAGTCGATATCCACTACCGGAACAGGTTTAGGCAAAGAGACATAGCAAATTCCACAGACATAATATCAGCAGAAGACCCTGAATCCACGAAGGCACTGCCGGTAGCAGACCTACCACCAAAAGAGACCTGAAAGGGAAGCAAGATCTTATTAGATTTCATATTTACGGGAAATACCTGTGCGCCCAAGTGACCTCCCCGATGATCACTTAGGTGCGGAAGTTCTTCCGGCTGCTTATTCTTACGCCTAGGACAGTTGTTCACTTGATGCTTGTCCTCCCCACAGTAGAAGCAGAGACCATTCTTCCTGCGGAAGTCTCTACGTTGTTGGGGATACACGGAGGCCCCGAGTTGCATTGGTTTGTGAAGGATGGAGTGGACAGAAGTTAATGTTTATAATAATTTTCTTTCTTTAATAAAATATAGACTTAGGAGTTGTGTACATAATTGTGATGAAGCAATAGTAGGATTAGATAAGTATACGTGGCAAGATGGCCCCTGAACAGGGACTACGCCCTAATACAATAACAAGTCACTTCCTGGTATGAACGAACTATGAACTATGAAGACATATCTAAAGGACCAGATAAGGGTGAACCTATCCAAGGATGACACAAGTAACAAGAGGCTTACAGTGATACGTGCTTTTATAAAAGTGTGATAACATGTACCCACCCCCAGGAGAAAGGAGATATAGAACAAATGTGTGTAATAAAGCAGTGACGCCTCTCCTGAGTAAGGAGCTTTGTACCAGACTCTGTGTGGTGTGATTCCTTTCGTACGAACTCAGCGTATTATCCCTGCCGGTTGAGACTGATTAGTACCCGAACATTTTGGCGTCCGGCGTGGGGCCACACTCGAGGGACAAGCCGTGTCCGTGATCGACGACCCCCAGACGCCTCAACATCGAATCGCCAGCCACGCTCCCAGGAAGTCTGATCAGCTTCAAATAAAACACGGTAAGGTTAAGTTCATGTTTATGAATATTGGCTCTTATTCGTGTGGGAGAGTGAGCAGGTGATAAGGTACCGAGGTATTTGGAGTCGATCCCGGCCACACTCTCAGCGACAGAGAGTTAACCCGCTGTGTGGCTCCAAGAATCATAGTATAGATAGTCGCGTCTCGCCGGCATAGGTGATAAGTATAAGTGTAATAATTCAATTAGTCGCAGGGTATAGTTTGATACCATTAAGACGATTAGTCGCAGGGTATAGTTTGATACCATTAAGACGACAGAGACAGACAGTCAGTTATAATTGTGTTCAGAAACATCGAGAATAAGGTTTCATTCTCAGGACGGTGTTAGATATAGAACAGTATGTTTAATGTGTTTAAAACAAAGAGAAGGCAAGAAGAATGTAGAAAATAGTAAGAAAGTTATGCACATATGTGGCATATTTATAGATGGAAGGTTACAACCAGGAGAATGGGCTGCAGCTCTTAGGGAAAACAAGGGAAGATTAAGTGACGAAGGAAAGTTAGATGAAGCATTAGCTTGGCAAAGAACAGCCATAGCCATAACTAAAGACAAGTTTACTGAGCAAGAAATACGAGACAGAAAGGGTAAAATCATCAAATATGTGTATTACAAAGAACGTGTCCAGCCACCGCCCTATAATGGCGACGGTGGAATTCTAACTGCGTGGGAGTGTCCCAGTTGTAGTCAACAGAACCCGCCCCAAGTTGAATATTGTGTATCATGTCACTTTCCACGCCCCGATCCTCCCATATATGCCACGCCTTCGGCACCACTCCCCGCCCCAGGAGGCCATCTTGGTACACCTAAACCTGTTGTTCCGTTATATCCGGTACTCACACAAGAAGGTGGATTTTTATAAGCCCCCTCCGGAGGATGTGGCCACGCCCGGCCCAACCAAATCAGTATGAAATAATCACCTTGTTAATTTTGTCATTTGTAGTGTTTTTTCTATTTACAGAAGTTCCAGTCTAGTTCACTGATGAAACAACACGTAATCATAATATAGAGATGGTGGCCGTCAGATTGTACTGTTAAACATTAACGTAGATAATTCCTGTACAATGGTGTGATAAATGATTGCAGATACGTATGTTGTTTTGCCGGCATTGAAAGTGTTAAGATTGTGAGAAGTTGTGAGAAATGAGTTTGTGACCCCCCTCCCTCCCCCCTAAAGTGTGCTGTGTTTGGGAGGAGGAGGAGGGGGGGCTGACTGGGTGCAGTCTGCAGGGCTGATGAGACAAAGGGATTTCAGTATGCACTGCTGAGATATATATATATATCAGTAATGTCTACAAACCTAAATACATTTCTTCTCTTTTGCGCAAGCGCTGTTGGTTATAAAAGTTCCGATATTTATGTGTTATGATGTGATCAGATTTCATGTGTTTTGATGTTAATTCAGATGTATTAAACTACAGATACTGTGAGACACGGGGGTTTGAAAATGTATGTGCCCCCACCGTTCCCTATTTTTATATACTGTTTATTGGTTTGCAGTAATTAATGTGATCAGAGATAATATTTTCTGTTTTATTGAATAACTAACTACAATTGTTCTATTTTTGATTTCATATAGAAATTATGTCATTGTAAAGATCAAATGTATTTTCGTCAGGAAAAAGTCATTTTTGTTTCAGGCTGTTGTACATTACAGGGGGTTAAATTAGTGTTATGTTGAGATGTAGTTTTGAACTCTGCTACATCACTCTCGCAGAGTCCACAAAGGGGGGAAGGGTGAAGGAACTGATCAGGTACAATTTTGGTTTATGTGTAAGAGACCATCCCCCTCCAGCAAAGTTACACAGGAGGCGATGTGACATCACCCACACGAGTCTTTATGGATTTAGATGAGGGAGAAGGCAAAACAAAACTTGTCTTGTCTTTGCAGAACCTGATAAAAGTGAGATTCTCAAAGTATTCTGGATTATCAGCTGAATGAGGAGGAGTTGTGTTTGGTAGCGGCTTGTGACACCAATCCATGGAGTACCTCTACGCAAGCATATACTTTGTACTGTACTGAACAAAATGGACATGCCACTGCAGTTCTCACACAAAGTCATGGACCACAGCAGCGCCCGGTAGCATATTATTCAGCTAGACTAGACCCTGTGGCCCGAGGTTCCCCATCATGTGTGAGAGCTATCATTGCTGTAAATTCAATGTTAAACAAGGCCTCAGATTTGGTCCTGGCATTTCCAGTCCAAGTTTTTGCACCACATGATATTACTGCTATTCTTACTCAAGTACAGCTAAAGCACTTGTCAACAGCAAGATATTTGAGATTAATTTGTGCACTTCTTTTTCTGAGCAGGTTACTTTACACCGCTGTACTACATTGAACCCAGCTACCTTACTGCCTTTGGAGCAAGGGGGAGAAGACGTAGGTAAAGTATGGTCACAATTTTTGTCTGAAACTGATGAACATGATTGTATGGCCCTTATGGCCCAGGAAACAGTGGGGTTCGCACATGTAAAAGATACCCCACTCCAAAACCCAGACCTAAATACTCTTTGTGGATGGTTCAAGGTATTTTGTAGAAGGATCTTTTCTTACAGGATATGCAGTAACCACCGAAGATGTAGTCCTAGAAGCAGCCTCCTTACCAGTGTCCCGCTCAGCACAAGAAGCGGAGCTTAAGGCCCTGGCAGCAGCATGCCAACATGCAGAAGGAAAGACAGCAAATATATACACTGACTCTCGAAGTAGCAGTAGTAAACATTAAAAGCTCACACCAAGGTGAGTTCACCAGAGACAAAAGGAAATGCTTTGGCAGACCAAGCCGCAAAAGCAAGCAGCACAGAAGCTACCCGTGTTAGCAGCCGTATGTCAGATAAAAGATCCAGAGAAAACAAGACCAGCTGTAAGCCCGGAACTACTGCAAAAACTTCAAGGACAAGCAACAAAAGAAGAAAAAGACAAGTGGACGGCCCAAGGAGCAACGCTACGAAAAGATGGCCTCTGGCAATGCCAGAATAAACTGTGCCTGCCTAAGACAATGTTCCCAATGATGGCCCAAATAACACATGGAGCGACTCACCAATCAAAAACGGCAATGATGGACTTGGTAAACAAGATGTGGTATGCCCCAGGGTTTAGTGTGATGGCCAGCAGTTTTACACAAGGATGCATGATCTGTGCAACACATAATATTGGAAGAACTGTAAAAGTACCACAGAAGCACACACCCAGACCTATATCCAGAGACTGCAGATAGACTATATTCAATTACCAAAAGTCGGTACCTAGGAGTATGTGCTTGTTTGTATTGATCTCTTTTCAGGATGGCCAGAAGCTTTTCCAGTAACCAAAGCTACAGCCGTAGCCCCAGCAAAGAAACTGATCAACGAGGTGGTGTGCAGATATGGAGTTCCAGAGATGATCGAGAGCGACAGAGGAACTCATTTTACGGGTGAAATCATGAACCATGTGTTGTCAGCTCTAGGCATAAGTCAAGCCCTACATACACCATACCATCCACAGAGCAGTGGGAAGGTTGAGAGACTAAATGGGACTCTCAAATTGAAAATCCAAAAAGCAATGGTAGAAACCGGGAAACCATGGACCGAGTGTCTACCATTAGCCTTGTTCTCAGTAAGATACACGCCCACAAAAAGAACAGGTCTCAGCCCATATGAGATCTTATTTGGGTCGGCTCCCAGATTAGGATGTTATTTTCCACAGGTGCTCCAAATGCAGTATGGTAGACTAACAGATTATGTATCAACGCTGAACAAACAATTGACCAAGGTGCATGCACAAGTCTTTGCTTTCATTCCAGGTCCTGATTCAGTTGAAGGGACGTATAAGCTAGAACCAGGAGATTGGGTCATTGTCAAAAGACACGTGAGGAAGAGCCTTGAGCCACGGTTTGATGGTCCTTTTCAAGGTTTGCTCGTTACAAGCACCTCAGTGAAGCTCGAAGGAAAGGCAAGCTGGATTCACGCCAGTCATTGTAAAAAGGTTCTTCAGCTAGAAGAATGAAGATCTTTGCGGTTGTTGTGTGTGCTCTTATACAAAAAGGCAGAACTGCTACTCCTGTACACGTAATCAGTACAGAATCACTGGAACAGTTCAGGACAGGGTGGGCGAATGCCACAGTGATAGAAAGCAGGGTAACTACACCTGTAAGGCCAATGCCCCGTGTTATACTACAAATGTGACTACAACCGAAGGGACTTGGAAAAAAAGGACCACATGGAGGGACTGTGTACCTTCACATAGACAAAACAGCCAATATTAGCATACAAGAAGAGACGCCGGGGCTGTTGCTTTGTTGTTATGAACCAGATTTACAGTATCTACAGAAATATACAACCAGTAAAAATAGAAACGAAATGATAAATAAGACTTATGAAAGATGCAACAAGGAGAGGCTCAACTCTACGATTGTAATAAAAGAAACTGATGGGATGATATTATGTATGAATAATAGCCAAATAAGAAATAGAATATATTTTGTATTTTTGATAACAATTTTAAGAGATAGTTTTAAGCCACATATAACAGTACAAAGTCTGGAAAGAATCCCACACACTTGTAAGAGCGCTGTAACCCAACAGCAGAAAAAGAATGTACACTTCAATATTTCCTTCCCTGAATCCCCCAGCTGTCATAGACAAAAAAGAGAATGGTATGACCCGCTATTAGGAGGGGTAGGAACGGGATTAAGAGTATTGAATGGTATACAGTTAGAAACAGTTATGAACAAATTAAACTCAGGGGAGATGACACATGTACTGCATTAAGGATAGGTGCGTCATGGTTACCTACTACCTTTGACTTACAGCAAAAAGGGTTAGCTATAGATGAACTGTTTCTAAATGTTTTTAATGAAAGTATGCTAACCGAATATAGAACATTACAGAATGTATCAACTTTTGTAAAATGGACAGTATTGGCTGTCGTCTTATACAGGGAATCTCGGCTATGTGGGACCTGAGGGTCCATTTAGAATTATGGATATGGTAAATTCCACAGAATGGGAAAAATTGATTATTGAACAGCCAAACCCTGTTGCCCCTAGGATCCGAACCATCTCACAAATAGTTGCAATCGCGAACCCAGGATTCGAAGACACTATGGCTATGGAAACTGGATTTGGGGATACAAATCTATGGTTGGAATGGATGAAATATTCCGCCACTAAAGTAAACAAAAGTAATTGCTATGTTTGTGCTGGGGCTAGACCCCATTTAGGTATGGTACCCTTAGAAATCCCAAAACAAATTCAGCCATGTTTTTTTAGTTTATTCACCAATACTACTACTGAACAAAATGAGTGTGAGAATTGGAAGGAAGAATATCCTATCATAACTGAGACCCCCAAGAATCGAGAGGGACTTACTATATACCCCGGGAACTACACCTGTTATGTAAATTATGAGGGAGAAGGGAGATTTGTAGGAAACTTTAGTAACCAGTGGTGTGGGACGTATAGCTCAATAAATGGAAGCCTCCTTCAGAACCAGGTCCAGTCATTAGGGGATATATATTGGATCTGTGGGGACATGAAAATTAGAACTCGGATCGAAGGGAACTGGAAGGGAGAATGCACCCTGGCGAAAGCGATCATGCCTTTTCATATACTCTCTGAGACCCAAGAGACCACCTCTCAAAATAGTCACATATTAACAAGGGAAAAAAGAGATCTGAAAGGAAGTTTTGACCCCCATGTGTATATAGATGCAATAGGAGTCCCAAGGGGGGTCCCAGAGGAATTCAAGGCCCGGGATCAGGTAGCAGCTGGATTTGAATCATTAATCCCTATGATCACAGTTAACAAAAATGTAGATTGGATAAATTATATCTATTACAACCAGCAACGGTTTGTTAACTATACTAGGGACGCTTTACAAGGTCTAGCTGACCAGTTAGGACCCACATCTACTATGACTTTCCAGAACCGTATGGCCCTTGATATGATACTAGCAGAAAAAGGAGGCGTTTGTGCCATGATAGGTACTACCTGTTGTACTTTTATTCCAGATAACACAGGACCAAACGGCAAAGTAACCATGGCAATCAAACAGATTGTTTCTTTATCCGAGGAATTAAAACGAAATTCAGGTTTCACAGACCCATGGGATCAGTATTTCTCATGGTTAACCGGATGGCAGAAAATTCTGGCCCAAATTGGGATTGTAATCTTAATTTTTCTAGTACTTTTCGCAGTTATTGCTTGTTGTGTATTACCATGTATAAAGAAATTAATGACTAAAACTATAACTGAAGTAACTCCCACTTTTATGTTTTCTTCAGAAATTGAAGGACTTTTACCAACTCCATCCATGAAAACAACCACCCTTTATCGAGACTATTGTTCTGAAGATGAATAGATAGTGTAGGGTGTGCACCGACTCTTTAAGTCCAGCTACAAAGGGGGGTCTCCTAATAGGGGAGGCTCGTCTCAAACTGGTGAAAAAATCCTTTTACTCCCCTTTCCCAGAGCACGGACACACTTAGGTTAAGAAATGAAGAAAATAATGATAAAAGGGGGGACTGTGAAGGATGGAGTGGACAGAAGTTAATGTTTATAATCATTTTCTTTCTTTAATAAAATATAGACTTAGGAGTTGTGTACATAATTGTGATGAAGCAATAGTAGGATTAGATAAGTATACGTGGCAAGATGGCCCCTGAACAGGGACTACGCCCTAATACAATAACAAGTCGCTTCCTGGTATGAACGAACTATGAACTATGAAGACATATCTAAAGGACCAGATAAGGGTGAACCTATCCAAGGATGACACAAGTAACAAGAGGCTTACAGTGATACGTGCTTTTATAAAAGTGTGATAACATGTACCCACCCCCAGGAGAAAGGAGATATAGAACAAATGTGTGTAATAAAGCAGTGACGCCTCTCCTGAGTAAGGAGCTTTGTACCAGACTCTGTGTGGTGTGATTCCTTTCGTACGAACTCAGCGTATTATCCCTGCCGGTTGAGACTGATTAGTACCCGAACAGGTTCATCCGAGTTTTCCGTGGAAGAATTGTCAGGTCCGTATTTCACACCGAATAACCACCTCTGTAAATTGAAAGCTGAAGGCATGCCTGGAGAGAAGTACACCACACAGAGTAATGTTTGGTACAGCTCCTCTCTCAGCCAGGAGGAAGACTGAAAACCTTTTATTCAGAACAAAAGAAACACAGAAAGTGACACATGCCTCCTCCCCAGAGATGTGGGAGTGCCCAAGCCCCCACCATTATCTCAGACTCACTCTTCTTGCATTCCAGGAGGCGGTGTCTTCCATAGGTGTGTCCGACATGAACAAAGAACTTGTTATATATGTCAGTATATTACACAAAGAACTGAAATGTATATACATATGTGTGAGGATAATATTTTTCAAACAATATACATAGTATTGATCCCTGACAGAATGAAGCAACGGAACTTCGGGAGCCATCATGGGGGAGTCAGAGGAGAAGGCACAACAACATTCAAGTCGTCGTTCCCTGAGACGTCGGTCAAGTCGTACGGCTAAAGCCATAACCTGATCTAGAGAGTCAGAAGAGGGGTAGCTAACTAACAGGTCCTTCAGGGCTTCCGACAGACCCAATCTAAATTGGCACCTCAAGGCAGGGTCATTCCACCGAGAAGCTACACACCACTTCCTAAAGTCCGAACAGTACTCCTCAACGGGTCTCTTACCCTGACGTAAGGTCACCAGCTGACTCTCGGCAAAGGCAGTCTTGTCAGTCTCGTCATATATGAGCCCGAGAGCAGAAAAAAAAGGTCAACAGAGGAAAGTTCAGGGGTGTCGGGAGCCAAGGAGAAGGCCCATTCTTGGGGCCCGTCCTGGAGCCGGGACATAATTATACCCACTCGCTGGCTCTCGGAACCTGAGGAGTGGGGCTTTAGACGGCAATAGAGCCTACAACTCTCCCGAAAAGAGAAAAAAGTCTTCCGGTCCCCTGAGAACCGGTCAGGCAACTTGAGGTGGGGTTCAAGAGGTGAGGTGGGGGGCACTACCAGGGCAGCATCTTGCTGGCTGCCGCTCTGAGCCAGGGCTTGGATCTGTAGGGAGAGGCCCTGCATTGGCTGAGCCAGGGTCTCAAGGGGGTCCATAGCTGTGACAGGGACCAGGGTAGAAAAGGTATATGGGAATGTGATTATGTAATGGCGGGGTAGGGAGATTGACAGGAGAGCCCTAATCTACCCGCCACTCAGTCCCTGCCTACTTGCAACGGCCCGTCCTAAGCGACGGCGTACAACTGGGCGACGGTCCCTACGCTCACTAAGTGCACGAGAGACAAACAGACAAGGGTAATAGAAGCTAAGGGAAATGGGCTGTTGCCCACAGCAACCCCGTGAGCAAGAAGAGTAGTGAACGAGCCGAGTCAAACCAGGAGTGGACGAGGAACAAAACGCAGAGCAGGAGAATAGTGAACGAGCCGAGTCAAACCAGGAGTGGACGAGGTACAAAACGCAGAGCAGGAGAATAGTCAGTCAAGCCAGGGTCAATATGAAGCAGAAGACAAGTAGTAAGCAGCAGCACGGCCAGGAAACAGACTGAAAGAATCACAGGCAAAGGAGGAGCAGGAAGTGAAGGTATAAATAGACAGAGGGCGGGAGCTAGCTCCGTCTGGCCAAGCTGTGATAGGCTCTCCCACTCCTCAGCCTCCCAGGCTGATTGGTGGAAGAAGGGGTCACTCGACCAGACTTAGGAGCAGGTGCAGAGTGAGTAACCACGGGCGTCGACACAGAAGCTGTGTCAGCAGATCCTTTACACAAGCGTTACTATCTACTATTGACTTTCATATAGACTGTGACCTGGTCAGCTGCCTCTCCGCTAGCGGCCTAGTGGGTCCACATACCCTGTGACCGTGACAGTGCCACACAGCCCCCCTTGTAGGTAGTGCCACACAGCCCCCCTTGTAGGTAGTGCCACACAGCACCCCTGTATGTAATGCCACACAGCCCCCCTTGTAGGTAGTGCTACACAGCCCACTTCTATATAGCACCTCCCCCCCATAGATGACACCCTTTCTGTAAATAGCTCCACTGTAGGGGGACCATTCCAGGAGAAGTACCTGACTTCAATGTCCATACATGGGGAGTGAATTCAGGGACTTCTCCTGGATCGGAATCACCGACCACAGCGCCGGGGATTCCGCTTCAGAAGTCCCTGACGTCACTGTGTACATATATGGACAGTGTAGTCAGGGATTTCTCCTGGAGCGGAAACACCGGCCACCTGATCCTCTCAGGTTTTCCCATTCCCGCAGCTCTTCCGGCTCCCCTCTCGAGGCACCACTCCCCCATCGCGGCACCCCCCCCCCCTGATCCCCCTGTATCTTCTCCCTCTCCTGGCAGGCTGGCAGGGAGGGAGAACAGTAATAAAACACACACTTTTTCCCCCCAATAATTATATTTATTTCTATGTGTCTATCTATCTATCCATCTATCTATCTGTCTCATGTCTATCTATCTATCTATCTATCTATCTAACTATCTATCCCGGGGCGTAGCTAGGGGGGCGCAACTACAATGTAGGGAAGGGGGGAAGCAGATACAATTGAATAATATGGCGGAGCACCTCTCTGCTCCACTATCACTCTTTCATTTATTTTATTTTCATTTATTGTTATTGTAACTACCTTATATAACTATATTTCTTGTAAAATGTACAAATGGTTTTATGCTCTAGTTACATTAAAATGTTGTGAAAATTACACCTTATTGATTGGTAGAGAAAGCAAACATGGCGAGGGGGAAGGACATGTCGGGGAAAGAATTTGGTGGGGGGGGGGGGCGCCAAGCTGAATCTTTGCCCAGGGTGCAGGAGAACCTAGCTATGCCTCTGCCTTCTATAATATCCAGCTATCCCTAAGAAGGCTCTGACCTGCTTTTTGGACACTGGTTGAGGCCAGTTTTTAATAGCCTCAATTTTGTGAATTTGGGGTTTAATGAGTCCTCGTCCAGTGTTATACCCTAGATAACGGGCCTCTTCAAGGTCTATGGCACATTTGTTTGGGTTGGTGGTTAAGCCAGCCTCCCGAATTGAGTCCAGGACTGCTTGTAACTTTGCCAGATGAGATCCCCAATCTGAGCTAAAGATAACCACATCATGTAGATATGCGGCTGCATATTCTTTGTGGGGCAGTAAAATAAGGTCCATTAACCTCTGCAAAGTGGCCGGGGCAGCATGTAGGCCAAATGGGAGAACAACATATTAAAAAAGGCCATCTGGTGTGGAAAACACATTTTTTTCCTTAGCCTCTTCAGTTAATGGGACCTGCCAATAGCCTTCAAGAGTAGTTATATACCTGGCAGGTCCTAATCTTTAAATCAACTCATCGACCCTTGGCATAGGACAGGCATCCAATTTTTATATTTCATTTAGCTCTTGGAAATAATTACAAAATCTCAGACTGCCATCTGGTTTGGAAATGAGTACTATTGGGCTTGACCAGCCGCTTTGTGACTTTTCTATTACCACTAAAGACAACATTTTTACTTCCTCTGAAATTGCTTGTCTCTGGGCTTCTGGCACTCAATATGGTCTCAGTTTTACATTTCGACCAGGTTCAGTCACAATGTCATAGTTACCTAGTTAGTACGGTTGAAAAAAGACACATGTACGTCAAGTTCAACCAAAGGATTGCAAAAATTTCTACACACAGAAGCTAATATTTTTTAGTTCTAGGAAATTATCTATGCCTTTTTTAAAGCCATCTACAGTAGCTACTGTGACCTGCTCCTGCGGTAGACTATTCCATAGATTCACAGTTCTCACAGTAAAGAAGGCTTGTCGCCTCTGCAGATTAAACCTTTTTTTCTCGAGACGGAGGGAGTGCCCCCTTGTTTTTTGAGGGGGTTTTACATGGAACAGGATTTCACTATATTTTTTGTATGTGCCATTAATATATTTATATAAGTTAATCATGTCCCCCCTCAGTCGTCTTTTTTCAAGGCTAAATATGTTTAATTATTTTATATTTTAATCTTTCCTCATAACTTAGATTCTCCATGCCCCTTATTAGCTTTGTTGCTCTTCTTTTTATTTTTTCCAACTCCAGGGCATCCTTTCTATGAATTGGAGCCCAGAACTTAACTGCATATTCTAGATAAGGCCTCACTAATGCTTTGTAAAGTGGTAATATTATATCCCTGTCCCGCGAGTCCATGCGTCTTTTAATACACAACAAAACATCGTGCTGGCCTTTGAAGCAGCTGATTGACATTGCATGCTGTTATTTCGTTTATGTTCTACAAGTACGCCCAGATCCTTCTCAACAAGTGACTCCCCAAATATTAGCTCCCCCTTGGACATATGATGCATGCAGATTGTTGGTACCCAGATGCATAACTTTACATTTATCTACATTATCTACATTTATCTACATTAAACTTAATTTGCCAAGTGGATGCCCAAACACTTAGTGTGTTCAAATCAGCTTTCAATTTACAAACCTCTTCCATAGACTCAACAATACTACATAGCTTGGTGTCATCTGCAAAAATAGAAATAGTGCTATTAATCCCATCCTCTATATCATCAATAAATAAGTTGAAGAATAGTGGTGCCAGCACAGAAACCTGGGATACACCACTTATAACCGGGGACCATTCAGAGTAGGAATCATTTACCACAACTCTCTGGATACGGTCCTTGAGCCGATTCTCAATCCAATTACAGTTATTTATAGTACTTAATTTACCCATTAGATGTCTATGAGGGGCAGTGTCAAATGCCTTTGCAAAGTCCAAAAATACTAAACCCACAGTGGCCCCTCTGTCTAAGCTTCTGTTCACCTCATCATAAAAACAACTCAGGTTGGTTTGAAAACTTCTGTCCTTAGTAAAACCGTGCTGGCTGTCACTTATAATACTATTTTTTGTCACATAATCCTGTATATAGTCCCTCAATAGCCCCTCAAACATTTTCCACACGATGGATGCTTACTGGTCTATAATTTCCCACGGAAGACCTAGAGCCCTTTTTGAAAATAGGTACCACATTTGCCCTGCACCAGTCCCTTGGCACTATACCAGTCACTAGAGAATCTCTAAATATTATGAAGAGGGGGACAGAAATAACTGAACTAAGCTCTTTAAGAACTCTACGGTGTAACCTATCTGGTCCCGGGGCCTTGTGTACATTTATTTTATTTAACTTAGCTTGGACCATATCTACATTCAGCCAATTCAGTATATCAACTGATATATTAACAGCACTGGCACCGGCTACATCAGAGCTAAAGTACCCATTTAGTAACTCTGCCTTCTCTTGATCCCCTGTGACCAACTCCCCATCAATTTAGGGGTCATACATGTTCAGACCTTGGCTTTTTTCTATTTACATACTTGAAGAATTATTTGGTATTTGTTTTACTATCATTGGCCATCTGCCTTTCATTTTGTATTTTTGCTGCTTTTATTAGCTTTTTACAGATTTTATTAAGCTGTTTAGAAGTCTACAGCTGTACCCTCAGACTTGTATTTTATCCAATTCCCCCTTTTTTTCTCATATATTGTCCTTTTTACAGAAGGTGTAAGCCATGTGGGGTTTAATTTTAGTCGTTTATACTTAAACTAGCTTTTATACCCGGCGTTGCTCGGGAGGTTGACTTACGGTATAGAGTAAAAGCTCACTATTTAAATACCTCTCAGTATTAATTTAATTGCTACCTCTCGATATGAATTGAATTGCTAGAGAGTGTAAATAATGTTATTGGAAGCATAAAAGAAATTAAATGAAATATGCAATATATTTATTACAGATTTATATAGTGTTGATTTAGGACTGCATGTTTCTATTCCAATGCTTTCTTGTAAACAATGTTTTTTGTCTTTTGATCTGGTGCCAAGATGTAGATATTCTTTCCAGTGCCGACTCTGGAGCAAGCAACATATAGTTGCCCATGGGAAAAACAGGGACTTTGAAGGTGTTATCCTGGCACTTTCAGGGATTGACCTTGAGTCTTGTTAATTGTCATTGCGAAGGCTAGGCGTACTGGGAACTGTTGCCGCTTCAACTCGAAAGGAACATGATTTGGAGCAAGGGGAATGCAAGGAATAAAGACAACTTCCCCCATGGCACATCCTTTTAGTATGGTGGCCTCAATGACGTGAACCATCAACTTCTTGACACACAGACTTGTCCCGTTGCAAAGTTTCAGAGCGTCAATGTTTCTCAACAGCATGATAGGTGAGCCAACCTTCAACATCAATCGATGGGCAGGTAAGCCAGGCGGCTCGAGAGAATTGAGAAATTCTGTTGGATAGTACACCGCCTGATCGGGGTCAATAACTGTCGGTGGACTTGTACAGCTTTTCTTGACCTGGCAGAGTCATTTGAATTTTCTGATTTATGGCGTTGACAGAATCATTCTTTGGAGCCAGTATTGCCCGTTGACATAACCATTCATGATCTCTGTAGTTGAAGGCGATGTTGGGAAAGACACTGTAAGCTCTTCCACCGACTTTGGAAAATTTGCGAAATCATCATGGAAGCTTATCAGATCCGTCCCATTGTCAACTTGAACATCTCCATTCCCCAGATTGAGTAATCTGCTGGCAAACTCACCAGCTGTGGCCTCTTCATGCAGATGAACTCGCATATTGGTAGTCAGACTCATCTTCTTCACATGCCTCCCAAGCTTTCAATTCGTCTGCTGGTGTTCCCTTTGGAACAATAGGCAACGGCTGACGGAAATCACCGGCCAACACCAAGACGACACCTCCCATGACTGTATTGTTTCCATGCAAGTTTCCACGCGAGTTCGATCCAGAGCTTCAAGCGGCAGACAATCATCAAACATTCTTGGAGGACATTTGCCACACCAGTACCTTTGCTGATGTTACACACAGGAGACGCATCTCGAGTCAAGTTGAGTGGTAATTTGAACGCTGAATGGGCAGTTCTGCCACCATCAAGCAATGTTGCCGCAATGCCTGAGGAAGCAACAGCCAGAGCAACCCTGGATTGTTGTCTGATCTTTGCCAACAGGTTTATGACAAACGTCTTTCCTGTTCCGCCAGGAGCATCCAAGAAGACAATACCACCGGTAATTTTCACAACCATGTCCAAGATCTGATTGTACGCCGTCATTTGGTCAGCAACCAAAAGAGGTTAATTCGTTGCAAGATAAGTCTCCAGAGCGCTCAAGTAATAGCTTGTTTCTCGAAGCAATTAGCATCCAAGTCTTTCGTCATTGTTCCTTTCCATCGCGGGAAGTCCCAGTTGCTCAAGTCTCTTTCCAACCATCAGGAGGGTCTTTTCTTCAAGTAGGATCAATGACATGTTAAACATTTGCAGAGTACAGCTGTCCAATTGGAGTCCCGGGTTTTGCCGTCGTGCTTGAAGAAGAACATCCACCGAAAGGTGCTCTTTGTACTTTTCCCACAGTTCAAGTGGCTTAGCTTGTCCACACATCGTGAGTATGACAGCCAATAGGTTTTGTAAGCTTGCTGGTAATTGGCAGGTTGCTGCTTCCTCTAAAGTCTTGTCCCAATGAGAATCACCCTCAAGTAGTCCCCCTTCTTTACATGCTTGCCGATAGGTAGTACAAACATGGTCGCCAACAGTCTTGAGGCTAACAAACAATGTCAGGCCTGCTACGGTGTGAAGAAGCAACCGGAGGAAGAAGCACTCGTGGTTGTCTGGGTGCACTGTGTGGACTCTGCCAAGAGCATAACTTGACTTGATTCCAACATGTTAACATCCCCAGATATATATGTAGGCTTAGTCCCAGTTCTGGGTGTATGTGCAGAGTAGGTCCCCACCTTATAGAGGTCGCCTTGTCGTGGCAGGTGGGCAAACACTTTTTGATCAAAATGTGCACTAAGAACCTCCCTTTTGTAAGTAGATTTAGCATGTAATGCATATTTATTATATTTAGCGGTTTAGGTTACATTAGTGTTCGCAGT
Source organism: Rhinoderma darwinii (assembly GCF_050947455.1). Classification (NCBI taxonomy): domain Eukaryota; kingdom Metazoa; phylum Chordata; class Amphibia; order Anura; family Rhinodermatidae; genus Rhinoderma; species Rhinoderma darwinii. Next base: position 310,607,079 of record NC_134688.1, read on the forward strand.
GTGCTGTCGCCATTTTTTGTCTGCTATACACATTGAGTGGATAGTCCATATTGAAACCATATGGGTGTAAAGAGTTAAGTTTGGTAATCCATTGTAGTTCACGCTGTTTTAAAATCAATTCCCTATTACCTCCCCGTTTCAGTGGGGGAACACCAACCATGATGGTAAATTTAAGCTGCTGAAGCTGATGTCCAGCTTCAACGAATTGTCGTGCTACAGGTAACTCCACTTTTTTTGTCCGTATACTAGACTTGTGATTCTTTAATCTTAACCCCTTTAGGACACAGCCTGTTATGGTCTTGTGGCACAGCCGATTTTTTCAAATCTGACGTCACTTTATGTGGTAATAACTCCGGAATGCTTTTACCTATCCAAGCGATTCTGAGATTGTTTTCTCGTGACATATTGTACTTTATAATAGTGGAAAAATGTGGTCAATAAATTCAATATTTATTAGTGAAAAACACCAAAATTTAGAGAAATTTGCAAAAATGTGAATTTTTCTAAATTTAAATGTATCTGCTTGTAAAACAGATAGTAATACCACATAAAATAGTCACTAGTTAACATTTCCCATATGTGTACTTTATATTTGCATAGTTTTTTGAACATCCTTTTATTTTTCTAGGACGTTACAAGGCTTAGAACTTTAGCAGCAATTTCTCACATTTTCAAGAAAAATTCAAAAGGCCGTTATTACAGGGACCAGTTTAGTTCTGAAGTGGATTTGAGGGCCTTATATATTAGAATCCCCCAATAAATCACCCCACCCCAAAGTATTCAAAACAGCATTCAGAAAGTTTCTTAACCCTTTAGGCGTTTCACAGGAAATAAAGCAATGTAGAGGGGAAATTTACAAATTACGTTTTTTCTGCCGAAATTCATTTGTAATAAAAAAAATTGTGTAACACAGAAGGTTTTACCAGAGAAACACAGTTTTTAGGAATATCCCACATGTGGTCCTAGTGCCCTAATGGACCGAAACACCGGCCTCAGAAGCAAAGGAGCATCAACAGGATTTTGGGGTATGCTTATTTTTAGATTATATTTTAGGCACCATGTCAGGTTTGAAGAGCTCTTGTGGTGCCAAAACAGTGGAAACTCCCTAAAAGTGACCCCATTTTGGAAACTAGACCCCTCAAGGAATTTATCTAGGATTATAGTTAGCACTTTGACCCCACAGGTATTTTGCTATATTTATTGGCGTTAGTCTGTGAAAATGCAAATCTACTTTTTTTCTGAAAAAACATAGAAATTTGTAATATTTACAAGGAATAAAGAAAAAAATGCACCCCAACATTTGTAAAGCATCTTCTCCCGATTACGGAAATATCCCATATGTGGTAATAAACTGCTGTTTGGACCCATGGCAGCTCTCAGAAGGGTAGGAGCGCCATTTGGATTTTGGTGCGCAGATTTTGCTGGATTGTTTTTTAGTACCATGTCGCGATTGCAACGCCCTGGAGGGAACAAAACAGTGGAAACACCCCAAAAGTGACCCCATTTGGGAAACTACACCCCTCAAGGAATTTTTCTAGGGGTATAGTAAGCATTTATACCAGACAGGTTTTTTGCAGAATTTAGTAGAATTAGGCCGTGAAAATGAATAAAAACATTTTTGTCCACTAAAATGTTGCATTTTTAAATTTTCACCAGGGATAAAGGAGAAAAAGTCACCCTAAATTTGTAACGCAATCTCTCCCGAGTATGACAATACCCCACATGTGGTAATGATTTATTTTTTTAATAGAAATTAATTAACCTTTGCAGGACTGATCCTTTTTTGCTTTTCCATTTTAGTTTTTCACTCCCCACCTTCCAAACTCCGTAACTTTTTTCGTTTTCCATGAATTGAGCGGTGTGAGGGCTTATTTTTGGCAGGACGAGCTGTAGTTTTTATTGGTACAATTTTTTGGTACATGAAACTTTTTGATCACTTTTTATTACATTTTATTTAGAGCTTTGGTGACCAAAAATAGTGATTTGGGCGTTTTAAATTCTTTATTACTTACGCCGTTCATAATGCGCTATAAATTACAATTTTACTTTATTCTGCGGGTCGGTACGATTACGGCGATACCATATGTATATAGTTCTTTTTATGTTTTGCAGCGTTTGCACAATAAAATCACTTCTTTATAAAATAATTTATTTTCTGAGAGCCGTAACTTTTTTATTTTTCAGTCAAAAAAGCTGTGTAAGGGCTTGTTTTTTGCGGGACGGGTTGTAGTTTTTATTGGTACTATTTTCGGGTACATGCGACTTTTTGATCACTTTTTATTCTATATTTTGAGGGGTGGTGACCAAAAAATAGTGATTCTGGCATTGTTTTTAGTTTGTATTTTTTGCCGGCGTTCACCGTGCGGTAGAAATAAAATTATAGTTTTATAGATTGGGTCATTACGAACGCAGTGATAACAAATATGTGTACTGTTTTTTAACGTTTTCATTTTTTCCCTATAATAAGAGACTTTCTTTTTTTACCTGCAGCTCTGATCGGTGCTAGAATACATTACACTACCTAGGTAGTGTAACATATTCCAACTGGTCCTCATAGGCTTCCATACATGGCAGACCCGGAGGCCGTTGTCTGGCCCCCGGGTGCCATCACAAGCATCAGTAGCTCCCACAATTGCATGGGGGCTGCTGATGTGCTACAAACCCCCTACATGTGGAGATTGCAATCGAGCCCCGCATGTAATGGGCTAATTGCCGAAAACAGCAGCAATGAGCCGCTGATCGGCAACAGTGGAGTGTCAGCTGTCAGGGACAGCTGACCTCCCGATGCACACTGTCACAGAAACTGTCATCGACAGTGTGCATCGCGAACGGCAGTGATGTCCTGTCACTCTGACAGGAAGTCTATCAGGAGGCTGGTCCTGATAGGCTTCCGTACATAGCAGACACGGAGGCCATTACTTGGCCTCCAGTCGCCACGCTAGCCATCTGCATTTCATTGTGAGGTCTGCTGATGTGCTAGAAACCCCTAAATGCGGTGATTGAAATCGATCACCGCAATTAAGGGGATAATTGCCGAAATCAGCGGAAATAAGCCGCTGATCGGCATACAGTGGAGTGTCAGCTGTCAGGGACAGCTGGCCTCCCGGTGCACACTGTCGCCGACAGTGTGCACCGGAAACCACGCAGTAACTGTACGTCCCCGTGTGCTAAGACACTGGCCACATGGACGTACAGTTGCATCGTGGTGCGCCTAGGGGTTAAGCGACATTCTGTCATTGTTTCGCCCACATAGATCAAGTTACACGGACTCTGCAATATGTATATCACAAAGTCACTCTTGCACGTGTAAAAGGGAATTGATATTAAAAGATTTAGGGTATGTTCACACGCAGTGACCAGAAACGTCTGAAAATACGGAGCTGTTTTGAGGCGAAAACAGCTCCTGATTTTCTTACGTTTTTGTAGCAACTCGCATTTTTCGCAGCGTATTTTACGGCCGTTATTGGAGCTGTATTTCAATTAAGTCAATGAAAAACGCCTCCAAAAATGTCCCAAGAAGTGCCACTTTTTCGCCGGCGTCTTTTTACGCTACGTATTTTGACAGCAACGCGTAAAATTAAGGCTCGTGGGAACAGAACACCATAAAACCCATTGAAAGCAATGGGTAGATGATTGTAGGCGTTTTTCAGGCATAATTAGAGGCGTAAAACGCCCGAATTACGTCTGAAAACACTGCGTGTGAACATGTCAGGGTACACTACCTTTATAAAATCAACTGACTTAACGTGTTATTGTGGAGGTGATCAGGCTCCTTCAGTGGGCAGTCCCGGGTCATCTGTTTCACCCTGTGATTGTCGGTTGTCCGGATTCCGGGATCCCCTCGAGTGTGGCCCCACGTTTGGGTGCCAATTGTCAGGGTAAACTTCCTTTTCCCTGGTATTCCACACTGAATAGCCACCTCTGTAAATTGGAAACTCAGTGCATGCATGGAAGAAATATACCAGGCAGAATAGTGTTGGTACAGATCCTCCCTCAGTGAAGCAGGAAGGACAACTAACTTTTTATTGAACAAAGAGTTACAAAAATTTTTTCTCTGTAGGAAGTGCTTAAGCTCCATTGGCTCTATTCAGCTGTAAGTTCATCTGTATACTCCTCTTGCATACGAGGGGCGGTGTCTCCATAGGCGTGTTCCTGATACAGGTTCCATTTTGTTTCATTCAAATTCTTTGTGGAATATACTGATATAAAGTAATAATGTTTTTGCAAACAATATACAGGCTAATGATCCCTGACAGTCCCCCATAAAAATATTATTACTCTATCCCTGAGTCTTGCCTAGCAACCTACTACTGACCATTCAAACCACGCGGGTAGGGGTTTTGGATTTCTTCACCAGCTTGAGACGAGCTACTCCTTATGAGTAACCACCCTTTGTACCTGGACTTCCAAGGTTTCGGAGTGGTCCTAACTTTCCCTATTCTCCTCAGGATACAGGATGGTTGTCTTAGTATAATCTACAAACCGCTGCTGGTTGTAATATATATAATTAATCCAGTCTACATTTTTATTAATGGTAATAATTGGGATGAGACTCAAATTCAAACTGGTATGTAGCGACATGTGTATTAGAAGAATTATGAAAAAGTGGGAGATTGCTACATGTCCTCCCTCAGCAATAACACGAAAAAGGATAAGGATGTATATGGTAATAGTCATTCTTCGGAAGATATACTCTTGCAGTGCAAGGCATGGATCCATGACGGCCTTCCTTAAGGCTTGACTGTAGTGGACGAGATCAGGAGGACCTGGTATGGACCCTCGAATCTGGCTTCTAACCCCTCGCCTTCTTTACTGTTAAACCTAGTAATATTGGCAATAATCCAAACTTCTTCTCCAAGGCACTTGTATTGGTCATAATTGTCGCACTGTCACTTACTGTCCTAATGGGACTTTTACCCCTGCAGATATAACAGGTTATGGGCAGCATCTTACCCAAACCTAAAGACACCCGGGTAACATAACCTCCGGGCTCTCATTGCTGCCATGTACTTCTTACATATGAGTGACAACAACCAGTGACCTTCACCTCACACCTCCACATAAAACTCCTCAGATCGTAATTTGCAGCACCGTAGCATATTTACACACATTATAATTATAAACCTCAGACAATATAAACAATAGGGCCTCTATTAATAATATAATGCTATCACAAATTCTCATGCTATCACCTTCAGGTTTTGGGTCCCATCAGTTCATTGCAAGTCCTGTACATCATCGTCCTCTTCTTCTCCTGTCTTCTGTCGAGTCAGACTGCACAGTGGTGTCCAGTGGGGGATTTATTATTATCCTCCACCTGGTCACTTACTTATTAAAACACTTGATACTGCTGACGGATTCACTCAGGTCTTTGGTCTTTATTTTGCTGATGTCATCAGGACTTGGCTTGGTCCTTCTCACCTGTCAGACACCGTCTCTTTTAGTATATGTCACCGGGCTGTACATAGCACCTCATGCTGTGAGCCTGGGGTGAGTTCCCACGTAGACGGAGTAGTGGAGTTTTATTGTGACTACCACAAACCCTCCGCATCTATCCTCTTCCTCTGGCAAGTTACTTGTCCGCACGGCTGCTTACAATTGTGACACTGCCGTCAGTTCATGACAAGCGCGTTGTATTGGCTCCGGCTGCACCTGCCGCATCTCAGTGATGGAGTTCATCATATTAAAAGTCTTTTAGTTCATATTTACTGGCACTTGCTGGGGACCGAACCCTTGTCAATTGTTAAAATAAATGCTAATCTGGTGATAACATCATCCGCATACACTATAAACGCTGTTCTAAGTACATACAATAATAATGACAGGCCCTTAAACTACATCAAACAAACACCTTTATATAAGAAAAACTAATCTGTTCCACTGGATTAATTTCCGGGATATTAATTGGTGTCATGGTTCGGCTTCAACTGCAAAGGGGAGACATTTCCTCAACCTGTTGCAGGAAAATTTTATGGGCCAGTTTGTGGAAGACCCGACTAGAGGTGAAGCTCTGTTGGATCTGGTCATTTCTAATAATGCAGATCTTGTTGGGAATGTCAATGTTCGTGAAAACCTCGGTAACAGTGATCACAATATAGTTACATTTTACCTATACTGTAAAAAACAAACGCAGGCTGGGAGGGCAAAAACATTTAATTTTAAGAAAGCCAATTTCCCCAGGATGAGGGCTGCAATTCAGGATATGGACTGGGAAGAACTAATGTCAAATAATGGAACAAATGATAAATGGGAGATTTTCAAATCTACTTTGAGTTATTATAGTGCAAAATTTATTCCTACAGGTAATAAGTATAAACGACTCAAATTAAACCCCACATGGCTTACACCTTCTGTGAAAGGGGCAATACATGACAAAAAAAGGGCATTTAAAAAATACAAATCTGAGGGTACAGCTGTAGCCTTTGTAAAATATAAAGAGCTTAATAAAATCTGTAAAAATGTAATAAAATTAGCAAAAATACAAAATGAAAGGCAGGTGGCCAAGGATAGTAAAACAAATCCTAAAAAATTCTTCAAGCATATAAATGCAAAAAAGCCAAGGTCTGAACATGTAGGACCCCTAGATAATGGTAATGGGGAGTTGATCACAGGGGATCAAGAGAAGGCAGAGTTACTAAATGGGTTCTTTAGCTCTGTATATACAACTGAAGAAAGAGCAGCTGATGTAGCCGGTGCCAGTGCTGTTAATATATCGGCTGATATACTGAATTGGATGAATGTAGAGATGGTCCAAGCTAAATTAAATAAAATAAATGTGCACAAGGCTCCGGGACCAGATGGGTTACACCCTAGAATTCTTAAAGAGCTTAGTTCAGTTATTTCTGTCCCCCTTTTCATAATATTCAGAGAATCTCTAGTGACTGGTATAGTGCCAAGGGACTGGCGCAGGGCAAATGTGGTGCCTATTTTCAAAAAGGGCTCTAGGTCTTCCCCGGGTAATTATAGACCAGTAAGCTTAACATCCATCGTGGGGAAAATGTTTGAGGGGCTATTGAGGGACTATATACAGGATTATGTGACAATAAATAGCATTATAAGTGACAGCCAGCATGGTTTTACTAAGGACAGAAGTTGTCAAACTAACCTAATCTGTTTTTATGAAGAGGTAAGCAGAAGCCTAGACAGAGGGGCCGCTGTGGATTTAGTGTTTTTGGACTTTGCAAAGGCATTTGACACTGTCCCCCATAGACGCCTAATGGGTAAATTACGGACTATAGGTTTAGAAAATATAGTTTGTAATTGGATTGAGAATTGGCTCAAGGACCGTATCCAGAGAGTTGTGGTCAATGATTCCTTCTCTGAATGGTCACCGGTTATAAGTGGTGTACCCCAGGGTTCAGTGCTGGGACCACTATTATTCAACTTATTTATTAATGATATAGAGGATGGGATTAATAGCACTATTTCTATTTTTGCAGATGACACCAAGCTATGTAATATAGTTCAGACTATGGAAGATGTTTGTGAATTGCAGGCAGATTTAAACAAACTAAGTGTTTGGGCGTCCACTTGGCAAATGAAGTTTAATGTAGATAAATGTAAAGTTATGCATCTGGGTACCAACAACCTGCATGCATCATATGTCCTAGGGGGAGCTACACTGGCGGATTCACTTGTTGAGAAGGATCTGGGTGTACTTGTAAATCATAAACTCAATAACAGCATGCAGTGTCAATCAGCTGCTTCAAAGGCCAGCAGGATATTGTCGTGTATTAAAAGAGGCATGGACTCGCGGGACAGGGATGTAATAATGCCACTTTACAAAGCATTAGTGAGGCCTCATCTAGAATATGCAGTTCAGTTCTGGGCTCCAGTTCATAGAAAGGATGCCCTGGAGTTGGAAAAAATACAAAGAAGAGCAACGAAGCTAATAAGGGGCATGGAGAATTTAAGTTATGAGGAAAGATTGAAAGAATTAAACCTATTTAGCCTTGAAAAAAGACGACTAAGGGGGGACATGATTAACTTATATAAATATATTAATGGCACATACAAAAAATATGGTGATATCCTGTTCCTTGTAAAACCCCCTCAAAAAACAAGGGGGCACTCCCTCCGTCTGGAGAAAAAAAGGTTCAAGCTGCAGAGGCGACAAGGCTTTTTTACAGTAAGAACGGTGAATTTATGGAATAGCCTACCGCAGGAGCTGGTCACAGCAGGGACAGTAGATGGCTTTAAAAAAGGGTTAGATAATTTCCTAGAACAAAAAAATATTAGCTCCTATGTGTAGAAATTTTTCCTTCCCTTTTCCCTTCCCTTGGTTGGACTTGATGGACATGTGTCTTTTTTCAGCCGTACTAACTATGTAACTATGTAACTATGTAACTGGACAGGGCACCTAGAAAATGTGTAATTACTGGGTACATTGTATTTGCACTTGGTGTTACACTTTCCAGCAGCATTTATATCTTATTCTCAGCTGATTACCTGGAACCGCTCCTATTCACAGAAATATACACAGATTCCACATGTTTATCTGACAAGTGTCTCAAACCAATTTTTCTCCCCCTACTCTGGTTTGTTTTACCTGAGAAGGCCTCTCAATTTAGGTTCTCTATGTGGGAGGCGGGTATGATAAGGTTGGCACCGGTCTGCCAGGACTGCTCTGTAGGCAAATCAAACAGCTCTAACAGAATTTATCAGCAACAGCTGTAAAGCCTGGGACATACCAATTAAATCTCACCACATCCTTGCTATACCAGGCAGAATAGTGTTGGTACAGATCCTCCCTCAGTGAAGCAGGAAGGACAACTAACTTTTTATTGAACAAAGAGTTACAAAACATCTTCGCTGTAGGAAGGTGGGGCGTGTTTAAGCCCCATTGGCTCTATTCAGCTGTGAGTTCATCTGTACACTCCTCTTGCATTCCAGGGGCGGTGTCTCCATAGGCGTGTTCCTGATACAGGTTCCATTTTGTTTCATTCAAATTCTTTGTGGAATATACTGATATAAAGTAATAATGTTTTTGCAAACAATATACAGGCTAATGATCCATGACAAACAAACCCTTATGTGTCTTCGGATGTGTGTAAATATCACCCTAAATCATTAGGGGCAGTTGTCGCAGGAAAGGCAAGGAAAACATCCCTTGTGTGTCCTGCAAGACTGTTCACTATTCACATAACCGACATCTGTTTTTACCAGTTTGTCTATTAGGTTGCACCATCTCCTGTAAGAAAATAAAGGTTGGAGAACAGAATTCTGCAATCTTGTCGTAATAGTTACCCAAAACATGCCAGTGTTTTTTAATAATCCCTGCAACAATAGAACTTGCTGTACTAAAAGTGGACACCATCGAAAGTCTTTTATCTTTGGCCACTCTATCTCTACTCTGACTCAACTCCTCTATTTTCAATCGTTATGCTCTATCTAAATGAGCTTTAATAATCTTTTTTAGGTAACCCCTATTCAAAATAGTTTTTGTCATTTGACTCAGTCTGTTATCGAGATCACTTGGGTCATCCACTATCCTCTTCACCCTAAGCAATTGGCTGAAGTTTAGGGACCTAATCATCCCACGACACTTCGTTGAGGCTGGACATCAGCTCCAGCAGCTTAAATTTACCATCATGGTTGGTGTTCCCCCACTGAAACGGGGAGGAAATAGGGAATTGATATCTTCTGTACTCTTGATAAAACTGGCTTGTTCTAATTCATCATTCCATTATAGTCCCTATTAATCTTCTTATAGTCATTTTAGTGCAGAGCTGACATGGAAATGTGTACATTCACTTACAGGTATATTTATGCCCCTGCGTTCTTTTGTCATCCTATCGGCAGTTACACCTGCCGTTATATCACTGACCTTTATTATATATTTATTAAACTATTTACGAGTTGCTACATTGTGTAGTCTTATTTACGAGCATATATTTAATATCCATATGTAATACCAGTGACTTTCAAGTGTGCAATAATCTGAATACGAATGCACTACTCCCCTATCTGATGATTCTTACGAGCGGTCCTAATTGTAAGTACCAAATAAGCCCTTAAGCGCATGCGTGAGCCTTCCTGCTCAGATGCTCGGGCTTCCCACCGTCTTATTGGCAGCTTCATCTGCCACTCAAATGGGGGTTGGAGATCTCCGCCCCCGCTATGATTGGTCTAATATGTACACACACCCTCTGATACGTCATGGAGGATTCCCATAACAGAGAGAGCTTCTCGGCGCGCCGTCAGTAGCCCCATGAACCCCTGAGGACGCTACATACGTAGCGAAACATGTCGGGGGGGGGCTCTCCTTTCATTTTTAATACATGCTGGAACTTAGGGTTTAACAATCTAACTGTTTAGGAGTCGACTGTTGGTACTAACGGTCCCCAGACCTTTGCCGGTCTGCAAGTACAGACGGCACATACACGTGCATACGGATACAACCACTAATGGTTGCTGACCCGATCCATGCACTGAAAATTTTAACCATTTATGTTGGTTTTGTTTGTTTGTCTGTTTGCTGAATCAGCACAATAAAGATTATATTTTAAATCTAACAACTTTAATGGTAGTTGGGAAATAGGGCTTTTCTGCCTCTGGCATCTGTTTTTCAATTTTTGTATCTGGCCTGCCAGCTACCAAGGGTCCAAACCATATCGGTTTTCAATAGACACCTTGACTCATGATACAACAGTGCCAAATGAATATTAACCCCTTCCCTCTTTAGCCACTTTTGACCTTCCTGACAGAGCCTCATTTTTCAAATCTGACATGTTTCACTTTATGTGGAAATAACTTCGGAATGCTTTTACCTATCCAAGCGATTCGGAGATTGATTTCTCGTGACACATTGGACTTTGTTACTGGCAAAATTTGCTCCTTACAGTCAGTATTGAAATGTGAAAAACACCAACATTTAGCAAAAAATTTCAAAAATTAGCATTTTTCTAAGTTTAAATGTATCTGCTTCTAAGACAGGCAGTTATGCCATACAAATTAGTCGTTGATTGACATCCCCCATATGTCTATATTAGATTGACATAGTTTTTTCTACATCCTTTTATTTTTCTAGGACGTTACAAGGCTTAGAACTTTAGCAGCAATTTCTCACATTTAAGAAAATTTTAAAAGGCTATTTTTGCAGGGGCCAGTTCAGTTGTGAAGTGGCTTTGAGGGCCTTATATATTAGAAACCTCAAAAAAGTCACCCCATTTTAAAAGCTTCACCCCTTAAAATATTCAAAACAGCATTTAGAAAGTTTCTTAACCCTTTGGACGTTTCACAGGAATTAAACCAATGTAGAGGTGAAATCTACAAATTAATTTTTAATCCATTTTTTTTGTAACACAAAGTTTTACCAGAGAAACGCAACTCAATATTTATTGCCCAGGTTCTGCAGTTTTAGGAAATATCCCACATGTGGCCCTAGTGTGTTTATGGACTGAAGCACCTAGTGAATTTTGGGCTTCGTTTTTATTAGAATATATTTTAGGCACAATGTCGGATTTGAAGGGCTCTTGCGGTGCCAAAACAGTGGAAATCCCCCAAATGTGACCCCATTTGTGAAACTACACCCCTTAAGGAAATTATTTAGGGGTATAGTGAGCATTTTGATCCTACAGGTTTATTGCAGAAATTATTGGAAGGAAGGGCGTGAAAATGGAAATCTACATTCTTTCAAAGAAAATGTAGGTTTAGCTAATTTTTTCTCATTTCCACAAGGACTAAAGGAGAAAAAGCACCGCAACATTTGTAAAGCAATTTCTCCCGAGTAAAACACTACCCCATATGTGGTAATAAATGGCTGTTTGGACACACGGCAGGGCTTAGAACGGAAAGAGCACCATTTGGCTTTTGGAGCTCAAATTTAGCAGGAATGGTTGGCGGAGGCCATGTCGCATTTGAAAAGCCCCTGAGGGACCAAAACAGTCAAAAAGCCCAAAAAGTTACTCCATTTAGGAAACTACACCCCATGAGGAATTAATCTAGGGGTGTAGTGATCATTTTGACCCCATAGGTGTTTCATAGAATTTATTAGAATTGGGCAGTGAAAATAAAAACAATCTTCAATAAGACATAGCTTTTGCGCAAAATTTTTCATTTTCTCAACAAATGAGAAAAAGAACAACATTTGTAAAGCAATTTCTACCGAGTACAGCCATACCCCATATGTGGTCATAAACAAATTTTTGGGCACACGGCAGGGCTCAGAACGGAAGGAGCGCCATTTGGCTTTCGGAGTACAGATTTTGCTGGATTGGTTTCTGGTCGTTATGTAGCATTTGCAAAACCCCTGTGGGAACAAAACAGTGGAGACCCCCCAAAAGTGACCCCATTTTGGAAACTACACCCCCTCAAGATATTCACCTAGGGGTATAGTGAGCATGTTAACCGCGCAGGTGTTTTGCATAAATTAGTGTGCACTCGATATTGCAGAGTGAAAATGGGATTTTTCAATAGATATGCCAATATGTGGTGCCCAGCTTGTGCCACCATAACAAGACAGCTCTCTAATTATTATGCTGTGTTTCCCGGTTTTAGAATGGGGCCATAATCTTTTGCCTGGACATTCGACAGGGCTCAGGAGTGAAGGAATACCATGCGAAATTGAGGCCTAATTTGGCGACATATAAAGTATTGGTTCACAATTGCAGGGCTCTGATGTGAAGTAATAAAAGAAACCCCTGAGAAGTGACCCCATTTTAGAAACTACACTCCTCAAGGTATTTATTAAGGGGTGTAGTGAGCATTTTCACTCCACAGCTCTTTTCCATAAATGATTGCGCTGCAGATGGTGCAAAGTAAAAAAATTAAAATTTTTCCCCAGATATGCCAATTCAGTGGCAAATATGTCATGCCCAGCTTATGCCACTGGAGAGACACACCCCAAAAATTGTTAAAAAAGGGTACTCCCGAGTATGGCGGTGCCATATATGTGGAAGTAAACTGCTGTTTGGGCACACTGTAGGGCTCATATGGGTGAAAGCGCCATTTGGCTTTTGAAGCGTAGATTTTGCTTTGAAGTAGTTTTGTTCGAGTTTTACTGGTATATCAGTTTATAATGTGGTGGCATATGTAAGCTGGGCAGAGTATATTAGGGGAATAGTGAGGTGGTATAATAATGGGGTAAACAATAAAATAATCCATAGAGGTGTGTTATGCTGTGACACAATCCTTTCTGCACGGTGTCGCACTGATAAATGGTGTCCTTTCTTATCCCCCTTTTGGTCCACACTACGCACCTTTGCAGTTTGGGGAATTTTGCTGCGAAGTGTTGAGCTGATATAATACGGGCACCCTCGCTTCTAGCAGGTATGTTTGGGCCCTCCCCTTCCTGGTTCCCTAATTTTAGGCCCCCCGATAAATCGCCTCTTGAAACAGACAAAATGTTCCCCTCTGATCTACATAACTGCATATTTTTATTCCATTACTTATTGGAGCCTTATCTAATTTTATTTTTTCATAGACGTAGTGGTAGAAGGGCTGTTTTTTTTTGTGGAACGAGCTGCAGTTATTATTGGTACCATTTTGGGGTACATGCGACTTTTTGATCACTTTTTATCCTATTTTTTGAGAGGCAAGGTGACCAAAAAACAGCAATTCTGGCATAGTTTTTTTTTATACAGCGTTCACCATGCGTTATAAATTACATGTTAACTTTATTCTGCGGGTCAGTACGGTTTCGGCGATACCTAATTTATAGCACTTTTTTATGTTTTACAACTTTTTGCACAATAAAATTACTTTTATAAAAGTAATTTATTTTTTCTGTCGCCAAGTTGTGAGAACCATAACGTTTAAATTTTTTCGTCGATGGAGCTGTATGAGGGCTTGTTTTTTGTGAGACGAGCTATAGTTTTTATAGGCACCATTTTTGGATACATGCAACTTTTTGATCATTTTTTATTTCAATTTTTGTAGGGAAAATTGACCAAAAAACTGAAATTCTGGCTTTATTTTTACGTCGTTCACCGCGTGGAATAACATAATATTTGTATCGTTTAGGCCGATACGGTCGCGGCGATACCAAATATGTATGGTTTATTTATTTTCTTCAATAATAAATAACTTGATAAGGGAAAAAGGGGCGATTGTGTTTTATTTTATTACTTTAAACTTTAATTAGATTTTTTCCAACTTTTTTTTTTTTTTTAGACATTTGACTTTATTCGCACTAGGGGACTTGAAGGTCCAACTATCAGATTTTTTTTCTAATACATTGCACTACCTATGTTCCTGGCATCTACGGAAGCTTTTCAGGCCCCGTCTGAAAGTTTTCCGTGCTAAGCACACTGGGAGGCCAGTATTAGGCCTCCGGTTGCCATTTCAGCCACCAACACCCCGGCATTTCATTTCAAGCGGCTAACTTCGATCCCCGTTACAGCAGGATGTCAACTGTAGGATACAGCTGACATCCGGGGATGATTGCACCGACTCAGCTTCTTAGCCGGTGCCATGCATTTGTTGTTAGAATACAACATTTTGCGGGAAGCACTGGCTTTCCATGACGTATACTTACAACAAATGTCGGGAAGGTGTTAATGCTGCTTTTTCATGAATTTACTTGTTTATATCTATGAGGGGGATCGATTTGCAATTAAACTATATTTGATCTTGTTTACATTCACAGAAGGGTCGGTGACTTCTATACTAGCTGGAGATACGGTACGGACTTTATATAAATAAGTAAATAATAAAAAAATATATACCAATAACTCTGATGTCTTTGAAGGCTAATTTCCATCCTTGAATGGTATCCACTAAAGGTCTTTTTTTTGATGATATATCCACTTGATGATGTAGGGGATGCTTGGCACGAGCTATTTACCTATGAACGGAAAACCTATTACGCTGTACCCGTAGTGAATATATTGGGTGACGTTGTTCGCGTATTATAGGCGGACGGACCGTTTTTACCTTTATTTGTGATAGTATACAGATTATCAAAGGTTAAGCTTTTTAGCATTTACATGCAAGGATCCTCCACTATAGAATGACTCAATTTATATTTTAACTTGCCAACAAAACTTACCAACATATTGGCATTCCCTCTTTCAAGATGGCGTTAGTGCATTCGTGAATGGATGATGCACACACGCTGCTGAGTGTATCTGTATAGATAACTCTCGCGAGGTATCCTTGGATCTGTTGTTCTCTGCTGTCCTGGTGACCATTGATCACGTTTACTCAATCGGTGAGTTACCTGTGGGCATGCACTGTTCGACGTTTAGAACTCCGATAGCTGGAAACGTGTAACACCACTATCAGTATGTTTCTTCTTTGTAGATTGGTGAGTGCCAGCTGTTTTGTTTTTAATAAATAGCACAGTGTATATTCAATTAACAGTAAACACTGAATTATATATGTTAGTTATGCTGCATCGATTAATTATTGCATCATGTTAGAACTCGTATTTACACCATGGATATTCATTTCACCGGTCACTATATACTTTATTATGTTTGTATAACTGGATATTGTTTTATAATTATGTATTGATTTGTAACACATTGCCTGGGCTTTGCCATTTTATATATACTCATGAATTCTTAACCCCTTCCCCCGGCTTGCATTCTGGGCCCTAATGACCAAGCCATTTTTTATGTTTTTCCATTGTCACATTCGAAGAGCTATAACTTTATTTTTGCATCAAATACTAATATCGATCTCACCCGGTCGAGCAGGGACGCCCCAGCTACATCTGGCAGCTCCCTGCTCTTTTTACTTGATGCAGCGCCGTGGAATGGCGGCGCTGTAGAATAAAGCCCATTAATGACCGCCATTAAAAGGCTTATCGGCGGTCATTAAGAGGTTAAACACACATTGCTTGAAAATGTCTTCATAGAGAAGGTGAAACATTGTAGTGGATGTTGGATAAATAAACCCAATTATTTTTGAGCGCTGCTTCGCTTTCTCTCTTTTTGACGTGTATCATACAAGGAGAGATCACTCCTTTGTTTTAAGCATAGCACCGGCCTTGCCAGGTGTGAAACCACAGTGCTGCTCCAATCTTCTGCTTTTTCGTACACTATTTTGACCTGGAGGTCTAGTACACGAGTAACACGGAGTCCGTAGAGACATTGAACATTTCATCCAACATCTTTTCCTATACCACTAACAATGTGAACAGGATTTATGGAAGCTCTCTGGGGGATGGGGCATTCTTGGGTGTCCCAGCAAAGGTGGATATCAAACACAGTTTTGAGTAGGATACCAGGAGGAACATCAGTTTAAAACTACATCTGACATTATTGGGAGACTATTACAGACACCAAATTATACCTCGTGGATTGAGGTTACATCTTAAAACAAATTGATTCCCTAAGAACGTTGACTTCTGTACTAGATTGGAAGGACTATCGAACAAATATGCCCTAGCTTTTATTTTATTGAATATAGAGTACTTGCAGATTGAGATTGAAAATTGTCAAAAAAGAAAGACAGAATCAGAAGAACAATTGCGAACTAAAATGGCTGATGATGAATTCATTAAAATATGTGGAAAGATTTCACTCTATCCTTCATAAGTTTCAACAACAACAGGAAGAGATCAAGCGACACAAATGGTTTTGTGATAGGGAGGATTATTCGAATGAAAGGGTCTATAATTGGAAACAGGAGCAACAACAAATATCACAAAAGAAACCTATACGGAGGGACTTACAAAGTAAGGATGCCCAGAAATAAAGCTGGACGTTCAACCAAT
Organism: Rhinoderma darwinii; assembly: GCF_050947455.1. NCBI lineage: Eukaryota > Metazoa > Chordata > Amphibia > Anura > Rhinodermatidae > Rhinoderma > Rhinoderma darwinii. The sequence continues at coordinate 310,623,742 of NC_134688.1, forward strand.
GATGGCGATTTTTTAGGTGTGCCTCAAAAAAACCCAGGGGACAATGTCGTAAAAGGAGGGGAGGGAGACATTTAATCCAATGGCTCAAGAACAAGTATGAAACATCCAAAATTGACATCACAAACGGGGAGGAGGATGCCTCCAAATGTAAATCAGTGGTAAATATCTCTACACATAGTTTGTCACCCATGGAGTTGTCTGTGTTAAGTAAAGGCCTATCATTTTGTCCGGTTACCAATATAAATTGGTTACAATTGGATGCGGATCTAAATAATTATTTTAGATTGGTACGCTTAAAAGCATGGTTCTCTCAGCAGGGGTTAATTACTGGACAGAAGGATAGAATAAAAAGGTCAGGAATTATGTCTCAAAGAATGGGAATTATTTAATAAAAGCAATTTTCAGCCACCTACATGTATGGAGGTGGTTGAAACATTTATTCTGTCTGTATTAAAAGATGTTGAGAAGTTCAAAAATGAATGTTTAACCAGTTTAAAAATATGGACACAACACAATTTAACACTTGGAGAGAAAAGGGCCCTTGATGATTTGGTCCATAACGACGACCTGGTTATCAAATCTGCTGATAAAGGAGGTGCGGTCGTCGTTATGGACTGAACTACATATTTACAGGAGATTTATAGACAACTTGGGGATTTAATGTTTATAGAAGGATGACTCTGGATCCCAGAAGGGACATAGAGAAACGCATGTGAATTCTAATAGACCGTGCTTTCGCTAATGATGTGATAGTTGCAGATTTACATTCATTTCTTGTTCTTAAATTTCCTATTACACCTATGTTGTATTGTCTACCTAAAGTACATAAAAGCTTAACCTCACCTCCTGGTAGAGCTATAGTCTCGGGCAGGGAATCCTTATGAGGTCCGATGGTGATTTTTTTTAGATAAAGTCCTTAGGAGGTTTGCTACCTCAGCTAAGTCCTATATCAGAGACATGTAAACTAAGAAAGGGAAATGTTTTTAAACCATACCTAATAGAGATCCCAAAATATGCAATGAATATATAGCACGGTGCAGTTTTGGAAAATAGATATGCAAAACAACAAAAAGAAAAAATTCCAGAAACCAAAACAGGCACTCTTTGGGATAATATGAATTATATATAAAATTAATTAAATTCTATAAAAAAAGATTTTTTCTTTGAATATAAATTTATAGAAAAAAGGACCGTTTGGAAAAAGTAGTTCTATCCAAACAGGATGTATACAATTATTTAATTAAAATATCTCCTTGCCAGCATACAAATACATATACTTATGACAATGTTTCCTTTCATATACCCCTCCATAAGCGATAAATGACATATATCCTGAAATATAATTTGAAAGGAGCGGACTTTATACAAACAGTATAAGGCCCCATGCACACGACCGTGCCCGCAATCACGGCCCGCGATTGCGGGCACGGCCGGCCGCTGACTGACAGCCGCATTTTCGGGCCGTGCTCCCATACAAAGTATGGGAGCACGGCCGGCAAAATGCGAAAGAACGGACATGTTCCATAATTCCCGGAACATTTCCACGGCACTGACACCCTTCCGTAGTGCTACGAAAAGGTGTCAGTGTTCAATGAAAGTGAATGGCTCTGTTTTTGCGGACCGCAATTGCGGTCCGTAAAAACGGAGGTTTTTTGCTGTCGTGTGCATGGGGCCTTAGAAAGATCAGATAAGAAATTTAGCAAAAGCTTTTATTACTTTGTTTTAAAAAAAAACGGCTGGTTTTTGTTCATATTTATATATTTCAATCAGGAGCTGGCAAGAATGATAAATAGGATATGATGGTAATCAGAATATAGACTGAAATGTTAAGTTTGTATACATTTCATACTCATCTGATCGTAAATTTTACACAAATGGGGTTGGAATACATTTGAGATTGTCTCTTTTAAATTGCGTCATATCTTCAGGAGCGAGGGTGAATGAAGGTATGTTTGTAGACCGCTCCGGTCAGATTTATTTTTCCCCTCCTTTAAATCTGTTATGTATCCAACCAGTCTCAGAACTCATCTGTATTGCAGGGTTTCAACTTCCAAGTACTCGGAGACAGCCGAGAAAACAAATGGAGAGAGACAAAGTCTAAAGAGAAGCACACTTTGCCAGAGAAGTACAAAATTGTACTGTGCTGTTTTCTATGTGGTGCTTCAACACCACCGGAGATTGCAAGGAATGGTTGACGTCACTACCTGCCGAGCGCACCTTGATCAGCTGACGCATTTCATCCCTGACCGCGATTTCTTCAGAGCCATTCCATAGATGCAATAGGGTCTGGCATCTTTACAGTGCCAAGCTTAAAGGGAACAAGTCCCAAATTTTTTAATTATACAAACAAATATTGATTCTATTGTAAGAAGTAGTATTAAAACATAAGGTCATGTATATCTTTCCCTATTTCTATAAATCATAAATTATTCAAATATACACTACCGTTCAAAAGTTTGGGGTCACCCAGACAATTTTGTGTTTTCCATGAAAACTCACACTTATATTTATCAAATGAGTTGCAAAATGACTAGAAAATATAGTCAAGACATTGACAAGTTTAGAAATAATGATTTTTATTTGAAATAATAATTTTCTCCTTCAAACTTTGCTTTCGTCAAAGAATGCTCCATTTGCAGCAATTACAGCATTGCAGACTTTTGGCACTCTAGCTGTTAATTTGCTGAGGTAATCGGGAGAAATTTCACCCCATGCTTCCAGAAGCCCCTCCCACAGGTTTGATTGGCTTGATGGGCAGTACGGTCAAGCTGCTCCCACAACAGCTCTATGGGGCTGAGATCTGGTGACTGCGCTGGCCACTCCATTACAGATAGAATACCAGCTGCCTGCTTCTTCCCTAAATAGTTCTTGCATAATTTGGGGGTGTGCTTTGGGTCATTGTCCTGTTGTAGGATGAAATTGGCTCCAATCAAGCGCTGTCCACAGGGTATGGCATGGCGTTGCAAAATGGAGTGATAGCCTTCCTTATTCAAAATCCCTTTTACCTTGTACAAATCTCCCACTTTACCAGCACCAAAGCAACCCCAGACCATCACATTACCTCCACCATGCTTGACAGATGGCGTCAGGCACTCTTCCAGCATCTTTTCAGTTGTTCTGCATCTCACAAATATTCTTCTGTGTTATCCAAACACCTCAAACTTCGATACGTCTGTCCAGAACACTTTTTTCCAATCTTCCTCTGTCCAATGTCTGTGTGCTTTTGCCCATATTAACCTTTTCCTTTTATTAGCCAGTCTCAGATATGGCTTTTTCTTTGCCACTCTGCCCTGAAGGCCAGCATCCCGGAGTTGCCTCTTCACTGTAGACGTTGACACTGGCGTTTTGCTGGTACTATTTAATGAAACTGCCAGTTGAGGACCTGTGAGGAGTCTATTTCTCAAACTAGGGACTCTAATGTACTTGTCTGGTTGCTCAGTTGTGCAGCGGGGCCTCCCACTTCTCTTTCTACTCTGGTTAGAGCCTGTTTGTGCTGAGTAGTACACACCGTTATAGGAAATCTTCAGTTTCTTGGCAATTTCTCACATGGAATAGCCTTCATTTCTAAGAACAAGAATAGACTGTCGAGTTTCACATGAAAGCTCTCTTTTTCTAGCCATTTGGAGAGTTTAATCGAACCCACAAATGTAATGCTCCAGATTCTCAACTAGCTCAAAGGAAGATCAGTTTTATAGCTCCTCAAAACAGCAAAACTGTTTACAGCGGTGCTAACATAATTGCACAAGGGTTTTCAAGTGTTTTCTAATCATCCATTAGCCTTCTAACACAGTTAGCAAACACAATGTACCATTAGAACACTGGAGTGATGGTTGCTGGAAATGGGCCTCTATACACCTATGTAGATATTGCATTAAAAAACAGACGTTTGCAGCTAGAATAGTCATTTACCACATTAACAATGTATAGAGTGTATTTCTGATTAATTTAATGTTATCTTCATTGAAAAAAAACTGTGCTTTTCTTTCAAAAATAAGGAAATTTCTAAGTGACCCTAAACTTTTGAACAGTAGTGTATAAGGCGATACACGTGTAGATAATCATATTATATACCAACAATAGGTCACAAAGTATCATTTTCCATCCCTGTCATATTTGTGAATAATCAGCAATGTCCTTTCCAAGAAATAAGAATAACCTAACCGAAATTAAAAAGAAAATAAAAATCAAAAGAAAAATGATAAAATTAAAACATATTATAACATTTTTTAACAATTCCCTACAGTAATTATTTAAATAAATAAATTTAATAAATACAAAAAAGAAATAATAAATAAGGAATCCATGGTTCCCCCAGGGGTGGCAGGGAACCCGTCCTAAGCCATTTAAAGCAATGGGACCGTGTCCCCACCAACCAGGGGCAGGCCCATGAATCCATAATAATGGGATACCCATTCATTTTTATTAAGATATGAGTAAATATCTTACAAAGTTCCATTTAGTGAGAAATTAGACGTCTTGATGTCTGCCTCAGGATGACAGGGAGTAGACGTCCATTTCAAATTTTAAAGGACCTGGTCCCCACCATTCAGAGGCAGAGATCTGTCATCAGTCATACAAATTTTTCATCATAATATCATTCGAAAAGGAGGCCTGTAATTATGAAGCAAACGGAGAATTTTTCAAGTATGCTCCTAGGTCTCACCAAACCAGACCAATGTCTGGTAAAAGGAAGAAGAGAGCTCCCCACCTGTCAAGTAATAAGTAACTTGGCAGTGGATGCGTAGAAATCGCCTGGGACGATGGTATACAGCCAGCCCAGCGAGAATCCACGCATCCTCCGCCAACAGAAAATGGTAGGTAGATCATAGAAACATGTTGAATTTTATTTAATTATTGAGTCCCCTAGGATTTAGGGTGCCCAATGTGTAAATCCTTCTGTAAGAGGATACGGTTGCGATCACCACCCCTTGTATCTCCCAATAGTTGGTAAATTCCCATAAATTTTAAACCAGTAAGCGATTGTTTATGATGCATTTTGAAATGTGCTGCCAATGGATTTTTTATTTCGCCCTTTACAATGTCTGAGAGATGTTCGCTAATGCGTAAATGTAACTCTTGTTTGGTTTTCCCAATGTATTGTTTCCCACATGGGCATATGATTGAATATACCACCATAGTTGGACAGTTGACGAAGTAATAGAACTTAAATTCTCTTTTATGTTCACTATCAAAAAACGTATCAGACTTCAGGGCATATTTGCAAGAACCACACATGTACATCCCTTTTGGTCGTTTTTTTTTTTTTAACCATGATTCATTTTCTAGGGTCTTTATTTGGAATTCAGAACTCACTAGGAGATCTTTCAAGGTAGGAGCCTTTCTTGGGACCATTCTTGGAGTATCCCCAACTATTGAGCCAATTCTTCTGTCCAATGTTAAATGTGGCCAATTTTTTGTCATTAAGTTGGGTAAAATTCCAGTGGGATCCATACCCTGAAATAAATCGTACTCTATCACTCATACTTTTTCACTCTGTCAAGGGTTTCCCTCCTATTATACCTTATGGCCCTATTACATCCTTTTTTATCAAGTTTTTAGGTTACCCCCTGTTCATGAAACGCGATGTTCGATCTTGAGCCTCCCATTTAAAATCTTCAATTTTGGAACAGTTCCATCGAATTCGAAGGAATTCACTTATTGGGATTCCCCTAATTTTGGAAGGAAGATGACTACTTGCAGCTAGAAGGGTATTGCCTGATTTGGGTTTACAAAAGGTAGTGGTCAGAAGTCTGTTTTCTTCCCTATAAATATTGAGATCAAGAAAACAGATGACGGTTTGACTACAAGTAAACGTCAAAAAGATATTTAGATTGTTGATATTAAGTTCTTTAATAAAATCTTGTAAGGATTCCACAGATCCTTTCCAACATAAGAGGATATCATCCATATATCTGAACCAGGTGGCTGCACACTTTCTGAAGAGAGGGTGAAGGTATACAATAAATTCCTCTCACCATCCTAAATGCAAACATGCATATGATGGTGCACAGGAGTACACCATGTCCATCCCCTGTACCGGACGATAATATTTGCCATCAAAGGAAAAACAGTTTTAACCTAGAACAAATTCCAACATTTCAATGATAAATTCATTTTTATGAGCCCATTCTCCTCCAGAAAGTGTGCAGCCGCCCTTAGGCCAGCATCATGGGGGATTGAAGTGTATAATGATCCCACGTCTAATCCAACAAGCAAAAAGTCACCTTCAATTGTAAAATTCTCAATTTTGCTCAAGAGATCTCCTGTATCCAAGACAAAGGAGGGGAGCACATGAACAAAAGGCTTAAGTTTTCCATCTATGCACTTGCCAAGATGATCAGTGGGGCCATCACAGCCTGATATAATTGGCCTACCCGGTGGGGTGTCTCTATTCTTATGCACCTTAGGAAGTACATAAATAGTAGGCATCCGTGGCTCCTTTACTTCCAAGTATTGGAATTCGTGCTTACTTATTAGACCCTCATTTAGAGCAAACATGAGTTTTCTATTTAATATGCGTGCCAAGTCTGCAAGAGAATTCTGTATCTAATGGTCTTTTAGTCTATCTAGTACATTCCCACCTGTATCACTCGGTTTTATTACAACCTCTTTAAAATGGTTTTCCGGAAGCAAAAAAATTACTTTGAGTTAAACTAAACAATGGAAAACATATAACTTTGTAATGTACTTACGTTTGATTAGATAAATGTAGCGTCATATCCCGTCTTTCGTCACGTGACCGCCTGGTAATGCAAAATTTGCACTTCCTGTGCAGACCCGTCCATTCGCTCTGCTACCTAACTTCCGGTTTTCACAATGTACGGTTACGTCACAAATGACGTAACTGTACCACGTGTTTCTGCTTAGAGAATGCGTGGTTGACACACTCCACCACGCATGCTCTGTTAAATGATATGGCTGCGTCTTCAGCAGCCGTGTAAGTTAAAATGTGCGCATGCGCAATAGAACAATGTGGTGTCGGTGTGTAGCGTGATGGAAGTGTCTTCCGTCGCTCGCTCTCTCCTCCTCACAGTGCAAAGCGCATGTGAGTAGGAGGAGGGTGTTTTTTTTGCTCCCTGTAGGAGCGGAATCCCTAACCCCGGCCACAGCTGTGGCCGGGGATTGGGGATTCCGCTCCAGGAGAAGTCCCATGTATGGACACAATGACGTTAGGGATGTGGCCGGGGATTCCGCTCCAGGAGAAGTCTCTGCCATCACTGTCCATATATGGCACAATGACGTCAGGGACTTATGAAGCGGAATCCCCAGCGATGTGGCCGGGGATCCCGCTCCAGGAGAAGTCTCTGCCTTCGCTGTCCATATATGGACAGTAAAGTGAGGGATTTCTCCGAGAGTCGTCCGCTACAGGAAAGTAGGGGGGGGGTAACTATGTACAAGGGGGCTGTGTGCCATTACCTACAGGGTGGCTGGCTGTGTGCCATTACCTACAGGGTGGCTGGCTGTGTGCCATTACCTACAGGGTGGCTGGCTGTGTGCCATTACCTACAGGGTGGCTGGCTGTGTGCCATTACCTACAGGGTGGCTGGCTGTGTGCCATTACCTACAGGGTGGCTGGCTGTGTGCCATTACCTACAGGGTGGCTGGCTGTGTGCCATTACCTACAGGGTGGCTGGCTGTGTGCCATTACCTACAGGGTGGCTGGCTGTGTGCCATTACATACAGGGTGGCTGGCTGTGTGGCATTACCTACAGGGTGGCTGGCTGTGTGGCATTACCTACAGGGTGGCTGGCTGTGTGGCATTACCTACAGGGGGGGCTGTGTGGCATTACCTACAGGGGGGGCTGTGTGGCATTACCTACAGGGGGGGCTGTGTGGCATTACCTACAGGGGGGGCTGTGTGGCATTACCTACAGGGGGGGCTGTGTGGCACTACCTACAGGGGGGCTGTGTAGCACTACCTACAGGGGGGGCTGTGTAGCACTACCTACAGGGGAGGCTGTGTAGCACTACCTACAGGGGAGGCTGTGTAGCACTACCTACAGGGGGGACTGTGTAGCACTACCTACAGGGGGGACTGTGTAGCACTACCTACATGGGGGGCTGTGTGGCATTACCTACAGGTGGGCTGTGTGGCATTACCTACAGGTGGGCTGTGTGGCATTACCTACAGGTGGGCTGTGTGGCATTACCTAAAGGTGGGCTGTGTGGCATTACCTACAGGTGGGCTGTGTGGCATTACCTACAGGTGGGCTGTGTGGCATTACCTACAGGTGGGCTGTGTGGCATTACCTACAGGTGGGCTGTGTGGCATTACCTACAGTGGGCTGTGGCAGTATCTATAGAAGGTAGTGTGTGGCATTATCTACAGAGGGCAGTGTGTGGCAGAAAATTGACAAATGAAATTCATCCGTTTTTAAAACGGACAAGGAAGAAAACGGGCGCAAAATGGGTTAAAAACTGAAGCATGGCCCGGAACGGAAAGGGATGCAAAACAGCCAAGAAAACGCACCAAATCCACCGATTTTAATCAGCCGAAACTCGGACCCTGTCGTGTGAATAGAGCCTAAAGGTAGTTGATGACGCGCCGTGTCTACACAGTCGGAAGTGCTGTCTTTGCAAAGACACGGAGCGCCATCAATGATAGAACACTCCCCCCTCCTACTATCTTGTTGTCCACACCTCCTCCTCCTTCACTCTAGGATTTTGTGCGCTGCCTGGCCGCCTTGTCTCTCTTCTAAGGGTATGTTCACACGGTTAGCAAAAAACGTCTGAAAATACAGAGCTGTTTTCAAGGGAAAACAGCTCCTGATTTGACGTTTTTTGAGCAACTCCCGTTTTTCGAGCTGGTTTTCATTAGAGTCTGAGAAAACGGTTCCAAAAACGTCCCAAGAAGTGTCCTGCACTTCTTTTGACGAGCCGCCATTTTACGTGCCGTATTTTGACAGCGACGCATAAAATTACAGCTCGTCTGCACAGAACATCGTAAGACCCATTGCAAGCAATGGGCAGATGTTTGCCGACGTATTGGAGCCGTCTTTTCAGGCGTAATTCGAGGCGTAAAACACCTCAATTACGTCTGAAAAGAGGTTGTGTGCACATACCCCAACACGCACCCTCCTCTGACAATCTTGTAGTCCACACCTTCTCATCCTTCTTCACACTTGTAGTTCCCGCACTGCCTGGCCACTATATATATATATATATATATATATATATATATATACACATACATACAGTGAAGGAAATAAGTATTTGATCCCTTGCTGATTTTGTAAGTTTGCCCACTGTCAAAGACATGAACAGTCTAGAATTTTTAGGCTAGGTTAATTTTACCAGTGAGAGATAGATTATATAAAAAAAAAAAAAAAAACTGAAAATCACAGTCAAAATTATATATATTTATTTGCATTGTGCAGAGAAATATGTATTTGATCCCTTTGGCAAACAAGACTTCATACTTGTTTTTTTTTTTTAAATATAATCTATCTCTCACTGGTAAAATTAACCGATCCTAAAAATTCTAGACTGTTCATGACTTTGACAGTGGGCAAACCTACAAAATCAGCAAGGGATTAAATACTTATTTCCTTCACTGTATATATATATATGTGTATAAATCATAGTGAGACACACTAAGGCACCATAGCCATGTGCACGTCCGTGATCTTCGGGTCGGCCGGCCGTGGAGTGTCACCCGCGAGCCGTGCACATGGCCGCGTCCATTATTTTCTATGAGCCTGGACCGCAGAACACGACAGTAATAAGAAATGTCCGTTCTTTCTACTGTCCTGGGCCATGCACGGACCTTGGAAACCACGGTCGTGTGCATGGGCCCATAGAAGTGAATGGGGCCACAATTCTCCCATGGATTTTCGGGGGAATTGCGCCCACAAAAGCATGTTCTTGTGCATGGGGTCTTACATACATTTATAGTAAATTATGTAAAAAAAGAAAAGTCTTACCATTGTTTCGAGTAGTTTGGCGTTTGCTTCACTGTAAGACCCTGTTCACACAGAGTTTTTTTGCCACGTTTTTCACCCGCGGCCATTGAGCACAAAAGGCAAAAACGCTGTGAAAAATGCTTTCTCTGCCTCCCATAGATGTCAGAGGGAGGTCAGAGGAGTAAACGCCCGAAGATAGGGCATGTCGCTTCTTTTTCCCTCAATGGCCGCGGAAAAAAAAACGTGGCAAACGGTGTGCAGGCAGGTCAAAATCTGCCTCCAAATTCAAGACAGAATTTTGATGCAGAAATTTTTGCCAGCAAAAAAACCTCAGTGTGAACAGGGCCTAATACAGGATCTCTTGGAACAGATCCAGGAGCAGGTGAGGTAAATGTGCTGACTGGATTGTGTCTATCAAGATGTCTGACTTAGGTGGAGTGGGCAGACTTAGGGTATGTTCACACGGCCTATTTTCGTCCGTTTTTCGGCCCGTAAACTCCCGAAAAATCGGAAGCAGACCACCTCCAAACATCTGCCCATTAATTTCAATGGGAAAACGGCGTTCTGTTCCGAAGGAGCGTTTTTTATGTGTTTTTTTACGCATAAAAACACGGCCACGAAAAAAAAGTGCAGGAAACCTCTTGAGACGTTTTTGGAGCGGTTTTCCATAGACTGTAGTGAAAAAAGCTCCAAAAACGCCCGTAAAAAAACGCAGCGAAAACAGCTCCGTATTTTGAGACGTTTTTGACTCGTGTGAACATACCCCAACATTTATCAGGCTGTGAAAGGGGCTGGAGACGGAGATGGGTGCCTGTACTTAGATCAGGGATAGATAGAGGCACAAAGGATAATGATGATTATTACTGTGTAAGGGCTTATTTAGACGAACGTGTAATACGTACGTGCAACGCGCGTGATTTTCACGCGCCTTGCACGGACCTATGTCAGTCTATGGGGCCGTGCAAACTGTCTGTGTGTTTCACGAAGCGTGTGTCCGCTGCGTAAAACTCGACATGTCCGATATTTGTGTGTTGTTCACGCATCACGCACCCATTGAAGTCAATGGGTGCGTGACAATCACGCGCACCACACGGAAGCACTTCCGTGTGACGCACGTGATTCGCGCAACAGCAGTAATAAGTATGAATTAAAACAGAAGCACAACATGCTTTTCTGTTTACAAACATACAAACAGAGTGTCCTAATGATGGCGGCTGCGCGAAAATCACGCAGCCGCGCATCATATGTGATGACACACGCAGCTAAGTACCTTTTGCGCACGCAAAACGCCACGTTTTTTGCGCACGCAAAAGGCACACGCTTGTGTAAATCCAGCCTCAGAGAGTGCGCAGGGAGGGAACGGTCTGCCTGTAATTTGTAATTAGAGCAGGGAAGGACTCTGAACATAGAGGGGCGTGGCAGTATGCAAAAAGCAGAGATCCTTTGGAGGAAGCGGGGGGGGGATGCAACTGTCTCCTCAGATGCAGCAGGGGATCATGGGTATGGTGGGTTACAAGACAGGAAACAGACAGCAAGGGATGTAAACAAACAAACAAAGAGCAGCAGTGACGATGGAAAATCAAACAGAAACTGGTTCGAAGTTTAATAGGGGGTATTAGGGAAGGCAAATCAAGGCTGGGGGACACTTTTTATAAAACATTTTTTTCCTGGACAACCCCTTTAAGATTTTGCAATTCCTTTAACCCCTTAACGCCGAAGGACGGATATATCCGTCCTCTGCAGCTGCTAGTTCGCGCAGGAGGACGGATATATATCCGTCCTGTGATGGCGCGGGTACTAGCACTGTACCCACGCGATCAACGGCAGGAGCACGGCTGTTATACACAGCCTGGCTCCTGCTGCAACTGCCGGAATCTAAACACGCGCCGATTCCGGCAGTTTAACCCATTAAATGCCGCTGTCAATAGTGACAGCGGCATTTAATGTGTTTGACAGAGGGAGGGAGCTCCCTCTGTCACCCCATCAGCACCCCTGTGAAGAAATCGAGGGTCGCCGTCGGGTTTCCATGGCAGCCGGGGGTCTAACAAAGACCCCCAGGTCTGCCTTCAGCATCTGCCTGTTAGGCGATGCCGGAGGCATGACCTAATAGGTTGCCTGTCAGTTTTACACTGACCGGAAACAATGCTTTGGTATACTAAGTATACCAAAGCATTATATATGCGATCAGCAGATCGCATAGTTAAGTCCCCTGGTAGGACTAAAAAAAAAAAAAAAATGTAAATCAGTTAAATAACGTTTGTGAATTTTTTTATTTTTTTTAAATTACTGTGAAAATCAAATAAAACTTGCCCAAAAAGTGGTTTTATTTAGTAAAATTGTCAAAACAAACAACACATACACATATATGGTATCCCCGTGATCATAACTTGAACAATAAAATGAACACATTAATTAAACCGCTGGATGAACGGCGTCCAAAAAAAACCGGCAAAATTCTCTTCTCCCATTCCCCCCATAAAAAATTAAATAAAAATTAATCTATAAGTCCTATGTACCCCAAAATAGTACTAATCAAAACTACACATTGGCCCGCAAAAATCAAGCCCCCATACAGCCACATTGACGGAAAAATAAAAACGTTACGGCTCTTGGAATGCGGCGATGCAAAAACAAGTAATTTTTTTCTAAAAGGCTTTTTATTGTGCAAACGTAGAAAAACATAAAACCTTTACATATTTGGTATCCCCGTAATCGTGCCGACCCATAGAATAAAGTTAACGTTATTTACGCTGCATAGTAATTGGCGTAAATTTATAACATGAAAATCAATGCTGGAATAGCTGCTTATTTTCAATTTTCTCCCTTTTCAAAAACAAGCCCTTATACGGCTATGTCGACGGAATAAAAAAAAAGTTACGACTCTTGCAATGCGACTGAGAAAACAAAAAATAATCCTTGGTCATTAACGTGCAAAATGGCCTGGTCATTAAGGGGTTAAAGCTTTTCGTTCCTTTTTAGTTAAGTTGTCCTGACTCAGGAAGGAAGACCAGTCAATAAGATCAATATCTCTGTGCATTGCCTCCATGAATGCATGAGTGCATGTATTGGAGTAAACGCTTGGCATTATACTACTTTTTTACATAGTCCTGTATATTCAGGAATGAGATCGGCCATATATGTTTCGGCATTATTTATATCCCCAGGGGCATGACTTTCCTTCCATAACTCATTTAAATCCGTTAACCCCTTCCCGCAATTTCACGTACAGTTACGTGATGGGAGATGGTGTTTTCCCGCAACTCCACGTAACTGTACGTGAAACAGATGGAGCTGGCTCAGGAGCTGAGCCAGCGACATCACCGCCGGGTGACAGCTGTATGTTACAGCTGGCACCCTGAGGTATCGGCCAGGACCGGAGCTAGCCTCCGATCCGACCGATTAACCCCTCACATGCTGCGTTCAATAGAGATCGCCGCATGTGAGGAGTTTATAGCCACCGGCACCCCAGCAACGTGATCGCTGGGTTGCCGGTGGCTGCAAAAGCGATCGGAGGGCTAATACTTACCTCCCGGTCTGCCAGCAACGGAATCCTCCTATGCCCAGTCGTCGGCGGGGCCCAGGATGCAAGATGGCGCCTGCTCAGCTTCCGTCTCAGAAGCTGAGCCGGCGTCATCAGCAGTGGGTGTCCGCTGTATGTTACAGAGGACACCCCGATCTATCGGCAGGATCCGGAGCTAGCTCCGATTCCTGCCATTAACCCCTTCAATGCAGCGATTCAATGCAATCGCTGCATCAAAGTGATTTGTATGAAATCGGCAGCCCTGCCATGCGATGGAAAGGCTGGCGACTGTTACTATGGCAACAGGATGCCTAACAATGGCTTCCTATCTGCCATTACGGAAACCGATTAGGCCCCGCCCGGAGGCGGAGCCTGATCGGCTTGCTGTCGGGGAACAACTGACAGTTCTAATAAATTGCACTACATAGGTAGTGCAATGTATTAGAACATCAAACAAACAGTTGGACCTTCAAGTCCCCTAGTGGGACTAAAGAAAAGTGTAAAACAAAAAAAGTACAAATAAAAGTTGTAAAAAATACAATAAAAGTTTCAAATAATAACACAAAACACAATCGCCCTTTTTCCCTTATCAAGTCATTTATTATTGAAAAAAATAATAAAGCCATACATATTTGGTATCGCTGTGACCGTAACTACTAACTATAAAAATATTATATTATTTATTTCGCAGTGAAAACGTAAAAAAAAAAAATACAAAATACTGACATATTTGCTATTTTTTGGTCACTTTGTTTTCCAAAAATTGAAATAAAAAGTGATCAAAAAGTCGCATGTACCCAAAAATGGTGCCTATAAAAACTATAACTCGGTTCTCCAAAAACAAGCCCTCATACAGCTCCTTCAACGAAAAAAATTAAAATAGTTATGGCTCTCACAACTTGGCGACAGAAAAAATCCATTCTCTTTACGAAAGTTATTTTATTGTGCAAAAAGTTGTAAAACATAAAAAGTGCTATAAATTAGGTATCACCGGAATCGGACTGACCTGCAGAATAAAGGTACCATGTAATTTATAACGCATGGTGAACTCTGTATAAAAAGAATTTAAAAAGTATGCCAGAATTGCTGTTTTTTGGTCACTTTGCCTCCCAAAAAAAAAAGTTTCAATCAAAAAGTCACATGTACCCCAAAATGGTACCAATAAAAACAGCCGTCATACCACTACGTTTATGAAAAAATAAAATTAGTTAAGGCTCCAATAAGCCAGGAAATAAAAATATGCAGTTGTGCCGGCCCGAGAGGAACGTTTCTTCTGTTTCAAGTGGCGAATTATCAAGGCCCCTAAAATTAGGGAACCAGGAAGGGGAGGGCCCAAACATATCTGCTGGAAGCGAGGGCGCCCGTATTATACCAGGACAACACTTCCCAGCAAAATTCCTCAAAACTGCAAAGATCCCGAGTGTGGACCAAAAGGGGATTAAATAAAAGACCATTTATTAGTGCGACACCGGCCTCGGCAGAAAGGATTGGGTCACAGCGTAACACACATCAATGGATTATTTTATTGTTTTTTTTTACCCCATTATTATACCACCTGACTATGCCCCTTATATACTCCGCCCGACTTACATGTACCCCCACTATATAAACGGAAACACCAGTAAGACGCCAAACAAAAACTACTACAAAAAAACTAAAATCTGTACTCCAAAAGCCAAATGGCGCTCCTTCCCTTCTGAGCCCTACTCTGTGCCCAAACAGCAGTTTATGACCAAATATGTGGTATTGCCGTACACAGCAGAAGTTGCTTTACAAGTGTTGGGGTGCTTTTTTTCATTTATTTTTGAGAAAATGAAACATTTTCAGCTAAAACTACATCTTATTGAAGAAAAAGGATTTTTTTTTATTTTCACTGCCGAATTCTAATAAAATCTATGAAACATCTGTGGGGTCAAAATGCTCACTACACCCCTAGATGAATTCCTCAAGGGGTGTAGTTTCGTGAATCGAGTCACTTTTGAGGAGTTTCCACTGTACTGGTACCTTAACACCTTAAGGACGCAGCCTAGTTTGGGCCTTAAGTCTCAGAGCCCATTTTTCAAATCTGACATATTTCTATTTATGTGGTAATAACGTCGGAATGCTTAAACCTACCCAAGCGATTCTGAGATTGTTTTCTCGTGACACATTGGGCTTCATGTTCGTGGTAAAATTTGGTCGATATATTCAGTGTTTATTGGTGAAAAATTGCAAAATTGAGAGAAAATTTTGAAAAAATAGAATTTTTCAGAATTTAAATGCATCTGCTTGTAAAACAGACGGTTATACCACCCAAAATAGTTACTAGTTCACATTTCCCATATGTCTACTTTAGATTGGCATAGTTTTTTGAACATTCTTTTATTTTTCTTGGACGTTACAAGGCTTAGAACATAAACAGCAATTTCTCATATTTTTAAGAAAATTTCAAAAGCCTTTTTTTTAAGGTACCTCTTCAGTTCTGAAGTGGCTTTGAGGGGCCTATGTATTAGAAACCCTGATAAAACACCCCATTTTAAAAACTAGACCCCTCAAAGTATTCAAAACAGCATTTTGAAAGTTTTTTAACCCTTCAGGCATTTCACAGGAATTAAAGCAAAGTGGAGGTGAAATTTTCAAATTTCATTTTTCTTGCTGAATTTCCATTTTATTAAAAAAAATTCTGCAACACAGAAGGTTTTACCAGAGAAACACTACTAAATATGTATTGTCCAGATTCTGCAGTTTTTAGAAATGTCTCACATGTGGCTCTACTGCGCTCGTGGAATAAAACAAGCCCTAGAAGCAAAGAAGCACCTAGTGCATTTTGGGTCCTCTTTTTTATTAGAATATATTTTAGGCAGCATGCCAGGTTTGAAGAGGTGTTGAGGTGCCAAAACAGTAGGAATCTCCCAATAGTGACCCCATTTTGGAAACTACACCCCTCAAGGAATTCAAATATGGTTGTTACAATTTTGACCGCAGTTTTTTCACAGCACCTATTTGAATTGGGCTGTGAAATGAAAAAAATGACATTTTTTCCAATAAGATGTAATTTGTGATCAAAATTTCTTATTTTCACAGGGAACAAAATACCCCATTTTGTTGCCCAATTTGTCCTTAGTGCGGCAATACCCCATTTGTGGTGATAAACAGCCGTTTGGGCCCATGGGAGGGCTCAGAAGGGAAGAAGCGCTGGGTGTTCTTTGGAGTGCAGATGTTGCTGGTTTGGTTTTCGGGTGCCATGTCGCATTTGCAGAGCCCCAGCAGTATCAAAGCAATGGAAACCCACCAGAAGTGACCCCATTTTGGAAACGACACCCCTCAAGGAATTCATTTATGGGTAATGTGACCATTTAGACCCCATAGTTTCTTCACAGAATTTCTTTGAATTGGGCTGGGAATTTAGAAAAAAATTTTTTTTCCAATAATATGTCGTTTTAGCTTAAAAAAAATTATTTTCACAAGAAATAAAATACTCCATTTTGTTGCCCAATTTGTCCTGAGTGCGGCAATACCCCATTTGTGGTGATAAACTGTGGTTTGGGCCCATGGGAGGGCTCAGAATGAAAGGACCACCATTTGGCCTACTGGGGATTTTATGGTGCGAAGTCATGTATGCAGAAGCCCCTGAGGTAGCAGTACAGTTGAAACCCGCAAGAAGTGACCCCGTTTTAAAAACTACACCCTTAAGGCATTCATCTAGGAGGTGTAGTGAGCATTTTGACCGGAGACATACACCCCATAAACTGTAATGTGGGTTCTCCTGGGTACGGCAATACCCTACATGTGGATGTTATCAGCTGCCTGGGCACACAGCAGGGCCCAGAGGGGAAAGACTAGGGGGGATAAGCTGTGCGGAGTACATCAGCGTAAGTAAAATTGGGGTAAATTATAAAACAAGGGATGTATGATAAATTTTAAAACACTCTTTCATACAGAGCTCTGGTTTTTCGGGACACGTGTCACATTGATATATTGTGTCCTCCCTTATCCCCCTCTTATAGCAGACTTTGTACCTCTTGACTTTTTCTCTTCTTGCCAGTTTGGGGAACTTCTCCTGGAAAGTGTTGCCCTGGTACGATGCGTGTGGCCTCGCTTCCAGAAGTACTGGGTGCCCCCCCCCTTCTTGGTCCCTAAAGATTAGGTTCTTGATAATCACCTCTTGAAATTCCAGGAAAGTTCCCCTCTGGCCTGCACATCGACGTAGCACGTACACATTGTACAATGCCATCTGTATGATGTGCACGGCCAGCTTCTTATACCACACCGCATGGCGCTGCAGGGCTTCAGGACTTGATCTGACAAGTCCACCCCTCCCATGTACCTATTGTAGTCCAGGATGCAGTCTGGTTTGGGGGTCTCTGTACTGGGACCTCGTACAGGTACATGGGTACTGGTGTGGCATCTCTCTTGTCCTTGTACTTGACACACAATATGTTGCTTATGGATTGTGCCCTGCTCTCACCCCTTCTGAGTGTTTGCCCAAGCAGTCTTAGGGAGGCCTCTCAGATTTCTTCTAGCAGTGCCGCATGCCACAGGACTTCTGGAAGCGAGGCAGTTGAAGAGTGGGACGCTGGTATAAAAATTATCCAAGTAGAGGTGGTAACCCTGGTCCAACAGCACCAAATCCCACACAATTTTTGCATTATCTCCAGTAAGGGTGGGCATTCTGGGGGCTGAATACTGCTGTCCTTCCCTTCATATATCCGAAATCTGTAGGTATACCCTGATGCACTCTCGCACAGCTTATACATCTTCACGCCATACCTTGCCCTCTTACCCGGCAGGTACTCGCGGAATTGAAACCTCCCTTTAAAATCTACCAAGGACTCGTCAATAGAAATACACTTCTCGGGGGTGTATGCTTGGGAAAACCGGGCACTGAAACGGTCTAATAGGGGTCTCTGTTTATACAAACGGTCAAAACTGGGGTCATCTCGGGGTGGGCACGGCCCATTATCAGTATAATGTAAGAAGCGAAGTATTGCCTAATTTATTTATTTTTTTAGGTTACAGTTCAGTTCTGAAGTTGCTTTGAGGGGCTTATAAAATTAGAAACCCCTATCAAACACCCCATTTTAGAAGCTAGACCCCTCAAAGTATTCACAACAGCATTTAGAAAGTTTATAAACCCTTTAGGTGTTTCACAGAAATTTAGAGCAAAGTAGAGGTGAAATTTAAATATTTTTTTTTGTCAGAAAATCCTCTTTATACCATTTTTTTTATAACACAAACATTTTTATCAGAGAAACTCAACTCAATATTTATTGCCCAGATTCTGCAGTTTTGAGAAATATCCCACATGTGGCCCTAGTGTGATAATGGACTGAAGCAGCGGCCTCCGAAGCAAAGGAGGACCTAGTGGATTTTGAGGCCTCTTTTTTATTAGGCACCATGTCCGGTTTGAAGCGGTCTTGTGGTGCCAAAACAGTGGAAACCCCCCAAAAGTGACCCCATTTTGGAAACTAGACCCCTTGAGGAATTCATTGTAGTTTTCTTGGGGTGCATGCGGCTTTTTGATCAGTTTTTATTCTATTTTTAGGTGGTGTGGTGACTAAAAAACAGCAATTCTACTATTGTTTTTGTGTTCGATTTTTTTTACAGCGTTCACCGAGCGCTATAAATGACATATTCACTTTATTCTGCGGGGCGATACGATTACGGTGATACCAGATGTTTATAGTTTTTTTTTATGTCTTATGGCGTTTGCACAATAAAATACGTTTTGTAAAAATCATTCACTTTTTGTGTTACCATATTCTAAGAGCCAGAACTTTTTTATTTTTCCATCAATAAAGCCGTGCGAGGACTTATTTTTTGCGTAACGAACTGTAGTTTCGATCAGTACCATTTTTAGGCACATGCGACTTTTTGATCTCTTTTTATTCCATTTTTTGGGAGGTGAAGTGACCAAAGAATTGTGATTCTGGTACGGTTTATTATTATTTTCTTTTACGGCGTTCACCGTGCGGGATAAATAACAACATCATTTTGTAGTTCAGGCCTATCGGACGCGGCGATGCCAATTATGTATAGTTTATTTATTTATTTTTATTAAAAATAAAAGGACTGATAAGGGAAAAGGGGGATTTTTACTGTTATCACTTTTAAAACTTTTATTTTCTTATATTTACACAACTTTTTTAAATTTATTTTCTACTTTATTACTTTGTAACACTAGGGGACTGGAGGGCAGGAGGCCCTGATCGCTATTCTAATACACTGCACTACATGCGTAGTGCAGTGTATTAGAGCTGTCAGCTACTCACTGACAGCAAGCATAGTGGGTCCTAAATTCGTCAGGACCCACTAGGCTTCCGTTGATGGCGTAGCCAGAGTCCATTGTTAGGATTCTGGTTGCCATAGTCACGATCGCCGGCCGCTATCGCGGATCAGGCCGTCGATTGTGGCTTAACCCTTAAGAAGCCGCGCTCACTATTGAACGCGGCTTCTAAGGGGTTAATCGGCGGGGGAGCTCCGCGATCGGTCCCGGCACATTGAGGTCATTGAGCGCGAACGCTATAGTTAGCATGACCTAATAGTAGGTCATGGAGCGTTAAGGGGTTAAGGAGCTTTGCAAAAGTGACATGGTGTCAAGAAACCAATCCAGCAAAATCTGTGCTCCAAAAGCCAAATGGCGCTCCTTCTCTTCTGATCCTTGCCGTGTGCCAAAACAGGAGTTCTTGACCACAAATGGGGTATTGCTGTACTCCAGAGAAGTTGCTTTACAAATGTTGGGGTTCTTTTATTCCTTTATTTGTTGAGAAAATGAAAAATTGAGCTTAAGCTACGTCTTATTGGAAACAAAGGATTTTTTTTTAATCTTCACTGCCCAATTCTTATAAAATCTATGAAACCTGTGGGTTCAAAATGCTCACTGCACCCCTAGATGGATTCTTCAAGGGGTGTAGTTTCCTAAATGGAGTCACTTTTTTGGTGAATTCACTGTTTTGGTCCCTTAGGGGCTTTGCAAATGCGACGTGGTCTCCGCAAACCATTCCTGCTAAATTTGAGCTCCAAAAGCCAAATGGCCTTCTTTCCCTTCTAAGCCCTGCCGTGTGTCCAAACAGCCTTTTATGACCACATGCGGGGTATTGTTTTACTCGGGAGAAATTGGTTTACAAAAGTAGTGGTGCATTTTCTCCTTTTAGTCCTTGTGGAAATTAGAAATAATTAGCTAAACCTACATTTTCTTTGAAAGAATGTCGATTTTCATTTTCATGGCCTACTTCCAATAATTTCTGCAAAAAACCTGCGTGGTGAAAATGCTCACTATACCCCTAGATAATTTCCTCAAGGGGTATAGTTTCCAAACTGGGGTCACTTTTGGGGGATTTCCACTGTTTTTGCGCCGCAAGAGCCTTTCAGACCCGACATGGTGCCTAAAATATTTTCTAATAAAAAGGAGGCCCCAAAATCCTCTAGGTGTTCCTTTGTTTCTGGGGCCTGTGCTTCAGTCAATAAGTGCACTAGGGCCACATGTGGGGTATTTCTAAAAACTGCAGAATCTGGGCAATAGGTATTGAGTTGCGTTTCTCTGGTAAAACTTTGTGTTACAAAAAAAAATAGATGAAAAATGAAATGCTGCAAAAAAGAAAAAAAAAGAAATTTGAAAATTTCACATCTACTTTGCCTTAATTCATGTGAAACATCTAAAGGGTTAAGAAACTTTCTAAATGCTGTTTTGAATACTTTGAGCGGTGAAGTTTTTTAAATGGGGTGACTTATCGAGGGTTTCTAATATAGAAGGCCCTAAAATCCACTTCACAACTGAACTGATCACTGTAAAAATAGCCTTTTGAAATTTTCTTTAAAATGTGAGAAATTGCTGCTAAAGTTCTAAGCCTTGTGATGTCATAGAAAAATAAAAGGATGTTCTAAAAACGATGCCAATCTAAAGTAGACATATGGGTGATGTTAATTAGCAACAATTTTGTGTGGTATTACTATCTGATACATATAAATTTAGAAAAATGCTAATTTTTCGCTAAATTTTGGTGTTTTTCACAATTAAATACTTAAAGGAACAGTGTCATCACAATTTTTTTTTTAATATGTTAACGATGTTAGTGCTTTATTAAAAATGTTTATATTTATTTGTGTGTTTGTGTTTTACTTTTTCTTATTTTTACACTTTTTCTTCCCTATGGGGGCTGCCATTTTTTTTTCCATTTCTGTATGTCGATTAACGACACATACAGACATGGAATACGGCAGCCACAGTCCCATAGGGACTGCGAACGGCTCCCGTCCCAGCCACTTCAATGTACGCCGTCTGTGTGGGAACTGCGCATGCGCCGCTCCCACACAGTCCAATTTGAAATGCGCGCCGTCCGGCGCCATTTTCGTGTGGACCGGAAGTCGCGCCCGGACAGTAAGATTACTACTTCCGGTCGCGGCTTCCGGACTTGTGCACTTGGACCAGCGGCAGCAGACGGAGCGGACGGGCCGGAGGGAGCCGCGGCGGCAGGAGCAGGTAAGAGATTTATATGTATGTTCGTGTTTGTGTACGTTTACTACTGTATGTAAACCTACTACACTGTGTGTTAGCTCAAAAAATGGCGACACACAGTGTAGGAGGTTAGACCGTTCAAACCCCTCGTTTATCCCGGCACTAGCCAGGATAAAGGAGGGGGGGATGCTGAGAGCTCACTAGAGCGAGGGTTTTTTTACCCAATTTTGCAGCATAAAGCAATGTGGTTGCTTTACCACATGCAATGCTGCAATTTTGGGAATAGCTCCATCTAGTGACCAGCAATGGGAAATATTATAAATTAGAATTAATTTATAATATTTCCTGACTCGTGAAAAAAATAAAAAAAATTTGAACAATGTTTAATCACCTACACACTAAATGTTTAATTAAAAAAAAAAAAACATGTTTTTCTGGCAACACATTGCCTTTAATGTATCGAGCAAATTTTGCCAGTAACATAAAGTCCAATGCGTCACGAGAAAACAATCTCAGAATCGCTTGGATAGGTAAAAGCATTCCGAAGTTATTACCACATAAAGTGAAACATGTCAGATTTGAAAAAATTGGCTGTGTCCTGAAGGCCAAAACAGGCTGTGTCCTTAAGGGGTTAAGGCATTCATATCTGCCAATTCAAGATTAAACTAAGTTTGATCTAGTCATTTCATTCAAAGGGGATATCGCTTTAAAGTTATCTAAAAAAAAAATGTCTCCTTTTTCTCTTTCCTCATGCCAGTCTCAAAATAATTTTTCTCAAAAAGAGGTGCAGGTCTTTATAAATTTCGAACTCATTCCCGGGGGTGACTGGTGAGAAGCCTAGCCCTCGATTTAATAAGGAAATATGATCTTTTGATAAGACAAACTGTCAAATTAATTATATTTTTCACATCATTTTCTATCTTCCCCTGCGCTGCCTTGTATTCGGCCCTCCTTTTTTCTCTGACTTTTCCTCTCCGTACCTTCCACTGTTTCGATCCCCTAAAAAAACAAAACAAAAAAAAACAACACATTGGTTTGTGTGTCCTCTACTCTAGTATCCCCATCTGTTGAGGTATACGTATTTCTCCTCATCCATGGTTTACGTCTATTTTGATGTTCAAAGTCAAAAGGTGTCTCTTTGAAATTTCTCTTTTACAGGTAGAGATTTCCCTAAGTTCAAACTCCACTTCTTTTTTGAGACTGTGGTTTATTTTCAAACTCCGGGTGAGTACAAAATGTATCCAATTTTTTGACACCATCTTCAATTTCAATGGTGAGAGATCCCAACATTACTTTTTCCTCCTCTATTAACAAATCCATTAGCTTTTTTGAATGCCTTAAACACTCCTTATTCCATTTCTTTAAAAACTCATCTCTTTTAAAGTGTGAGGCTGGGACTGAAATAAAATCCACCGTGAATGTGAAATAAACATTTTTTGTTAATTACATTTTTTTTATTGTTAAAATCTTAAAAAAAAAAAAAAAAAAAGTTGCCAAGACATTATTAGATTACTGTCTAATGCATACAATTAATTTTCACTTTGCAAATTTATTATCATTAAAGTGGATTTCCAGTCCCATAATACTGATCACATATTAATGGCCAGTGGATAGGCGACCAGTCGAGGTCCGACTTCCGGCACCCGCGCCGATCAGCTGTTTTAAAGGCATTCATGGCTCCTACGAGCGCTGCTTCCCCTTCTTTTCTACTGCTCGTATTGTGAATCGTTAACACACTTGTAGCGGCGGTTCAAAGTATTACAGCCTTCTCCTATCGAAATGTGTGAGATGGCTGTAATACTGTGAACCGCCGCAAGTGTGTCATGAATTTCACAGTGTTAGCAGTAACAGGAATGATCGAGAAGCAGTGATCACTGGAGCGCTGCGGCCCCTTCAAAATGGCTGATCGGGAGGAAGTGCCGGGAGTTGGACTCCCACGGATTACATATTGATAGCCTATCCGAAGGATAAGCCATCAAATTTATGGGACTGGAATACCCCCAAAAAGTTATTTCATCAGGAATTAAATGATTTATTCGTTACTCACCACCACTTAACAGTAATATTATTTATGTGTAAAATATATGAAATAAAGCAGTTTAAAAGCATGTACATAAATAGTACAATGAGGGAGAATAAATTGTAATTGTGAATAGTATCAATAATTAGGTTAACTATACCAGTAATAATATTTGAATGCAAGAAGAACAGCAACTGATTCCGGTTGATAGCTTCAATTAGACAAAAATGTATTTCTTTTTTGGTCTCTCTTCTTTTTCCATGATCTCTGTAATTGTATATATTCCATGTGCTAGGAACACTGCTACCAGGTGTCAAATACTTAACAAATACCAAAGTCAGGTCACATAAAAACATTAAGCATAGCCAAGCCATACACTGGCCAATAGTCCAAATACAAAATGGAAAGTTAACCATTCTGCGGGATATGGGTTCAACATAAATTTGAACTATGGTCATAATAATGAAGACCATAATAGACATTACTGTGAACTTAACAATTAATGCTATCCATTCTTTTACAAATACTCTTTTCTGTAGAAGATAAGATCCAATTTGAACTCCAAACATGTAAATTCCGACATAACCAATTATAGAGACGATCCCTTCTCTGTTTGCATTTAAAAAACCAAGTCTTGTGCCTTTGTTATCACTGCCATATAAGATAAAAGTCTTCAAATTAGTAGTTTCCAGAAATATTTGATAACTGAAAATAATCACTGTAGCCACAAACCAGATTTTTTCTGATGGAATAAAAGTAAGTATAAATGATGAAAACACCCTAACAACTGCCAATGTGAAAAAAAAGTTCCAGTGAACGCCATACTCTGATACGTGTTCATGATAATCTACGGCTTTCACACTGATAAGTCGTCCAAGTCCAAGAAAAACTAATGGCCACACTGCAATAAGTTGCTTTTTCACTCTGTGAAATGTAGATGTTTTTTCTTCATGTTTTGATCTAGCTTCTGGGGAAATAAGGGCATTTGCAAAAGTAAAACATCCCACACCTAGATCCATTACGCCAGTACCATATGTTTCTGTTTTGGCGTAACGCCTTGGAAAAATCGGAAAATCCACAGCTAAAATGGAAATTGCAGTAAGTAAATTAATGAAAACACGAAAAGTTGTAACAGATGGTACATTCCGGTGTTCAATCTGAGCGTTTAAAAAGGACTGGCAGATATTTAGAAGAGATGTGTTTTTGTGAGAAATTCTTTTTCTGTATATGATGTAAATCCCCAAGGCACACGTTATGGAAATACATACCACCACTATGTATAGGAAATCAGAGAGGATAGTGCAGGACAATACCTGTGGAAGTACTAACAGAAAAAAATCAAGAAAAAGGCAATATTTCCATGAATAAACAATTTCACCAAAGTTTTGAAAAAGGGATATAAGAATCAAACCCCTGCAAAGAATGCAAAGAGGGGTTATACTTAAGCCTAATGATATCTCTTTGATGCTGGTTCCATTGAGGTTTCTTACAAATGATTCTTTTAATTCTTTCAGATGCTTTTCAGACATCTGTAATAAAGATAATAAATTTAAGTTATGAAAAGTTGAATGCGAACTTAAAATTTCTAAAACAAAGTGGTTCTAATATATATATATATATACATATAGTACCTTTTTCAACAAAGCCTGTGTCTTCTAGCATTAAGAGCAAGACCTAAATGCATCAAACTTCAAATGCTTCCCTTTTTTTCGTGCAAGGACACTATACCTGTGTTAAGAAAAGATCAGTTGGTGGAAGCTACAGCACAGACACAGGAAAATTAAAAAAAACTTGACATAGTGGCCACATGTCAATTATTTTGTCATAGGGCTCTACATTTAAAATCTAGGCAAGACCAAGAGGGAAGAAACACACACACACCTCTCGCAGAATAAATTTGCAAAGAAACTTGAGAATATAAGATTTTTACAAGGTCACTTGCCACTTTCTTTTCTTCCTTTTACAAAGTAAAATCTTAGGATAGGGCTATACAGGGAGATTTTTGCAATTTCTTAAAAGGAACAGTGATGCTCACATTACAGGTTGTATTTCAGTGAAGTTTTTGTATGCATTTTTTGTATGTTGTTTTTTTTAAATTCAATGCCGGGACAATTTTCACAATGGACAAACACAAAATACATTCTCAGGGGAGGTATTTTGTTTTTTTCTCCAGAAAAGGAGTTAGAAGACGAACAGTGGATAATAGTATCACCCCTCTGTCTTATTAACCCCTTCCTGTCATTTGTCGTAAGTATACATCATGGAAAGCAAGCGCTTCCTGCATAATGACGTATACTTACAACAAAGAGGGAAGCTGTCACAGTGTTAAAATACACAGTGACAAAGTAAAGATGGCCTGCTATGGGGCGTGGCCTAGCAGCAGATGTAAGAGGACCTGTAGGAGCTCCCGCTGTGTCCATCCTGAAAGTACTGATTATCCCTGATTTACCCGGTAATATTCACCGACCTGGAGGCTGGAGGAGTCGATACCGCTTAGCACAGCTACAATGACCCGATCTAAGAAACCAAAAACGCTGCCGGCGAGTCCGGGGCCGAGAAGGCAAGATGGCGCCGAGGAGACTGAATGCAGGAGCAGACACATGCGGTCTGAAGCAGCAGACAGGCTGGAGAGATTTGCAAGAACCCCTCGTGCGAGCGGATCTGCAGCAGGCAATACGCCGGTGGCTAGCAGTGGGAAGGCAGACAGCATGGCCTCGGGCTCCAGATACTCCGTGCTGGGAGAGGACACGGTGAGTGAGGAGGAGGAAGAGCTGGGTAGTCAGCGGCGGGACAGGCGTGTTGAGGAAGATGGAGGCAGAACGCATCACAGGAGAGACCAGGTGAAGGAGCCTTCCCTCACAGACATACTTGCTGCGGTGAAGCAGAATTCCTCGATCTTATCTATGCCGACTGGGCAGGTGGGAGGCCTGAAGGAAGATATTCTGCTGTTACGAATTGATTTACAGAAAGTGGCAGGAAGAACCACAGTTGTTGAGGGGAGAGTGTCTGAATTGGAAGATGTTCTGCCGGAGCTCAGACGTGATGTACAGTCTCATTCCTTGGCGGTGGTAGCCCTGCAGGCTAAGGCGGATGATTTGGAAAATCGGTTACGCAGAAACAACGTGCGTTTGGTAGGAGTACCGGAAAAATTGGAGGGCAATAACTTGGATGAGTTTTTTGAAAAATGGCTGCTGGAGCAGTTTGGCCGGGAAGAGCTGTCTCCTTTATATGCTGTTGAAAGGGCGCACAGAGTACCTACCAGACCGGGACCACCGGGGAGACCCCCCCGAGACCGGTCTTAGTGAAGCTGTTACACTACAAGGACAGAGATAAGATACTGAGGAAGGCAAGGGAACGGCAGGATATCTCCATCAATGGCGCTAAAATATCCTTTTATCCGGATTTCTCTGCGGAAGTACAGAAGAAGCGGCTGCAATATTGGGACATAAAGAAGCGTCTGAGGAACCTGGCGATACCATATTCCATGATGTATCCGGCTAAATTGCGGGTGGTTGCATTTGGGACTGCTTCATTCTTTGAGAACCCCAGAGAGGCTGCCAGATGGCTGGATAGCAATGAGGCACGGCTGCAGAGAACGGCTGGAGAAGAGGATGCGTGAAAGCCCGCCTAGGCGGTGAAGTCTGGAGCCATGTTGGCGTTTGCGGGACTGTAGTGCATTATATGTTATTATGCAGTCCTTCGGTGTGTGAACACCCTTGTCTGAAACACAGCAGGGTGGTATCCTTTTAACAGAGTGGCCGCACTTGATGGCGATGTTATTGTGGGATCATTACTGGGTACCTAATGTATCTGTAAATTCTGCCGATTGTGAGGGATTGTTTATTACATACGAATAGCAGTGGGAGTCAGCGCTCACTGGAAGTGGTGAGAAAGTTAAATGGTTCAAAGGGAGATGCCAATAGGGCATGTTAAAAGTTCGCACTATGGTGCGTTTCTGCTGGATAGGAGAGACAGTACATGTCGCTCTGACCCTTTTCGGAGGGGAGGTTTTGTTGGGGGGGAGGGGGGGAGGGAGGGAACGCACGGCCTAATATCTTGACTGGAGCAGGCTGGAGTAGTAACAGATTTCTCAATGATATGGTGCCTGATGGGATCGGTTAAATGTCTATCCTGGAATGTCCGTGGAATACGGGAAGCTAGGAAACGACAGGCAATCTTTAACTGGGTTAAACAGCAAAATGCCCTGATAGTGGGGCTGCAAGAAACGCATCTGTCTAGAGAATCTGTGTCCTTATTGCAGAGAGTGTGGATCGCACATGGGTTTCACTCCTTTCATACGACTTATTCTAGGGGGGTGAGTTTGCTGATACACAGGAGTTTTCCCTTTGTTTGTCATTCGTCTTTCTCGGATGAGGAGGGGAGGTATGTGGGAGTGCACTGTACTATATATCACTGGGAGTGTATTCTAGTAGTGCTGTATATCCCTCCGCCTTATTCTAGCATTGTACGTAAACGAGTTACGGAGAAACTCTCCAGGTGGCCTGAGGTACCGCTAATCGTGATGGGGGATTTTAATGCAGTGATGTCTGAAAGGTTGGATAGGTTCCATAGGGGAGGGGGAGGGCAAAGGGGTGACCTGACTGCCTTTAGAAGAATAATGGAGGAATTGGGTTTGCGGGATATTTGGAGAGATAAACATCCAGGGGTGAGGCAGTTCTCGTGTGCATCGTCCACGTTTCAGTCTCTTTCACGAATAGACTTGGTAGCATGCTCAGCTTCAGCAGTGCCGTACATAGCGCAAATTGAATATCTACAGAGGGCGTTGTCAGACCACTCTCCGATGGCGGTGACGCTGGAAGTGGGTTAAAGGCCTACCAGGAACCCCGGGAATTGGAAGCTGAATGCGTTTTGGCTAAAATTGATGGATGGCGGGGAAATACGGGACTTGATAAAAGAATATTTTAATACTAAGTCAGTGCCGCAAGGGGTGTTATGGGACGCCATGAAAGCGTGGTTGAGGAGTATTCATTCAACATATTAAACGAATAAAAACCTAAATCTAGGCAATTGGGAGAAAGTCTAGGGGATCAAGTGACAGAAACAGAAGGGAGAAATGTAGAAGAGGGGTCCGAGGAGACACTTAGACACTGGGTTAGACAATGGCGGATAATAAACGCTTATTCCTTAAACAGAAATATTATGAAGGGGAAGCGGCGGGGAGGCTACTCGCTAGGATGGCACAGCCACATGGGAGTAATAATTTCACTCATGGCCTTAGGGGGAGGGGGGGAGGGTGGAGACAACCACGGGGCAAATCTTGCAAATATTTCAGAGGTTTTATACTGACCTATACACATCCAAAGTGCATTACGACACACAGCAATTGGACGAGTATCTGGGAAACATTAATTTGCCTACCTTGGGCCGCGATAAGGGATATGGCAAATGAGAAAGCTCCGGGTCCAGATGGGTTACCAGGGGAAATCTATAAGAAATATGGGACGGAGTTAGCGCCACACTATTTGAATACTTTGCAGGATAGCTTTGACAGAGGTAAACTACCAGACTCCCTAAATGAGGCGACGATAGTGGTTCTCCCAAAAGAGGGGAAAGACAGTCAATTACCGGAGTCCTACAGACCAATATCCTTGCTGACATCAGATGTTAAGATTTTGGCAAAGATATTAGCGCTGCGGCTGAATAGGGTGGTACAGCATGTTGTGCATGAAGACCAATCGGGGTTCATGCCCTCCAAATCGACGGCTGTCAACCTCAGGCGGCTGTTTCTAAATCTTCAGGCGACACCGGATGTTCAAGGAGGAAGGGCTGTGCTAACGTTAGATGCCGCGAAAGCGTTCGATTGTGTAGAATGGGGGTACTTATGGCGAGTAATAGAAAAGATGGGATTCGGCCCTAACTTCGTGAAGTGGGTACAGTTGCTGTATGTGGCCCCTACAGCCCGCATACGGGTGAATGGTGCATTGTCCGAGAGATTTTCACTGGCCCGGGGTACGCGCCAGGGGTGCCCACTGTCACCATTGCTGTTCGAATTGGCGGTAGAGTCACTGGCGTGCCTCATAAGACAGGAGGAGCGCATAAGAGGCTTGCAATATGGGGAAATGAAAAAATTTCACTATATGCAGACGATATTTTAATACATATGACGGACACTGAGAACACTCTGGAGGTAGTAATGGACACGATCACAAGGTTTGGGGAGTTCTCGGGATTAAATATTAACTGGACCAAGTCTGCTCTGATGCCACTTGACACGGTGAACATTGTAGATACTGGAGTGGGACCCCGGATTCCGATAGTCAATGAATTTACGTACCTAGGGGTTAAGGTGACGGCTAGGGTTCAAGACTATATGTCTTTGAATGTTTTACCACTGCTGCTCAAGGTGAACGCCAGGAACAGGCTCCCGCTCTCTGCTCTGGGGAGGACTAATCTAATCAAGATGATCCTTATGCCTCAAGTTTTATATATTCTTCATAACTTCCCAGTATGGATACCTAAGCACTGGTTCAGACGATTGCACAATCTCTTTCGGGATCTGGTCTGGAAAAAAGGGGTTCCAAGGATTAAATTGGAGAAATTGCAATTGCCTAAAGACGAAGGGGGGGTCGCGCTGCCAAATGCCTGGATATATTACCTGGCTGCCCAGAGCCAACAGTTTAAGGGGTGGGAGGACACAGAGACATGGGGCTCTAGCGCACGTTTATTGTCATATTTGGGGGGAGGACTCAACCCACTAGAGCAGGGGTCTCAAGCACGCGGCCCGCGAACCGCATGCGGCCCCTGGGGCTGTCTGCGGCCCGCGGGACACAAAGCCGCTAGTATCGGCTCTGTCCGAGACTCTGGAATTCCCCGACATCGCTGTCCACATATGTACAGCGATGTCTGGGGCTTCCCCAGAGCCGGAGTCCCGAGCAGAGTGCTGGTGTCGGCTCTGCTCCGGGACTCTGTGGAATTCCCTGACATCGCTGCCCATATATGGACAGTGTGTCAGGGTCTTGCCCATAGCGGAGCAGAGCGCTGGTGTCGGCTCTGCTTCGGGACTCTGTGGAGAATTCCCCGACATCGCTGTCCACATATGAACAGCGATGTCTGGGGCTTCCCCAGAGCCGGAGTCCCGGGCAGAGCGCTAGTACATGCTCTGCTCCGGGACTCTGTGGAATTCCCTGACATCGCTGCCCATATATGGACAGTGTGTCAGGGTCTTCCCCAGAGCGGAGTCCCGGGCAGAGCGCTATTATCGGCTCTGCTCCGGGACTCTGGGGAAGCTTCTGACATCGCTGTCCATACATCGACAATGATGTCAGGGGCTACCCCAGAGCAGGAGTCCCAGTGATGCAGGAGCACAGCTTGAGTCCCAGGAAGAGCCTACTAGCGCTCTGCCTGGGACTCCAGCTCTGGGGTTGCCCCTGACATCTCTGTCCATATATGGACAGTGATGTCAGGAGCAGAGCTGGAATCCCAGCCAGAGTGCCAGAAGCGGCTCTGCTCCGGGACTCCGGCTCTGGGCAAGCCCCTGACATCACTGGGGCAGCCTCTACAGAGGGCACTGGGGCAGCCTCTACAGAGGGCACTGGGGCAGCCTCTACAGAGGGCACTGGGGCAGCCTCTACAGAGGGCACTGGGGCATTATCTACAAGTGGGTGTGTGGCAGTATCTGAAGAGGACACTGGCATTATCTACAGAGGGCACTGCGGCCTTATCTACAGAGGGCACTGCGGCCTTATCTACAGAGGGCACTGCGGCAGCATCCACAGAGGGCACTGCGGCAGCATCCACAGAGGGCACTGCGGCAGCATCCACAGAGGGCACTGCGGCAGCATCCACAGAGGGCACTGCGGCAGCATCCACAGAGGGCACTGCGGCAGCATCCACAGAGGGCACTGCGGCAGCATCCACAGAGGGCACTGCGGCAGCATCCACAGAGGGCACTGCGGCAGCATCCACAGAGGGCACTGCGGCAGCATCCACAGAGGGCACTGCGGCAGCATCCACAGAGGGCACTGCGGCAGCATCCACAGAGGGCACTGCGGCAGCATCCACAGAGGGCACTGCGGCAGCATCCACAGAGGGCACTGCGGCAGCATCCACAGAGGGCACTGCGGCAGCATCCACCGAGGGCACTGCGGCAGCATCCACCGAGGGCACTGCGGCAGCATCCACCGAGGGCACTGCGGCAGCATCCACCGAGGGCACTGCGGCAGCATCCACCGAGGGCACTGCGGCAGCATCCACCGAGGGCACTGCGGCAGCATCCACAGAGGGCACTGCGGCAGCATCCACAGAGGGCACTGCGGCAGCATCCACAGAGGGCACTGCGGCAGCATCCACAGAGGGCACTGCGGCAGCATCCACAGAGGGCACTGCGGCAGCATCCACAGAGGGCACTGCGGCAGCATCCACAGAGGGCACTGCGGCAGCATCCACAGAGGGCACTGCGGCAGCATCCACAGAGGGCACTGCGGCAGCATCCACAGAGGGCACTGCGGCAGCATCCACAGAGGGCACTGCGGCAGCATCCACAGAGGGCACTGCGGCAGCATCCACAGAGGGCACTGCGGCAGCATCCACAGAGGGCACTGCGGCAGCATCCACAGAGGGCACTGCGGCAGCATCCACAGAGGTCACTGCGGCAGCATCCACAGAGGGCACTGCGGCAGCATCCACAGAGGGCACTGCGGCACTATCTAAAAAGGGGCTGCCCAATCTTGACATGTGTGCTAACTGAGCCGCTGGACTGCATTTAGCGACACTTAAAATTTTGTATTGCATCAAATTTGAAAGTAATGCGGCCTGTCAACTTCCCATTTTTTCTATATGCGGCCCACTTACCCGGCCGAGTTTGAGACCCCTGCACTAGAGGGTCTGGAAGCACATACCTTTAAGAGATTGGCGAGTGCTAAACCAACGTTACTCCTGATACATAAAATATGGTGGCAATGCAAACAGATCCTGGGAGTGGGAATGTGTACCAAATATACTCCCCTATGGCATAATCCGGTCCTGTGGGAATTATACCAATTAGAGGGCATGCAAAAATGGGAGTCGGCAGGGGTTAGGCGATTACAACACCTGTATGATGATAACATGCTGAGATCATTTCAGCAGTTGAAAGACCTATTTCCACTGGAGCACAGTATGTTTTACCAATATCTGCAGATCCGTCATGCCGTACAGGCGCAGGCGCATGTGGTGGACGTGACGGTTTGTGCTCTTGGGGTCCTAGAGTATGTGGGACGGGCTGACACGACCAAAGGCCTGATCTCAATGGCGTACAGGAGCTTACTGTCCAAACACCTGCGAAACCCGATGGTGCTGGTAAAGGAGAATTGGGAACAGGATGTCGGTCCATTGACCGAAGAGGAGTGGGAGGAGATATTAGCGTCCACATGTCACTTATCACTCAGTCTGGCGCAGAGGAGATCCCAACTCTTCCTGATACATAGAGTGTACCGCACCCCGTGGGTATTAAAACAGATGGGTATTAGAGCGGATGCTAAATGTCCTAGGTGCACGGAGGAGAAGGCGGACATATTTCATATGTTTTGGTCATGTGAGGCCCTGAGGACCCTAAGGGGGGAAATATTGGATCTGATAAAGCAGGTGTATGGTCGGGAATTGGCAGCAGACCCTAAAGTTATGTTGTTGGGAGCGATGGGAGAATTGGAGAGTGACAGAATGGCAAGGCTGGCAATTGCCCAAATATTATATCAAACGAGGAAATGCATTGCTAAACACTGGCTGGACGCGGAGCCACCAGGGATGAGGGAAATTGTAGGAATGTTGAATTATAATATCCTGATCTTCTGATATGCTGTAACTATTGTATACGATGTTGGAAAATTGAAATGTGAATGTCAATGTGTTATTTTATTTCTGTGTTCGTATCAATAAAATTAGATTGATTTAAAAAAAAGAAAAAAGAAGATGGCCTGCTATCCCTGACAGCAGGCCATCTTTACTTGTCACCCAGGGGGTCAACACGCCACCCCCGTCACCAATAGCTGCGATTGATTCTTTTAATTCAGACCGGCGAATCGCGGTGAAAACCAATCACTATGCCGCAGTGGAATGGTAGCGATTAGTGCGGTGTAGGACCGCACCAAACCCGGCTATGTGGGGAAGGTCTGATGGTGCCAAATCCACGATCGCTTTGATTGGTCTGTCTGTATAGATCGACCAATTGCAGCCATGGCAGGGGTTTCAAACAACCGTCACCAGTTCTGCCACCTCATGCCAGTTAGGAACACTAAGCAGAGCTGAGGCATAACTACCCTGTGCCATACTAAACCTGTATGGAGTCCTTGTGTGCTGCGATCGCTGTGTTACGCATCTGGATGTGATCACTTATTGAGTGATCATAATCAGTGCAATTTTTTTTTCTGTAGCTAACACACACACACACACACACACACACACACACACACACACACACACACACTGCCCTGTGTTAAAACTTAGTATTACACACACACCCCTAATAAAGATGTCCCAATCATTCCAAAGAATCTATTTAGCAAGAGAGGCATACGCCCACCTGGCCTCCAACACTGATATGGCCAGCGAGGGAGAAGAGGAATATTCCCGATTCCTCTTGTCCTTATCATCCACATGCAGTGATGAGGAAAACCCACAAAGGCGCCCCAGGACAAAAGGTGAGGCAACTGCCCAGATAAGTGATACCATGTGAAACCCACCCCTTGAGAATTGAGCCTCAGATTCTGGATTTCATAGGCAGATCAGGAATTCGGTTTGAGACTGCAGTCCTCACAGAAATGGACTTTAACCCCTTCTCTCTTTGGCCACTTTTGACCTTCCTGACAGAGCCTCATATTTCAAATCTGACGTGTCAATTTATGTGGTAATAACTTCGAAATGCTTTTACCTATCCAAGCGATTCTGAAAGATTGTTTTCTCGTGATACATTGGACTTTGTTACTGGCAAAACTTGCTCGATTACATTCAGTAGTTAACTGTGAAAAACAAAATTTGGCGAAAAATTGCTATTATTAGCATTTTTCTAAATTTAAATGTATCTGCTTGTAAGACAGATAGTAATACCACACAAAATAGTCGCTAATTAACATCCCCCATATGTCTACTTTAGATTGGCATCGTTTTTTGAACATCCTTTTATTTTTCTAGGACATTACAAGGATTAGAACTTTAGCAGCAATTTATCACATTTTGAATAAAATTATAAAAGGCTATTTTTGCAGGGGCCAGTTCAGTTGTGAAGTGTCTTTGAGGGCCTTATATATTAGAACCCCCCAAAAAGTCACCCCATTTTAAAAACTTCACCCCTCAAAGTATTCAAAACAGCATTTAGAAAGTTACTTAACCCTTTAGATGTTTAACAGGAATTAATCCAAAGTAGAGGTGAAACTTACAAATTAAATTTTTTGTTGTTGCATAAATTAATTTTTAATCCATTTTTTTTTGTAACACAAAGTTTTACCAGAGAAACGCAACTCAATATTTATTTCCCAGGTTCTGCAGTTTTAGGAAATATCCCACGTGGCCCTAGTCTGCTACTTGACTGAAAACACAGGCCTCAGAAGCAAAGGAGCACCTAGTGGATTTTGGGCCTCCTTTTTATTACAATAAATTTTAAGCACCATGTCGGGTTTGAAGAGTTCATGCAGTGCCGAAACAGTGGAAATCCCCCAAAAGTAACCCCATTTGGGAGACTACACCCCTTACAGGGAAGGGGTCATGAAATATTTTTATTTATATGTTTTTGCTTTTAGTAGGTTATTAAAAATAAATTTTATTTGTGTTTTACTTCTCTATGGGGGCTGCCTTTTTTTTTTTCATCTCTGTATGTGTCGATTAACGGCACATACATCCCCATAGTGAATGCGAACGGGAGCCGTTCCCACACAGACGGCGTACGCTATAGTGAATGGAGGGGCGCATGCGACATCCGGCGCCATTTTCATGTGGAGAGGTAGCCGCGGCCGGACAGTAAGATGACTACTTCCGGTCGCGGCTTCCGTCCATATGTTCAGAAGCAAGGACTAGAAGCGGAGGGAGCGGCGGCAGGAGCAGGTAAGTTATGTTTGTGTATGTTCGTGTTATACTGTGTGATTACCACTGTATCTAAGCCTACTACACTGTGCATTCGCTCAAAAAATTAACATTCAACCCCCTCCTTTCTCCTGGCACTAGCCAGGAGAAAGGAGGGGGATTGTTTGAGCACACTAGAGCGAGTGTGTCTTCTCCAATTTTGCAGCATAAAGCAATGACGTTGCTTTACCACATGCCAATGCTGCAATTTGGGGAATTGCTCCCTCTAGTGACCAGCACATTGAAATGTTATTAATTCGAATGTAATTTATAATATTTCCTGACTTGTAAAAAAAAAAAAAAAAATTAGAACAATGTGTAATCATGTATCTAACTGTTTAACTAAAAAAAATAAAATAAATTCTAGCGACACCTTCCCTTTAAGGAAATTATCTAGGGGTATAGTGAGCATTTTGACCATACAGATTTATTGCAGAAATTATTGGAAGTAGGCCGTGAAAATGGAAATCTACATTCTTTCAAAGAAAATGTAGGTTTAGCGAATTTTTTTCTAATTTCCACAAGGACTAAAGGAGAAAAAGCACAACAACATTTGTAAAGCAATTTCTCACGAGTAAAACAGTACCCCTTATGTGGTAATAAACGGCTGTTTGGACACACGGCAGGGCTTTCGGAGCGCAAATTTAGCAGGGATGGGTTGCGGAAGCCGTGTCGCATTTGCAGAGCCCCTGAGGGACCAAAACAATGAAAACGCCGAAAAAGTGACTCCATTTAGGAAACTACACCCCTTGAGGAATTAATCTAGGGGTGTCGTGAGCATTTTGACCTCACAGGTGTTTCATAGAATTTATTAGAACCGGGCACTGAAAATAATAATCCTTTTTCTTCAATAAGACATAGCTTTAGCTCAATATTTTTCATCTTCTCAATAAATAAAGGAGAAAAAGAACAACATTTGTAAAGCAATTTCTCCCGAGTACGACAATACCCCATATGTGGTCAAACTGATTTTTGGGCACACGTCAGGGCTCAGAAGGGAAGGAGCGCCATTTGGCTTTCGGAGTACAGATTTTGGTAGATTGGTTTCTGGTCGCTATGTAATAATAATAATAATAATCTTTATTTATATAGCGCCAACATATTACGCAGCACTTTACAATTTAGAGGGGACATGAAACAAACAATATCAGACATTACATAGTGACAAAGTTCATTTACAATTCAAATCTGGGGAGTGAGGACCCTGCTCGCAAGAGCTTACAATCTATGGGGAAATAAGGGAGACACAAAGTGTAATAGTGTTTGTTCTGTACAATGGTCCGGCCATTTTTATACACATGCGGTGGTAACAAAGCTGCATGAGCCGGTCACCAGCCGGTATCCGTGTATGACGGACATGAAGAGAAGGAGTGTGAGGGAATCTTATTCTGATGACCAATCTAAATGGAGGGCCATGGAAAGGAATCAGATTAGGGAATGTTATAGGCCTGTCTAAATAGATGTGTTTTCAGGGCACGTTTAAAACTGTGGATATTGGGAATTAATCTGATTGTCTGGGGTAGCACATTCCAGAGGACTGGTGCAGCACGAGAGAAATCCTGGAGACGGTAGTGGGAGGTTCGGATTATGGAGGATTTTAATCTAAGGTCGTTGGCAGAACGTAGAGCTCGAGTAGGGTGGTAGACAGAGATGAGGGAGGAGATGTAAGGAGGTGCAGCACTGTGGAGAGCTTTGTGGGTGAGAGTAATAAGTTTACATTTTATTCGGAAGGGGATGGGCAACCAGTGCAGTGACTGGCACAGATTAGAGGCGTTGGTGTAGCGGTTGGTCATAAAGATGAGCCTGGCTGCTGCATTGAGGATAGATTGGAGAGGGGAGAGTTTAGTGAGGGGAAGACCGACTAGTAATGAGTAACAGTAGTCAAGACGAGAGTGAATCAGAGCAACAATGAGAGTTTTGGCGCTTTCCGCCGTAAGAAAAGAACGGATTCTGGAGATGTTTTTGATGTGAAAATGACAGGAGCGTGAAAGTGATTGTATGTGAGGAGTAAAGGAAAGATCTGAGTCAAAAATAACCCAGAGACAGCGGGCGTGCTGCTTAGGAGTTATGATAGTGCCACACACAGAGATGGAGACATCAGGTTTAGGGAGGTAAGTAGATGGTGGGAACACAAGGAGCTCAGTTTTAGAAAGAGTCAGTTTCAGATAGAGAGAAAACATGATGTTAGAGACAGCGGACAGACAATCACTGGTGTTCTGTATTAGAGCAGGGGTGATGTCACGGGAAGAGGTATATAATTGGGTGTCATCAGCGTAGAGATGGTACTGGAAGCCAAATCTGCTGATGGTTTGTCCAATAGGAGCTGTGTAGAGAGAAAAGAGCAGCGGACCTAGGACTGATCCCTGAGGAACCCCGATATCAAGGGGAAGAGGAGAAGAAGTGGAACCAGCAAATGACACACTGAATGAGCGGTCAGAGAGATAGGAGGAAAACCAAGAGAGGCCAATAGAGTGGAGCATGTTAAGTAGGAGTTTGTGGTCTACAGTGTCAAAGGCTGCAGAGAGATCCAAAAGAATTAGGAGAGAGGATTTACCGTCCGATTTAGCCACCAAGAGATCATTTGAGACTTTAGTAAGGGCAGTTTCTGTGGAGTGTAGAGTGCGGAAACCAGATTGTAAGGGGTCAAGAATGGAGTTAGCAGAGAGATAGCGGATAAGGCGAGAGTAGACCAAGCGTTCCAGGAGTTTGGAGATGAAGGGCAGATTAGAGACTGGTCAGTAGTTGGCAGCGCTGGATGGGTCAAGAGTTGGTTTTTTCAATAATGGGTTTATAATGGCATGTTTAAAAGCGGAGGGAAAGATACCAGAGGAAAGCGAGAGGTTAAATATTTTAGTGAGGTGACTAGTGACAGCCGGGGAGAGGGACTGGAGGAGGTGTGAGGGGACAGGATCACTAGGGAAGGTAGTAGGACGAGAAGAAGAGAGGAGCCTCGAGACTCCTTCAGTTATTGGGTCAAATGCTGAGAGTGAAGAAGAGGGAGTGCGGGGGGGGGGGGGGGGGGGAAGGGGATGGATGTTACTAGGGGACTGGGAGATAATATCATGCCGGATGTTGTCAATTTTAACTTTAAAATAATTGGCCAGGTCTTCAGCACTGAGATCTGTGATTGGCGTCTGCACTTTAGAACTAAGGAGGGAGTGAAAAGTATCAAAGAGGCGTTTTGGATTATTAGATAGTGTGGAGATGAGAGAAGTGAAGTAGACTTGTTTGGCGCGGTGAAGGGCAGAGTTGTAAGTTTTGAGCATAAATTTGTAATGAAGGAAATCTGCATCCAAATGCGATTTTCTCCACAGTCGTTCGGCACATCTCAAGCACCGCTGAAGAAAGCGGGATTGAGGCGTGTGCCAGGGTTGTCGTCGTCTTTGTCGGGTGGTTCGGAGTGTAGTGGGGGCTGCTTCATCCAATGCATTTTTGAGAGTGTTATTGTAAAGTTTGGCAGCCAGATTGGGACAGGAGAGGGAAGAGATAGGGGACAATGAGGACTGTAGACTGTCTATGAGTTTCACATTGTTAGGCCTCATGCACACGACCGTATTTTTTCCCACCCGTAAATACTGGCGTAAATACGGGTCCGGTGTCACACGTATTCCACCCGTTTTGCACCAGTATTTACGAACCCGTGCTCGTAAATATGGGTCCGGTGTCACACGTATTCCACCCGTATTTACGAGCACGTTTTTGGCGGCAAAATAGCACTGCACTAATCGGCAGCCCCTTCTCTCTATCAGTGCAGGATAGAGAGAAGGGACAGCCTTTTCTGTAATAAAAGTTAAAGAAATTCATACTTTCCCGGCCGTTGTCTTGGTGACGCGTCCCTCTCTTCACATCCAGCCCGACATCCCTGGATGACGCGGCAGTCCATGTGACCGCTGCAGCCTGTGATTGACCTGTGATTGGCTGCAGCGGTCACATGGCCTGAAACGTCATCCAGGACGTCGGGCCGGATGTCGAGAGAGACGCGTCACCAAGGCAACGGGCGGGAGACCGGACTGGAGGAAGCAGGAAGTTGTCGGTAAGTATGAACGTCTTTTATTTTTATTTTTTACAGGTTTATACTGATCGGTAGTCACTGTCCAGGGTGCTGAAAGAGTTACTGCCGATCAGTTAACTCTTTCAGCTCCCTGGACAGTGACTATTTACTGACGTCGCTTAGCAACGCTGCCGTAATGACGGGTGCACACATGTAGCCACCCGTCATTACGAGAGCTCCATAGACTTCTATGGACTGTCCGTGCCGTTATTACGGCCTGAAATAGGACATGTTCTATCTTTTTCAACGGCACGGGCACCTTCCCGTGAGAAAACGGGAAGGCACCCGTCGCCAATAGAAGTCTATGAGCCCGTTATTAGGGGTCGTAATCACGACCCGTAATAACGGGAGTTTTTACGGTCGTGTGCATGAGGCCTAAATGGCATGTAGATTTCTGTATGTCTGATACGTAGGGATGACCTGAGGAGGCAGAGAATATTTGATAGTAAAGCAGAGAAGATTGTGGTCAGAAAGCGGGAGAGGAGAGTTAATAAAGTCAGAAACTGAGCAGAGCCGGAAGAAGACCAGGTCAAGCGAATGCCCGTCTTCATGTGTAGGAGAGTTAGTAAGTTGTGACAGACCTAGGGACGAGGTTAAAGATAGAAACTGGGAGGCAGATGAGGAGATTGGGTTATCAATGGGGATGTTGAAGTCACCCATGATGGGAGTGGGTGTTTCAGAGGATAGAAATTGTGGAAGCCAGGCAGCAAAATGATCCAGGAATTGGCGGGGTGAGCCCGGGGGGTGGTAGACAACTGCCATTCGGAGGGGAAAAGGGTAAAAGAGTCTGAGGGTGTGGACTTCAAAAGAGGGAAATGTGAGTGAGGGGACCGGGGGAATGACCTGGAAAGTGCAATGTGGGGAAAGAAGTATACCTACTCCTCCACCCTGCCTGTTCTCAGGTCTGGGGGCATGAGAGAACTGGAGACCACCATAAGATAGAGCAGCAGGGGAAGCCGTGTCAGACAGGTGTAGCCATGTTTCTGTAAGAGCCAGAAGGTTGAGAGAGTTAGAAAGGAATAAGTCATGAATAAGGGCGAGTTTGTTGCACACGGACCGAGAGTTCCAGAGAGCACAGTTAAAAGAGACAGGAGAAGACATACAAGGAATAGCAAGAAGATTTGCAGGGTTTCTATGTGTGGCAGGTAAGTGGTTGAGCTTGGCAGAAGAAAAGGGAGGACCAGGGTTGGGAGAGATGTCCCCTGCAGCTAGTAGCAGGAGAATGGAGAGAGACAGCAGATGGTTCTGTGATTTATGAGAGCGTTTTTTATGTTGGGCAGTGGGATGAGATGGGTTAAGTTGACTGAGGAAAGTGAATAGTAAATGGGAGCTGTGCATGGGGGAGGCCAGGAGAGAAGGACTGATGTGGACTGTTTTTTGACAAGGCTTAAATGGGCGATAGGATTGTAAAGCAAGAGCAGCTATAATGATGAGAGCGGTGGCAAACATGTTTGTTAACAGATAGTTAGAAATCTAATATTTAGAGCGTGTACTAGTTTGTTTGATTTGGTAATGCAGCTTACCTGTCACTGACCCTGTGCAACTGCCATATTGTGAGAACCATAACGCTTTAATTTTTTCGTCTATGGAGCTGTATGAGGGCTTGTTTTTGCGAGACTAGCTATAGTTTTTATAGGTAACATTTTTGGATACATGCGACTTTTTAATCACTTTTTATTTCAATTTTTGTAGGGCAATGTGACCAAAAACTAGAAATTCTGGCATTGTTTTTGTAATTTTTTTTTACGCCATTCAACGCGTGGAATAAATAACAAAATATTTTCATAGTTTAGGCCGTTACGGTCGCGGCGATACCAAATATGCATGGTTTATTTATTTCAATAATAAAGGACTTGATAAAAGGGAAAAAGGGCGCGATTGTGTCTTATTTTATTACTTGAAACTTTTCTTTAGTCCCCTGAAGGTCCAACTGTCAGATTTTTTTTTTCTAATACATTGCAGTACCTATGTAGTGCAATCTATTAGATCTGTCAGGCATTCACTGACAGCAAGCCGAATAGGCTTCGCCTATAGGCGGGGCCTAATCGGCTTCCGTAATGGCAGACAGGAGGCCATTGTTAGGTCTCCTGTTGCCATAATAGCAGTTGGCAACCACGCGATTGCAGAGCACAGCTGCCGATCTGCTAACAACCACAAAGATGCAGAGATCGCTGCATCGAAAAGGTTAATGGCAGGGATCGGAGCTAGCTCTGGTTCCTGCCGTTACAGGTGGATGTCAGCTGTAACATACAGCTGACATCCACCGCCGATTACGCCGGCTCATCTCCTGAACCGACGCCATCTTGCCGGTGGCCACTGATGCCTTTCAGGCCCCGCCACTGGCGGGGGCTGAAAGTTTTCCATGCCAGTATTAGGCCTCCGGTTGCCAGTATTAGGCCTCCGGTTGCAATTGCAGCCACCGACACCCCGGCTATTTCATTGCTGGGGTGTTGATGAGCTGCAAACACCTTAAATGCAGCGATCGCTTTTGACGGCTGCATTTAAGGGGTTAATTGCGAGGATCGAGGCTAACTTTGGTCCCGGCCATTACAGCAGGATGTCGGCTGTAAGATATAGCTGACATCCGGGGATGATGGCAATGACTCAGCTTCTGAGCCGGTGCCATGCATTTGTCGTAAGTATACGACATTTTGCTTGAAGCACTGGCTTTCCATGACGTATACCTACGACAAATGTCGGGAAGGGGTTAAGGTTTTTTTTCTTTAAACTTTACAAAATTCTCAATGGTGGCCCACACTAATTTATATACCCAGCAATTTTTAGCAGAAAACCCCATGTCATCATATGCTAGCTGGACCCCTCGTAGATACAGTGGAGATTATGACTTTTGGGGCAGTGCGCGACATATGGGCCTAGTGAAGAAGCCAGAGATTAGGCAATACTGGAGTGTGGATACTTTGCACAACACCTCAATCTACCACATGGAAAAGACCCAGGCACATTTTGAAATAATTCTGAAATGTTTGAATAATAGTGATAATGCACAGTGCCCACCCAGTGAGGACTCCACATATGACCGCCTATTCAAAATCAGGTCTGTCATTCATCAGTTCTGCACCAAATTTTCACAAGCTTACACCCCCAAAAAGAACATTAGCCCCTTGCACATTTTAAAAGGGAGCCTAAAATGTTGCTAATGCCTGCCTAGTAAGAGGGCGAGGTATGGAATTAATGTACAAGCTGTGCGAGAGTACCTAAGGGTACACCCACAATTTTAGGGTTTATGGAGGGAAGGACTCCATAATTGAACCCCTGGAATGCCCGCCCCTGTCCTGGGAGTAGGATTGGGTGTACGTCCTGCTGGACAAGGGTTATCACTTTTACGTGGATATCTTCTATACCAGCATTCCATTAGTTAAGTGTCTTTCCACCAGAAGAACTGCAGCATGTGGAACCATACGCAAAAACCAGAGAGTACTATCTAAAACTCTGATTGGGAAACCACTAAGAAAGGAACAAAGCAGGGAACTAAACAGCGAGAACATGTTGTTGGTCAAGTATAAGGACAAGAGGGATGTCCTTATGTTTACCACAATACAGTAACGGCAGCACCCAACCAAGTCAGAGATACCACTACAACGACTCCCAAGCCAGATTGTATCCTAGGTTATACTAAGT
The DNA here is from genome assembly GCF_050947455.1 of Rhinoderma darwinii. Classification (NCBI taxonomy): domain Eukaryota; kingdom Metazoa; phylum Chordata; class Amphibia; order Anura; family Rhinodermatidae; genus Rhinoderma; species Rhinoderma darwinii. Next base: position 310,667,356 of record NC_134688.1, read on the forward strand.
ACATGGGAGAGGTTGATCTTTCTGATCAAGTACTGAAGCCGTACAGTCATGCGGAAAAGATTGATTACTTACCGGTAATCGGTTTTTCAAGAACCTATGACAGCATCCATGGAGAGACGTCCCATCCGCTGGACAGGAAATCTGAGGATATAAAAAGGGACACACCTCTCCACACGCCCAGTCTTTAGAAAGAACTATTAACCCGTTAGTGACCGCCAATACGCCTTTTCACGGCAGCCACTAACGGGCTTTATTCTGATGCATAGGCCTTTTCACGGCACTGCATCAGAATAAAATTGCGGCGCCGTGAAAAGAGATAGCTCCCTGCTCTCAGCTACCGGAGGTAGCTGAGGGCTTGGAGCACACTCTGGGGACCGTTGTTTGCGGTCCCCAAACCGGCGATCGCCGGTATTCAACGAATACCGGCGACCGCCGTTACAATTAACGCAGCGGTAGAAAATCGCCATTTTTATCTCCTCTCACCATGAATGTTTGGTGAGAGGAGATAAAAAACTAACCTGAAGGGCCTCCGATGCCCGCGATCGTGCCCCCCTTCTCTTCTCCTCCCGCAGCTGCCGGGAAGAGAAAAAAAATGGCGCCCGCGCATGCGGTAGCTGAGGGCTTGGAGCACAGTCTGGGGACCGTTGTTTGCGGTCCCCAAACCGGCGATCGCCGGTATTCAACGAATACCGGCGATCGCCGTTACAATTAATGCTGCATTGAAATCTAACTTTTTATCTCCTCTCACCATGAATGTTTGGCGAGAGGAGATAAAAAACTACTTGTTAGGCCTCCGATCGTGCCCCCCCCTCCCCCCAAACGCCGGAAAAAAAAAAAAAAATGGCGCACGCATGCGCTGTCAGTGAAAGGCAGCTATTCTGCCTGTAAATAGAAACTGATCAGGGACCGTTATAATTGGTCCCTATCACAGTGACAATAGTCTCATATTTTCAAAATACAGCACAAGATTTGTGCTCTTTCCCTCCCTCCTCTCACTGTAGTTGATCTGTGAGAAGAGAGAGAGAGATACTATACAAATCTTGTGCTGTGTTATACTGTAAAATACACCACATACTTACTCGCCAGTGTTCCGATATTATCCGAATATTGTCCGTAATTTACCCCAGATTACCCGTAATCACCCCAGATTACCCGTAATTACCCCAGATTACCCGTAATTACCCCAGATTACCAGTAATTACCCCAGATTACCAGTAATCACCCCAGATTACCAGTAATCACCCCAGATTACACGTAATCACCCCGTTTTTTTTGTTTGTATTCTAAAAAAAAACAATTATTAGTGTGGTGAACATGAACCGCAGAAGCCGCAGAATGTTCTCTGCAGAGCAGGCATACGCCATGCTGTGCTCTAGCGGTTCCGGCAGTGATACAGACACTGCGTCAGAAGCAGAACTTGGCTCAGAAAGCGACACAAGTTCTGCTTCTGCCACTGGACCCCCCAGCCCTATGGTGGTGGACGCAGCGGTCAGCGGTGAAGCGTCAGGAGACGGGCCTAGTACTGCAGTCCCTTCCGCAATTTGGGATCCTGCAATTGATTTCTCCCCCCAAGTTTTGCCATTTACAGCGACTCCAGGCATCAACGCAGATGTCTCAAATTCTAGTCCCTATAATTTTTTTCATTTGTTTATAGGCGATCAGGTCCTGGAACTAATCGTCCAGCAGACAAATTTATACGCCAGGCAATTTGGCACCCAAAATCCCAGGTCTTGCTATGCCAGAGGATGGATCCCCACAACAGTTTCTGAAATAAAAAAATTTGGGCAAATTACCCTAAACATGGGGATAGTAAAAAAAAACCTCTATCTGCTCCTATTGGGCTACCAGCGCTATCCATAGCACGCCTGTATTTGCAGCCGTTATGGCCCGAACGCGCTATGAGACTCTAATGCGTTTCATGCATTTTTCTGACAATACACAAATCCCCCCAAGAAGTGACCCAGCCTATGATCGCCTCAACAAACGGAGACCCCTAATCTCCCTCCTAAGTGACTCATTTTTCAATTTATACACCCCAGGCCAAAAACTAGCGGTAGATGAGTCCCTTATGTCCTTCAAGGGCCGTCTATCGTTTCGACAATACATCCCCTCCAAAAGAGCCCGATACGGAGTAAAACTCTATAAGGTGTGCGAGAGCACAACGGGCTACACCTGTGGCTTTTTCATTTATGAGGGCAGGGACCGCCACCTTAATCCCCCAGGATGCCCAGAGGATATTGGCATTAGTGGGAAAATTGTCTGGGAACTCATGGTGCCATTCCTACAAAAAGGGTACCATGTGTACACCGACAATTACTACACCAGTGTCCCCCTGTATAAGTCCCTCCATGCTGCGAATACAGGGGCCTGTGGGACGGTACGAAAAAATAGAGTCGGCTTCCCTCAACGACTGGTGTCCAGGCGACTAGTAAGGGGTGAGTCACTCTCATTTGCAAGTGACCAGTTGCTCGCTGTCAAATGGAGTGACAAAAGGACGTGTACATGCTCTCCACCGTGCACGAGGACACCACAGTGGCAGTAAGAGAGAGGGGCGCTACCTCTGATAAGAGGAAACCGGTCTGCGTGGTGGACTAAAACAAGTTCATGGGGGGAGTCGATCTATCTGACCAGGTCCTACAACCGTACCTGGTCAAGCGCAAAACTAGGGCCTGGTATAAAAAGGTAGCGATCTACCTTATCCAAATGGCCACTTACAACAGCTATGTGCTCTACAAGACCCAGGGAACGCTCAGTTTCCTCCAGTATCAGGAGAAAATTATAGAGCACCTCCTGTTTGACTCCCCCGCACCTAGAGACTCCTTCGTCAGAGGATGTCAAAAGGCTCACTGAGCGCCACTTCCTTCACCCCGTCCCTGCCTCTGTGAACCAAAGATACCCCCAAAAGAGATGCCGGGTGTGCAGTAAACACGGAAGGAGGAGCAATTCCCGGTTTTACTGCCCCATGTGCCCTTCAAATCCAGGCCTGTGCAACTACCCCTGTTTTGAGACCTACCACACCGTTTCTAATTATTAATTTTATCTATAATTTAGGGAAAACCAAAAAGGGTGGGGGGGGGGGGATTCTTTTTAGGGAGTCAATTTCATTTATGCATATTTTTTTGTTTAGTTTCTGGGCTTTCCAAGGGAGGGAGGGATTCTCATGGGGAGGTTTATTTATTTCAGACTGTAAAACGAAATTTCCCCTTTATGATTTTTTTATACAATTCTTGGACAATTAAATCCAGGACTTGATCACTCACAAATGAATACAGTTTATTGTGCAGGAGCCCACATCTGTCTATTCAGAACATGGACCCCACAAGTGTTCTTGAAATAAAAAATAAATGTGGGCATTGCATTTATTAGTAGATAAATCCAACACCTGCGGCCCGTGCCGCCCCTGAATCAGTGGAAGTCGTGCATTTTAGCAATGGTTACAAGAATAAATTGGGGATGTATTTCCTTTTTCTTATGACGATGTCCTGCCACATACGGCTGTTACATTCCTAATTCTGTACCGTGATACGGGCATGATATTTTTTTTTTGGAGGATCTCTAATAATCGAGCTGTTCCTTATCAATACACCATGGGCTTTGTTACGGTTCTTCTGGAAATACTGACATCATTTTGGGGATTAGTGATCCTTTACTATTCCTATAGATGGTTTTGGACACTGTCCCTTTATATATTCTGTAGGTGATTGGTTGTTTTGTGCACATAGCGGTTCCTACCTTGCCGGGCAGGGGCCTGTTATGGTGTACCGCGTCACTTGGCACATTCGTCCCTCATAAGGATTGATGGAGCTAAAGAGACGTTGTACAACCAGTCACTGAAAAAAAAAAAACCTTGTCTTGACAGCCCTGCAGGTGTTCTTCTATCTAGTGAACAGACTCGAGTTTGCAACATAGTTGGATACATTTTCCTACATTTGTTTGAAGATATTGCCCGTCACTCCAGTACAGTTTATTTTTTCCTCTCTGACTGATTTTATATTAGGACAGAATTCTGTCCACAATGACATCATAATGGCACCAACTGCTTCTTCAGCAAGACAAAGTCATAAGTACAGGCAAATACGTCTATAGCAACATGTATCCATTATGAAAACACGGCTTCACTTCTATTCTGTGCCGCACAAATTTATTAATGTGGCATATTTCTAACAAAATAACCTTCTACCACGTCTCCTCTATTTAATGTGGAAACGTAATAAGAGTTTGAAGAAAAAACATTATATACCCATAGTGTCTGAAATGATACCCATTATTTCCTCCTTTAAAACATTTTTGGTCCGCATGCCCACTACACCACTAGATGAATACCTTTAGGGGTTTAGTTTTTAAAATGGGGTCATTTCTGCTTTGTTTTTTTATTTGTTCAGGCAGCTCAATGCCTCTAAATGCATGATATGGGGCCTAGAATTTATTCAATTGTACCCTGAAAGCCAAAGGGTGCTCCCTCTTTTTTTGGCCCAGCCACACGTCTAATAAGCAGATTGGGGCAACAATGAGAGTATTTTTGAAAACAGGAGAAACAGGGTGATAGATTTTGGGGTGTGTTTCTTCAGTCTTATGGTCGCTTTACACAGAAATCGGTCTTCAAAGTGATATTTTTATGGAAAAAGTGATTTTTTATTTTTTTTCACCTGCTATGCATTAAATTTAGCAAAAAACTGTGGGGTCAAAATACTCACTACACCCCTAGATAACTACCTTAAGGGGTCTATTTTTCTAAATGGGGTCGTTTATGGGGAGTTTCTATCGTTCTGGTAGTTGAAAACCTCTCCAAATATACAGTGGGGCCTAAAACATTTTCAAGCAAAATATGAGTTCTGAAAGCCTCCGGGTGCTCCCTTCCTTTCAAGCCCTGCTGTGTGTCCAGGCAATGCATTAGAGTCACAATGGGGGCTTTTTTGAAAACAGGAGAAACAGGGTGATAGATTTTGGGGTGTGTTTCTTCATTCTCATGGTCGCTTTACAAAGAAATCGGTCTTCAAAGTTATACTTTTATGAAAAAAGTGAGATTATATTTTTTTACGCCTGCTTTGCATGAATTCTTACAAAAAAACTGTGGGGTCAGAATACTTACAACACCCCTTAATAAATACCTTAAGGGGTGTAGTTTGCAAAATGGGGTCACTTGTGGGGGTTTCCACCATTCTGACACCTATGAGCCTCTGAAAACCTGGCTTGGTGCAGGAAAACCAAATGTACTTCAAAATGTATAAAATTATTACTAAACTTGTAAGTCTTCTAAATTGCTCAAAAAAAAATTTTTTTCCCAAAAGTGCTGCCAAAATAGAGTAAAGAGATGGAAATATATATTTAATAAAATCTACTTTTACCACTAAAATAAAGTACAACATGTGACGAAAAAACAATGTCAGAATTACTTGGATATTCAAAACTTTCACAGAGTTATTCTCTGATAAAGTCACACATACCAGATCTAACAAATCTGGCTTGGTCATTAAGGCCCAAACAGGCCCGGTCATTAAGGGGTTAAATAGTTTAGTTTATATTGTTGTTGGTGTTTTTTTTAACCAATAGTGAAATTCCCTCACACCTTTATATATCCAAAATTTACAAGAAACGCTTAAATTTAGGTTAGCGTTCTACCTTATGAGGGCTCATTTGCCACAAACTGGCTAGTAGGGTAGAAATGACAGATTCTGAGAATCCTCTTTGCCTAAGGATTATCCTTTCAGTTTCCAGGCTGTCAGATGGAGTTTCTGAATGTCGGGGTGTATTACTGGGCCCTGATATAGGAGATCTGACATGTTCGGGAGAACCCATGGTTGGTCTGAAGACATTTTCCTCAACCACGTGAACCATGGTCTCTTTGGCCAGAAGGGGGCTATTAATATCACACTGGCCTGGTCTTCTCTGACCTTCCTAATCACTCTTGGGAGGAGGCGTAGTCCTTCTCTTGACTCCAACACTGGGAGAATGCGTCTATTGCTGTTGGGTGGTCTAAAGGGTTTAGGGAGAAGAATCTTTGGGTTTTTCTGTTTTCCTTGGATGCAAATAGATCTATTGATGGGGTCCCCCATTTGAGGATGATTTCCTGAAATACTGTTGTATTCAGGCACCATTCTGATTAGCGAAGCCTTTCTCGGCTTAGGAAGTCTGCCACCTGGTTGTCTTTTCCCTTCAGATGGACAGCTGATAGGGTCAATCGGTGGTGTTCTGCCAGAAAAAAGATCTGTGAGGATAAATCCATCAGCGAGGCCGATCTTGTACCCCCCTGACGATTTATATAAGACACTGTGGTCGTGTTGTCGGAATAGATCTTTAAGTGTCGACCTGAAATTGCAGGTATGGATCTCTTCAAGGCCTGAAGAACTGCAGCCAGTTCCCTGTAGTTGGAGGATCTCTGAACGGTCCGTTGATCCCACTGACCCTGAAGAGAGTCGTAATGAGCTCCCCACCCCCAAGGACTCACATCTGTGGAAATGTTGACAGTAGGGGTTAACTTCCATGGAATACCCCGCATGAGGTTCTCCTTGTTCAACCACCATCTGAGGGACAACCTTGCTGCGGAAGAGATGTGTAAGGGCTGGTCTAAGGAGAGACTGCTCCTGTCCCACTGATTTAAAATGTCCCACTGTAGGGGCCTGGATCTGAAGTGAGCCCAAAGTACAGCTGGCATGCACGATGTCATGAGGCCCAGGACAGACATAGCTTTCCTGAAAGAGGTCATATGGCCTAGGCAGATATCTGATATCCTGTCTATCAGGGGACTGATTTTTTCTTCTGGAAGGAAGGACATCTGCTTGGAGGAGTCCAGCAGAGTTCCTAGGAATACACATCTTTTTGATGGGTTTAAATTTGATTTTTTTAAATTTATGTTCCATCCTAATTTTGTTAGTATAGCGCAAACTATTTGTATCTGTAGGGTCAAGGTTTGAGATGTTTCTGCAACCAACAGGAAATCGTCCAGGTATGGGATCAGGAGGATGTCGTTCGTCCTGATGTAAGAGGTAATTTCTGCTATCAGTTTTGAAAATAATACCCTTGGGGCTTGTGAGATGCCAAAAGGGAGGGCTCTGTAATGTAGGTGAATTACGGACCCGTTGAGTGTCACTGCTACCCTTAGATATCTTTGATGATGAAGACATATGGGTACGTGATAGTAAGCGTCCTCCAGGTCTATTGAGGCCATCACACAATCCCCGGATAGGAGATTTATAGTTGACGCAATGCTCTCCATGCAGAATTTTTTTAAGTCAGATAAAGATTTAATCTTTTTAGGTTTATAATGACCCTGTGTTTTCCTCCTGGTTTGTTCACGAGGAAGAGAGGGGAATAAAAGCCTTGACCTGTCTATGCTTGGAACCTGAATTAGGACTCCTTTTTTTTATGAGTGACAGGACTTCTAATTCTAGGATCTTTTGTTGCTCTGGGTCCCTTAGGGCCCTTGTGGGAAAAAATCTGTCTGGGGGAAGAGACCTGAACTCTAGTACATACCCAGTTTTTATGATTCCTAGAATCCAAGGATTTGCTGATAGTTTCTGCCAATCCTTGAGAAACAGGGAAAGATGACCCCATCACCATAGACTCTATGGCGTCATTGTTGGTCCCTATTTTTAGGGTCCTTCTGGGGCCTGAAGAGAGAGGACTTATTCTTCCTAGTAAATCTTGAGGATCTAAAGTCCTGTCCTCTAGGGTTAGGTCTTTTGTTATTAGGCCCTCTGAGACAAAAGGAATCTCTTGTTGGCCTTGCTTGTGCAGGGAACCTCTTCTTGCTATCTGACGCTTTTTCAAGCAGGTCGTCAAGCGGGGGCCCAAAGAGAATCTGGCGAGCAGGGAATAGCGCACAGCTTCCCTTTAGATCCAGTGTCCCCTTTCCAGGTTTTCAGCCAGATAGCTCGTCTAGCAGAATTTGACAGGGCTGCTGGCGGAAAGGCATACAGAATCTACTGAGGCACAGCCAAGAAATCTGCGGCCTTGGAAAGTGTTGGAAGGGAGGATAAGATTTGATCCCGAGGGGTCTTGTATTTTAGATGAAGCTCCAATTTTGCGAGCCAAATTTTCAGAGATCTGGCCACACAAGTGGCTGCAATGCCTGGTTTAAAGGCCCCTGTAGAAGCTTCCCAGGTCTTTTTTAGATAGAAGTTGGCCTAACTATCCATAGGGTCAGACAAGGAGCCTAGATCTTCAAAGGGAAGGGAGTGTTTCCTTGAAATCTTAGCTACTGGAGCATCGAGTCTCGTCCTCAAAGGGATACTTCCTTTTGAGAAATTTGGGAATACCTGCTTTCCTATCAGGATTTTTCCATTCTCTTTTAATGAGGTTAGTTATGTTTCTATGGATGGGAAAGGTTCTATTCTTCTTAGGTCCTAGGCCTTGAAACATTATGTCCTGGACGGACCAAGGTTCCTTAGGATCATCTATGTTCATAGTAGCCCTTACTGTTTTAAGGAGTAGGTCTATGTCCTCAGTTGGGAACAAATTCCTTTCTCCCTCATCCTCACCTGAGGAATCTAAGGAGCTGTACTCCCCTTCTCCTAGTTGAGGATCCTCCTCAGCTGAGGAATCAGAATCCATCCGGCTAGAAGAGGCAGACGGAGGATCTTTTTTCCTCTTAAGGGACTTTAGTGAGTTTGTAACTTCAGCCCTCACAATATCCTTGATACTTGTGGCTAAATTTGTAGACTCTTCTGAGATGATGTGGTCTAAACATTTCTGACAGAGCCTTTTGTTAAAGGATGATGCTAGTGTCTTTTTACATATAGCACATTCCTTGTTATGGGCCTTATCCTGTTTTTTTCTAGGACAATCTCTAGCCTAAACATATGTACAAAATAAAGGGAACAGTATTTAGTAAGGAAGAGGGTTTTTTATCTTAGCCCATATTCCTGGAGTCCTCAAGTACCGGACTGGAGGATTTGGCATCTGAGCGGTCAGTGCGTCCTGGTGCTTCTCCTGGCGTTTCCATAATGGAGGAAGAAGACTGGAGCAAAGCTCCTGCTGTTTTAGGCCTAAATAGGCCATGGATTGGCTGGGAGGCCCTCAGCTCCGGACGCTGGAGCGCCTCCTCCCCGCATGGGTCACCGGAACCACCGCCTCCTGGAGTGTTGGACGCATCACCCCGCCGGAAGTGACGCGTCGCTGCGACCGGAAGTGCCTGTGGATGCGCCAGAAAGCCGCCAACGCTGGGCATGGTCCAGCTGAGCTGAACATGACCCCGGGAATCCGCTCCCCGCCAGAGGAAGAACCACAGTGTGGACCTTAAACCACCTCTGTTTGCAGGCCGCAGGAGGGAGGCGATAGACTGGGACAGGAGGGAGTACCTGTACCAGACTCAAGGTTGCTCCCTCCAAAAGGAGACTTATACCTTCCAGAGCACCCCTAGTGGAATAAGGTAAGACCTTGCTAGGGGGTCTGCAACCCTGGGAGATGTGCTTTTCCTCAGGACAATCCCTCCATCCGGAGGACAGGAAACCTGACTGGGCGTGTGGAGAGGTGTGTCCCTTTTTATATCCTCAGGTTTCCTGTCCAGCAGATGGGACGTCTCTCCAGGGGTGCTGTCATAGGTGAAAGGGTAACACAAAAGGTGTGGTACAAAAATCTGGCTGTGCACATGGTACAGTTGGCATCGTATAACGCTTACATGCTATCCCAATGTGCAGGCCACACCGTTTTGAGAGGTGATTATCAAGACATTTATATTTGGAAACCAAGAAGGGTAGTGCCCTAGTACATGTATTGTACCAGGGCAACACTTTCCCAGCGAAATCCCCTCTGCTGGTTAGAAGGGAAGGACCCAAAAAAGGTGCAAAATGTGTTACATTAGGGGGGAGAAGAAAAGACACCATTTATCAGTGTGATACCTGCCCTGAAAAACCTGGCCTGTGCATAAAGAATTACTTCAAAGTAAATCACACATCCATGGATTATCAATTTATCATTCATTGAACCCATTATTTTTTTAAAGCATCTTTGCACCCACAAACCAATCTTTGCTTTAAAAGCCAAATAGCGCTCCTTTCTTACGGAGCCCTGCCGTGTGTCCAAACAGTAGACCACATACCGGGTATCGTCGAACTTGGGAGAAAATGCTTTACAAACATTAGGGTCCTTCCCCCCCCCCCCCTAAGTTGTTGAGGTAACACATTTTTTTAGCCTAGCCTACATTTAAAAAAAAACAAATTGTTTAGATTTTATTTTCAAGCTTAATTCCAATAAATTCTGTAAAAAAACTGGTGTCAAAATGCTCACTATACCCCTAGATTACTTGAGAGGCGCAGTTATTCAAATTATGTCACTTTTGGGGGGGGGGGGGATTGCCCTGTTTTGGCCCATCAGGGGCTATGCAAATGCGACAAGGCCTCAGCAAACCATTTTAGCTCCAAAAGTCAAACGGCGCTCCTTTCCTTCTGAGCCCTGCCATATGTCTAAACAGTACTGTAGTTTATATATCCAACCATGGGGTATATGGGAGAAGTTGCTTTACAAATGTAGACGTGCTTTTTCTCCTTTATTGCTTGTGGTTTACTGGAAAAAGATTTATTTTTACAGCCCAATTCAAATAAATTCAGAAAGATACCTGTGGGGTCAAAATGCTAACTACACCCCTAAATTACTTGAGAGGTGTAGTTTCCAAAATGGGGTATTTTTGGGGTGTTTCCAGCACAAGACTTCTTAAAACCTGACACTGTGCCTAAAATATAAATTGAAAAAAAAAAAAAGCCTCAAAAACTACTAGGTGCTCCTGCTTCTGAGGCCTGTGTTGGGAGTCCAGTAGCATACTAGGTCCACATGTGGGATATTTAAAAACAAAACTGCAGAAACAGGGCAATAAGTATTGAGTTGTGTTTCTCTGTGTTACAGAAATAAAATGGATTAAAGTTGAATTTCACCTCCACTTTGATTTACTTCCTGTGAAATGCCTAAGGGGTTAAGAAACTAAGTGCTGTTTTAAAATACTTTATAAAGCCACTTAAAGAGGCTCTGTCACCAGATTTTGCAACCCCCTATCTGCTATTGCAGCAGATAGGCGCTGCAATGTAGATTACAGTAACGTTTTTATTTTTAAAAAACGAGCATTTTTGGCCAAGTTATGACCATTTTTGTAGTTATGCAAATGAGGCTTGCAAAAGTCCAAGTGGGTGTGTTTAAAAGTAAAAGTCCAAGTGGGCGTGTATTGTGTGCGTACATCGGGGCGTTTTTAATACTTTTACTAGCTGGGCGCTCTGAAGAGAAGTAGCATCCACTTCTCTTCAGAACGCCCAGCTCCTGACAGTGCAGATCTGTGACGTCACTCACAGGTCCTGCATCGTGTCGGCCACATCGGCACCAGAGGCTACAGTTGATTCTGCAGCAGCATCAGCGTTTGCAGGTAAGTCGATCTTACCTGCAAACGCTGATGCTGCTGCAGAATCAACTGTAGCCTCTGGTGCCGATGTGGCCGACACGATGCAGGACCTGTGAGTGACGTCACAGATCTGCACTGTCAGAAGCTGGGCGTTCTGAAGAGAAGTGGATGATACTTCTCTTCAGAGCGCCCAGCTAGTAAAAGTATTAAAAACGCCCCGATGTACGCACACAATACACGCCCACTTGGACTTTTACTTTTAAACACACCCACTTGGACTTTTGCAAGCCTCATTTGCATAACTACAAAAATGGTCATAACTTGGCCAAAAATGCTCGTTTTTTAAAAATAAAAACGTTACTGTAATCTACATTGCAGCGCCTATCTGCTGCAATAGCAGCTAGGGGTTGCAAAATCTGGTGACAGAGCCTCTTTAAGTACTGAACTGGTCCCTAAAAAAAATAGGCTTTTGAAATTTTCTTGAAAATGTGAGACTTTTCTGCTTAACTTATGAGCCTTGTAACGGCCTAGAAAAATGACGGATCCCACAGAGCATCATGGCTTCTGTTATAAACAGAAGCCACAATGCAGATGTGTTCAGAGCCTAACACTGACAAGTTTGGGAGAACAAAAACAAAAGGGAGTGACAGCAAGAGGTGCGCGGAGGCGAACCTCTGCACGGATGGCTCATTGGCAGAATGGAGGATAGTGATCTATTCTGTACTGCAAGGTGAAATTGGACGTCACAACCCAAGCCTAGGGTGGCAACCAGTGTCGACACAAACCATCAAAAGGTGCTTACACGACATTGGGATATGAGCCAGACGTCCAGCTACTGGCGTTCCTTTGACCACATGCCACCGCTCTCAAAGGCTATCATGGGGCACAGCAAGATGGCAATAGAGGTCTATCCTCTTCTGTGAGGAGTCCCGTTATTGTCTCAGATGCAATGATAACCAGAGATCGGTCTGGAGACCACATGGGCAACGCCATGAAGAGGCCTTCACAAGGGAATGTCACACCGGTCCTACTCCAGGGAGTATGATGCGGGGTGGCATAGCGTACAGTAGTCAGACCCCTCTAGTCTTTGTTTCAGGTACACTAATAGCTCGGTGTTACATTGATTTGGTCGTAGAACAAATGGTACAACCATTTCTCCAAAGAGTCCCAGAAGCAGTTTTTCAACAGGACAATACCAGGCCGCATGTTGCACGTGCTACTGTGAGCAGCCTGCATGGCCTAAACGTGCTACCATAACCTGCAGCATCTCCAGACTTCTCTCCCATCGAGCACATCTGGGAAGTCATTGGTCGGCAATTGCCAATCTTGGTGATTTACATACCCAAGTGCATTCAGTGTGGCATAACATTCCTCAGACAACCATTAATGACCTCATTGATAGCATGCAATGGCGTCTAAGTGTGTGTGTATTTCTGCGTGGCACTCAATAAATTAACCCCTACCCGCATGACTCAGTAACTATACGTCGTCATGGGAGGTTACATCCCGCACAAGGACATATAGTTACCGAGTTGTTCCCGGTGTACACAGCCGGTGACTGTATGCACCAGTACCCAAGAAAGAAGCTGTCCCTGACCGCTAACACTCCCTCGTTACCGGATATGGACCGCAAATAGACCGATCACATTGGACCGCTATTAGTATAGATCCACCAATCACATTTTTTTTTACTGCAAAAGTTTTTAAAAAAGTTCCCGGGACTTGTAGTTATGACCTGCAATGCACCAATAGCGGCGGCCCATTGCCGGCAATCGCTGTGATCGGTAGAAAATACCCCCCCACCGACAGCTTACACATGTCAGTCACCGGCATCGGTCGCATAAAAGCGGTCCAATGCTAGCGATCGATGGATCTTTACAGATCCACCGATCACATTGTTTCCTCCCTAAAAGTTATAAAAAACATTCCCGGGAATTGTGGTTGAGCCCGGGAAGTTACTGTAGTCCCGACTCCCATGTGACCGGTAATGGACCGCTGCTATTGGTCCATTGCTGTGATGGGTAGGTCTGGAACCACCAATCGCAGTGCGTTTTCTGGAGCGGGTAAAAAATACCGGAAAAGGCTCTGATCTCTTAGACTTACACACGACAGTATTTTCATCTTTACGGTTCCATAGACATCCGTATTTCATCTGTATATACGGAAGGGTGTCTGTAAACACGGTCCGTATTCATGAATCCATAAAAAAAAAAAAAGGAGGGCGGATGCCATATCATCAGCACGTTGCACAGCAACGCTTCCGTAAATACGGACAATATACGGATGCACAGTCGTAGCCGTCCGTATTTACGGAAGCTCCCATAGGCTTCTATGGGAGAGTCCGTGCCATAATTACTGACAAGAATAGGACAGGTTCTATAATTTTTTCAGCACAGACACCCATCAGTAAAATTACTGAATAGGTGTACGTGGTCAATAGAAATGAATGTGTCTGTAATTACGGTCAGTAACTACTGATGAAAAATACGGTCTTGTGCATGCAGCCTTAGGCCCCATGCACACGAACGTATTTTTTTCCTCCCGTAAATACGGGTCCATTGTCACACGTATTCGACCCGTATTCCACCAGTATTTACGGACCGGTTTTCTCTGCACTAATCGGCAGCCCTTTCGAGCAGAGTTTCTGCAGCATTTGAAAGTAAAAAAAAAAAAAGTTCTTGTCTTGGTGACGCGTCCCTCATTTGACATCCAGTCCGAACTCCGTGGATGATGCTGCAGCGGTCACATGGAAGGGAGAGCAAGTGAGAGGAAGGGGAAGAAGGAGGAAGAGGAAGAAGAAATGGGTAAGTTAACTTTTAATACTATTAAAGAGACTCTGTCACCAGATTCTCAAATCCCTATCTCCTATTGCATGTGATCGGCGCTGCAATGTAGAAAACAGTAACGTTTGTTTTGTTTTTTAAAAACGATCATTTTTGGCTAAGTTATGAGCAATTTTATATTTATGTAAATGGACCTTTGTAATGGACAACTGGGCGTGTTTTCTCTTATTTCCAACTGGGCGTGTATTGTGTTTTTAGCAACTGGGCGTGTTTACTTCTTTCACTGCACAATCACACTGTGCTGTGGATCATGCTGGGCTGGAACAATGAGAAGTGTAGGACACTGATTAGTCACTGATTGGTCAGCCTCATACACTCCTCTGTACAACACCCAGTTGGTAAAAATTAAAAACACACCCAGTTGTCCATTGAGAAACTCATTAGCATAAATCTAAACTAGCTCATACCTTGCTCAAATATGATCGTTTTTCAAAATAAAAACCACTGCTGTTATCTACATTACAGCGCCAATCAGATTATGTAGGAGATAGGGCACTTATAATCTGGTGACAGAGCCTCTTTAACTCCAGCGGTAGTCACTGTCCCGGGTGCTGAAAGAGTTACTGCCGATCAGTTAACTCTTTCAGCACCCTGGACAGTGACTATCCCCTGACGTCGCCTAGCAACGCTCCCGTTATTACGCGTGCACACACGTAGCCACCCGTAATTACGGCAGCCCCACAGACTTCTATGGGGCTGCCCATGCCGTTATTACATCCTGAAATAGGACATGTTCAATATTTTTCAACGGCACGGGCACCTTCCTGTAAGCATACGGGAAGGTACCCATGGCCAATAGAAGTCTATGAGCCCCTAGTTACGGGCGTTTTTACGTTCGTGTGGATGAGGCCTCAGTTGGTGTTTAGTAGTTTGAGAGATCAGAGCCTGTATCGTGTTGTCAGCCCAGTCATAGCGAAAATCGTTAACCCCTAATTTTCACTTCCCCTGTTCCCCACCACCACCCAGTGTATAAGGGAGATTTTTTTTTCTCTTTTTTTTTGATCACTAAAATAATTTGATTTAGTTCTTAGGTAGTAGTCTAGCTCATCTACGTCAATTTGTCGCGTCAGTCAATGTCAATCCGTAGCGTCCGTGTGATGCAGCCTCAGTAAGTTTTACCAATTGTTATAAAAACGGAGATTGTTTTCTCTTGACACATTGGACTTCATGTTACTGCCAAAATTTGCTCGATATATTTAGTATTTAATTGTGAAAAACACCAAAATTTAGCGAAAAATTTGCATTTTTCTAAATATAAATGTATCTGCTTGTAAGACAGACCGTTATACCACACACAATTGTTGCTAATTAACATCCCCCATATATCTACTTTAGATTGGCATCTGTTTTCTTTTTAACATCCTTTTATTTTTCTAGGACGTTACAAGGCTTAGCAGTAATTTCTCACATTTTCAAGAAAATGTCATTAGGCTATTTTTACAGGTGCCAGTTCAGTTGTGAAGTGGTTTTGAGGGCCTTATATATTTAAAAAAAAACAATAAGTCACCCCATTTTAAAAACATCACCCTCAAAGTATTCAAACCAGCATTTAGAAAACTTCTTAACCCTTTAGACGTTTCACAGGAATTAAAGCAAAGTAAAAGGTGAAATTTACAAAGTTCACATTTTATTGCAGAAATACAAAAAAAAAAAAAAAAATGGATTAAAAATGTAACACAAAGTTTTACCAGAGAAATGCAACTCAATATTTATTGCCCAGGTTCTGCAGTTTTAGGAAATATCCCACGTGTGGCCCTAGTGTGCGAATGGACTGAAGCAAAGAGCACCTAATGGATGTTGGGGCCTTCTTTTTCTTAGAATATATTTTAGGCACCATGTCAGGTTTGAATGTCTCTTGCAGTGCCAAAACAGTGGAAATCCCCCAAAAGTGACCCCATTTGGGAAACTACACCACCTCAAGCAAATTATCTAGGGGTATAGTGAGCATTTTGACCTCACGGGTTTATTGCAGAAATTATTGGAAGTAGGCCGTGAAAATTAAAATTTACATTCTTTCAAAGAAAATGTAGGTATAGCTAATTTTTTCTCATTTCTACAAGGACTAAAAGGAGAAAAAGCAGAGCAAAATTTGTAAAGCAATTTCTCCCGAGTAAAACAATACCCCACACGTGGTCAGAAACGTCCGTTTGGACACGACAGGGCTTAGAAGTGAAAGAGCTCCATTTGGCTTTTGGTGCTCAAATTTTCCAGGAATAGTTTGCGGAGGCCATGTAGCATTTGCAAAGCCCCTGAGGGGACAACACAGTGGAAACACCCCACAAGTCCATCCATTTAGGAAATTACACCCCTTGAGGAATTAATCTAGTTGTGTAGTGAGAATTTCTACAGGTGCTTCATATAATTAATTAGAATTGGGCAGTGAAAATAAAAACAATCTTTTCTTCAATAAGACGTAGCTTTAGCTAAAAAAAAATTTTTTATTCTCAACAAATAAAAGGAAAAAGAGAACCCCAACATTTGTAAAGCAATTTCTCCCGAGTACGGTAATACCACAAATGTGGTCATATACAGCTGTTTGGGCACACAGTAGGGCTCAGGATGGAAGGAGCAGCATTTGGCTTTTGGAGTGCAGATTTTGCTACATTGGTTTCTGGTCGATATGTCGCATTTGCAAAGCCCCTGTGGAACCAAAACAGTGGAAATCTCCCAGAAGTGACCCCATTTTGGAAACTACACCCCTCAACATATTCACCTAGGAGTGTAGTGAGCATGTTAACTCCACAGTTTTGCAGAAATTAGTGTGCACTCGATGTTGGAGTGAAAATGGTATGTTTTCCATAGATATGCCAATGTGGTGACCAGCTTGTGCCACCATAACAAGACAGCTCTCTAATTATTATGCTGTGTTTCCTGGTTTTAGAATCACCCTACGTGTTGCCTTAATCTTTTGCCTGGACATTTGACAGGGCTCAGGAGTGACAGGGTGCCAAGTAAAATTGAGGCCAAATTTGGCGATTTAGAAAGTATTGGTTCACAATTGCAGAGGCTCTGATGTGAAGTAGTAAAAGAAACCCCTGAGAAGTGAGCCCATTTTGGAAACGACACCCCTCAAGGCATTTATTAAGGGGTGTAGGGAGCATTTTCACCTCCACAGGTCACACCCCCCAAAAATTGTTAAAAAGAGTTGTCCGGGGTATGGCGATGCCATATAATTGGAAGTAAACTCCCATTTGGGCACACTGTAGGGTTTGCCATTTGGAGCGTGGATTGTGCTTGGTAGCAGTTTTGTTTGGACTCTTACTGGCATTTCAGTTAATATTGGAGTACATGTAAGCTGGGCAGAGTACATCAGGGGCATAGTCAGGTGGTATAATAATGGGGTAAAAAAAAACAATCAAATAATCCATAGATCTGTGCTACGCTGTGAAGCAATCCTTTCTGCACAGGCCAGTGTCACACTGATAAATGTCCTTGGTTATCCCCCTTTTGGTCCACTCTCCGCATCTTTGCAATTTGGGGAATTTTTTCTGGGAAGTGTTGTCCTGGTATAATACGGACACCCTCACTTCCAGCAGATATGTTTGGGCCTTACCCTTTCTGGTTCCCAAATTTTAAAGCCTTGATAATTTGCCTCTTGAAACAAGAAATGTTCACTTCGGGCCTGCACAAATGCATATTTTTTCTTTCCTGATTTATTGGAGCCTTAACGTATTTTATTTTTTCATAGACGTAGTGCTATGAGGGCTATTTTTTTGCGGGACAAGATGTAGTTATTATTGGTATCATTTTGGGGTACATGCGACTTGCTGATCACCTTTTTATCCTATTTTTTGGGAGGCCTGGTGACCAAAAAACTCCAATTCTGGCATAGTTTTTTTTTAATCAGCGTTCACCATGCATTATAAAATTACATGTTAACTTTATTCCGCGGGTCAGAACGATTTCGGCGATATTAAATTTATAGCACTTTACGTTTTACAACTTTTTGAACAATAAAATAACTTTTTGTAAAAAGAATGTATTTTTTCTGTCGCCAAGTTGTGAGAACCATAAACGTTTTAATTTTGTAATAGACGGAGGTGTATGAGGGCTTGTTTTTTTAGACATTTTTGGACACATGCGACTTTTTGATCACTTTTCCAAAAACCAGAAATTCTGGTATAGTTTAAGTTTTATTTTAACGCCATTCACCACGTGGAATAAATCAAATTTTTATAGTTCAGGCTGTTACGGTCGCGGCGATAGCAAATACGCAAGTTTTTTTTAAATAAAGTACTTGATTAGGGAAAAGGGCAATTGCATTTTATTACTTGAAACTTTTATTATATGTTTTTTCACACTTAATTTTTTATTTTTTTTTAAAGTCACACGGTCTATTTTTTTTGTTTGTTTTTTTAATACCCAACTACCTATGAAGTGCAATGTATTAGATCTGTCATTCACCGACAGCAAGCGGGGCCTAATCGTCTTCCGTAATGGCAGAGAAGATGGCCATTGTTAGGCCTCCTGTTGCCATAGCAGAAGTCGGCAGCCTAGCGATTGCAGGGCAAAGCTGCCGATCTGCTAGCATCTAAGGGGTTAATGGCAGGGATCGGAGCTAGCACCGGTTCCTGCCGTTACAGGTGGATGTCAGCTGTAATATACAGCTGACATCCGCCGCTGATGATGCCGGCTCAGCTCCTGAGCCGGCGCCATCTTGCCGTCGGCTACGGAAGACTTTCATGCCCCACCTCGGGGCGGGGCCTGAACGGCTTCCGTGCTAGGCAGACCAGGAGGCTACCATTAGGCCTCCAGTTGCCACTGCAGCAACCGGAACCCCGGCAAATTCATTGCTGGGGTATCAATGAGCGGCAAACGCCTTAAATGCAGCGATCGCTTTTGACTGCTGCGTTTAAGTGGTTAATGGCATGGATCGAAGCGAACTTCGGTCCCCGCCATTAAAGCAGGGTGTCTGCCATAAGATACAGCGGATGTTTGGGGATGATGGAACCGACTCAGTCATCGTAGTTAGGTTTAGTCTCAGGGAAGCCCACTCGTTCTATAAAAACCACAACATTATGGTTGGCTAGTTTAGGTAGCAGCCTATTGCTCCTATTTAGGGAAGCATTTTTTATTTTATTTGAAGTATAAATAATAATAGATTTTACACGTGTCTAAGCACAACATAACAAATATGTCCCAACAGACTTTACTGCCGAAGAGGCATATTCATTTCTTGACTCCGACAGACTCGTTGGACGGTGAGACGGTTTTATTTATCATCCTCCTCATCCAGTGTTGAAGAGGGACCCCCTAGGAGACGCCACACCACAGTTGAAACCTCAGAGTGAAGTGACCCCATTTGGACCCCTACACCAGACAATTATGAGCCCAAAATCCCAGTACATCGGCAGCCCGGGCATCAAATTTAATACGGCAGGGCTCAGTGAGATGGACTATTTCACTGATGAGTTTATAGAGCTTATGGTGTCCCAGACAAATTTAAATGTCCAAACAGTATATTACTAAGAACCCCACATAGTTTTATGCCCAATCCCACAGGTGGACCCCTGTAGACGCAGCAGAGTTGGGCAAGTTCTGGGGACTGCTCTTGAACATGGGGTTTCTGAAAAAAGCCATCCATTAGGGCCTACTGGAGCACGGACATCTTATACCACACCCGATATAACGTATGGCCGTGTCCAGGATGCGTTATTAGGTAATACTTTGCTTCTTACGATGTGCTGATAACGAGCAGTGCCTACCCAGAGATGACCACAGTTTTGACCATTTGTATAAACCGAGACCCCTATTAGATCGTTTCAGTGCCCGGTTTGCCAAAGCATAAACCCCCCGAGAAGTGTATTTCTATTGAGTCCCTGGTAAATTTTAAAGGGAGGCTTCAATTCCGCCAGTACCTGCCGGGTAAGAGGGCAAGGTATGGCGTGAAGATGTATAAGCTGTGCGAGAGTGCATGGTATACGATATTGTAAGTATATTATCATAGGAAGGGAAAGACATCAGTATTCAGCCCCCAGAATGCCCCCCTTACTGGGAGTTAACACAAAAATTGAACATGTGAGGCGTGTCCCAAAAAACCAGGGCTCTGTATAAAAGTGTTTTAAAATGTATCATACATCCCTTGATTGTCAATTTACCCATTTTACTTACCTTGATGCACCTGCCGCACAGCTTATCCCTCTCATCTTTCCCTTCGGAGCTCTGCCGTATGCCCAGGAAGCAGATAGCCACATGTAGGTTACTGCCATACCCGGGAGTACCCACGTTACATTTTATGGGGTGTATGTCTCCCAGTGGCACATGTTTGGCAAATTATATCGGACACTGAATTGGCATATTCTTAAAGAAAATTGCAAATCTCACTCTGAACCATCTGCTGCGCATTACCTTTTAAACAATACCTGTGGAGTCAAAATGCTCACTCCACCTTTACATGAATTAAGGGGTGTAGTTTTTAAAATGGGGTCACTTCTTTGGGGTTTCAACTGTATTGGTATCTCAGGGGCTTCTGCATACATGACTCAGCACCAGAAAAGCTCCAGTAGGCAAAATGATGGTCCTTCCCTTTTGAGCCCTCCCATGGGCCCAAACGGTAGTTTATCACCACAAATGGGGTATTGCTGTATTCAGGAGAATTTGGGCAACAACATGGGTATTTTATTCCTTGTAAAATATTTCATTTTTTTTTTTAGTTCACAGCCCAATTCAAATATGCTATGTGAAGAGACTGTGGGGTCTAAATGGTTACAACACCCATAAATAAATTCCTCAAGGGGTGTAGTTTCCAAAATGGGGCCACTTTCATGGGATTTTTACTGTTTTGGCACCACAAGACCTCTTCAAACCTGGCACAGTGTCTAAAATAGATACATATTTAGTAGTGTTTCTCTGGTAAAACATTGTGTGGATTAAAAATTTATTTCTTCACGAAAAATGACATTTGCAAATTTCACCTCCACTTTGTTTTAATTCCTGTGAAACACCTAAAGGGTAAAGAAGCTTTCTAAATGCTGTTTTGAATACTTTAATAATGTAATAAACCACACGGGCCTGCGTTACTATAGTAACTGACAATACTTACATTCCTCTTTCCGGACCGCAGTAGCGGTCCTGACGTCACATCGCTGTGCGCAGTGCACGATGTCAGAACGCTGTGCACAACATCATGACCCTAGATGGAGTCGAGACCTCCGCTGTGGCCGAAGAGGGTAAGTTTTATACCACTGTCTGCTGGGTCAGGATCCGACTCCCGGGACCCACGTCAATCAGCTGTTTTGAAGGGGATACAACGCTGGTACGAGCGCTACTTCCCCTTCATTCCGATCACTTTCTCACACCGAATCATGAACACGCGTTCATGATTCAAAGTGAGCACGTAAGGGAAATGAAGGGGAAGCAGCGCTTGTAATAGTGCTGCACCCCCTTCAGAACAGCCGATTGGCCGGGGTCCTGGGAGTCTGACCCTGACCCACCAGATATTGATGGTCTATCCTGAGGATAGGCCATCAATTTTTAGGGACTGGACAACCCCTTTTAAGCCTTCCATGTGGTAGGCTTAGATACAGGGCCCCTTCAGACAGTAATCTTGACGCAACCGCTAGCGCAGTCAACTGATGGAAGGATAGCTGTGATGTGAATAGGCCCTTACTAATGCTTTTTTTTTTTTTTTTTTTTTAAAGGTTCGGTCATTGGACTACGTCCAATTCGAGGACTACTTCGATGCCTGCTTTTTGTTTATTATTATTTATTTTTTATTATCAATAAAATGGTTAATGAGCATTGTGTGGGTTTTTTTTAATTTCAATAAACCTGTTTTTTCTACGTCTGTATTTTTAAAAAAAACTTTATTACTACTGCCTTAGTAATAGCTGCTGGCTGATTGTCAGCATCCATTACTAAGGCGGGGCTTAGTGTTAGCTGTTGCAAAGGCTAACCCCCGTTACCACCCCGGTACCCACCGCCACCAAGGGTGTCGGTACGATCCACTACCCGACCATCTGTAGTGATGGTCGGGCACTGGGGAGGCCACAAGATGGCGTTATTAGGCTGGGAAAGGCCAAAACACAGTGGCCTTTCCCACCCTGGTAATGCAATGCTGCTGCTGCGTTGTATCTGGCTGGTTATGAAAAATAAGGGGAGATCCCACTTAATTTTTTTTTTCAAAAATACATAAATTGGAACGAACGATGTGGGGTTCCCCCATTTTTATAACCGGCTTGATACAACATAGCAGCAGGCTAGCATTACCAGGGTGGGAAGTGCCACTGTTTTTGGACATTCCCAGCCCAATACCAGCCTGCGGCCGTGCCAGTACCCAACCATCACTACAGATGGTCGGGTACTGGATCGTACCCAGCTCTTCCCGGTACCCCTGGTAGTGGTGGGTACCGGGGGTTAGTGTTAGCCTCTTCATGTCTAATATTAAAGCCTCACCTTCGTAATCGACTTGTCAATTAGCCAGCGGCAATTACTAAGGTGGTAATAATAAAGTTTAGAAAAATACAAAGACATAGGAAAAATATTTTATTGAAATACAAATTCCACACAATCCTCGTTATCCATTTCATTGAGAATACAAAACACGCCGTCAAAGTATTCCTCGAATCCAAAGTAGTCCAACAACCGAACTTGTAAAAAAAACACACACACAAAAATAATTAGTAACATAAAAAAAGCAAAACAATTATTAATCTTACCTTTCCCGGGTCCAGTGCTGAAGCCACAATGTCAGCGAGCTGGGCCCTATATCTAATCCTATCATGTGTGATACTGTCTGCTGAGCCACTGTATCTAATCCTATCCATAGCTATAGGGTGGTAGTGCTATAGATATGCTGTCTCCTATATACACACACATTCTAATTCATTGAGAAGGACTAGTATATCTAAAAGTAAATTTCAGTAATTAAAATTCAAAAAGTGAAACTCATTATATAGATTCATTACACACAGTGATCTATTTCCAGCATTTTTTTCTTTTAATGTTAATTATTATTGCTAACAGTTAATGAAAGCCCAAAATTTTGTGTCTCAGAAAATTATATAAGCCCAATTTCAAAAATGATTTTTAATAATGAAATGTTGGCCTACTGAAAAGTATGTCCAGTATATGCACTCAATACTTGGTCGGGGCTCCTATTACATGAATTACGGCATCAATGCGGTGTGGCATGGAGGCGATCAGCCTGTGGCACTGCTGAGGTGTTATGGAAGCCCAGGTTGTATGATAGTGGCCTTCAGCTCGTCTGCATTGTTGGGTCTGGTGTCTCATCTTCCTCTTGACAATACCCCATAGATTCTCTATGGGTTTTAGGTCAGGTGAGTTTGCTGGCCAATCAAGCAAAGTGATCTTGTGGTTATTAAACCTGGTGTTGGTACCTTTGGCAGTGTGGGCAGGTGCCAAGTCCTGCTGGAAAATGAAATCAGCATCTCCATAAAGCTTGTCAGCAGAGGGAAGCATGAAGTGCTCTAAGATTTCCTGGTAGACGGCTGCGCTGACTCTGGACTTGATATAAATAAGACAGTGGAATAACACCAGCAGATGACATGGCTCCAAAAACCATCACTGACTGTGGAAACTCCTCACTGGACCGGAAGCAACTTGGATTGATGCCTCTCCACTCTTAATCCAGACTCTGGGACCTTGATGTCCAAATTAAATGCAAAATTTATTTTCATCTGAAAACAGGACTTTGAACCACTGAGCAACAGTATTTGTCCACTGTGTTATATCAAGTCCAGAGTCAGCGCAGCCGTCTACCAGGAAATTTTAGAGCACTTCATGCTTCCCTCTGCTGACAAGCTTTATGGAGATGGTGGTTTCATTTTCCAGCAGGACTTGGCACCTGCCCACACTGCCAAAGGTACCAACACCAGGTTTAATAACCACAAGATCACTTTGCTTGATTGGCCAGCAAACTCACCTGACCTAAAACCCATAGAGAATCTATAGGGTATTGTCAAGAGGAAGATGACACCAGGCCCAATAATGCAGACGAGCTGAAGGTATTACAAATTACTTTTGAAATTGGGCTTATATAATATTCACATTTTCTGAGACACAACATTTTGGGTGTTCATTAACTGTTAGCCATGATCAACATTAAAAGAAAAAAAATGCTGTGAATAGATCACGCTGTGTAATGAATCTATAGAATATGAGTTTCCCCTTTTTTAATTGAATTACTGAAATAAATTAACTTTTTGATGATATTCTAATTCATTGAGAGGGACTAGTACATACACACATGGGGTATATGTATTGGGGCTGTTTCCCCTGACGTTTCAAGATCTTAGTGACGCCCCTGGCTGCTAGTGCTGCATCGTTGGATCACTTAGGAAACCCAGCGACGCAGCTGAAAGCTGCAGGCCATCGGCCATGAGTAGTTTAGGGGGGCACCCCCAAGAAGAATCTTTGAATCGGGGCCCATAAGCCTTTAGCTACACCCCTGGCCCTTAGAGAGGGCAGGAATTTCTTCAGCAGCACTATATGGATGGAGGTTCATAGAGGAAAAATGAGGGTAGAGCTGGGTGGGGAGGGGTCTCAGAGCTGCCAGGAGGGAATTGATTAGTGATGACGTAATCCTGTAGTACACAGGAAGTCAGCCACAGGAGGAATGACCTCCTGTCTACACATAAGCAGGGCCTATTCTGGTGGTCAGACTGAGATCACATGATACAGCTGCCCATAATGAAAGGATTCACAATACATCGGATGCAACTGAGCTGGGAAAAAAATGAAATAAAAATGACTGCTAAAATATGGCTGGTGAGTTAGTATAATATAGGGCTGGGAGATTTTGCCAAAAAATGAAATCATTTTTTTTCAACACTTCGATTTGAATCTAGATTTTCTTATTTTTTTTTTGTTTATTTAACAGTAATACTAAGAGATAATTTAATACATTTTCTTTATATGAATAACTAACACATATTGCTATAATTATTGTACGTAACTTCACAACTTTTAACCGCTGCAAATACTTTATTTGATCATAAATATCATTGGAGAATTGTCTATCTAATTGATTATAACTTCTGTGTTCCCCGGCAGGGAACAGCTTAACAAAATCTATAATCAATGATGCGCTGCGTGCACTAACAGCCCTCTCTACCCGTCACCACCTCAGCCAGTCTCAGACATTGCCGGATTCACACGACCAGGATTGGACCGTGAAAAATGGTCCATGCGTCAGCCGGATTTCGCAGCCCGATCACAGTACATGTGAACAGGACTCCTGGCATCTTAGTCATCTTGGCTCGAATCGCATGAAAGTGGGAAAAAAAATGGCCATTAAAAACTGATCACTGGTCAGTTTTTCATGTCCATTTTGCATCAGTGTTTCCAAATGCTCATCCATTTCCAGTCCGTCTTTCATGGCCGTTAAAAATGTCAGGGTAGATAGTGCCACAGGGCCCATGTAGACCGTGCCAAACCCCCTTGTAGATAGCACCCCCACCCCTATGTAGATCGTACCCCACCTTGCAGGTCGCAGCACCACCCCCTTCCTCGTAGATCACAAGGAGAGTTCGCCGACGCTTTGGTCGGGGATTCACCTCCTAGTGGGAGCAACAGCAGCGCGATCTACAAGGGCGGCGGGGTTGTGGTGCCATCTACAGCGGGGCAGTATCTACAGGGCGGTGTGGATATGTACTAGGAGTCCCTGCTTCCCCACGGAACTGCTGTTCCGTACTGTATCATTTTGTTCACTACAGAACAGCAGTTACGTGGGGAAGCAGAGAAAGAATGGAACAGGAAGTGACAAGAAAGCAGGGCAGAGCTTCCACCTGCAGCGCGATGCGACTAAAGAATCGATTCTACGATTCTGTTAAAAAACAGAATCTTGAGAATCCTTGAGGGCGAATAAATTCGATTCATCGCCCAGCCCTATTCTTATATATGCAAAAAAAAACAAAAACAATAACTGGAGTGCTTCTTTAATGAGGACCTAAAATTAAAAATAGGCTAAAAGTTAGTCGTTTAAAAAAAAAAAAAGTTATATGTAAAAATAACTCAGTGCAAGAGGTGCTTTCATTATGTAAATGACTCGACTCTACGCAGGAGTATGAGAACTTGCATTCTGTCTGCTCTATTAATGGGATTGTCCACTACCGGACAACTGATGACCTATCCACTGGATAGGTCATCAGTATATAATCTGTGGGGGTTCGACACCCGTACTCTGCGCAGATCAGCTTCTTCGGTGGCGTACGGGCACCAGACATCAATGCCGGAAGCAGTTGGCTCCGGTCACGGAATAGCAGCCGAGATGCAGTAATTGAGCTTTGCTCCTATTCAAGTTAATAGGAGCAGAGCTGCTATGCAATGACATCCGGTTCCACTGAATAAACTGATCGGTTTCGGGGTTCGGTTGTCAGATCCACACCGATCATATACTGATGACCTATCCACTGTGGACAACCCCTTTAAAATAGAACTTCTCAATATATATTTTTAAGTCTGCAGCATATCATTTTCTGTGGCAGAAGGAGCACTGACTTGTTGCAGATAATCCCCAATGCAAGCGAATTGGATATTTTATGCCCCTTTCACATGCTCCAGAAAAAATAAAAATCAGATGAAATAATAAACGTACTGCAGATTCCCAAATATGCAGCATGTGCTGAAAAGTCATGTATTAGCACGATTGAGTTAGAACGGAGCTAATATATATATATATATTTTACTTCATAGACCCTCTGAATGAATTTAATGGATTTCTGATTGTATTACTAGGTATGCTATTGCCGTTTCAGGACTAGTTCACATCCGTCCTCTCCTTTCGTCCGAAGTATACCTCAGACGGAAGTGGAATACGTCGCCCCAAGCAGAGCCATATCTGAAGCACTGTGCCCGATGAAGCTCTTGACGTTATTGTCCACGTGTGGACAGTGATGTCAAAAGCTTTGCGATCCTGATTTCCCCGCCTAGAGAGCCAGAAGTACTCTGGCCGGGGATTTCAACTCTGGGGAAGCTCCTGACATCATGGTCCATATAGGGACAGTGAAGTCAGGAGCATGTGAATGCTGGAGTCCCTGCCAGAACATTGCAAATGCTTTGGCTGGAGACACCACCCGCACGGTGACGTTATATCCCACGCGACCACAAGAACTGCAAAGCCGCTGGACTGCAGCTGTATAGGGTTATGGGCCACTGTGCGGACAGGCAGGCTCTGCGGCGTTAGGGAGCTCCAGCGATTACTATTCATATATGGACAGTTACATCACTGGAGCTCCCCAATGCATACGTATAACGGAGGCCTATGATGGATGCTTTACAGTGCCATCCGTCACCCATACGCCCCCATGTTGAACGAGGGCATACTTATTCTGCAGTATCCCTTACGATGGAATAGCGTAGTCTTAATACATCTAAAAAACGTCTGTCAGCAACGACTATGGCCAATAGGACGCTAATTTGGCCACAGTTGAGCTAATAACTCACCATAACTAGCTGAGTACGTCTGGTATATAGGATCAAGCGCTAGGCTAGATTCTATATTTATTTCATAGCGGTTTTATTAGTTATTTTTATATTCATGAATGACGCTTGTTTAACTACTTGCAGACACAGGATGAGAATACTCGTCCTGAGCGCCAGGTACTAAGCGCATTAGGACGAGCATTCTCATCCTGTGTGACAGCCGTGTCCGCGCACGTTCAGGAGCAGGGCAACGGCTGTAATACAGAGCCGCAGCCCTGCTCTAACGTCGGAGAGAAGAGAAACCTCTCCGCTCTGCCGTTTACCCCTTGTATGCCGCGATCAAAGCTGATCGCGGCACTCAAAGTATAAAAGAGAAGAGGGGACCACCCTTTGATCGCGTCACAGTAAATCCCTGTGATGTGATCAAAGCCCATAACTTGTAGCCTATAACAGACAGCCTAGAGTCCATGGCTGCCTCACCACATTTCCTGTTAGGGGATACTGAGGTATGCCCTAGCAACTGCTTGTGTAGAATTAGTACACAGGCTAATGTACTGGCATATAGACATAGGTCAGTACATTACAGTTAAAAGATAAAAATGAAAAATCCCTCTGTGATTAAATTTATATATATATATATATATATTATATATATAAAATAATAATGAAAAAAACAAAACCAGATATACACTTTTTTTTTTACAATAAACTTTTTAAAATATAAGTCCCAAAACATGACATATTTGACATCGCCACGACCGTAACAAACTGTAAAACAAAATGTATAACATTATTTATGATGATCGGTGTATGGAGTAAAAAAAATAAAAACTGCAGCAGAACTGCTTTTTTTCTGCATTTTCGCCAAAATAAAAATTGATATAAATTAAACGATAATGTATTTGTACCAAAAAAATGGTACCTACATAAAGTACAACTCGTCCCGCAAAAAAACAAAGTCTCATACAACGACGTCGTACAGAAAATAAAAAAAAATAGTTATGAGTGTAAGGATGCAAAGAAGAAAAAATAAAAAAAATTGTTCTGTCCTCAAGGCCAAAATTGTCTGTGTCCTTAAAGGGGTTAAAGGGCTATCATTTTATTTACCTTATGATATTAAGGCATATGAAAACCACAAAAGGGGGTCCCCCGCAAGTAATGCTCCCTATTAGCTTGATTGGACAGCGGCTGCAAAAAGTGGGGGTTTTTAGGAGACTAGAAAAAGGTTGCGCTGTGATACCAGACACTGTCCATGGACAATAGTGGCCTTGTTTTCATGACGGTACAATGTATTATATGGTTTAACAAGTCTATAGAATCGTTATTTTTACAGACAACTAACTACAATGAACAGCTTTCGCTTATATGCTCTACCTACAACCAGTTTGTATAGCTGGAGAGCCCAGAATCCAATGGGTATCAGTCAGAAATTTTAACCTATCAAAAGAGATTTGTAATGCTTCCTGATGACACCGTGTCGGCATCTAGTAGCCACTTTAGCTCATGACAACCTAGAACACCATCACCCCGGCAACAATAATCCACATAAAAACGAGTAGAACGATGGCTTCCATCAACCTGTTATATCTAGTGAGGTGAACACATAAGCGTGGAATACCGCACACACGAACAAAAAAAATATATACTTTTTGGAAATTAAACAAATAAATATCTACTCCGTCTGCAACTTTTCTTAGTATACAAATATCATACATTACTTAGATTTATAGGTTTGCTAGCGCTCGTCCTCAGACCCTAGTTTGGCCGTTATGAGGTTTCACCGGTTACACCGTGTATGGAGACTGGTCGGAAGAACGTCGGGGAAAGTACAATATTATTATAGCATGAAATATGCAGCGTTGTATGAACGGTTTACCTCAGAATCGCACTAGTCGCCCTACTGTGAAGAGCACTGAATACGTGGGACAGAGATTGTGTCATTTCATCCAGGCGAAGCACCCACCCGTCCTAAAGAAGTCTATCTTGAGAACACAAAGATGGCGGCCCAACCAGTTCCCTCAGAAACAGCCCGCATTCTCACTGGTCCGGGCTTCCGTCTGGTGACGCTGACCATTCAGAACAGGGCGCTAGTATTACGCAGCTGACGGCAGGCTGGGTTTGATCCACAGTATGACTTCCCTCGTCCTTCAGGCGCTAGGTGTGTTACACAGCAAGTATCTGTAACATATGGATATATGCACCATAAAACGCTGCTTATAATCAGTCAGGCGGAGCTGCAGGTAAATTACCGCGCGTGTATATGTGCTTTATGCGACTCATAGTTTTCACAGAGTGAGATTAGTTTTGTGGCACCACCAGCTCCTCCTTCTCGCAGCAAAACGGCCTCACTATATCTTTATTTCACTATATCTTTATTTATTTCACTATATCGTTATTAGTGTAGCTTTGAGGTTATAGGCGATATACACATTTTTTTTTATTTTTGCTTTAAAGAGGCTCTGTCACTAGATTTTGCAACCCCTATCTCCTATTGCAGCAGATAGGCGCTGCAATGTAGATAACAGTAACGTGTTTTTTTTTTTTCAAAAACGAGCATTTTTGGCCAAGTTATGACCATTTTTATATTTATGCAAATGAGGCTTTCTTAAAGGAACAGTGTCACCACAAATTTTTTTTTAATATGTTAAAGATGTTAGTGCTTTATTAAAAACGTTTGGATTAATTTGTGTGTTTATGTGTTACTTTTTTTTATTTTTACACTTTTTCTTCCCTATGGGGGCTGCCATTTTTTTTTCCATTTCTGTATGTGTCGATTAACGACACATACAGACATGGAATACGGCAGCTCCAGTCCCATAGGGACTGCGAACGGGGCCCGTTCCATCCACTTTCGTGTACGCCGCTGTGTGGGAACGGCGCATGCGCCGCTCCCACACAGTTCAATTTGAAATGCGCGCCGTCCGGCGCCATTTTCCTGTGGACCGGAAGTCGCGGCCGGACAGTAAGATTACTACTTCCCGTCGCGGCTTCCGGACTTGTGCACATGGAGCAGCGGCAGCAGATGGAGCGGAGGGAGCGGCGGTGACTGGAGCAGGTAAGTTATTTCTATGTATGTTCGTGTTTCAGTGTGTTTACTAGTGTATGTTAACCTTCTACACTGTGTGCTAGCTCAAAAAATGGCGACACAGTGTAGGAGGTTAGACCGTTCAAACCCCTCGTTTCTCCCGGCACTAGCCAGGATAAAGGAGGGGGGATTCTGGGAGCTCACTAGAGCGAGGGATTTTTACCCAATTTTGCAGCATAAAGCAATGTGGTTGCTTTAGCACATGCAATGCTGCAATTTTGGGAATGGCTCCATCTAGTGACCAGTGCTGGGAAATATTATAAATTGAATCCAATTTATAATATTTCCTGACTCGTGAAAAAAAAAATTAGAACAATGTTTAATCACCTACACACGAACTGTTTAATTTAAAAAAAAAAAACATATTTTGCTGGCAACACATTCCCTTTAAGTACAACTGGGCGTGTTTAAAGTTAAGTACAACTGGGCGTGTATTGTGTATGTACATCTGGGCGTTTTTACTTCTTTTACTAGCTGTGCGTTGTGAATGGAAGTGTATGATGCTGACGAATCAGCATCATCCACTTCTCTTCGTTACCACCCAGCTTCTGGCAGTGCACAGACACAGCGTGTTCTCGAGAGATCACGCTGTGATGTCCCTTCCTGCCCCAGGTCCTGCATCGTGTCGGACGAGCGAGGACGCATCGGCACCAGGCGACAGAGGCTACATCGACTTACCTGCAAACGCCGATGCTGCTGCAGAATGAACTGTAGCCTCTGTCGCCTGGTGCCGATGTGTCCTCGCTCGTCCGACACGATGCAGGACCTGGGGCAGGAAGTGACGTCACAGCGTGATCTCTCGAGAACACGCTGTGTCTGTGCACTGCCAGAAGCTGGGTGGTAACGAAGAGAAGTGGATGATGCCGATTCTTCAGCATCATACACTTCTATTCACAACGCCCAGCTAGTAAAAGAAGTAAAAACGCCCAGATGTACGCACATAATACACGCCCACTTGTACATAACTTTAAACACGCCCAGTTGTACTTAAGAAAGCCTCATTTGCATAAATATAAAAATGGTCATAACTTGGCCAAAAATGCTCGTTTTTGAAAAAAAAACAACGTTACTCTTATCTACATTGCAGCGCCAATCTGCTGCAATAGGAGATAGGGGTTGCAAAATCTGGTGACAGAGCCTCTTTAAAGGACAGGTGTCGCAAAAAAAATTTTTTAATATAAATTTGCTTTTAGTGTGTTATTAAAATAAATTTTATTTATTTGTGTTTTTGTGTTTTTCTTTTTTCTTTATTTTTTTACTTCACTATGGGGGCTGCCATTTTTTTTTTCATCTCTGTATGTGTCGATTAACGACACATACAAAGATGGAATACGGCACATACATCCCCATAGAGAATGCGAACGGGAGCCGTTCCATTCACTATAGTGTACGCCGTCTGTGTGGGAATGGCGCATTCACCGCTCCCACACAGTCCAAAAGGAAGGTCTTCGGCCGAGCGACATCCGGCGCCATTTTCATGTGAACCGGAAGCCGTGGCCGGACAGTAAGATGATTACTTCCGGTCGCGGCTTCCGGACATATGTTCAGAAGCAAGGACTAGTAGCGGAGGGAGCAGCGGCAGGAGCAGGTAAATTATGTTTGTGTATGTGATGTGTGTCTATGTTCGTGTTATACTGTGTGATTACCACTGTATCTAATCCTACTACACTGTGCATTTGCTCAAAAAATGGCAGCACACAGTGTAGGAGGTTTGAACATTCAACCCCCTCCTTTCTCCTGGCACTAGCCAGGAGAAAGGAGGGGGATTAATTGAGCACACTAGAGCGAGTGTGTCTTCTCCAATTTTGCAGCATAAAGCAATGAGGTTGCTTTACCACATGCCAATGCTTCAATTTTGGGAATTGCTTCCTCTAGTGACCAGCACATAGAAATGTTATAAATTAGAATCTAATTTATATTTCCTGACTTGTGAAAAAAATTCAAAAAATTAGAACAATGTGTAATCATACTAACTGTTTTAATTAAAAAATAAATAAATTCTAGCGACACATTCCCTTTAATCCCTTCAGGACACAGTCTGTTTTGTCCTTTTTTTTTTTCTTAAATCTGACGTGTTACTTTGTGTTAACTCTGGAATGCTTTTACCTATCCAAGTGATTCTGAGATTGTTTTCTCATGACACATTGGACTTTGTTAGTGAAAAAATTTGGTCGCTAAAATCAAAATTTATTTGAGAAAATGTGCAGAAATTAGCGCTTTTCTAAATATAAATGTATCTGCTTGTAAAACAGATAGTAATACCACACAAAATAGTTACTATTTCACATATACTATATGTCTACTTTATGTTGGTATCGTTTTCTTGAATGTTCTTTTCTTTTTCTAGGACGTTACAAGGCTAAGGCCTCATGCACACGAATGTAAAAAACGTAATTACGGGCCCATAAACTTCTCTTTGCCACGGGTACCTTCTCGTTTTGCTTATGGGAAGGTGCCCGTGCCGTTGAAAAATATGGAACATGTCCTATTTACGGGTGGCTACTTGTGTGCACCCGTAATTACGGAAGCGTTGCTAGACGACGTCAGGGGATTTCCCTGTCTGCAGGCCACAGCCTCCATTTCTTAGCAGAGTGGCTGAAGAGAATCTGATCAAAAAATGGCACTCACCAAACTTCAGGTGGAGAGTCTCATTTTATTTGTGGAAGACTACCCAGTGATATGGGACAAACGCCTGGAGGAGTACAAAGACACTGTGGCTAAGGAACAAGCCTGGAACGAGGTGGTGAAGTCCCTCCACCCGGAGGAATGGGTGACGGTGAGAGAGCCACCCCTTCACCCAAATGTTATTGCAATCACCCTTTTTTTAAATGAAAACGTATACTAAAAATCTGTTGTTTTTTTTTCCCTTTTCCCTTACACAGTGGCCAATGCTAAGTCGCGATGGAGCACCTGGCGCGACCATTTTTCGGCGCAAGATTGTCTCAAAAGGCCGCAGCGGGGAAGGACAGATGAAGAAAAGGCCATATGTCTACACCCAGCAACTGCAGTTCTTGAAAGCTGTGATGGACATTGGGCCGTAAGTATACAATTATGTCAAATGTCACATGCTATTGTGTTTATTTTATATGCATGGGGATATGTTATGTCCCCCAGATACCTGTGACATCGCATATCCCCATCCGTCACACCTTGATATGTGGCCAGGAGACATGCTATTGTGTTTAATTTTAACACATGTGGATATGTTATGTCCCACAAGCACTTGTGTGACATCACATAGCTCCTTCCGTCTTTTGTTTTATCACCTTTAACCCGTTAGTGACCGCCCGATAGTGTTTTTACGTCGGTCACTAACGGGCTTTATTCTGATGCAATAGACTTTTTAAGTCGCTGCATCGGAATAAACGGAGCAGGGAGCTGTCAAATCTAATCTGCCTGCTCTCAGCTGCCAGAGGTAGCTGAGAGCTGGGGGCGTCCCTGCTCGAACATGTGAGATCGATATTAGTATCGATCTCACCCGTTTAACCCTCCAGATGCGGTGCTCAATAGCGTGCACCGCATCTGAGTGGTTTTGGAGAGAGGGAGGGCGCTCCCTCTCATCCCACTGACACCCGGCGATAAGATCGCCGAGTGTCCGTGTCTCCGATGGCAGCCGGGGGCCTAATAAAGGCCCCCAGGTCTGCCTGTAGTGAATGCCTGCTAGATCATGCCTCTGGCATGACCTAGCAGATGCCTGTCCGTTTTACACGGACAGGCATAATATACTGCAATACAGAAGTATTGCAGTGTATTATAAATGCGATCGGATAATCGCATAGTGAAGTCCCCTAGTGTGACTAGTAAAAAAGTGAAAAAAAAAAGTTTAATAAAAAGTGGAAAAAAAATGAAAAACCCACTTTTCCCCCTTACAAACTGCTTTATTATTAACAAACAAAATAAAGTTAAAAAGTTACATATATTTGGTATCGCTGCGTCCGTAACGACCCCAACTATAAACTTATTACATCATTTAACCCGCATGAAGAACGTCGTAAAAAAATAAAGTAATCAAAAAATGCAAAAATTGCTGTTTTCTTTGAATCCAGCCTTAAAAAAAAAAAAAAAATGGGATAAAAAGTGATCAAAACTACAAGTTGTCCCCCCCAAAAAAAAGCCCTCCTACAATTGCATCGGCGAAAAAATTAAATTGTTACGGCTCTTCAAATATGGAGACACAAAAACAAATAATTTTGAAAAAAAAAAGTGTTTTCACTGTGTAAAAGTAGTAAAACATACAAAAACTATACAAATTTGGTATCGTTGCAACAATCCACTGAATAAAGTTATTGTGTTATTTATACCACACGGTAAACAGCGTAAATTTAGGACACAAAAAAGTGTGGCGAAATTGCTGGGTTTTTTTTCTATTCCCCCCCCCAAAAAAAGTTAATAAAAGTTAATCAATAAATTCTATGTACCCCAAAATGGTGCTTTTAAAAATGACGTGTCCCGCAAAAAACAAGACCTTATACAGCTATGTCGACACAAAAATAAAAAGGTTATAGCTCTTAGAATGAGACGATGGAAAAACGTAAAAAAGTTGGCTTGGTCATTAAGGTCTAATATAGGCTGGTCACTAAGGGGTTAAAAAAGCTTTAGTAATATTTTAGCTACCTATATTGAACTGATTCAATACTTTTATTTTAAACATAGAACTAGCAATAATCTTCAGGAAGTTGACTCTGACGCTACGTTGGTAGAGTTTCTGTCAGGGACCACGAATCCCCCCTTAGAGGAAAGTATGCCTGTGCTGGAGGATAGGACATCGCCCCCACCACGTCGTCGTCGTCGTAACAGAAAACGGTAAGAAGGGGAGAGACTCTTGTCCATAGACGCTCAAGTGCTGGCCCATCTTCAGCGAAGATCAGAGGACAGTTTGGAGGACGTGTTTGGCAAAACAGTGGCTCAACATCTGAAAAGGATGCCGTCTGAAAGGCAACTTCGATGCCAATTGGCAATCCTTGGCGTCCTGGATGCATTCATGAACAATCATGCTCCGATGGAACTCTGCAATGCAATAGAGTTTCATCGGAGCAGGCATGTCATGCAATTTTCCCCTATCACCACTCAACCCCCACCGCCGCCGTGTGCCTCCACCTATCGTGTATATGTGCCCTCCTCCCAGCCTCAATTCAGCTCCAGGATCGGCCGACGTTCAGTGCCCCCGGTCAGTTTCCTGGTGGCCAATACGTGTATCAACAAGTGCAGGGAGGGGAACTGCAAGGTGCTAATGTGGCGGGGCCTTCTAATGAGGACTTTGTCCATTTGTAGTTTTTTTTTTTTTTGGTTATCTGACTGTTTTTGTTGTTTTTCTTAAATTTGTGCTTGTTTTACTAAAAAATTTGTTGCACCAAAATACTTTGTTTTTTTTTTTGCTTATTAGGTACAATACATTTCACATGTACGGTAACGAACGTTGTATGTATTTATGTAGATTTCCACATTACACTTCATATTGTCCTGGATTTTCGAAAAAAAAATCTGAACGTGTTATTTTTAACGAACAACCAAAATTATCATTTTCATTGTATTTGCATTTTTATTTATTGAAAAAGTGAACATATCATAATTGTAATGAGGTATTTCTTAAAGGGTCCTCATTGGCTTGCGAGTCCCTAACTAAACTCCAACCAGTATCAACTAACTAAAATAAACAGTCCGGAACCAATTAAAAAATGATAACTTTCCATATCCAACTAATTTGCGGTGAGGATTGCATCTATCTGCCAAGTGACCGCACCAGCAGAGGACACAAAGTAGTCCGCATATAATTCCCACGGCAACAGTCCTGCTGCTTCTGGTCTTCCACAGGGATGCAAGAATTTGCAGGTACATCGTCCAGGTCAATGTTTAGTGTTGACTCGTGAATCCTGCAAAAATTGTGCAGAATGACGCTGGCTTGGATAACCAGCATCACATTCTGGGGATCCAATTGAAGGGGGCTCTGGAATAAACTCCATTTGTTGCTCAGGATCCCAAAGGCACATTCCACATACCGTCTCGCATGGGTGAGCCGGTAATTAAAAATGCGCCTCCGATCATCAAGATCACGGCGGGGGAATGGCTACAACACATGGGGTGATAGTCCAAACCTTCATCTGCCACGATGACTAATGGCACTGGCGGTCCTGAAGATCCAGGTAGTTGTCTTGGTTCAGGAATGGCAAGCTCGTTTGGAGAGAAGACGTTCACCCATTTGGGAAGCCCTGAAGATGCCAGCATCCAAGGAGCTCCCATAGGCCCCTATATCAACAATCACAAACCTGTAGTCGCTGTCAGCCAAGGCCAACAGCACCACCGAGAAAAACTGTTTGTAATTGTAATATAGGGACCCAGAGTGAGGCGGCTTCTTCACATGAATGTGTTTCCCATCCAGCGCTCCCACACAGTTGGGAAACTGTGCAGATTGATAGAAGCCCTCAGCAATCCGTAGCAAATCTTCTGCCTTGGGTCATGGCATCACCGACGCTCTAAGATGCTGCCAGATGACTTCGCAGGTCAGACGGATGATCTGCGAAATTGTTGAGCAACCCAGTAAAGGTACAGGGTGACCGGACACCAGTTTCACACAGGGGCCAACTACGGTTATGTAGAACATGACGGCAATGGGCACAGGGTACAAGTACGGTTCTACTAACTGTCGCAGGGCATGGCAGGAATGGGCACAGGGGACAAGTAGGGTTATACTAACTGTCGGAGGGCATGGCAGGAATGGGCACGGGACGGAGGTCCGACAACAGACGGTCAAAGCTGGAGACATGCGGCAGAAGTTGTGAAACTTCCCGGGTGCTTCCGCAGGTCATTGTATAGGGTATGGAAATGGCCCTTCCTGGAGCCAATACCTCCTTTTCTTCCTCAACGGTCCCTCGTCCAGCATAGGTCGCTGTCCAAATCGCCGCGAGACAAGCCAGTACAGCAGAGCATCATTCACACGAGTGTCTGACATCCTTGCTGTGAAATAAACGTCAAGATCCCAAACTATCTCAGCACAGGAATCGCACACCGCTCTTATAGTGCGCAAATGGCACAATAAATGGCATTTTAGAGACCATGTGACTCTTTTAAGGGGTTTGGACATGATTGTGACATCATTTCCAGCCCCCACTTTTTTTTATGGGTCCATATGTATGGGTAGAATACGGGTGCCAACAGGACCGTTTTCACGGGCACGGGTCCGTAAATACGGGTGGAATACGTGTGACAATGGACCCGTATTTACGGGAGGAAAAAAATACGTTCGTGTGCATGAGGCCTAAGGCATTTTTTCCCGTCCGTTATTACTGGAGTAAATACGGACCTGTTTTCTCTGCTATATTGCACTGCACTAATCGGCAGCCCCTTCTCTCTATTAGTGCTGGATAGAGAGAAGGTGCAGCCCTTTCAGGCAGAGTTTCCGCAGCGGAAGGCAGCGATTGAAAGTAAAAGAAGTTCATATGTACACTGGCCGTTGTCTTGGTGACGTGTCCCTCTTTTGACATCCAGTCCAACCTCCCTGGATGACGCGGCAGTCTATGTGACCGCTGCAGCCTGTGATTGGCTGCAGCGGTCACATGGGCTGAAACGTTATCCCAGGAGGCCGGACTGGAGGAACAAGCAGGGAGTTCTGGGTAAGTATTAACTTTTTTTTTCTTACGGGTATAGTGTGAGCGCCGCGCATGGTACTCACAGCGGTAGTGGTGAGTCACTGTCCAGGGTGCTGAAAGAGTTACTGCCGATCAGTGCAGCCCCTTCTCTCTATCCCGCACTGATCGTTTAACTCTTTCAGCACCCTGTGCAGTCACTATCACGGGACGTCTCCTAGCAACGCTCCCATAATTATGGGTGCACACACACGTAGCCACCCGTAATTACGGAAGCCCCATAGACTTCTATGGGCCTGCCCGTGCCGTAATTATGGCCTGAAATAGGACATGTTTTATATTTTTCAACAGCCTGGGCACCTTCCCGTAAGCAAACAGGAAGGTACCCGTGGCCAATAGAAGCCTATGGGCCCATAAATTATGGGCGTATTTACGTTCATGTGTATGATGCCCTTAGAACGTTAGCAGTAATTTCTCACATATTCAAGAAAATTTCAAAAGGCTATTTTTTCAGGGACCCGTTCAATTATGAAGTGGCTTTGAGGGGCCCATACAATACAAACCCCCATAAATCACCCCATTTTAAAGACTGCACCCCACAAAGTGCAAAACAGCATTAACCCCTTCCCGCGATTTGGCGTGACTATGTCCAGAATCAAAGTGATTTCCCGCAATAGGGCGTACAGTTACGCCCAACCTTTAAACTGTCACCATGTCAAGAGACACGGTGACAGCGTTCTGATCGCAACTGTCATAGACAGTTGCTGAGCAGGACTAACGGCACAGGACCAATCAGAATGGTCCTGTGCCTGCAAGCTCTGTGATTTGCCAGTCAGTACTGACTGGCCAATCAACGTGGAAGAGGCTTGTTTTGTCGGCATCTCCGGCTCTGACAACTCATTTCTGTCAGAGAGCTTGTCAGAGTCGGAAGCCAGTGAAAAGACAGAGTATGAGACAGAGTAAAAGAGTTATAAAACCCCAAAACCCAGCGAGCTGCACCTTTTCTGCCCACTGACCAGTGATTATCCCCTTTGGTGCCCACTGGTTAGCAAATATATAATTTCAGTCACCCACAGTGTCCTTCTGCTGTGCTGTGATCTGTGCCCAGCTATCACATGTCACAGTACCCGGTCGCCATCACCCTGCTGTGTCCCTAGATTGTCCACTAAGTTCCCTGTTAGGTAGCAATGCCACGTCACATTTAGTTTTTCCCCTGGTAGGTAGGGTACCCTTACTCATTCAATACAGCTGGGTCGACGGTGTGTTCTCCATTCCTCAGTTGGGTGTAGCGCTGTTTATTTTTTGTTAAAAAAAAAGTTGTTAAAAAAAACAATTGTTAGTAGCTGAACTCAATTATTCAATATGGCTAAAAGAGTCTTCTCAGCTGAGGAAGCATATCAAATGATGTGTTCCGATACGGACAGCACAAGTGAAGGTGAAGCGCAGTTCGTTCTTTCATCTTCATTTGTATCCAGTGATTCTGAGTCTGCACCACCCCGTCAGCGCAGAAGAGCCGTAGGTCCTGCTCTGCCTGAGCTGACATGGGAAGCTGCGGACAATTATACTCCCCTCAGGAATTCAAATTGACACTTAGGGTTTTAGCCCCATTGATTATTTTAAAGTTGTTTTTTTTGGACGCCCTTTTAGATTTAATGGTCCAGTAGACTGTCATGTTGGGTACGTGGACGCACTGGGCCGTACTGGCTTGACGGTATGGCAGCTGGCCAACAGGACACAGGTCACAGTCTATAGTTCATATAGGTGTATCTGTGGTAACTCAGACAGTAGCAAGACAGGCTCGGCTGGGACTAGGCAGCAGGCAGGCACCAGGCGTGGTGTAGCAGGACAGGCGTGGTACTCACTGCAGCACGACTCCAATTTCAATACGGCACTTGGACTAGGATAGCACGGGATACAGGTAGCAGGAACGGGAAACACTGGGAACTGGAAAACACTTAGGAGACCATTTGCAAAGACAGACTAGGGTAACGACAATAAAGCTCAAATGCAAAAAGGGGCAGAGCCCTTCTTATAGTCCAGGGTGCTCATGGGCTAATTTGGTACTTTAACTCAGGTGCACGCGCTGGCCCTTTAAGAGTGGGCAGGTGCGTGCACGCGCACCCTGCGGGACCCAGCCGAGAGAAGCGGAAGTGAGCGCTGGCGTCTCCTAAGGAGCAGATGAGGGCCAGCGCTCACAGATCCATGGCTGCGGCCATCAGGAAGTGAGTGAGCCTGACGGGCCATGGGCATGACAGTATCCCCCCACTTATGCCCCCTCCTCTTGGGGCCAGAGCGAGAGAGAAACTTCTTCAGAAGGGTAGGAGCATTGAGGTGCTTCTCTGGCTCCCAGGACCTCACTTCAGGACCTTCCACCCACTCTCTTGGTATCCAGGATCTCCTTAACCTCAAAAGTATCTGATTAGCTGCTGCAGGACTAGGAATCTTGGAGTAGTGGTTCAGGACCACAGGTTTCAGAAGGAGGACATGGAAGGAGTTGGGGATGTTGAGGGTAGGAGGCAGCCAAAGCTTATAGGAGACAGGGTTGATTTGTTGCAAAATCTCGAAGGGTCCGAGGAACTTGGGAGCAAACTTGTACGATGGCACCCTCAGCCGGATATTGTTATAGGACAGCCAGGCCTTAGTGCCTGGAAGAAACTGGGGAGGCTCTCGTCTTCTTGTGTCTGCCTTTCTTTTCATGCGGTCGACTGCCAGCAGAATAAAAGATCGGGTCTGCTGCCAGATTTGTAGAAAGTCCCTGAATATAGAGACAGCTGTAGGTACCTGGGACATAGTGGAAACAGGTAGAGGTATTTGTGGGTTTTGGCCGTAGACAATGAAGAATGGGCTGGAGGTGGTGGACTCACTAGTGTGGTGGTTGTAGGAGAACTCAGCCTAAGGAAGCAGCTGCACCCAGTCATCATGCTGCCTGGAAATAAAGTGTCGTAGATAGTTCTCCATAATCTGATTTATTTTCTCGACTTGACCATTGGACTGGGGATGGTAGGCTGAGGAAAAGTGCAACTTTCCACCGAGGAGTCTGCAGAGGGCTCTCCAGAACTTTGAGGTCAACTGAACCCCCTGACACAATATGCAGAGGCAAGCCTTGCAGACGGAAGATGTGTTGGATGAAGAGATTGGCAAGTCGGGAAGCAGAAGGTAGGTCGGTGAGTGGAACAAAATGAGCCATCTTGGAGAATCGGTTCACCACCACCCAGACCGTACTGCATCCAGCAGAGGGAGGCAGGTCTGTGACAAAGTCCATAGCAATATGTTGCCAGGAGGCATCGGGCACAGGCAGCGGCTGGAGAAGGCCAGCTAGTTTGGAGTGGGCAAGTTTATTTGCTGCACACACCGTGCAGGAGTAGACAAAGTCTGTGATATCATTGGGCAGCGTGGGCCACCAGAACTGACGAGCAATCAGGTCTCGGGTCTTATGGGCACCCGCGTGACCTGCCAGTTTGGAACTGTGTCCCCAACGGAGTATTTTTCCTCTGTCTGCCAGACGCACAAAAGGCCGCCCGGGGGGAATGTCTCTAACTTGCAGAGGGTTGACGGGGATGATGCAGGAGGGATCAATGATATTCTGTGGAGACTCCATAGTGTCCTCTGTCTCGAACAACCTGGACAAGGCATCGGTCCTCACATTCTTGTCAGCTGAACGGTAGTGGAGCTCAAACTGGAACCGGACAAAGAACAGTGACCACCTGGCCTCACGGGGATTCAGTCGTTGGGCCGTTTGGAGATAGGTGAGGTTCTTGTCGTCCGTGAATATCAAGATGGGATGAACTGCGCCCTCTAGTAGATGTCTCCACTCCTCCAATGCCAATTTGATGACCAGTAACTCCCGATCTCCAATCGAGTAGTTGCGTTCTGCGGAAGAGAAGAGCTTGGAGCAATAGCGACATATCATAGTCTTGCCCTTGGAACCTCTCTGGAACAGGAGTGCACCAGCACCGACAGAGGAGGCGTCCACCTCCAATGAGAACTGTCGAGATACATCTGGATGATGGAGGACAGAGGCTGAAGTGAAGGCACTCTTCAGGCTATTAAATGCGGATTCATTCAGGCTATTAAATGCGGTGTTCATGCTTTTATTGGTGAGGATAGAGATAGGAGATGTCAGTGAGGAGAAGTTTGGAATGAACTGTCTGTAGAAATTAGCGAATCCCCGGAAGCGCTGTATGGGCCTCAAGCCTTGAAGGCGTGGCCATTCCAGGACGAGTGTTGCCTTCTCAGGATCCATCTTGAGGCCTTGATCCGACATGATGTAGCCCAGGAAGGGTAGAGCAGTTTTCTCCAACACGCACTTCTCCAGCTTGGCGTACAGGCAATTCTCCCTTAACCGCAGCAAAACTTGACGGACATGTCTCTGATGAGTCATTGGATCTGGAGAAAAAATCAATATGTCGTCAAGATAAACCACAACACAAACATAGAGGAGGTCACGGAAGATGTCAATAACAAACTTTTAGAAGGCCGCGGGAGCATTACACAGGCCGAAGGGCATTACTAGATTTTCATAGTGTCCAGCATGAGTGTTAAATGTCGTCCTACATTTGTCACTCCGGTGAATCTGGATTAGATTGTAAGCCCCACACAGGTCTAGCTTCGAAAAAATCTTGGCTCCTCGTATTTGATCAAGCCGTTCAGAAATCAATGGCAACGGATATTTGTTTTTTACCGTAATCTGGTTGAGACCCCGGTAGTCGATGCAGGGACGCAGAGAACCATCCTTTTTCTTGACAAAGAAAAACCCGGCTTCTGCCGGGGAGGAAGACTTCCGTATGAAGCCCCTCCCCAAGGTTTCCTTAACATAGGCAGACATGGACTGAGTCTCTGGCAAGAAGAGAGGATATACACTACCCCGGGGAAGGGATGCACCAGGAATCAGCTCGATAGGACAGTCATAC
Source organism: Rhinoderma darwinii (assembly GCF_050947455.1). Lineage (NCBI taxonomy): Eukaryota > Metazoa > Chordata > Amphibia > Anura > Rhinodermatidae > Rhinoderma > Rhinoderma darwinii. The sequence goes on from NC_134688.1 coordinate 310,710,477, forward strand.
GCCCGGTGTGGGGGCAGCGTCTCCACCTCTTTTTGCTGAAGACATCCGAGAATGCGAATAATGACAAGGCAATCCTGCCAAGGACTAAGGCAGAGGAGGCTGAGCCGGATGAACCTGTACCAGGCAGCGGTTGAGTCACTCGGGACCCCACTGGAGAACCTCTCCAGAATTCCAGTCCAGGACTGGGGCATGTAGTCGGAGCCAGGGCAAGCCCAGCAGCACAGGATTGACAGCGTTAGCCAGGACAAAGAATGAGAGGAGCTCGGAATGGAGGGCTCCCACTTGGAGCCTCAACGGCTTGGTCACAGCTACAACTGGTTCTGGCAGAGGTAGTCCATTCACAAATGCAACCATCAAAGGTCTCTCCAGAGGGGTTGTGGGCAACTGGAGAAGATCCACCAGGTTTCTCCGAATGAAGTTAGCTGCGGATCCAGAGGCCAGATAAGCAGCGACCCGGTGCGTTTTTTCGCCGGAAATTATGGTCACGGGAATAGACAGTTTAGAAAAAATAGCTTCTTCACCCAGGGTCCTCCCTCCCGGCGAGCCTCTTGGAACCGTTCTCGGATCCTAATATCAATCCGGGTGGCCAGAAGGATGAGGTCATCCAGGGTAGACGGCAGATCTCGGGCAGCAAGCTCGTTCTTAATTTCAGGAGACAGTCCATGCCAGAATGTAGCCACCAGGGCCTCATTGTTCCACAACAATACTCCCGCCAGGGTGCAGAAATGGATGGCGTACTCGCCCACGGAATTTTCTCTCTGGCGTAGGTTCAGCAAGGAGTCGGCTGCAGACGAGACTCGTCCAGGCTCCTCAAACGCCATGCAAAATGTCCGTAGGAACCCCTGGAAGTCACCGGTCTCTGGTACTTCCCAGATAGGCTTCGCCCATGCAAGGGCCCTGCCGGCGAGGAGAGAGATGATGAAAGCGACCCTTGCGCCATTAGTCGAAAATGCCATTGCCTACAGCCTAAAGTGGATCTGGCACTGGTTCAATAATCCACAGCAGGTCTTTACGTCTCCATCATAGCAGTGAGGTAGCGGCAAAGAAAATCTGGGATCAGCACTGCCAGTTGGTGTTGTCGGAGGATCTGTACTGCCAGAAGGTGTAGTAGGAGGAACGGCCGCTTGCACATCCAGCCGATGTGCAATAATGTTCAATGCCTGGAGGAGTTGGTCCTGTCGAGACTGGAGGTCTAGCATATCCGCCCGCATCTCTTGTGACGTTGTCACGGTCTTGGATTGACCTGCAGGGCCCATGGCCTGAGCTTACTGTCACGTTGGGTACGTGGACCCACTGGGCCATACCGCCTTGACGGTATGGCAGCTGGCCAACAGGATACAGGTCACAGTCTATAGTACGTATAGGTGTACCTGTGGCAGCTCAGACAGTAGCAAGACAGGCTCGGCTGGGATAAGGCAGCAGGCAGGCACCAAGCGTGGTGTAGCAGGACAGGCGTGGTACTCAACACAGCGCGACTACAGCTCTTGGACCAGGATAGCACGGGATACAGGTAGCAGGAACGGGAAACACTGGGAACTGGAAAACACTTAGGAGACCATTTGCAAAGACAGACTAGGGTAATGACAACAAATCTCAGGCAATGCAGAAAGGGACAGAGCCCTTCTTATAGTCCAGAGTGCTTATGGGCAAATTTGGTACTTTAACTCGGGTGCGCGCGCTGACCCTTTAAGAGCGGGCACGAGCATGCGCGCGCACCCTACGGACCCGGCCGAGAGAAGCAGAAGTGAGCGCTGGCGTCTCCTGAGAAGGAGATGGGGGACAGCGCTCACAGATCCATGGCTGCGGCCGTCAGGAGTTGAGTGAGCCTGACAGCCTGCGGCCATGGGCATGACGCAGACCAAAATCTATGCGGAACAGCTTATCTCCCAGAACCCCGACTCTTTTTAATGCAGTGCAAATGCAGTGGAATTACGGAAATTTTGGGCTTATTTTTAAGCTTTGGGCTCGTAAAAATCCCAGTTTTAGAAACTATTCGTCCCTTGATATTTTATACAACACCCCCCGTTAACGCACAGTAATGACAAGGATGCGATTTGATGCCATCCTAAAGTTCCTGCATTATTTTATAGAGCCTATCAAAATTTGGGTCCTGTGGGGGTGGGCAGTGACTATTGTCATTGTAATGCAGGAACTTTAGGATGGCATCAAATCGCATCCTTGTCATTACTGTGCGTTAACGGGGGGTGTTGTATAAAATATCAAGGGACGAATAGTTTCTAAAACTGGGCTTTTTTACAAGCCCAAACCTTGTCCCAGTACGCAGATCCACCACCGAAGTTCCCAAACCATTTTGTGAACAGGAGTACAATAAATATATAGGTGGCGTTGACCTGTCTGACCAGGTCATTAAACCATACAGCGCCATGCGCAAGACCAAGGTATGATATAAAAAGCTGTCTGTGCATCTTACACAGATGGCTTTATACAACACCTTTGTCCTCTGCAGATACGCTGCAATTTCAGGAAAAATTCATCAAGGCCCTGATATTTGCTGACCAGGTAGGAGAGGGCAGTTCATCTGGCTCTTCCATCAGCAGGATAATTCCGGGCCAGCATTTCCCCACAGAATCTCCCCCCCCCCCCCACTGAAAAAAAACAAGCCCCAAAAAAAATGCTGTGTGTGTGAACCAAGCGAGGCATTCATAAGGACACCACATACCAATGTGAGACTTGTCCCACAAATCCCAGCCTGTGCATGAAAAAAATGTTTAAAAATATATCACACCTCCTTGGATTTTTTATTTATTTATTTTTCATTCACCTTTTCTATCTCCCATATTAGCCATGACAAATTTATTATTTTTTTATTGACCAGCCCCATTTAAAATTTGTAAAAAAAAACACCTAAAACAAAACTAAAAATTCTCACTATACCAAGAACCCGAGGGAGTGTCTTTCTCACCTAAGTTGCAAATCTGGGTGAGCAGAATAAATCCAGATGAGATTGGTTGTCTGAGCAAATCTTTTTTTGCTTAGGCCTTTGATTTATTTTTTTGGGCTGGATTTTATGGAATGGTGGGGAGGTTGGTAGTGGGACCTGCTATTCCCTTTCCCTCCATTGCGGGTTTTCCAGGTTGTCCTCCTTAGTTACTAAAATTAAAGCATTTCTTATTATACCCCTAGATGAATACCTAGAGGGTTGTCACTTCACAATTTAAAGAGACTCTGTCACTAGATTATAAATGCCCTATCTCCTACATAATCTGATCAGCGCTGTAATGTAGATAACAGTGTTTTTTTTATTTTGAAAAACGATCAATTTTGAGCAGGTTATGCACAATTTTAGATTTATGCTAATTAGTTTCGTAATAGACAACTGGGTGTTTTTTTTACCTTTTTACCAACTGGGCATTGTAAAGAGAAGTGTATGACGCTGACCAATCAGCGTCATACACTTCTCTCCATTCATTTTTAGCTGTGCTCGCTTTCAGCCAGGATGCGATGTCTATTCACACTCCCGACACTTCGGTAAAGTTTCTGTGGGACTTACTCAGACAGCACAGCGTGATCTCGCAAGATCACGCTGTGCTGTCATTCACAACGTGTCACGTAGGGTTCGTGGGTCCACTGGGCCCTACCGCCTTGGCGGTATGGCAGCTGGCCAACAGGGTGCAGGTCAGAGTCTATAGTTCATATAGGGTACCTGTGGCAGCTCGGACAGTAGCAAGGCAGGCTTGGCTGGGACTAGGCAGCAGGTAGACGTCAGGCGTGGAGTAGCAGGACAGGCGTGGTATACAGCACGGCAACAGCTCAGCACGGCACTAGATCAGGATACAGGAATGGAACACTGGGAGCAGGAAACACTAGGGGACCATTTGCAAGACAAACTTAGAATACGACAACCACGCTCAGGCATGGGTGGATGGGGCTGGGACCTTCTTATAGCCCGGGGTGCTCTGGGAGCAATCAGCTCAATCTCCTACACTCTGGCTTCTTAAGTCTGGACTGAGCTTGCGAGCTTACCCTGATGGTCACTGTGAAAGAGGGCGGCCGTATGTGCAGACATCTCTGGAGAGAAGGATGTCGACTGGATGGAAGGAGTTCGTGGTCAGCGACCAGGACTTTACAGTATCCCCCCTCTTATGCCCCCTCCTCTTGGGACAAGAACGAGAGAGAAACCTCTTAATGAGGGTAGGAATGTTGAGATTCTCCTCTGGCTTCCAGGACCTCTCTTCTCGACCAAACCCCTTCCAATCTACTAAATAAAAGGTTCTTCCTCTTACTTTTTTAATGTCCAGGATCTTCTTAACCTCGAAGGTGTCTGAAGGACTGCTGGAGGAAACCGCAGGGCTAGGAGTCTTTGTAAAGTGGTTCAGAACCACTGGCTTCAGGAGGGAGACATGGAAGGAGTTTGGGATCCTGAGGGTAGGAGGCAGCCGAAGCTTGTAGGCGACAGGGTTGATCTGCTGTTGGATCAAGAAGGGTCCGAGGAACCTGGGAGCAAATTTGTACGTGGGCACCCTCAGTTGAATATTCATGGAGGACAGCCAGACCTTCATGCCAGGAAGAAACTGAGGAGGTTCTCTTCTCCTTTGTCCGCCTTTCGTTTCATGCGGTCGACCGCCAGCAGGATGGAGGATCGAGTCTGCTGCCAGATCTGCAGAAAGTCCCCAAAAGCCGTGTCAGCAGCTGGCACCTCGGACGTAAGAGGAACCGGGAGAGAAATTAAAGGTTGCTGGCCTTAGACCATAAAGAACGGTATCTTGTGTGTGGACTCGCTGGTGTGATTATTGTAAGAGAACTCAGCCCACGGAAGCAACTGCACCCAGTCATCATGCTGTTTGGAGATGAAGTGGCGTAGGTAGTTCTCCAAGATCTGATTGATCCTCTCGACCTGACCATTGGTGTAATGATAGGGGTAGGGAAACGGACAAGTGAGCCCTAATCTACCCACCACTCTGTCCCTGCCTACTTGCAACGACCCGCCCTAGGCGACTGGGTACAACTGGGCAGCGGTCCCTACGCTCAGTAAGTGCACGAGACAAACAGACAAGGGTACACAAAGATAAGGGAAATGGAGCAGTTGCCCACGGGAACACCGTGAGCAACAAGAGAGGTGAACGAGCCGAGTCAAACCAGGAGTGTACGAGGTACCAAACGCAGAGCAGGAGAGTAGTCAGTAAGCCGGGGTCAATATGGAGCAGGATCAAATAATCAGAAGCTGTAGCTGGGCCAGGAAACCACACGAGAAGAATCACAAGCAAGGAGGAACAGGAAAGGCAGGTATAAATAGACAGAGGGCGGGAGCTAGCTCCGTCTGGCCAGGCTGCGATAGGCTCTCCCACTCCTAAGCCTGCCAGCCTGAGTGGTGGAAGCTGGAGTCCGTCTCAGAGACATAGACTCAGGTGACGACTGATTACCTATGGGCGTTAACCCCGAAGCTGTGCCTGGCAGATCCTTTACAGTACCCCCCCTTTTATGAGGGGCCACCGGACCCTTTCTAAGTGGACCTGGTTTATTGGGAAAACGAAGGTGGAACTTCCTGACCAATACCCCAGCGTGAACATCCCAGGCGGGTACCCAAGTCCTATCCTAAGGCCCGTATCCTCTCCAATGGACCAGGTACTGGAGGGAGCCTTGGACCATCTTGCTGTCCACAATCTTGGCCACCTCGAATTCCACCCCCTCAGGGGTGAGAACGGGAACAGGAGGTTTCCTCGAGGGAGCCAAGGACGGGGAGCAGCGTTTAAGGAGGGAGGCAAAAAACACGTTGTGTATTCGAAAAGATGGGGGCAACTCCAGTCGGAAGGAGACAGGATTGAGGACTTCAATGACCTTATACGGCCCAATAAACCGGGGAGCAAATTTCTTGGACGGGACCTTAAGGCGCAATTTCCTAGACGATAACCACACCAGATCCCCGACCATAAACAAGGGGTTAGCAGAACGTCTTCTAACAGCCTGAGTTTTTTGTACGCTCTGGGACGCCTCTAGGTTCTTCTGAACCTGGGCCCAGACTGTGCACAGTTCCCGATGAACGACCTCTACCTCGGGATTGTTGGAACTACCAGGTGAAACAGAAGAGAACCGTGGATTAAACCCGAAATTACAGAAAAAGGGGGAGACCCCTGAAGAGTTACTGACCCGGTTATTGAGGGAAAATTCGGCGATGGGAATGAATGAGACCCAATCATATTGACAGTCAGAGATAAAACACCTTAAATATTGTTCTAGAGATTGATTAGTCCTCTCAGTTTGGCCATTAGTTTCAGGATGGAAGGCAGAGGAGAAGGACAGATCAATCTCCAACTTTTTACAGAAGGCTCTCCAAAACAATGAAACAAATTGTACCCCTCTGTCCGAAACAATATTGACAGGGACCCCATGGAGACGCAGGATGTGTTTGACAAACAAGGTAGCTAACGTCTTGGCATTGGGTAGTTTCTTGAGGGGCACAAAGTGGCACATCTTACTGAAGCGGTCTACTACATCCCACACCACCGACTTGCCTTGAGATGGAGGCAAATCGGTGATAAAATCCATGGAGATATGTGTCCAAGGTCTCTGGGGAATGGGCAACGAACGTAGTAAGCCCGCTGGTCGGGACCTGGGAGTCTTGGACCTAGCACAAACCTCACAAGTGGCGACGTAGGCCTTAACGTCTTTAGGCAACCCAGGCCACCAATCGTTTCTGGCAATGAGGTGTTTGGTACCCAGGATGCCTGGATGACCAGATAGCGCGGAGTCATGATTTTCCCTAAGTACCCTTAGCCGGTATTGCAGGGGAACAAACAGCTTGTCCTCAGGAAGGTTCCCGGGAGCTGAACCTTGATCAGCCGCAATTTCAGAGACTAAATCAGAATCAATAGAAGAAATGATTATACCGGGAGGCAAAATACAAGCAGGATCTTCCTCCAAAGGAGGGCTGGCCATGAAGCTACGCGACAGTGCATCGGCCTTAATATTTTTAGACCCAGCCCTATAGGTAACCAAAAAGTTCAATCTGGTAAAAAATAGCGCCCATCGAGCTTGTCTCGGGTTTAGCCTCCGGGCAGATTCTAGGAAAACCAGATTCTTGTGGTCGGTAAGGACCCTTTACCTGGTGCCTAGCCCCCTCCAGGAAGTGGCGCCACTCTTCAAATGCTCATTTAATGGCTAAGAGTTCGCGGTTGCCAATATCATAGTTACTCTCAGTGGGCGAAAACTTCCTGGAGAAGTAGGCACAGGGACGGAGATGGGTGAGGGACCTGGTACCCTGGGACAAGACAGCCCCTACTCCCACCTCGGATGCGTCAACTTCCACGATAAATGGCTCCATTTGGTTGGGCTGAACCAGCACCGGGGCCGAGATAAAGCACTTCTTAAGGACCTCAAAAGCCTGGACAGCCTCAGGGGGCCAGTGGAGGAGATCAGCACCTTTGCGAGTGAGGTCCGTAAGAGGCTTAGCGATGACCGAGAAGTTAGCAATAAATCTCCTGTAATAATTAGCGAACCCCAAGAAACACTGTAACGCCTTCAGGGAGGCAGGTTGGACCCATTCCGCCACAGCCTGGACCTTGGCGGGGTCCATGCGGAATTCATGAGGAGTGAGGATTTGACCCAAAAATGGTATCTCCTGTACCCCAAACACACATTTTTCGGTTTTCGCAAACAGTTTGTTTTCCCGAAGGACCTGGAGCACCTTCCTGACATGCTCAATGTGGGAGGACAGGTCCTTGGAAAACACCAGTATGTCATCAAGGTACACTACAAGAAAAACCCCCAGGTAATCCCTTAAAATTTCATTTATGAAATTCTGGAAGACCGCAGGAGCATTACACAACCCATAGGGCATGACGAGGTATTCGAAATGACCTTCGGGCCTGTTAAACACAGTCTTCCACTCATCCCCCTCTTTGATGCGGATAAGGTTATACGCCCCCCGTAGATCAAACTTAGAGAACCATTGGGCCCTCTGAACCTGATTAAAGAGATCAGGAATCAAAGGAAGGGGATACTGGTTCCTTACAGTGACCTTATTCAAGTTACGGTAGTCAATGCATGGCCTAAGACCACCATCCTTCTTCCCTACGAAGAAGAAGCCAGCACCTACCGGAGAAGTAGAGGGGCGAATGTAACCCTTGGCCAGGCATTCCTGGATATACTATCTCATGGCTTCACGTTCGGGACAAGAAAGATTAAATATCCTACCCTTAGGGAGTTTAGCTCCTGGTACCAATGCGATAGCGCAATCGTATTCTCTATGAGGAGGTAACACTTCGGAGGCCTCCTTAGAGAAAACATCAGCAAAGTCCTGAACAAACTCAGGTAGCGTGTTCACCTTCTCAGGGGGAGAAATAGAATTAACAGAAAAACATGATGTCAAGCATTCATTACCCCATTTGGTAAGCTCCCCAGTATTCCAGTCAAACGTGGGATTATGCAACTGCAACCAGGGAAGGCCTAAAACCAAATCGGACGATAATCCCTGCATCCACAGTACAGAGCACTGCTCCAAATGCATGGAGCCAACAAGGAGTTCAAAAACAGGGGTATGCTGTGTAAAATAACCATTAGCATGAGGAGTGGAGTCGATACCCACTACCGGGACAGGTTTAGGCAAATCAAACAAAGGCATAGCTAGAGACATAGCAAATTCCACAGACATGATATTAGCAGAAGACCCTGAATCCACGAACGCACTGCCGGTAGCAGACCTACCACCAAAAGAGACCTGAAAGGGAAGCAAGATTTTATTACGTTTCATATTTACGGGAAATACCTGTGCGCCCAAGTGACCTCCCCGATGATCACTTAGGCGCGGAAGTTTTCCGGCTGCTTATTCTTACGCCTAGGACAGGTGTTCACTTGATGCTTGTCATCCCCACAATAGAAGCAGAGACCATTCTTCCTGCGGAACTCTCTAGGTTGTCGGGGGGACACGGAGGCCCCGAGTTGCATAGGTACCTCCGAGTCTTCCGTGGAAGAGCGAAGCAACGGGACCTCGGGAGGCATCATGGGGGAGTCAGAGGGGAAAACGCAAAAACGTTCAAGTTGTCGTTCCCTGAGACGTCGGTCAAGTCGTACCGCTAAAGCCATAACCTGGTCTAGGGAGTCAGAAGAGGGATAGCTAACTAGCAGGTCTTTCAGGGCGTTCGACAGACCCAACCTAAACTGGCACCTTAAGGCAGGGTCATTCCACCGAGAAACTACGCACCACTTCCTAAAGTCAGAACAATACTCCTCAACAGGTCTCTTACCCTGACGTAAGGTCACCAGCTGATTCTCGGCAAAGGCAGTCCTGTCAGTCTCGTCATAAATGAGTCCAAGAGCAGAAAAGAAACGATCAACGGAGGAAAGTTCAGGGGCGTCAGGAGCCAAGGAGAAGGCCCACTCTTGGGGCCCTTCCTGGAGCCGGGACATAATTATACCCACCCGCTGGCTCTCAGAACCTGAGGAGTGAGGCTTTAAGCGAAAGTAGAGCCTACAACTCTCCCGAAAGGAGAGAAAAGTCCTCCGGTCCCCTGAGAACCGGTCAGGCAACTTGAGGTGGGGTTCGTGAGGTGAGGGGCACTACCATGGTAGCGTCAGGCTGGTTGACCCTCTGAGCCAGGGCCTGGACCTGTAGGGAGAGACCCTGCATTTGATGGGCCAGGGTCTCAAGGGGGTCCATAGTAGTGTCAGGGACCAGGGTAGACTAGGTATATGGGCTTGTGATTATGTAATGACGGGGCAGGGAAACGGACAAGTGAGCCCTAATCTACCCGCCACTCTGTCCCTGCCTACTTGCAACGACCCGCCCTAGGCGACGGGGTACAACTGGGCGGCGGTCCCTACGCTCAGTAAGTGCACGAGACAAACAGACAAGGGAACACAAAGCAAAGGGAAATGGGCCAACACCGTGAGCAACAAGAGTGGTGAACGAGCTGAGTCAAACCAGAAGTGAACGAGGTACCAAACGCAGAGCAGGAGAGTAGTCAGTAAGCCAGGGTCAGTATGGAGCAGGATCAAATAGATAGAAGCTGTAGCTGGGCCAGGAAACCACACGAGAAGAATCACAAGCAAGGAGGAACAGGAAAGGCAGGTATAAATAGACAGAGGGCGGGAGCTAGCTCCGTCTGGCCAGGCTGCGATAGGCTCTCCCACTCCTAAGTCTGCCATCCTGAGTGGTGGAAGATGGAGTCAGTCTCAGAGACATAGACTCAGGTGCAGACTGATTACCTATGGGCGTATACACAGAAGTTATGCCTGGCAGATCCTTTACAGTATTGGAATGTATCTGTGCACCATATCTCTAATGTCATTGAATTGGTTGCTATATTGTAAGACAAGAGTGGGTTTGTGGATATTTGATGTATGGACTGTTCTTTCATTGTCTTTGGTGTTGTTGGCGAATAATAGGTCATCCTTATTCTTAAACCAAACAATTGTTTTAGCTCTATTGAGGGTCCAATTTTTGTTACCTCGATTGGTTAATCTTTGACAGATCTTGATTTGTTCATTATCAAATCCCTGATTCAAACTTCAATTTCTCTTGGCCCTTGTAAGTTTGCTGCTCGTGGCATGTAAGATGGTGTTGCCAGAGATGGGTTTATGAAAGATTTCAGAACATATTTTTTCTCCCACTTTGGCTGACAGTTTCAAGTCCAAGAAATTGATAGTGTTTGAATGGAAAACATGAGTGAATTTGAGGTTGACGCTATTGTCATTAAGATAGACCATAAAGTCTGGTATGGCAGATACATCGCCCTCCCAAATGAACAGGAGGTCGTCGATGTATCTTCCATACCAGTGGACATTGCCTGCAAACTGATTGCCAGTGGAGAACAAGGTGAATTCTTCCCACCACGCCATAACCAAATTGGCCAAGGATGGGGAGAATTTTACTCCCCATGGATACCCCTCTTTTTTGCAAATAATAAGTGCCATCAAATTGAAAGTAATTGTGTGTCATGAGGAAATGAAGCACCTCCACAGCAAATGTTTGCAATGTGTGTTCGTATTAGCTATATTTCAACAGATGATATTCCATAGCGGTTGGAGAAGCGAATCCAGCCACTCCGATAATCTCTCAGTGAGAGAGTTCCGATGCCGGAAACAATGGGGCGCATGGGTGGGGGAATGATCCCTTTGTGTGTCTTGGGTAAGGCGTGTAAAATTGGAATGACAGGATATTCTATTAATAGGTAGTCATACTGTTTTTTGGAAAGTGTGCCTATACCCAAACTAATATCCAGTAGATTTTTTAGGGTCTGATGATGTATTGTGGTCAGATTACAATCCAATTTCTCATAAGTATCTGTATCTGATAATAATTCCATTATTTGGGTGATATACATGTCAGTATCCATAACGGTTACAAATTTCTCTGCTTGACTAATTGATGGAGATTCTTAACGCTCAGCTAGATCTCCCAAACATATGAGGGCCGTCTGCTCCTGGAAAATGAGTGATTGAAAGGTATTGGTTCCTGTTGGTGTCATATTAAATTCTGGATGAGTGGTTCTTGACTCTGAGTCATCTGGTGATAGGAAGTGTCTTTTGATAGTTAAATTTCGGATAAATTTGTTGATGTCAAGTAAAGTATTGAAAATGTCAAAGTCCCTATTTGGAACAAAATTTAAACCGAGTGAGAGAACTTGTATCTGTGTTGGTGTGAGGGATGCTGATGACAAATTGATGATATCCATGTTCTTTAATGTCTCTGATCCTCAGACGGCGGGGTTATATTGCATCTATTGGTTTTGTGCTTCCTACCGCCCTCTTCCCCCGTCTTTTTGGAAAATCACGTTTATCGTTAAAGCATAAGAATATCTGCCATGAATAAGAACACAGTCCGTGTTCGAAACGCGTGGGCTTGGGCACTTGCCCTTTTTTTGAAACCACCCTGTTACTGCGTCTATTCATATTTTATAAATTTTTCTATGCAAATAAAAGTAGGAACATTGATTCCTTTTTAAAGCATGAAACAGCGCTGGATCAACTCTTCTTTCTCTCTATGCTATTTACCGTGGGCCGTCGCGGAGATCCGAGCGAAGTCTGAGTGCAGGACGCAGGACTGGTGAGCTGGAGGTTTCCTCCCTTCTCCTTTTTTTTCCAGAATATATACTCAGAAACAAAGTATTTGTCTCCCAGCTTTATATGCCCCCATATGGTCATGTTCCTAAATTATCCAACCGCCAAAAATCTCCTAGATGCCACATTCCATACCATAGTATACATATACAATGAGGGAAATTCCACCCTGTATCTTCTCTCCATTCCAGATTCCAAAATTTCCGACATTGTGTTGTTTTGCCACATTGGAAATATCGCAAAGCCTTGACCCAAACACTTTCGGTTTCTATATAGAGAATCATATTGACTTGTGCAGCCAAGAAATTGTATTTTATTACCGGAATTGCCCAATTAAATTGACTGATTTCTTTAGCTGCTTTAGTTTTATTCTAGGTCGTTTCCCTCTCCAAACCAATTCTGATAATAGACTATCAACTCTTGTATATATTACGTCTGTCAGCCATATCGGACTGTTCATCAAGACATAAAAAATCTCTGGTAGTAAGATCATTGCCGCCAACCCGAGGTAAATTTTTTTCCAAATCTGGATCTTTTCTCTTACATACGGATGTAGCCAGCTTTAGCTTGACTCGATTAACTTGCGGCAGCGTGATATCACGCAACAAAAGCCATTGAAACATCATTGAAAAAGTCAAGATAATGACGGCTACATCTGTACTCAGGGCCGGCCATAGGGTAGATGGCGCCCCATGCGAAATTATCTTTTGGCGCCCCACGCCATTATAAAAATGCCCCATAAAAAAGCATAATTCCTCCCCACAGTATAATGGCCTATATAGTGTACACACAGTGTAATGCCCCTTTAGTGCCCCACACACAGTATAATAATAATATTTAATAATGTAATATATTATAACACCTTCAAGGACACAGTATTTTGTCCTCTAATTCTGCACACACAGTGTTATGCCCCCTAAGTGCCGCACACATTATATTGCCCCCTGTAGTGCTCCTACACAGTATAATTTCCGCTTAGTGCCCTCCACAGAGTATAATGCCCCCACAGCCCCCCTTGTAGAAAGTGCCCCCTGTAGATTGTGCCGTACAGCCTCCCTGTAGACAGTGCCATAATCCCCCACCTCCTCCTTGTAGACAGTGCCATACAGCCAACAACCTCCCCCTTGTAGAGTGTCATACAGCCCCACCTACCTCTTGTACACAGCACCCACCTCCCCCTTGTAGAAAGTGAAGTGACATACAGCCCCCACATCCCCCTTGTAGAGAGTGACATACAGCCCCCACATCCCCCTTGTAGAGTGACATACAGCCCCCACATCCCCCTTGTAGAGAGTGACATACAGCCCCCACATCCCCCTTGTAGAGAGTGACATACAGCCCCCACATCCCCATTGTAGACAGTGCCATACTGCCCCCCACCTCCACATGACAGGATCCTTGCGTAGGCCGGCTTGGTCCAGAGATGTCATCACGCCAACTGCGATGGGATCCTGTCCCTGCGCCTCATAGGCTGCAGGCGCCTCCGTAGCCTGCTACAGAGTTTCCCAACCTTTTCGGAATTGAGCCACCCCTGGAAAAAAAAAAATCCTCAGGGCCCGCCTACCAAAAATAGTTTTGAGAAAGACAGAAAATAGCTAAAAATAAGCACTACATTCTTAGGGTATGTTCACACAGAGTTTTTTGTAAGGCAGAAAAAATCTGCTTTTGAATTGACAGCGTTATTTGATGGGGGTTTTTTTGCGTTTTTTTTTAAGCCGTTGAAGCGAATGTAAAAGACGCAGCAAAAAAAGCTCCAAACGAGCGCCACAGCTATTTTCTTCCTACTATTAATTTCAATTGGAGGTCAGAGGTGGAAACCACTTGAAGACCATCAGCCCCCCTCCACTCACAGTAAAATGACCATCAGCCCCTCCACTCACAGTTAAATGACCATTAGCCCCCCACTTACAGTAAAACAACCATCAGCCACCCACTCACAGTAAAACAACCATCAGCCCCCCACTCACAGTAAAACGACCATCAGCCCCCCACTCACAGTAAAATGATCATCAGCCCGCCACTCACAGATGCCCCCTGTAGATAGTACCACACAGCCCCCTGTAGATAGTGTCACGCAGCCCCCTTGTAGGTCGTGCCACACAGCCCCCTTGTAGGTCGTGCCACACAGCCCCCTGTAGGTCGTGCCACACAGCCCCCTGTAGGTCGTGCCACACAGCCCCCTTGTAGGTAGTGCCACAAATCCCCCCTTGCTGCACAGCCCCCTTGTAGGTAGTGCCACACAGCCCCCTGTAGGTAGTGCCACACAGCCCTCTTGTAGGTAGTGCCACAAGGCCCCCTTGTAGGTAGTGCCACACAGCCCTTTTGTAGTTTGTGCCACACAGCCCCCTGTAGGTCATGCCACACAGCCCCCTGTAGGTCGTGCAACACAGCCCCCTGTAGGTCGTGCAACACAGCCCCTTTGTAGGTAGTAGGGATGTCACGATACCTGAATTTGGACTTCGATACCGATACTTTTGTAGCATTGCGATTTCGATACTAAAACGATACTTTGCCAACAGTAATAATAAAAAAAAAAGTTCTTCCATTTTCTGATGTGAGGCGCGTGGTGTGATGCTGAATTTAACCTCCATTTGCCTCACATTAATAGTAATTAACCCCATCATGTTTCTCAGTCATAATGGGTTAATGTGTAACGTAGGGTTAATTACTATTAATGTGAGGCACATGGAGGTTAAATTCATCACACCTTGTGCCTCACATTAATAAGTGAAAGAAGTTTTTTTTTTTTTTTTTTTACAGAGTACACATCATAAATGACGCAAAAAAATAGTTGTGAAGGTTATTACGGCCGTGCCAATACCGAATATGTTTATATTTTATGTATTGAGACTTATTTTAATGTTTATTGTAAAAAAAAAGGCGTATGTGTATTTTTTTAAATTTAACATTACTTTATTTTTAAACTTTAATATACTGGCATATATCAGATATATGCCAGTACATTAGCCTGTGTATGTATAGTACACAGGCAGTTGTTAGGACATATCTAAGTATGCCCTAACAACAGGAAATATGGTAAGACAGCCCTGGGGTCCTTCATTAGACCCTGGGCTGTCTGCCCATATATGGTATTGCCCTCGATCGCATCACAGGAATTACCTGTGACTCGATCCAGGGGCATCCCCCCTCCTCACTTCCCCCTGAATGCTGCAGTCAGCTTTGATCGCAGCATTCAGGAGAATAGCGGCGGAGATAAGAGGTTTCTCTGATCTCCGCCGTTATAAAGCGGGGCTGCGGCTGTGTAATACAGTCATTGCCCCGCTCCTGACATTAAGTGCACGAGCGGTCAGCATGAGGTTATGCGGCCGGCGCTGCACTAATGAGCGGCGGCGCAGACACCGAAGACCGAACACGGGGGTGTTTTGCAGTGCGGCCGCCATGTTCTGTCTTCAGTGCCGCTGCTCATTAGTGCAGCGCTGGCCACATCACAACATCCTCGCGG
Source organism: Rhinoderma darwinii (assembly GCF_050947455.1). NCBI lineage: Eukaryota > Metazoa > Chordata > Amphibia > Anura > Rhinodermatidae > Rhinoderma > Rhinoderma darwinii. The sequence goes on from NC_134688.1 coordinate 310,725,955, forward strand.
CGCGCACTTGTCAGGACTCAGGAGCGGGGCAATGGCTGTATTACACAGCCGCAGCCCCGCTCTCATTCATTCACGTATTACTATACTTAGCTGTGTGGCTCGAACCATTTTGGGATGCACAGTTTCGAAATAGTATCGAAGTTTCGATGCATTGTGCATCCCTAGTAAGTAGTGCCACAAATCCCCCCTTTGCCGCACAGCCCCCTTGTAGGTAGTGCAACACAGATCCCTTGTAGTGCCACACACCCTTGTAGGTAGTGCCACACAGCCCCCTGTGTAGGTAGCACTCCCTTCCTGTAGATAGCGCCACTGTAGTTCCCTGTGGCTGGGGATTCCGCTCCTTGACGGAGTGCTTGATGTCTCTGTCCATATATGAACAGTGACATCAGGGGCAACTAACTCCTGAAGCGGAATCCCTGTCCACAGCGTTGCCGACGCTGTGACTGGGGATTCCACTCCAGGAGAAGCCCCTGACGTCTCTGTCCATTTAGCCTAGTAGATCGCAGAGCAGGGAGATACCTCCCTGCTCTGCTATAGTGTTCAATAGTATCTGCGTCTTTAGCAGGGCCGTATTTACAACTCACGCTGCCCTAGGCACTAAGCCTGAATATACCCCCATTAAAGGCCTATTTAGTTTAGCCAATTATCATAATGATTAGCTAGTTTCTGACCAATTATAATGATATTTGGTCAGTGTTAACAAAGGAGAAGATCAATGATAAAAACTTTGCTTATCGTTAATCTCAAATGAGAAAAAAAAAAGGTAATACACCCGGCCGTAGGGATGCGTATTCTGTTCTGAGCGTAGCCCGTCCTCCAGGGATGACGATGCATCCCATGTGACAGCTGCAGCCAATCAAAGGCTGCAGCGGTCACATGGACTACAGCGTCATCGCAGGAGGCCGGGCTACGCTCAGAGAGGGAGAGTTACTACGGCTGGGAATATTAGCTTTTTTTTTAATTTATGTCTGCAGTCTTTCCGCCCAAAAAACTGCACCAAAATTTGGTGCCGTTTTTCAGGTGAAATTCCCTGCGGTTCTCAGGACGTATACACTGTGTCGTTTTACGTATCCACCCTGTGTGTTCCTACCCTTATAATCAAGTTGCTCTCCCCAACAAATATTATCTCTAAGGGCTTATTCAGACGAATGGGATATACGTCCGTGCAACGCGCAATTTTCACGCGCGTCGCACTGACCTATATTAGTCTATCGGGCTGTGCAGACATGTGCGTGATTTTTACGCAGCGTTGGTCCGCTGCGTAAAAGTCACGACATGTCCGTTCTTTGAGTGTTTTTCACGCATCATGCACCCATTGAAGTCAATGGGTGCGTGAAAACCACGCATGCTACACGGAAGCACTAACGTGCGAACAGCGTGATTCGCGCAACAGCTGTCAAAAGGATGAATGAAAACAGAAAAGCACCACATGCTTTTCTGTTTACAAACATCCAAATGGAGTGTCATAATGATGGCGGCTGCGCGAAAACCACGCAGCCGCGCATCATATGATGCTGCCACACGGAGCTGTCAAGTGCTTTTACGCAGGCAAAACGCCGCGTTTTTGCGTGCGCAAAAGGCACACGCTCGTGTGAATCCAGCCTAAGGGTAAGGCCACACGGAGCGGCCCTGACACGGTCGCAACGCAGCTAACAACCACGCCGGCACCATGTTCAGTGCGGCTGTTAAGCAGCCTGTTAGTGGCCGCACGTATTCCAGTTACATTCGCACTGCCAGTCCATTCATTCTCTATGGAAGCGCCGGAGATAGCCGAGTGCAGTGTTCGGCTTTTTCCAGCGCTCCCATAGAGAATGGATAGGGGGTAAGTTGTTGTAATTTGCAAAATCGTGCGGCCATAAAGGGTGTATTAATTCATGGGTGCACGATTTTGCAGATAAAGGGACGGTTTACCCGCGTTAACGTGCGGCCATAAATTAATACACCCTTTATGGCCGCACGATTTTGCAAATTACAACAACTTACCCCCTATTCATTCTCTATGGGAGCGCCGGAAAAAGCAGAACACTGCACTCAGCTATCCCCGGCGCTCTCATAGAGAATGAATGGAGCGGCAGTGCGCATTCGAATGTAACCGGAATACCCCTTAACGAGGTATTTGACAGCCGCTCCTACATAGTGCCAGCGCGGTTGTTGGCCATGTTGCGACAGTGTGAGGGCCGCTCCGTGTGGCCGTACCCTAAAGAATCCTTTCTCCCCATACATAACGCTAAGTTCCCCTTCCCCATGATTCATAATAAGCTCCTACACCACAAAATAAACTATACAGAAGTCCCCCTCTTCACAAAATACATTTATAAAGAATCCCCCCACACTCCTATAGCATTTAGGGCAATGTCCCCTCACCTTCAAAATCGATCTGTAAAAAATACACACAAAGCACCTATAACCTAGTCTCCCCTCCACCACAAAATCGATATTTGCAAAAAAAAACATCCTGTTACACATCTCTTAACCCCTTCCCGCAAATGGGCGTTACTGTACGTCCTTTTTAGCGGCTCGTTCCCGCAAATGGGCGTACAGTAACGTCCTGAGGATGAAGCAGGCACAGGAGCTGTGCGCGCTTCATCCTCAGCGGGTGTCGGCTGTAATATACAGCTGACATCCCGCTGCAACGGCGGCGATCACTGTTATGTCCGATCGCCGCCATTTAACCCCTCAAATGCCGCTGTCAATAGTGACAGCGGCATTTAAGTGATTGATACAGAGGGAGGGGGCTCCCTCTGTACCCCGTTGGGCCCCCGCGAAAAATCGCGGGTTTCTGATGGTTGCAATGGCAACCAGGAAGCCTAGCAATGGCTTCCTGGTTGCCAGGTACGGGAGCCTATTAGGTCCTGCCCGAGGCAGGACGTAATAGGCTCAACTGTCAGTTGTAAAGTGACAGTTATAATACACTGCACTACATCAGTACATACAGAAGTAGTGCAGTGTATTGTGCAGGGGATCAGAAGATCAGATCTTCCAGTCCCCTAGTATGTGTAAAATAAAAAGTTAAAAAAAGGTTAAAAAAAGTTTTAGATAAATAAATAAATAAAAGTTTTATGTAATAAAAACAATAATCATCTTGTGTCCCTGATCAAGTCCTTTATAATTAGAAAAAAATGGAAAAAAAGACAAAAACTAGACATAATAGGTATCGCCGCGTTCGTATCGGCCTGACCTATAAAAATATAATATTATTTATCCCGCACGGTGAACACCGTAAAAAGAATACAATAAAAAACAATTGCGGAATTTCCTTTTTTGGTCACGTTGTTTCCAATAAAATGGAATAAAAAGTGATCAAAAAGTCGCATGTACCCAAACATGGTACCAATAAAAACTACAGTGTGTCACGCAAAAAACAAGCCCTCACAAAGCTCCGTCGACATAAAAATAAAAAAGTTATGACTCTCAGGATATGGTGACACTAAAACATTTTATTTATAAAAAGGGTTTTTATTGTGTAAAAGTAGTAAAACATATAAAAACTATATAAATTTGGTATTGCCATAATCGTATCAAACCGCAGAATAAAGCAAACATGTTGTTTATGCAGCACAGAGAACGCCGTTAAAAATTGATTAAAAAAAAACAGCGAGAGAATTTCTGTTTTTTGGTCTCCAAAAAATTGAATAAAAACTTATCACATTATCACATTTACCCCAAAATGATACTAATAAAAACGACAGCTCATCACATGAAAATCAAGCACTCACAAAGCTCGTCAACGGAAAAATAAAAAGTTATGACTCTTGGAACGCAATAATGCAAAACGACGGCCCAGACTAATTTATATGTGCAGCAGTTCTTCACCTAAAACCCCACGTCATCATTTGCAGCCCCCATTTGTAGACCCTGTAAATGCAGCGAAAACTATGACATTTTGGGGTCTGTGCTACATATGGGGCTAGTGAAGAAGTCAAAGATTAGGCAATGCTGGAGTGCGGATATTTTGTACAATACCACGGACACCCTTTAGAAGTGCGACTCCTACACCCAAATATCCGGCCTGTGCATGAAGGATTGGTTGAAAGCGTACGTCACTATCCAGGGATAATTAATTTTATTATTCATTCTCCCCATTATTACATCATCCTATTATGACCTGTTGCACTCCGCCCAGCTTACATATACCCTGATGTACTCCACATAGCTTACATATATCCTGATGTACTCCACACATATTACATATACCCTGATGTACTCCGCACAGCTTACATATACCCTGATGTACCCCTCACATATTGCATATACCCTGATGTACTCCACCCAGCTTACATATACCCTAATGTACTCCTCACATATTACATATACCCTGATGTACTCCACCCAGCTTACATATACCCTGATGCACTCCGCCCAACTTACATATACCCTGATACACTCCACCCAGCTAACATATACCCTGATGTACTCCGCCCAGCTAACATATACCCTGATGCACTCCGCCCAGCTAACATATACCCTGATGCACTCCGCCCAGTTTACATATGCCCCCATATTATAAGCTGAAACACCAGTAAAACACTAAACAAAACTACTACCAAGCAAAATCTGCGCTCCAAAAGCCAAATGGAGCTCCTTCTGGGCCTGGCAGTGTGCCCAAACAGCAGTTAATGACCACATATGGGGTATTACTGTACTCTGGAGAACCCCTTAACAATAATTTATGGGGTGTGTGTCTACGGTGGTACAAGCTGGGCACAACACATTGGGCACTGAAATAGCATATATGTGGAAAATGGCAATTTTAAATCTGCAACATCCACTGTGCACTAATTTCTGCAAAACCTTTGGGGTTAAAATGCTCACTACACTTCTAGATGAATTCCTTGAGGGGTGTAGTTTCCCAAATGGGGTCACTTTTCGGGGGTTTTCACTGTACTGGTACCTCAGCGCAATGCAACATGGAGTCAAAAACAAATTTTGTAAAATCTCCACTCCAAAAACGAAATTGCGCTTTTTTTTAGACTTGCTGTATGTCCAAATAGCCGTTTACAACCACATATGGGGTATTTCCCTACTCAGGAGAAATTGTGTAACACATTTTGGGGTGTCTTTTCTACTGTATTGCTTGTGTAAATGAAAAATTCTGAGCTAAATCTATAGGTTATTGGAAAAAAAAAAATTTTCATTTTCACGGCCCAATTCTAATAAAATCTATAAAACACCTGAGGGCTCAAAATGCTCACTACACCTCTAATTTAATTCTTTGATAGGTATAGTCTCCAAAATGGGATCACACCTGGAGAATTTCTACTATACTGGTACTTCAGGGGCTCTGCAAATGCGACATGGCCCCCGGAAACCAACTCAGCAAAATCTGAGCTACAAAATCTAAATGGTGCTCCGTCCCCTCTGAGCCCTGCCGTGGGTCCAAACAGCAGTTTATTACCACATATGGGGTATTGCCGTAATCAGGAGAAATTGCTTTACAAATGTTGAGGTGCTTTTTCTCCTTTATTCCTTATAAAAATTAGAAAATTCTATGTTTTTTCAGAAAAAAAGTCTCTTTTCATCTTCACAGACTAATTCTAATAAATTCAGCAAAAAACCTGTGGGGTCAAAATGCCAACTATACCACTAGAAAAATTCCTTGAGGGGCATAGTTTCCAAAATTGAGTCATTTTTGGGGGGTTTCCCCTGTTTAGGTCCCTCCAGGGCATTGCAAACACGACACGGCACCGAAAAATATTCCAGTAAAATCAGTGCTCCAAAATCCAAATGGCGCTCCTTCCCTTCTGAGCACTACCGTGGGTCCAAGCAGCAGTTTATTACCACATGTGGGGTATTTCCGTAATCGGGAGAAGTAGCTTTACAAGTTTTGGGGTGCTTTTTCTCCTTTATTCCTTGCAAAAATTCGAAAATTCTTAAGTTTTTCCACAATAAAAGTAGATTTTCATTTTCACAGACTAATTCGAATAAATTTAGCAGAAAATCTGTGGGGTCAAAATGCTAACTATACCCCTAGATAAATTCCCTGATGGGTGTAGTTTCAAAAATGGGGTCACTTTTGGGGGTTTCCACTGTTTTGGCACCACAAGACCTCTTCAAACATGACATGGTGCCTAAAATATATTCTAAAAAATGGAGGCCCCAAAATCCTCTAGGTGCTCCTTTGCTTCTGAGGCCTGTGTTTCAGTCCATTAGCGCACTAGGGCCACATGCAGGACATTTCTAAAAACTGCAGAATCTGGGCAATAAATATTGAGTTGCATTTCTCAGGTAAAACCTTCTGTGTTACAGAAAAAAATGTATTACAAATGAATTTTGTAAAAAAAAATGAAATTTGTAAATTTCACCTCTACTTTCCTTCAATTCCTGTGAAACGCCTAAAGGGTTGAAACACTTTCTGAATGCTGTTTTGAATACTTTGAGGGGTGAAGTTTTCAAAATGGGGTGTTTTATGGGGGTTTCTAATATATAAGGCCCTCAAAACCACTTCAGAACTGAACTCGTCCCTGAAAAAAATAGCCTTTTGAAATGTTCTTAAAAATATGAGAAATTGCAGCTAAAGTTCTAAGTCTTGTAACGTCCTAGAAAAATAAAAGAATGTTCAAAAAACGATGCAAACATAAAGTAGACATATGGGAAATGTTAATTAGTAACTATTTTGTGTGGTATTACTATCTGTTTTACAAGCAGATACATTTAAAATTAGAAAAATCATAATTTCTTCAAATTTTCTCTAAATTTTGGTGTTTTTCACAAATAAGCAATAAATTTATCGACCAAATTTTTTCACTAACCTAAAGTACAATATGTCATGAGAAAACAATCTCATAATCGCTTGGATAGGTAAAAGCATTCCAGAGTTATTACCACATAGAGTGACACATGTCAGATTTGAAAAAATGGGTCTGGTCCTGAAGGCCAAAAATAGTTTGGTCTTGAAGGGGTTAAAGCCCCCTCTTTCCTCCTCCCTCACACAGCACATAAATAAATATGGATTAACCTAAAGCTGCTGCTCTTACCTGACACTGGAGCTCCGTGGAGGAGTCTTCACTGTGGCAGCAGCACAGCAGGAAGGAGCTACGTGAGGTGCTGAGTCTGTGTGACTGTGCAGTACAGGCTGTGCTGATTGGTGGAGCAGACAGAGGCACCTGCTGCTCCTCCAATCCGCGCACACTTCACACAGCAGTGGAGAGGAAGGAACATTTCTCCTCTCTTCGGCTCGAACCCACTGGCGCCCCCCTTACAGCATGGCGGCCGGCGCTCTGTGCGACCGCACGTGTCGCACATAGCTAAGGCGGGCCATGTCTGGACTTCAAAAGTGGGACTACATTCAATTTATCATATTCTTTTATGTCGCATAAAACATTAATCCCTAGATATTTGAAGTGATCACTTTTTTTTTAATCTTCTTAACTGCCCTCCCGGTATATGTTCCTTTTCATCAGTTGATAGGAAAGAGGATTTACTCCAATTAATACTGACACCTGATATTTTATCAAATTCACCAAATAACTTGAACGCTATTCCAATAGAGGCATGGGTACCCATAAACAATAAAACATCATATGCAAACAAGGCTATTTTTTCTTCCCCCTTTCTATATTTAAAACCCAATATTTCAGTACATTTCCTTATATAGCTTGGCAAGGGTTCAATTCCTTAACCAAAGAGCAATGGAGATAGAGTGCCAAGTTCCGCTATCAATTTTAAAGGGCTCAGATGTTATCCTATTTATAAGAATTCTTGCCACTCTACCATTATATAGCAGTTTTATCTGCTTAAAAAATTAGGCCCCATTCCCATATATCTCAAAACATCCCACGGAAATTCCCACTCTATAGACTCAAAGGCCTCTCATTTTTTATAGCTGAAATACATACTTTTTTGTTGGGCCTTAATCCGCGCCAACATTTTCCCCGGAGTTCCCATTTCCACAACATCACCATAGCTCAAAAGAAGTTGGTCTTGTTGTGCTTTAAGAACCAAATAATTGTCATAGTTGTCTATAGCCCCTTGCCAGGTCTCAAATTTTTCCCTCGATGGACAACATCTTCTTCAGTTTGGTTTACTTTCTCCTTTAGGATAAGTTCCTCTTCTTTAACTTTCTTCTTATAGTGACTAATTTCTCTAATCAGTGCCCCCTCAAGTATGCCTTCATGCTGTGCCATACAATCAATTGTGATGCTGTGAACTTATTAACTATAAAAAATTCCTTTAACCCACATTCCATATTTCCCAGTGAGTCTATTAACCCCTTTACGACGAAGGACGGATATATCCATCCCGTGCAGGAGTTAGATCCCACAAAAGGACGGATATATCCGTCCTCTGCTCGCGTGGGTACTGCCAGTGTACCCACGCGATCAGCGGCAGGAGCCCGGCTGTTACACACAGCCTCGCTCCTGCCGCAACTGCCAGAATCGAAGCGCGCTACGATTCTGGCAGTTTAACCCATTAGATGCCGCTGTCAATAGGGACAGCGACATCTAATGTGTTTGACAGAGGGAGGGTGCTCCCTCTGTAAACCCATTGGCACCCTTGCAAAGAAATCTCGGGGGGCGCCGTCGGGTTTCCATGGCAGCTGGGGGCCTAACAAAGGCAGAGGCATGACCTAATAGATTGCCTGTCAGTTTTACACTGACAGGCAATAATGCTTTGGTATACTAAGTATACCAAAGCATTATATATGCGATCAGCAGATCGCATAGTGAAGTCCCCTGGTGGGACTAAAAAAAAAAATGTAAAGCAATCAAATAAAGTTTGTGAAAAAAAAAATAATAAAAATTACGGTCAAAATAAAATAAAACTTTTGCCCAAAAAGTGGTTTTATTTAGTAAAGTGTCAAAACAAATAACACATACACATATATGGTATCCCCGCGATCGTAACGACTTGAACAATAAAATGAACACATTAATTAAACCGCCGGATGAACGGCTTCCAAAAAAACCCGCAAACAACAGGGGCAAAATTCTCTCATTTATCCCATTCCCCCCATAAAAAATTAAATACAAGTTAATCTATAAGTCCTATGTACCCCAAAATAGTACTAATGAAAACTACACCTTGGCCCGCAAAAATCAAGCCCACATACGGCCACATTGAGGGAAAAAAAAAAAGTTACGGATCTTGGAATGCGACAATGCAAAAACAAGTAATTTTTTTCTAAAAGGGTTTTTATTGTGCAAACGTAGGATAACATATAAAACCTTTACATATTTGGTATCCCCTTAATCGTGCCAACCCATAGAATAAATTTAACATGTTATTTACGCTGCATAGTAAACGGCGTAAATTTATAACGTGAAAATCAATGCTGGAATAGCTGCTTATTTTCAATTCTCTCCTACAATAAAGTTAATAAAAGTTAATCGATATATTATAAGCATCTAAAAATGGGGCAATTACAAAATACAAATCGTCCCGCAAAAAACAAGCCCTTATACGGCTATGTCGACGGAATAAAAAAAAAAGTTACGACTCTTGGAATGCGACCGTGAAAAAACAAAATATAATCCTTGGTCATTAACGTGCAAAATGGCCTAGTCATTAAGGTGTTAATTGAATCCAAAATGGATTAAATCTAAATATTTTCCTACCACTGTTATTACCCAGTGTACATACTACCAATTAAGGTGCATGGTCTATAATCCCCTTAGTTTCATACTCAATCCTTTTAATAATTTATAGTGCAAGACCATTTCCAAAACAATAGTCTATTCTGAAGCAAACTTAGAAGTATCCTCTCCCTCTACCTTCTCCGGCAATCCTACTATCCTCCTCCTTGATCTGTTTTCCAGATCAAGTACTTTATCCAACAATTTTTTGCTCTATATCTGGGCCTCTTTTAACGCTTTTGAGATTACCTGTGACGTTCCTTGTATAAGATTAGTTCTATCGGTGTGGCCTGCAGCCAAGATGGAAGGACGTGCATGAGCTGAGCTCCCGGGGACCGAACTTCCTCCTGCAATAATCCTGACCCTACCTGGCACTAAGCTGCCACTGACATAGTCAGATTCCCTCTCCTGTTACCCTGAACCGAGTGGACGGGCATTCTGTGGTGGCATCCCTCAATGTGGCTCGCGTAAAGACCGCGTGGTGATCTGCAGCCTAACATTGTGGAGATACATACCTCCATCCCTACATTCCGCGACTGTGCTGAGAAGTAACGACGCCCGGGCGGGCTCCTGAGTACATCAGCTCCTTGACTGCTTGTCTGAGCCGGAGCTGGGCTGACAACGCCTGCAGATCTCCTTTGAAGTGTGTGAGCAACGGACATACATTACCTGGAGCTTCACATCACGCTGTGCTGGGGCTCTGCCTCGTGGCTGCAGGGGGTGAGATACTTGGCTGCTGGCGGCGGCGATTTTCTATAACTTTCTACAACTGACTTATAACGCACTGCTCAGCCATGCTGAAGTTCGCCTGTCTAAACGTCCCCTGCTATATCAGGCTCTTCATATTTTCTTTGCCCTGCGTGTATACCATCCGGAGAGTGACAGATCTCCTCCACTGGATTAATGCTTTCTGTATACTTTATACCATACAAAATTAACAGATATAAGCATCAGTCTGCAGTCGACAAATAGAAAGACTTTGCTCGTGCTGAACAAGATGAGGACAATTCTTCCCCATGTAAGATGAGATCCTCACAATCCAGGCATAGAGAGGATGACTCCCAATCACATAATGAGATGAACCCTGACTTTGAACCGGAACCCTCTCTCCGACAAGTTTCTATGTAACTTTTGACGGCCATAGATGCATGTAAAACATATCTGACGGGTAAAATTGATGAGATTAAAATGTATGTTAGTCTACTCCGCCAAGACATGCAAAATATTAGAGGGCGCATGGGGGTGTTAGAAGATAGACTCTCTCGTGAAGGATAGGATTGGTCCTCTTGCTACTACCCTCGCTGCTAGTACACGAAAAGCGGATGCTTGCCAATCTAAAACTGATGACTTGGAGAATCGACTACGCCGTAATAACTTACGCATCATTGGCTCACCCGAAAGGGCAGAAGGACAATCTCCTGAAACGTTTATTGAGCAATGGCTCAAAACTAACCTAGGTAAGGCGGCCTTCTCCACTTGCTTTGTGGTTGAAAGGGCACATCAAGTCTCGGCTAAACCGCCACTACCAGGCACTCCACCGAGACCCTTCCTGGTCAGGCTGCTAAACTATCGAGATCGAGATACAGCTTTACGCCAAGCCAGACTGAAATCTCAGTTGAAATTTAACAACTCTACCATCTCAATATTCCCTGACTTCTCGGCAGATTTCCATAAGCAGCGTGCCACCTTTACTGAGGTCAAGAGGAAATTTAAGGAACGTAACATACCCTACTCTATGGCATACCCTGCTCGCCTTCGTATTGTCAGCGAGGGAAAGGTGATCTCTTTGCACAGCCCATCGGAAGCTAACGACTGGCTGCAGATGTATCCTCCATCGGTTTGATGAACTCTACTTGACTGCCCTAATTGGGGCCAAACACCTGGATTTCTGTGGTGGGCTGAGTTCCTATCAATGGCGGATGTCACCTAGTGACATGATAGCCTTTTGATGTTCACTTTCTATGTCCGGTCAATGGATATTCTACACACTGTTTTCTTAATATGTTGTGACTTCATTTTTCTAATAGTAATGTGACTATTACCCCTCCGCCTGTCAGCCTATAACAACTTGTGAATGCTTTATTTGTAATCTTTGTGATTTTGATCTGACACATCAGGTTGCTGATGATATGGTGATGTCTCTGAACTGTATTTCGTGGAATGTATGTGGCCCAAGCGAACCTCAGTTTTCTCCCATATCAGACGATCTAATCCTCATCTAATTAGCTTGCAGGAAACACTCTTCATTGCTGGTAAATCTGACTGTCTTAAAAAAAAAACGTGGATCCAATGGGCATGTCATTCTTATCATACCACTTACTCTAGGGGAGTCTCATTATTAATACACCGGTCTCTGCGCTGGAACCGCATACAAATCCGTAGAGATCCTGTAGCCAGATTCGTGTTTGCTTATGCTAAGATTGATACCAAACCCATGTCATTTTATGTATTTACAACCCACCGCCAGTGAGCACGTATGTTCTCCAAGCTGCAATTGCATTTGCCCACCAGTTCCCTAATTCCTCTGTCTTATGTATGGGTGATTTTAATCAGGTTATGGACGTTACTATGGATTGCTTTTCACGAGGCTCTCCCCCGTCTTTAACTCCTCCTACTCCGCTGAGCCAGCTGGTAGATGGTGTGGGCTGGATAGATATATGGAGATACCATCATTCTCAGGTTTTAGAATATACTTGTCATTCGGCTGGGAGGCATACTCTCTCGAGAATTGATTATATTTTCTGTTCAACTAATTTATCACTGTATGTCTCCTCGGTCTCGCATGACCGTAGGGGGATTTCAGACCCTAGTGCCCTTATCATTAAATTGGACTTTCCAGGCCGACGCCAGTTGCCTAATTGGAAGTTACACCCATTCTGGCTGAAACAAATTGGCCCATCTGATGGTATCCCAGACCAAATTATTAAATTCTTACAGGTCCATGAACTCCCTATTTCACACATCTTGAAGTGGGACACCTTTAAAGCTTACCTTCATGGCTGTCTGCGATCCACGATATCCTATATTAAAAAAAATACGGCCCACTCAGAAAGTGTTATGGAAACCCGTTTAACTCCGTTTTTTCTTGCTTATATCAACATCAACTTCATTTGAAAACTAAACGTAAACTCTTCTTTACAAAACAATATTATTTTGAAATGGGTAATCAATCTAGTCATTTATTAGCCCACTTAATTAAGCAGGAAAATGCTACTAGCTCCGTTTTAAAAATTAGAGACTACTCTAGCTTTATACTGACGGAGGGTGATGCCATTGCCACTGGATTTAAGGATTACTATGCCAATTTATATAGCTCTTCTACTGATTGGGATATGACTGATGTCCCAGGACTATCTGCATCACCTGACCTACCCCACTTTAGCGCATGAACAGGTCACATTACTCGATGACCTTATATCTGTGGAGGAAGTCCAGGAAGCCACACGTGATATGGCGTCTAATAAGTCACCTGGCCCTGATGGACTCCCTATTGAGGTTTACAGACGATATCAGGAGCATATTAGCCCGCTATTATTAGATACTCTTAATCAAGCTATGCTAGCCTACTCTTTCCCCTCCACCTTCTATGATGCCTCGATCATAGTCCTATTGAAACCTGGTAAATATCCAGAGTGTTGGGGTTCATATAGACCGATTTCTATTGTTGTTGATAGATTTGTTAACAAAAAAAATGAAAAACAAAAAGCTTTGAATGTTGCTGATTACACCTTCCCTTTTTTTTTTCCTGTATCCCATGTGATCTAACATGATTTTTTTTAATTTGTGCATCTGTGCTATATTATTGTTTGCGATTTTATCCTGTCTGCAACATTTTAAATAAAACTAATTTAAAAAAAAAAAAAAGATTAGTTCTATCTTCTATCTCCCCAAGCCTTTCTCTAAACCTCTTCATATCTGTTCTTATTAGGCCCAGGTCACTCTTGATCTCTCCCAGTTGTACCATTAAAGCAGGGGTCTCAAACTCGACTGGGTAAGTGGGCCACATATAGAAAAAATGGGAAGTTGACTGGCTGCATTACTTTCAAATTTGATACAATACAAAATTATTGTTAATAAATTAGTTATTTGAACTACTATAACACTATTTTACTATAATACTAATACTACATTATTATAATAATACCGCTAGGTTTAAAATTTGAGAGAATTCTCCACGTGCTTATTTCAACAATCCAGTTTTCCAGTTTAAGTGTCGCTAAATGCAGTCCGGCAGCTCAGTTGGCAGCGTTTGGCAGACATACATGTCAAGATTGGGCAGCCCCTTTTTAGATAGTGCCACAGTGCTCTCTGTAGATAATGCAACAGTGCTCTCTGTAGATAATGCCACAGTGCCTTCTGTAGATACTGCCACAGTGCTCTCTGTAGATAATGCCACAGTTGTAATGATAGGGGTAGGGAAACGGACAAGTGAGCCCTAATCTACCCGCCACTCTGTCCCTGCCTACTTGCAACGACCCGCCCTAGGCGACGGGGTACAACTGGGCGGCGGTCCCTACGCTCAGTAAGTGCACGAGACAAACAGACAAGGGTACACAAAGCTAAGGGAAATGGGGCAGTTGCAGTTGACTCCGAGTCAAACCAGGAGTGAACGAGGTACCAAACGCAGAGCAGAAGAGTAGTCAGTAAGCCAGGGTCAGTATGGAGCAGGATCAAATAGTCAGGAGCTGTAGCTGGGCCAGGAAACCACACGAGAAGAATCACAAGCACTGGAGGAACAGGAAAGGCAGGTATAAATAGACAGAGGGCGGGAGCTAGCTGAGTCTGGCCAGGCTGCGATAGGCTCTCCCACTCCTAAGCCTGCCAGCCTGAGTGGTGGAAGCTGGAGTCAGTCTCAGAGACATAGACTCAGGTGCCGACTGATTACCTATGGGCGTTAACCCCGCTGTGCCTGGCAGATTCTTTACAGTACCCCCCTTTTATGAGGGGCCACCGGACCCTTTCTAAGTGGACCTGGTTTATTGGGGAAACGAAGGTGGAACTTCCTGACCAATACCCCAGCGTGAACATCCCGGGCGGGTACCCAAGTCCTCTCCTCAGGCCTGTATCCTCTCCAATGGACCAGGTACTGGAGGGAGCCTTGGACCATCTTGCTGTCCACAATCTTGGCCACCTCGAATTCCACCCCCTCAGGGGTGAGAACGGGAACAGGAGGTCTCCTCGAGGGAGCCAAGGACGGGGAGCAGCGTTTGAGGAGGGAGGCATGAAACACGTCGTGTATTCGAAAAGATGGGGGCAACTCCAGTCGGAAGGAGACAGGATTGAGGACTTCAATGACCTTATACGGCCCAATAAACCGGGGAGCAAATTTCTTGGACGGGACCTTAAGGCGCAAGTTCCTAGACGATAACCACACCAGATCCCCGACCATAAACAAGGTGTTAGCAGAACGTCTTCTATCAGCCTGAGTTTTTTGTACGCTCTGGGACGCCTCTAGGTTCTTCTGAACCTGGGCCCAGACTGTGCACAGTTCCCGATGAACGACCTCTACCTCGGGATTGTTGGAACTACCAGGTGAAACGGAGGAGAACCGTGGATTAAACCCAAAATTACAGAAAAAGGGGGAGACCCCTGACGAGTTACTGACCCGGTTATTGAGGGAAAATTTGGCGAGGGGAATGAATGAGACCCAATCATATTGACAGTCAGAGATAAAACACCTTAAATATTGTTCTAGAGATTGATTAGTCCTCTCAGTTTGGCCATTAGTTTCAGGATGGAAGGCAGAGGAGAATGACAGATCAATCTCCAACTTTTTACAGAAGGCTCTCCAAAACAATGAAACAAATTGTACCTCTCTATCCGAAACAATATTGACAGGGACCCCATGGAGACGCAGGATGTGTTTGACAAACAAGGTAGTTAACGTCTTGGCATTGGGTAGTTTCTTGAGGGGCACAAAGTGGCACATCTTACTGAAGCGGTCTACTACAACCCACACCACCGACTTGCCTTGAGATGGAGGCAAATCGGTGATAAAATCCATGGAGATATGGGTCCAAGGTCTCTGGGGAAGGGGCAAAGAACGTAGTAAGCCCGCTGGTCGGGACCTGGGAGTCTTGGACCTAGCACAAACCTCACAAGCGGCAACGTAGGCCTTAACGTTTTTAGGCAACCCAGGCCACCAATAGTTTCTGGCAATGAGGTGTTTGGTACCCAGGACGCCTGGATGACCAGATAGTGCGGAGTCATGGTTTTCCCTAAGTACCCTTAGCCGGAATTGCAGGGGAACAAACAGCTTGTCCTCAGGAAGGTTCCCGGGAGCTGAACCTTGATCAGCCGCGATTTCTGAGACTAAATCAGAATCAATAGAAGAAATGATTATACCAGGAGGCAGAATACAAGCAGGATCTTCCTCCGAAGGGGGGCTGGCCATGAAGCTACGCGACAGTGCATCGGCCTTAATATTTTTAGACCCAGCCCTATAGGTAACCAAAAAGTTGAATCTGGTAAAAAATAGCGCCCATCGAGCTTGTCTCCGGTTTAGCCTCCGGGCAGATTCTAGGAAAACCAGATTCTTGTGGTCGGTAAGGACCGTTACCTGGTGCCTAGCCCCCTCCAGGAAGTGGCGCCACTCTTCAAATGCCCATTTAATGGCTAAGAGTTTGCGGTTGCCAATATCATAGTTACTCTCAGTGGGCGAAAACTTCCTGGAGAAGTAGGCACAGGGACGGAGATGGGTGAGGGACCTGGTACCCTGGGACAAGACAGCCCCTACTCCCACCTCGGATGCGTCAACTTCCACGATAAATGGCTCCATTTGGTTGGGCTGAACCAGCACCGGGGCCGAGATAAAGCACTTCTTAAGGACCTCAAAAGCCTGGACAGCCTCAGGAGGCCAGCGGAGGAGATCAGCACCTTTGCGAGTGAGGTCCGTAAGAGGCTTAGCGATGACCGAGAAGTTAGCAATAAATCTCCTGTAATAATTAGCGAACCCCAAGAAACACTGTAACGCCTTCAGGGAGGCAGGTTGGACCCATTCCGCCACAGCCTGGACCTTGGCGGGGCCCATGCGGAATTCATGAGGAGTGAGGAGTTGACCCAAAAATGGTATCTCCTGTACCCCAAACACACATTTTTCGGTTTTCGCAAACAGTTTGTTTTCCCGAAGGACCTGGAGCACCTTCCTGACATGCTCAATGTGGGAGGACAGGTCCTTGGAAAACACCAGTATGTCATCAAGGTACACTACAAGAAAAACCCCCAGGTAATCCCTTAAAATTTAATTTATGAAATTCTGGAAGACCGCAGGAGCATTACACAACCCAAAGGGCATGACGAGGTATTCGAAATGACCTTCGGGCGTGTTAAACGCAGTCTTCCACTCATCCCCCTCTTTGATGCGGATAAGGGTATACGCCCCCCGTAGATCAAACTTAGAGAACCATTGGGCCCCCTGAACCTGATTAAAGAGATCAGGAATCAAAGGAAGGGGATACTGGTTCCTTACAGTGACCTTATTCAAGTTACGGTAGTCAATGCATGGCCTAAGACCACCATCCTTCTTCCCTACGAAGAAGAAGCCAGCACCTACCGGAGTAGTAGAGGGGCGAATGTAACCCTTGGCCAGGCATTCCTGGATATACTCTCTCATGGCTTCACGTTCGGGACAAGAAAGATTAAATATCCTACCCTTAGGGAGCTTAGCTCCTGGTACCAATTCGATAGCGCAATCGTATTCTCTATGAGGAGGTAACACTTCGGAGGCCTCCTTAGAGAAAACATCAGCGAAGTCCTGCACAAACTCAGGTAGCGTGTTCACCACCTCAGGGAGAGAAATAGATTAAACAGCAAAACATGACATCAAGCATTCATTACCCCATTTGGTAAGCTCCCCAGTATTCCAGTCAAACGTGGGATTATGCAACTGCAACCAGGGAAGGCCTAAAACCAAATCGGACGATAATCCCTGCATCAACAGTACAGAGCACTGCTCCAAATGCATGGAGCCAACAAGGAGTTCAAAAACAGGGGTATGCTGTGTAAAATAACCATTAGCAAGAGGAGTGGAGTCGATACCCACTACCGGAACAGGTTTAGGCAAATCAATCAAAGGCATAGCTAGAGACATAGCAAATTTCACAGACATGATATTAGTAGAAGACCCTGAATCCACGAAGGCACTGCCGGTAGCAGACCTACCACCAAAAGAGACCTGAAAGGGAAGCAAGACTTTATTACGTTTCATATTTACGGGAAATACCTGTGCGCCCAAGTGACCTCCCCGATGATCACTTAGGCGCGGAAGTTTTCCGGCTGCTTATTCTTACGCCTAGGACAGGTGTTCACTTGATGCTTGTCATCCCCACAATAGAAGCAGAGACCAATCTTCCTGCGGAACTCTCTACGTTGTCGGGGGACACGGAGGCCCCGAGTTGCATAGGTACCTCCGAGTCTTCCGTGGAAGAGCGAAGCAACGGGACCTCGGGAGGCATCATGGGGGAGTCAGAGGGGAAAACACAAAAACGTTCAAGTTGTCGTTCCCTGAGACGTCGGTCAAGTCGTACCGCTAAAGCCATAACCTGGTCTAGGGAGTCAGAAGAGGGATAGCTAACTAGCAGGTCTTTCAGGGCGTTCGACAGACCCAACCTAAACTGGCACCTTAAGGCAGGGTCATTCCACCGAGAAGCTATGCACCACTTCCTAAAGTCAGAGCAATACTCCTCAACAGGTCTCTTACCCTGACGTAAGGTCACCAGCTGACTCTCGGCAAAGGCCGTCCTGTCTGTCTCGTAATAAATGAGTCCGAGAGCAGAAAATAAACGATCAACGGAGGAAAGTTCAGGGGGGTCAGGAGCCAAGGAGAAGGCCCACTCTTGGGGCCCTTCCTGGAGCAGGGACATAATTATACCCACCCGCTGGCTCTCAGAACCTGAGGAGTGAGGCTTTAAGCGAAAGTAAAGCCTACAACTCTCCCGAAAGGAGAGAAAAGTCCTCCGGTCCCCTGAGAACCGGTCAGGCAACTTGAGGTGGGGTTCAAGGGGTGAGGTGAGGGGCACTACCATGGTAGTGTCAGGCTGGTTGACCCTCTGAGCCAGGGCCTGGACCTGTAGGGAGAGACCCCGCATTTGCTGGGCCAGGGTCTCAAGGGGGTCCATAGTAGAGACAGGGACCAGGGTAGACTAGGTAACGGGCTTGTGATTATGTAATGATAGGGGTAGGGAAACGGACAAGTGAGCCCTAATCTACCCGCCACTCTGTCCCTGCCTACTTGCAACGACCCGCCCTAGGCGACAGGGGGACAACTGGGCGGCGGTCCCTACGCTCAGTAAGTGCACGAGACAAACAGACAAGGGTACACAAAGCTAAGGGAAATGGGGCAGTTGCCCACGGCAACACCGTGAGCAACAAGAGAGGTGAACGAGCCGAGTCAAACCAGGAGTGTACGAGGTACCAAACGCAGAGCAGAAGAGTAGTCAGTAAGCAAAGGTCAGTATGGAGCAGGATCAAATAGTCAGGAGCTGTAGCTGGGCCAGGAAACCACACGAGAAGAATCACAAGCACTGGAGGAACAGGAAAGGCAGGTATAAATAGACAGAGGGCGGGAGCTAGCTGAGTCTGGCCAGGCTGCGATAGGCTCTCCCACTCCTAAGCCTGCCAGCCTGAGTGGTGGAAGCTGGAGTCAGTCTCAGAGACATAGACTCAGGTGCCGACTGATTACCTATGGGCGTTAACCCCGCTGTGCCTGGCAGATCCTTTACAACAGTGCTCTCTGTAGATAATGCTACAGTGCCGTCTGTAGATAATGCCACAGTGCCCTCTGTAGATGCTGCCACAGTGCCCTCTGTAGATAATGCCACAGTGCCCTCTGTAGATGCTGCCACAGTGCCCTCCGTAGATGCTGCCACAGTGCCCTCCGTAGATGCTGCCACAGTGCCCTCCGTAGATGCTGCCACAGTGCCCTCCGCAGATGCTGCCACAGTGCCCTCCGCAGATGCTGCCACAGTGCCCTCTGCAGATGCTGCCACAGTGCCCTCCGCAGATGGTGCCACAGTGCCCTCTGCAGACGGTGCCACAGTGCCCTCTGCAGATGCTGCCACAGTGCCCTCTGCAGATGCTGCCACAGTGCCCTCCGCAGATGTTGCCACAGTGCCCTCCGCAGATGCTGCCACAGTGCCCTCCGCAGGTCATGCCACACACACCCCAAGTAGATAGCTCCATATGCGCTCCCTCTAGGAGTGGAATCCCCAGCCAAAGCGTTGCCGACGCTTTGGCTGGGAATTCCTCTGCTGTTGGAGCCCCTGACATCACTGTCCAGTCCATACACTGTGACGTCAGGAGATTTTCCTGGACGGGAATGTGATATCAGCGACAACCCCAGAGCTGGAGAACCGGGCAGAGCACTAGTAGGCTCTTCCTGGGTCTCCAGCTGTGCTCCTGACATCACTGAGACTCCTGCTCTGGGGAAGCCCCTGACATCACTGTTGATGTATGGACAGCGATGTCAGGGAATTCCACAGAGTACCGGAGCAGAGCCTATACTAGCGCTCAGCTCGGGACCCTGCTCTGGAGAAGCCCCAGACATCGCTGTCCATATGTGGACAGCGATGTCAGGGAATTCCACAGAGTCCCGGAGCAGAGCCTGTACTAGCAGCTCTGTGTCCCGCAGGCCGCAGATGACTGCCCCATCCTTTGGGGATGGGCTCTTCTTATATTGCTTTTCTGCTCCATTTGTCTCCCTCTCGAACCCTGCCCCCCCCCCCCACAACCCCCTACTCGAGATTATTCTCTAGGGACTTATTCCTGCCAGCCCCTGGCTTGCTAATATTTTTCCATTTTTCCTCTTTCCGACTTCTCTGCTCTAGATATTCTGTAGGGGAAAGTGAAACATCTGATAATCTACCCTTAGTATTGGATTTTAGTTTTCTATTAGCCATATTTCCACAACGTAATAAAATTATCAACAAATAGTGAGGAAGATGAAATTACGGCACTCACCCATATGATTGTATGCTTTTCTTTTATTTTGGCATCCAGCAAAAATAAAAGCGTATAAGGGAGGACAAAGCAGATTGCATGGTGGTTATAGCCTGTTTCCTGCTAAGTGTAGCACTGCTTCTGACCTAAAACATCATTGTTGGTGGCATTCTTTTAAACTACCGTCAGCTGCAGCTTCCTTAGTAACGTGTGTAGCAACAGCGCACGGCCTCTGTTACACACCCCTTTAGGTTAATCAATCTCAAAAGGAAAGAATCCTCGTTACGTCATGGCAGGGCGGATACACTAATTCCCACATGATCATATCATAAAAGCCACTGAAGAGAGATCGTCTCCATTGCGGCTGCATGGGAACCTTAACTCAAATATAAATACTAAAGGAGAGACGTGCCATGAAGATGAGAAGGTAAAATATACCTAGTTTAATATGGGGCAGTAATAAAAGAACGGTACTGACCTATTTAATATAGCCCAATAGAAAATTACTCTTTTTTTTTGTTTTCTAAGCCGTTCATTGGAGGCACACTGTTACGCATACAAGTGAAATTAAAATGCAGAACATATCTCAAATATGCAGCAAGTTAAAAACAGAACCATAAGCACAAAATATTATTTTCAGAAAAACTGCCATGTCATTTTTATCATCTAAACCGGCAGGTCGCATCGCATTTGCACGTATGAACCATCCTGCTTCTTTTCAGATTAGGATCTTATGTCTGTCTCCTCCATTTACTGGAATTTGGACTTGCCCGATACCTGAAAACCCAAGGGAGGAGAAATCTCCTCCATAAGCCTTTCTCATATGATCGATAACTCTAGGGGCTCCTTCTCCAGTTTTGATCGATTTACAATGCTCTCTAAATCTAACATACAGACATCTAATAGTTTTACCTATATAGAAATGTCCACATGGACAGAAAATGATATACACAACAAATTGAGTCTTACAACTAATAATGAATTGTTGTACTTTTTGTGCAATACCTCCAAAATTAATAATAATTAATAATCAATAATAATAAAATTATCGTTCCCACACAGTATGACTTTAGGTTTTTATACAAGTAAGGAACTACTTCCTCCCCCCATGCCTGACATATATAAGGAACAGTACTAATTGGCGACATCTCATGGAACATTTACAAATACAGTCCAAATCGTAAACACACTCGAAACTATTAGCTTTTCCGGCCGTAAGGGAGCCCCCTTACTCCAGCCACAGATTACATTGAAACCACGATATACCGTATCTTCACAAACACTTATTCCTTCAGTATAAATCTTTAGTATAGTTCTTTGGTTATAGTCCTTTCGTGTGGTCCTCAGAAAAAAAGTGTATGCACTGTCAAGATGGGATATAATGCCCCTTGTTAATAGTTAACATGATACACGGGCATAGTCCCTCCAGATTAGTCATACAGATGGTTTTCCCAGATAGAATATGGGGTGGTACACAAAAATATAGTCTTCAAAAATATTCAATAAGCAGACTACGCCAGTTTTAAATAATATTGGTGGCAACTTTTTAAGGTATCACACAGAGAATTGATCCATAAATACGATTTTCCAAAGCCCCCCCCAAAAAAAAAAAAGAAAAGAAGTGGTTCACTACTTGCCAATTTTCAACTTTCCTTGGAGTCAGTATCTGTATCATCAATATGTGGTGACACTTAATTACTAAGAGGGATATGCCTCCTCAATTTTCCCTTCTCCAACATTCCATACAACAGGGCCCTTGCCGGGAAAGAATAAATATTCACTGGAGCTCCAGCATACAGGCAGCAATATTTTCTATATTTATAGCTCACACCTGTAACACACCAGGGCACAAAAAACATCAAGCCATCCACAGGAAAAGAAAAGAATCGGTGCACTTCTTGCCAATTTTCAACTTTCCTTGGAGTAAGACAGGTGCTGGGCAGGTCTCACATGCTCCAACTAGCCCAGGAAACACTTTGGCATTGTGGAACCTCCGTAGCAGCACTGTGGAACCTCTGTAGCACCACTGTGGAACCTCCGTAGCATCACGTACAAGCAGGAAGGCTATGAGGCAAACGGCAGGAGGAGAGGCAGACCCAGACGAGAACAGGAAAAGCTGAAAACTGGGAGTCGATACGTCTTTAGGCCGGAGAGATCCATAATGTTAGCTGGTACTAGCAAGTGCCGGCAGGCATCATCCGCCACGAAGACCGTGGTCTCATCAGTCCGGCGCTCTCTGGTCAGCTCACCGCTTAGACCATGCACAGAAAGTCTGAGGCGGCACCCTGTGCGTGACATCACATGCTCACGCCCACTGAAGATCCTCGAAATGTGGTCTTTAACTAAGTGCATCTAGCGGCTGCAGACATGGATTATGGTATCACAGTCAGCGGAAATAACAGCACCAGAATTATATAAAGTTATGGAGTGCATAGCCCAAGAGGACTGGATCCAGTCATCCTAGTCACAAATGTACAAAGAAGGAATCCAGGCAGCACATCCAATGGAACAAAAAGGTTTATTCACCCGTGCGAAGTTTCAGCTACACAGAGCCTTTCTCAAGCATAACATTATGCAAAATGTGATCAGTATTTAATGTGCAATACATCATTAGTAATTATTCATTCAATAAATATATAAGTAAAAATACAGTGAGACGAATGTAGAAAAATACCTATCATGTATCACAAAACTGTGTAATTGCAGTGTACAACATTTATGTTCACATATAAGTTAAGGCATATAAAAAAAATAATTGTGAAATTAGGGATAGTATAAACTATCATACATGTGTGACATACATGTGTACATAATAAAAAGGAATTATTAATATGCCCTGCAGGTCTGACTCACTTCTCATGGAACTCAGCATTCAGCCATTCTCATTGTGCATGATGGCTAGGCTGTAAACCAATCAATAGCCGAGACGTCATGAAAAGAAACGCGCAATGTGCGCATGCGTCAAACATATAATACACGCTTGCACAATAACAACGCCAGTGTGAAGCTGTCATCTTAAAAGAGGGCAAAGAGAAGGGCAAAGAAAGCCCCTATGACTCCGTAGGAGCTATGCATCAATATAGAAAAACACAATGTGTACAGGTAAAAAGTGATGCTGCCCCAGATCACAGTTAGTTTTTAACCGATTATATTGTCCTATAAGGTATATGTGTTGTCCCAATATAAAGGGAAAGACAGCCCATAAATATATTTAGATTGTAAAGTATATCCAGTCCGCTAAAAACCTATGTAGACCCATATCTCTCCACCATGTACTGATGCAGTAAATCTGGTGATCTACCAAAAGGCATCACTCAGGTCAAAAATTATGAATAATATATATGTCTCTCCACATAAGGAGCACATAGGGGTCCATAACGATTTTGTGTATACTGGTATTGAGGGAAGGATAACACACTGCTAACAAGAAAATATATTTATTTAAAAAAATGCATATCGGGACATATGAATGCAGGCTATAAAAAATATTACACTAAACATGACAAGATGAATAGATCCCACGGAGTAAAAATATAGATGATAAATAAAGATGGCAAAGACGTATTGAATCGATATAGTGGGAAATGGATGTTGAACATAGTCAATAAATGGGTCCAAGAGAGACAGTCAAAGACTATCTGGAATAAAACAAAACCTTATTAAAAAGAAGCTTATAAAATAATCTGTAGAATATCAAGAATTAGATCAATCACATATACAGAATGTTACATGTTAACCTATTAAGGAGAGAGACAAAAGCAGAGCAGAAAGAGAAGAAAACCGGTTCACCATCCAATCCCAAAGATGTATATCAGGCCAGCGTCGGACCCACTTTGAAATCAAGGTTCAGATCATTAGGGGCCAAGGTGTTTAAATTGAAAATCAACTCCAACTCTCTACGCTTAAGTTTGGCAACCCTATCACCACCACGTCTAAGTGGGGGGATATGGTCTACAATCCAAAACTTAAGATCTCTAATGGTATGACCAGCATTAACAAAATGCAGAGAAACCGGAAGATCAACTCGCTTGGTACGTATAGTGGACTTATGTTTGTTAATCCTGATACGCCATTTATTGGTCGTTTCCCCTATATACAATAATCCACAGGGACACTTCAGGATATAAATTACGTAATCTGATGAACATGTCAAAAAATGCCTAATTTTGAAATTGGTGTTACTTAGGGAATGTTTAAAGACGGGACCCTTGCACAAGTCACCTCAATTTCAGCAATTTAGGCATGGGTAACAGCCAACCCTACGGGGTACCAAAGTAGTTTGTCTAACATTCCGTGCTGAACCCACATCAGCATGTACTAATTGATCACAGAAATTTTTTCCTCTACTATTCACCACCATGGGGGGCCAATCAAATTTCAGTACTTTATTTGTCAGGCTATGTTACAAATGCAACTCATGGCGAATAATGCTGCCAATTTTATCGCTCAGATGGGAATAGGTGGAAATAAAAGGGATACGGGTCAGTCGATTCTCATTAGAGGAGACCAGAAAATTAGCCCTACTGGTCTAATTCACCTTATCCAACTGTCTATTCACAAAGGGGACGTGGATAATGTCTCTTGACAAATTTATGGTTCATCTGATCCAATTGAGCCGTAAGATGCTGAGGGTCAGACACAATGCGCTTGACCATTTTCACTCTCTGACCTGTTTAAGGGATATATAAATTGGCAGTAAACGCTTCACTGCCAATGCTTGTATCATAAGTATGTAAGCTTATACAAAATAAATGAAACAATGTGTAATGGCGGGGTAGGGAGACAGACAGGTGAGCCCTAATCTACCCGGGCGTCGACACAGAAGCTGTGTCAGGCAGATCCTTTACAGTACCCCCCCCCTTTTATGAGGGGCCACTGGACCCTTTCTAGGTGGACCTGGCTTATAGGGGAACCGAAGATGGAACCTCCTGACCAATACCCCAGCGTGAACAACCCGGGCGGGTACCCAAGTCCTCTCCTCAGGCCCGTATCCTCTCCAATGGACCAGGTACTGGAGGGAGCCTTGGACCATCCTGCTGTCCACAATCTTGGCCACCTCGAATTCCACCCCCTCAGGGGTGAGAGCGGGGACAGGAGGTTTCCTCGAGGGAGCCAAGGACGGGGAGCAGCGTTTAAGGAGGGAGGCATGAAACACGTTGTGTACTCGAAAAGATGGGGGCAACTCCAGTCAGAAGGAGACAGGATTGAGGACTTCAATGACCTTGTACGGCCCTATAAACCTGGGAGCAAACTTCTTGGACGGGACTTTAAGGTGCAAGTTCTTTGAGGATAGCCACACCAGATCCCCGACCATAAACAAAGGGTTAGCGGAACGTCTTCTATCTGCCTGAGTTTTTTGTACGCTCTGGGACGCCTCTAGGTTCTTCTGAACCTGGGCCCAGACTGTGCACAGTTCCCGATGAACAACCTCTACCTCGGGATTGTTGGAACTACCAGGTGAAACGGAGGAGAACCGTGGATTAAACCCAAAATTACAGAAAAAGGGGGAGACCCTTGACGAGTTACTGACCCGGTTATTGAGGGAAAATTCGGCGAGGGGAATGAATGAGACCCAATCATATTGACAGTCAGAGATAAAAGACCTTAAATATTGTTCTAGAGATTGATTAGTCCTCTCAGTTTGGCCATTAGTTTCAGGATGGAAGGCAGAGGAGAAGGACAGATCAATCTCCAACTTTTTACAGAAGGCTCACCAAAACAATGAAACAAATTGTACCCCTCTATCCGAAACAATATTGCCAGGGACCCCATGGAGACGCAGGATGTGTTTGACAAACAAGGTAGCTAACGTCTTAGCATTTGGTTGTTTCTTGAGGGGCACAAAGTGGCACATCTTACTGAAGCGGTCTACTACAACCCACACCACTGACTTGCCTTGAGATGGAGGCAAATCGGTGATAAAATCCATGGAGATATGGGTCCAAGGTCTCTGGGGAATGGGCAAAGAACGTAGTAAGCCCGCTGGTCGGGACCTGGGAGTCTTGGACCTAGCACAATCCTTACAAGCGGCGACGTAGGCCTTGATGTCTTTAGGCAACCCAGGCCACCAATAGTTTCTGGCAATGAGGTGCTTGGTACCCAGGATGCCTGGATGACCAGATAGTGCGGAGTCATGATTTTCCCCAAGTACCCTTAGCCGGAATTGCAGGGGAACAAACAGCTTGTTCTCAGGAAGGTTCCCGGGAGCAGAACCTTGATCAGCTGCAATTTCAGAGACTAAATCAGAATCAATAGAGGAAATGATTATACCTGGAGGCAAAATACAAGCAGGATCTTCCTCCGAAGGAGGGCTCGCCATGAAGCTGCGCGACAGTGCATCAGCCTTAATATTTTTAGACCCAGCCCTATAGGTAACCAAAAAGTTGAATCTGGTAAAAAATAACGCCCATCGAGCTTGTCTCGGGTTTAGCCTCCGGGCAGATTCTAGGAAAACCTGATTCTTGTGGTCGGTAAGGACCGTTACCTGGGGCCTAGCCCCCTCCAGGAAGTTGCACCACTCTTCAAATGCCCATTTAATGGCTAAGAGTTCGCGGTTGGCAATATCATAGTTACTCTCAGTGGGCGAAAACTTCCTGGAGAAGTAGGCACAGGGACGGAGATGGGTGAGGGACCTGGTACCCTGGGGCAAGACAGCCCCCACTCCCACCTCGGACGCATCAACCTCCACGATAAATGGCTCCATTTGTTTGGGCTGAACCAGCACCGGGGCTGAGATAAAGCACTTCTTAAAGACCTCAAAAGCCTGGACAGCCTCAGGAGGCCAGTGGAGGAGATCAGCACCTTTGCGAGTGAGGTCTGCAAGAGGCTTAGCGATGACCGAGAAGTTAGCAATAAATCTCCTGTAATAATTGGTGAACCCCAAGAAGCACTGTAACGCCTTCAGGGAGGCAGGTTGGATCCATTCCGGCGGGGTCCATGCGGAATTCATGAGGAGTGAGGATTTGACCCAAAAATGGTATCTCCTGCACCCCAAACACACATTTTTCAGTCTTCGCAAACAGTTTGTTTTCCCGAAGGACCTGGAGCACCTTCCTGACATGCTCAATGTGGGAGGCCCAGTCCTTGGAAAACACCAGTATGTCATCAAGGTACACTACAAGAAATACCCCCAGGTAATCTCTTAAAATCTCATTTATGAAATTCTGGAAGACCGCGGGAGCATTACACAGCCCAAAGGGCATGACGAGGTATTCGAAATGACCTTCGGGTGTGTTAAACGCAGTCTTCCACTCATCCCCCTCTTTGATGCGGATAAGGGTATACGCCCCCCGTAGATCAAACTTAGAGAACCATTGGGCCCCCTGAACCTGATTAAAGAGATCAGGAATCAAAGGAAGGGGATACTGGTTCCTTACAGTGACCTTATTCAAGTTACGGTAGTCAATGCATGGCCTAAGACCACCATCCTTCTTTCCTACGAAGAAGAAGCCAGCACCTACCGGAGAAGTAGAGGGGCGAATGTAACCCTTGCCAGGCATTCCTGGATATACTCTCTCATGGCTTCACGTTCGGGACAAGAGAGATTAAATATCCTACCCTTAGGGAGCTTAGCTCCTGGTACCAAATCGATAGCGCAATCGTATTCTCTATGAGGAGGTAACACTTCGGAGGCCTCCTTAGAGAAAACATCAGCGAAGTCCTGAACAAACTCAGGTAGCGTGTTCACATCCTCAGGGGGAGAAATAGAATTAACAGAAAAACATGACGTCAAGCATTCATTGCCCCATTTGGTAAGATCCCCAGTATTCCAGTCAAACGTGGTATTATGCAACTGCAACCAGGGAAAGCCTAACACCAAATCGGACGATAATCCCTGTATCAACAGTACAGAGCACTGCTCCAAATGCATGGAGCCAACAAGGAGTTCAAAAACAGGGGTATGCTGTGTAAAATAACCATTAGCAAGAGGAGTGGAGTCGATACCCACTACCAGGACAAGTTTAGGCAAATCAATCAAAGGCATAGCTAGAGACATAGCAACTTCCACAGACATGATATTAGCAGAAGACCCTGAATCCACGAAGGCACTGCCGGTAGCAGACCTACCACCAAAAGAGACCTGAAAGGGAAGCAAGATTTTATTACGTTTCATATTTATGGGAAATACCTGTGCGCCCAAGTGACCTCCCCGATGATCACTTAGGCGCGGAATTTTTCCGGCTGCTTATTCTTACGCCTAGGACAGGTGTTCACTTGATGCTTGTCATCCCCACAATAGAAGCAGAGACCATTCTTCCTGCGGAACTCTCTACGTTGTCGGGGGGACACGGAGGCCAAGTTGCATAGGTACCTCCGAGTCTTCCGGAGGCATCATGGGGAGTCAGAGGGGAAAACACAAAAACGTTCAAGTTGTCGTTCCCTGAAACGTCGGTCAAGTCGTACCGCTAAAGCCATAACCTGGTCTAGGGAGTCAGAAGAGGGATAGCTAACTAGCAGGTCTTTCCGGGCGTTCGACAAACCCAACCTAAACTGGCACCTTAAGGCAGGGTCATTCCACCGAGAAGCTACGCACCACTTCCTATAGTCAGAACAATACTCCTCAACAGGTCTCTTACCCTGACGTAAGGTCACCAGCTGACTCTCGGCAAAGGCGAGAGCAGAAAAGAAAAGATCAACGGAGGAAAGTTCAGGGGCGTCAGGAGCCAAGGAGAAGGCCCATTCTTGGGGCCCGTCCTGGAGCCGGGACATAATTATACCCACCCGCTGGCTCTCAGAACCTGAGGAGTTGGGCTTTAAGCGAAAATAGAGCCTACAACTCTCCCGAAAGGAGAGAAAAGTCTTCCGGTCCCCTGAGAACCGGTCAGGCAACTTTAGGTGGGGTTCAAGAGGTAAGGTGAGGGGCACTACCATGGTAGCATCAGGCTGGTTGACCCTCTGAGCCAGGGCCTGGACCTGTAGGGAGAGGCCCTGCATTTGCTGAGCCAGGGTCTCAAGGGGGTCCATAGTAGTGTGAGGGACCAGGGTAGACTAGGTATATGGGCTTGTGATTATGTAATGATGGGGGTAGGAAAACAGACAAGTGAGCCCTAATCTACCCGCCACTCAGTCCCTGCCTACGTGCAACGACCCGCCCTAGGCGACGGGGTACAACTGGGCGACGGTCCCTACACTCAATAAGTGCACGACAGACAAACAGACAAGGGTACACAGAAGCTAAGGGAAATGGGGCAGTTGCCCACGGCAACACCGTGAGCAACAAGAGTGGTGAACGAGCCGAGTCAAACCAGGAGTGTACGAGGTACCAAACGCAGAGCAGGAGAGTAGTCAGTAAGCCAGGGTCAATATGAAGCAGGGTCAAATAGTTCATAAGCTGCAGCAGGGCCAGGAAACCAAACGAGAAGAATCACAAGCAAGGAGGAACAAGAAAGGCAGGTATAAATAGACAGAGGGCGGGAGCTAGCTCCGTCTGGCCAGGCTGTGATAGTCTCTCCCACTCCTAAGCCTGCCATCCTGAGTGGTGGAAGAAGGAGTTAGTCTCACAGACATAGAAGCAGGTGCAGACTGATTACCTATGGACGTTGACACAGAAGCTGTGCCTGTCAGATCCTTTACAGCTGGCTCTCGGAACCTGTGGAGTGGGGCTTTAGACGGCAATAGAGCCTACAACTCTCCCAAAAGGAGAAAAAAGTCTTCCGGTCCCCTGAGAACCGGTCAGGCAACTTGAGGTGGGGTTCAAGAGGTGAGGTGGGGGGCACTACCAGGGTAGCATCTTGCTGGTTGCCGCTCTGAGCCAGGGCTTGGACCTGTAGGGAGAGGCCCTGCATTTGCTGAGCCAGGGTCTCAAGGGGGTCCATAGATGTGACAGGGACCAAGGTAGAAAAGGTATATGGGCCTGTGATTATGTAATGGCGGGGTAGGGAGACAGACAGGTGAGCCCTAATCTACCCGCCACTCAGTCCCTGCCTACTTGCAACTGCCCATCCTAAGCGACGGCGTACAACTGGGCGACGGTCCCTACGCTCACTAAGTGCACGACAGACAAACAGACAAGGGTACACAGAAGCTAAGGGAAATGGGGCTGTTGCCCACGGCAACCCCGTGAGCAACAAGGATAGTGAACGAGCCGAGTCAAACCAGGAGTGGACGAGGTACAAAACGCAGAGCAGGAGAATAGTGAACGAGTCGAGTCAAACCAGGAGTGGACGAGGTACAAAACGCAGAGCAGGAGAATAGTCAGTCAAGCCAGGGTCGATATGAAGCAGAAGACAAGTAGTAAGTAGCAGCAGCAGAGCCAGGAAACAGACTGAAACAATCACAGGCAAAGGAGGAGCAGGAAGTGAAGGTATAAATAGACAGAGGGCGGGAGCTAGCTCCGTCTGGCCAGGCTGTGATAGGCTCTCCCACTCCTCAGCCTCCCAGGCTGATTGGTGGAAGAAGGGGTCACTCGACCAGACTTAGGAGCAGGTGCAGAGTGAGTAACCACGGGCGTCGACACAGAAGCTGTGTCAGGCAGATCCTTTACACAAGAATATGAAGAATATGTGTCTAGTGATTTCGCACTTTGCATTGACACAAAATAAATTAATCTAGTATGGTAGGTAATAGTGCTAAAAAAATAACATATATTCATGTCCAGTTTGTATCCTAGTTGCTATCTGTTTTTATTTGTTTTTATATATGTTTGTAAACTGTACACAGAATATCAGAGATATAGGTGGGGCCCAGTAGCCACACCTATAGAGATCTGCACAAGGTAGATAGATTCAATCAAAGTCCAGCATATCCAAGTTAGGTGCAAGGAATATTATTCAAGTGCTAAGACCCTTAATTCCTATCCTACCCACTATTAGCCCTACGCATTTCTTTGCTTTCTATTTCTGCCGCAAATCTTCAGGGGCCTACAGCAATCAATCTATTAGATCTCCTAGAATTCTAGATATCTTAGTGTATAATGCACTGACTGCAACAAATCGTGTTACAACGTGGACATAGTAAGCTAGCCCATAGTGGACATAGTGGGCTAGCTTACTATGTCCACGTTGTAGCACGATTTGTTGCATTCAGTGCATTGTACACTTAGACTTCTAGAATGCTAGAAGATCTAATAGATTGATTGCAATAGGCCCCTGAAGATTTGCGGCAGAAATAGATAGCAAAGAAAAGCGTAGGGCTAATAGTGGGCAGGATAGGAATTAAGGGTCTTAGCCCTTGAACAATATTCCTTGCACCTAACTTGGATGTGCTGGACTTGGATTGAATCTATCTAGCTTGTGCAGATCTCTATAGGTCAGAGATAATCTTAACTACACATGTTGGGGAAAACTAATGGAAATTGAGAATTACTGACAGTGATTTAACAATGCACTTGATCCTCAGCATCTGGCTGTAAGGGAGGGACTCCACCATTCGCCTTGGATGTTGGCAATCAAATTATTGCGATAAGTTGATTTGGTATAAAGGTTTGTCAGTAGATTATTTCCCGACCTGTAAACCAAAGTGTCCAAAAATTTAAGGGAAACTGTAGATGACATCAGGGTAAATTAATGTTGGGATCCATGACATTATGGAATTCAAAAAATTGCTGTAATTGGGTCTGAGACCTTGTCCATATCACATCGTCGATATATCTCCACCACCTCAGCACATGGCTGAAGTTGTGGGATACATAGACGATGTGTTCTTCAAGGACCGCCATGAACATGTTGGCGTATGTCGGTGCAACATTTGAACCCATGGCGGTACCATGAATCCACTTAATGGTAATGTAAATGTCGTTCACTGAATAGATAGATTGACTGCCTGATTAGAACGATTAAAATTGAATTTTATTAGTATAGTATAAAATATGGCTCATATAGCCCAATAGTAACATATATTCAGGCTCAGGCAAGGTAGTCAGGGATAGGAGGTGGTGAGACTCTCCTCTTATAGTATACAGCCCTGACAGCAACTTGCTGAGAGAAAATAATTCCAGCCCACCGGGCTCACAACAAGTGGTCAGAGAAAAAGAGTTAGTCCTGTTGACAGCCTAATCTTGGACAATTCTCAGAACCACCGCTGCATTAATTAGGACAACCCTACGCGTTTCAGTGTCACTGGTAGGTGTGACACATCATCAGGGATTGTAAAAGTTGATGCCGGTTAAGCACAATTTTGTGCTAACATTTATTTCTCCCGTCTCGTGCACGACTCTTTTGCAAATAGAAAGAATCACAAAACAAAAAGTAGTTTTCCGTGAGGACAATTTCAAGGAGCTTCATGAGAAAATCAACACTTTTAACAGAGTGTTCAGAGCCCCTCAATGCCTCAAATACAACCTGTAATCCTCTTGTATGGTTTATAGACATATACAGACTAAATACATCAAAAGATGCCAGTATGATGGTACCCTCCAATTTAACCTCAACAATTTTAAGCAAGAAATCTGTGGTATCTTGAATGTAGGGACTTGTCAAGAAAAGCTGCAAATGGACCAAATATGGTGTCCCTCCCCGACACAATCGGCCATCCAGGAGGTCTGGACAAACACTTGTGTATCTTAGGGAGACAGTAAAGAACCGGGGTTACCGGATGTGTGACAGTCAAAAAATCTTTCAGATCATTATCAATAAGACCACTCGCTAAAGCTGTATCCAAAATACCCTGGATCCTACGTTGGATTCTAAATTTAGGACCTGATCCCAGTTTCTCATATACATCGATGTGTTCATGACGACCAAGGCCCCACCTTTGTCGGCTGGCTTGATCGTCAGGGTCACATCGCCAGAGAGGTTCCTGAGGGCACTAGACTCTGCACATGTGAGATTGGGATGGAAATATGAAGTTTTCTCCATTTTGCATCTAAGTTCCTGAACACAAAATTTAATTGATGACATAAATGCTTCAATAATGGGTTCATTAGTATATGGCTGCCGTCCTCTTTTATTTTATATACAATCCCACCCTGTTCAAAGATAGCTCACATGGGGTTCTATTGACATCACTAGAACTGATCTCAGAGAAAAAAATAATTTGATTAAACCTTACAAAAAAATGCATGTAAGTCCAATTCCAACTGGAACCCGTTAAACTTGATAGATGGACAAAATGAAAGTCCTTTGTTGAGTACAGACATTTCAATATCTGACAGTGGTCTAGAAGATATATTTACCACCAGGTGATCTAGCGTGTCTTCTGATCCTTGTATCGTGACCCCTTCCGCTGGCATCTGGTTCTCCGGGTTTCACATTTTTATCTCCGCCTGTGCCTGCGGCCATCCCTTCTTATGCAACCGGTATTGGATCTTCCCCTAAAAAAGGTGTGGAATCCAGGCCGATGGTGTCAGCAGTCTTGAAGCGTCTTTTCCTTTTTTGAGCAGTTTTTAGAATTGTGGGGCCATTCCCATACATGGGATCCTTTTGCCAGTTGTAAATTTTACCATGTTTGTAATCTTCAACATCATGAAACCATTTTTGTCTCCTTGTGCTTTCCATGTTCGTTCTGAACTTAGTAAACGACTCCGCAGCACTTTCCCTGAATTTAAGCTAATCATCGGGTGCCAATAAAGAATTAAGCAGATCATCCAATTCCTGGACCCTTGGATTGACAAGCAATAATTAATTCTGTAAAAATGCCACATTCAATAGAATAATGTCCCGAGCATACTTGTTAGACATTGATGCAAAACGGGAACAAAAGTCAAGATTGCTGGAAAACAGATTGGGAGTAAAGTAAGACCTCATCCCACGTGGAATCCTATCCACCTTATAATATTCTCCCAACGTTACCAAATGTAGCTGGATGGGGATGGCTCTTTTTGTTTCCAACTCCCATTTTCTCTTAATGTTGTCAAACCATGGAACCCTTAAGAAAGACGCATCAACAGTAACTCCACCAAAAATTCTGCATACATCCTCCTCCGTGTAGGAAAACATGGTGGGTGTCCACTCTATGGTCGTGTTCCAAATGTAGATAAAAAAAAGTTAAATTCTGTGCACATAGGATCAACAGTATCAAAGTCAGTGGAAATAACAGCACCAGAATGATATAAAGTTACGGAGTGCAAAGCCCAACAGGACTGGATCCAGCCGTCCTAGTCACAAATGTACAAAGAAGGAATACAGGCAGCACGTCCAATGGAACAAAAAGGTTTATTCACCCGTGTGACATTTCAGCTACACAGAGCCTTTCTCAAAAATAACATTATGCAAAACATGATCAGCATTTAAGGTGCAATACATCATTAGTAATTATTCAATCATTAAATATATAATAAGTAAAAATACAGTGAGACGAATGTATAAAAATACATATCAAAAGGAATCACTCAGGTCAAAAATTATGAATAATATATATGTCTCTCCATATAAGAAGCGCATAGGGGGTCCATAATGATTTTGTGTATACTGGTATGGAGGGAAGGATTACACACACATGACAAGATGAATAGATCCCACGAAGTCAAAATATAGATGATAAATAAAGATGGCAAAGACGTATTGAATCGATAAAGTGGGAAATAGATGATGAACACAGTCAATAAATGGGTCCAAGAGAGGCAGTCAAAGACCATCTGGAATAAAACAAAACCTTATTAAAAACAAGCTTATAAAACAATCTGTAGAATATCAAGAATTAAATCAATCACATTTCTCTGTGCACAATGCAAATAAATATATATAATTTTGACAATGTGATATATATATATTTTTTTTTATATAATCTATCTCTCACTGGTAAAATTAACCTAGCCTAAAAATTCTAGACTGTTCATGTCTTTGACAGTGGGCAAACTTACAAAATCAGCAAGGGATCAAATACTTATTTCCTTCACTGTAGATTGCCTTTTTGTTGGGATGCACTGCCTTTTTGTTGGGATTTTCTTCTGATGCACCTGAACTTATTTCTGTGGAGACCTTATTTGAGGCCTTAGGTCTAATATATGGAGAACCAGATATCACTGCAGTAGCTGAGGCCAATCTGTTATCTCTCCAGCAAGGACAGCGTCCTGTCTAAGATTATTGATCGGAATTTAGACGTTTGTCCGTCTCTTAACAGTGGAATGATGCTGCACTCCGGTGTCAATTCCACCGAGGTCTTTCTGAAACCTTGAAAGTTCTCCTAATAAATTACCCTCCGCCCATGATGTTAGAGGATACCAATGCTCTTGTGGTGCGTCTTGACCGACGACTACGAGAGCGCAAAAATGAAAGATCACCAATGGCCTCTTCTCTTCCCTGCAGTCTGATGCACAAAAGCCCATGCAGTTGGGCTCCACTATGTCTTCTCAATAATGGAGACTTTTTTGGAAATACAGAGGGCTGTGTTTCTATTGTGGGGATGCTGGTCTTATGCTCAAGAACAATTCCAAACGTCCAGAACGTCCAGCTCCGGAAAACTTCAGAGTCTAGATGGTCCCCAGGAATGCAATCTGGGCAGTCAGGTTTTTCCCACATGTTCTCAAAAAACTCCTCTTGCCTGTTAACCCCTTCCACAGTAGCGTAACTACCGCTGTAGCAGCTCCTACGGGGCCCGCAGCATGAGGGGGCCCGTGTCGCCCGCCGGCACGGGCCCCCACCATGGCCGGAGGCTCCGCTAGCAGCCGTTATGGCTGCTACAGCACGACGCCTCTGAACACTACGGCAGAGCAGGGAGGTATCTCCCCGCTCTGCCATTAAACAAAAGACATGTATCCCCTATCCACAGTATAGGGGATAAATGTGTGATCGCTGGCATTGATAGGGAGAACGGGGGAACGAAAGTCCCCTGAAGTTCTCCATCACAAACCTCGGACTTCCGGGGTCTGTATCGGCAGCTCTGTAGAAATGAATGGAGCGCCGGTCGCGCTTAAGCGCATGCGTGACCAGCACTCCTTTCATTTTTAATGAGCGGCGCAGACACCGGAAGTCAGAGGTTAGTCATGGAGAACTTCAGGGGACTTTTGGTCCCCCGTTCTCCCTATCAATGCCAGCGATCACACATGTATCCCCTATCCTGTGAATAGGGGATACATGTCTTTTGTAGGACACATTGTAGGTCGCATTTTTTTTGGGGGTTGGGGACGCTGTATGGCGTTCCCTAGAGGGGGGCTGTATGGCGTTCCCTACAGGGGGGCTGTATGGCGTTCCATACAGGGGGGGCTGTATGGCGTTCCCTACAGGGGGGCTGTATGGCGTTCCCAACAGGGGGGGCTGTATGGCGTTCCCTACAGGGGGGGCTGTATGGAGTTCCCTACAGGGGGGGCTGTATGGCGTTCCCTACAGGGGGGGACTGTATGGCGTTCTCTTCAGTGGGGACTGTATGGCGTTCCCTACAGTGGGGGCTGTATGGCGTTCTCTACAGTGGGGGCTGTATGGCGTTCTCTACAGTGGGGGCTGTATTGCGTTAGCGCCATACAGCCCCCTCTGTAGATAACGCCATACAGTCCCCCCTGTAGATAACGCCATACAGTCCCCCCTGTAGTTAACGCCACA
This sequence comes from Rhinoderma darwinii, assembly GCF_050947455.1. Taxonomy (NCBI): domain Eukaryota; kingdom Metazoa; phylum Chordata; class Amphibia; order Anura; family Rhinodermatidae; genus Rhinoderma; species Rhinoderma darwinii. The sequence continues at coordinate 310,762,874 of NC_134688.1, forward strand.
CAGCCCCCTCTGTAGATACCTACAAAGGGGGCTGTATGGCGTTATCTATAGGGGGGCTGTATGGCGTTATCTACAGAGGGGGCTGTATGGCGCTATCTACAGAGGGGGCTGTATGGCGCTATCTACAGGGGGGGCTGTATGGCGTTATCTACAGGGGGGCTGTATGGCGTTATCTACAGGGGAGCAGTATGGCGTTATCTACAGGGGGGATGTATGGCGCTATCTACAGTTGAAGCTGTATGGCGCTATCTACAGAGGGGGCTGTATGGCGTTATCTACAGGGGGTCTGTATGACGTTATCTGCAGGGGGCTGTATGGCGTTATCTACAGGGGGGCTGTATGGCGTTATCTATAGGGGGGGCTGTATGGCGTTATCTACAGGGGGGATGTATGGCGCTATCTACAGGGGGGCTGTATGGCGCTATCTACAGGGGGGGCTGTATGGCGTTATCTACAGGGGGCTGTATGGCGTTATCTACAGGGGGGCTGTATGGCGTTATCTACAGGGGGGGCTGTAGAAAAGGCACTATCAACAAGGGGGGGTTGTGTGACACCCAGGGGAGGGGGGGCTCCAGTCAAAAATTTGCTATGGGGCCTAGTCTTTCCTAGTTACGCCCCTGCCCTTCCCGCTTTGGCCATTTTTGACTTTCCCGACAGAGCCTCATTTTCCAAATCTCATATGTTTCACTTTATGTGGTAAGAACTTTTACCTATCCAAGCGATTCTGAGATTGTTTTCTCATGACACATTGGACTTTATATTACTGGCAAAATTTGCTCGTCACATTCAGTATTTATTGGGGAAAAACACCACAATTTAGCGAAAAATTGCAAAATTTAGCATTTTTCTAAATTTAAATGTATCTGCTTGTAAGACAGGCAGTTATACCACACAAAATTGTTGCTAATTAACATCCCCCATATGTCTACTTTAGATTGGCATAATTTTTTGAACATCCTTTTATTTTTCTAGGATGTTACAAGGCATAGAACTTTAGCAGCAATTTATGACATTTTCAAGAAAATTTCAAAAGGCTATTTTTGCAGTGACCAGTTCAGTTGTGAAGTGGCTTTTAAGGCCTTATATATTAGAAACCCCCAATAAGTCACCCCATTTTAAAAACTTCACCCCTCAAAGTATTCAAAACAGCATTTAGAAAGTTTCTTAACCCTTTAGACGTTTCATGGGAATTAAAGCAATGTAGAGCTGAAATGTACAAATTTCATATTTTTATTTTGCAGAAATTAATTTTTAATCCTTTTTTCTTTGTAACACAAAGTTTTACCAGAGAAATGCAGCTCAATATTTATTGCCCAGTTTCTGCAGTTTTAGTAAATATCCCAGATGTGGCCCTAGTGTGCTTATGGACTGAAGCACCGGCCTCAGAAGCAAAGGAGCACATAGAGGATTTTGGGCCTCCTTTTTATTAGAATATATTGTCAGGTTTGAAGGGCTCTTGAGGTGCCAAAACAGTGGAAATCCCCCAAAAGTGACCCCATTTGTAAAACTACTCCCCTCAAGGAAATTATCTATGGGTATAGTGAGTATTTTGACCCTACAGGCTTATTGCACAAATTATTGAAAATAGGCTGTGAAAATGAAAATCTACATTCTTTCAAAGAAAATATAGATTTAGATAATTTTTTTCTAATTTCCACAAGTTAAGCCTGTAGAAAAAGCCCTACAACATTTGTAAAGCAATTTGTCTTGAGCAAAGAAATACCCCACATGTGGTCATAAACGGCTGTTTAGACACACGGCAGGGCTTAGAAGGGAAAAATTGCCATTTGGCTTTTGGAGCTCAAATTGAGCAGGAATGGTTTGTGAAGGTTTGTGAAGGTTGTGAGAGGACAAAACAGTAGAAACCCCCCAAACGTGGCCCCATTTTGGAAACTACACCCCTTGAAGAAATTATCTACTGGTATAGTAAGCATTTTGACCCCACAGGTTTTTTACAGAAATTATTGGAATTAGGCCATAAAAATGAAAATCTACATTCTTTCAAAATAAATGTAAGTTTAGATAATTTTTTCTCATTTCTACAAGGACTAAAGGAGAAAAAGCACATTTCAAAAACAGTTTCTCCCGAGTAAAACGATACCCCACATGTGGTCATAAACAACTGTTTGGACACACAGCAGGGCTTAGAAGGGAAAGAGCACCATTTGGCTTTTGGAGCAGGAATGGTTTGCGTAGGCCATGTTGAATTTGCAAAGCCCCTGAGGGACAAAAACAGTGAAAACACCCAAAATGTGACTCCATCTTGGAAACTACACCCCTTGAGGAATTTATCTAGGAATGTAGTCAGCATTTTGACCCAACAGGTGTTTCATAAATTTTATTAGAATTGGGCAGTGAAAGTAAAAAAAATCCTTTTTCTTCAATAAAACGTAGCTCTAGCTCAAAATTTTTCACTTTCTCAACAAATACAGAAAAGAACGAACCCCAACCTTTGTAAAGCAACTTCTCTGGAGTACGGAAATACCCCATATGTGGTCATAAACTGCTGTTTGGGCACACGGCAAGGATCAGAAGAGAAAGAGCGCCATTTGGCTTTTGGAGCACAGATTTTGCTGGATTGGTTTCTTGACACCATGTCACTTTTGCAAAGTCCCTAATGTACTAGTACAATGGAAACACCCCAAAAATGACTACATTTAGGATACTACACCCCTTGAGGAATTAATCTAGGGGTGTAGTAAGCATTTTAACTCCACTGGTGTTTCATAGATTTTATTTGAATTGGGAGGTGAAAATAAAAATGAAATTTTTTTCCAATAAGACGTAGCTTTAGCTCAAAATTTTTCAAAAAATAAAGGAGAAAAACCACCCCAACATTTGTAAAGCAATCTCTCCCAAATATGGCAATACCCCAGTCATAAACTGCTGTTTGGGCACACGGCAGGGCTCAGAAGGGAAGGAGCGCCATTTGGCTTTTGGAGTGCAGGTTTTGCTGGATTGGTTTATGGTCGCTATGTCACATTTGCAAAGCCCCTGTGGGACCAAAACAGTGGAAACCCTCTAGAAGTGACCCCATTTTGGAAACTACACACCTCAATGTGTTCACCTAGTGGTGTAGTGAGCATTTTAACCCCGCAGGTGTTTTGCAGAAATTAGTGTGCACTTGATGTTGCATAGTGAAAATGGGATTTTTTCCATAGATATGCCAAAATGTGGTGCCCAGCTTGTGCCACCATAACAAGACAGCACTCTAATTTTTATGCTGTGTTTCCCGATTTTAGAATCACCCTACATGGGGCACTAATCTTTTGCCTGGACATTCGACAGGGCTCAGGAGTAAAAGAGTACCATGCGCAGTTGAGGCCTAATTTGGCGACTTACACAGTATTGGTTCACAATTGCAGGGCTCTGATGTAAAATAATTAAAGAAACCCCTGAGAAGTGACCCCATTTTGGAAACTACACCCCTTAAGGCATTTATTAAGAGGTGTAACAGGTCTTTTCCATAAATGATTGCGCTGCGGATGGTGCAAAGTAAAAAACATTTTTTTCCCCTAGATATGCCATTTCAGTGGCAAATATGTCATGCCCAGCTTATACCACTGGAGACACATACCCCAAAAATTGATAAAAGGGTTCTCCCGTGTACGGCGATGCCATATATGTGGAAGTAAATGGCTGTTTGGGCACGCTGTAGGGCACAGAAGGGAGGGAGCACCATTTGGCTTTTGAAGCGTAGATTTTGCTTGGTAGTAGTTATGTTTGGATTTTTACTGGTATTTCAGTTTAGAATATGGGTGTACATGTAAGCTGGGCAGAGTACATTAGGGGCATAGTAAGGTGGAATAATAATGGGGTAAAATAATCCATAGATTTGTGTTACGCTGTGAAGCAATCATTTATGCACAGGCCGGTGTCGCACTGATAAATTACGTCTTCCATATCAGCGTTTTGGTCCACACCCCGCACCTTTGGAGTTTTACAAAAAAAAGTGGGACATAGAATGTAATTAAAACCACAGAAAAGGTCATACTCACAGATTAGGTGGTGGGTAAAATACCCGTTCCAAACAGGACGCAACCAGGTCAGAGAATGCTGTTTTGGGTTTTTTTCAAAAACATTTTTTATTAAAATTTTACTTGCAACATTTTTTTCTTTCTGTGTCATTACAAGGAACAAGGTATGGCATTGCCCACATCTTGACAAAAGTAAATACATACATAGTTGTTCATACCAGTATATTTGTTAATAACATCAGAAGCAAATATGTTGATTTTTCATTACATTGCGAACTTCAACTTAAACAATAAACCTTTTAACCATTTAAACCAATAACCTTGGTAGTCTTATTTATGCCTTGTCCTTATTTCCTTTCAATGCCTCTATGCATACCCTTACTCTCTCTATTTCCATCTACTTTCTTGGTGGTTTGATTTTCAATTTCCCTAAGGATCCCTTCAGATCTTCTGTAAGATACCATTTTGTTTGTTGAAATCCCGCCATTACCATCTCAATATCTAGTTCTGACATCTGTTCCAAGAACGGTTTCCATTTCCTGAAAAAACTAGCCGTTTTCCGCTCTTTGTGTATTAGGGCATCTGTCCTATCTGAATATAGACATGTTTTCAATTGCTGTATGAGTTGTTCTAATGTCGGTGCATTGGGTTCCAGCCAGTTTTTCAGTATACATCTTTTTGCAATGAGTATTATTATATGTGCTAGCGGAGATATGTGCGTTACCGTTCCCTCTTCTTCCACTTCCATTGATGCTCTGGAGTGGAACAAAAGAAGTATGGGGTTTAGCGGCATAGGTTTATCCCATAATTTCGCCATAAATGCCAGCACTAATGACCAATATCCTTGTGTATTCGGGCATGACCAAATTCCATGATGCAGATCTGTATGTGGCTGAGCACACTTCGGGCATGCATGCAATCGGTCTGGGTTGCTATCATTTGGCGGTATGTTAAAAGCGTAAATAGCTGCATGCATTAGTCTAAACTGCGTCTCCCTCCACACCTCATTAACTACATGCTTTCTCACTGCTTTCCATCCCTCTAGTATTTGATCGTTTACATCTGTTGTTTGAAAAACACGTCTCCAATAAGGGAATTGTTGTTTTGGGTCTATTTTTATGTAAATATCCTTTATTGCCCGATATAGTACCGACAATGACTTCCTATGTGATTCTTCTACCAGTGCATCAAAAGGATTATCTACAATCTCCCTTTCCAAGTTTCCTACCTCCCTAGCACAGAAAGTTTTAACCTGCATGTATTGTAAAAAGTGTGTTGGCTGGATCCCAAATTCGTTCACTAGCTCTGGCAACGTCTTTAGCCTCGGTTCCGTTGTGTGCAGTATCTGCTTTACTGTGGCTATCCCCCTTTGCTTCCATGTCTTAAATAAACTACTTGTCATGCCCGCTGGGAACTGTATATGTGACCATAATGGTAAGTATTTAGACAACTGAAAAGATAGGCCCTGCTTTTTCCTCACTTCCTTCCAGCACATAATTGTGTCTCGTAATATGACTGAGGATTTAACATGGCACGGGAGGTGCTTAAGTTTTGTGTGCAATAATGCTTGCAGGTCGTATTTACCTGCTAGTGCTGACTCTAGTTCCTGGTTGGAGTAATGATTAGTTTTGTGTATCCAGTCTAACACATGTCGGAATAGACTGGCTATATTGTATCCCCTTAAATGCGGAATGTTCACCCCCACCTGCCAGTGAAACCCCTGCAACTTCGTTAGCGATATCCTTGGCCGTTTATACGACCATATAAATTTCGTTATAGTGGAATTAAAATTTTTGACATCCTTATGCTTCAATAGTACCGGCAGTGTTTGCATTGGGTACAATAATCTAGCGAAGGAGATCATCTTGACCAGATGGCATCTACCGAACATAGAGAGCGGCAATGTCCTCCATCTTTCAAGTTCCAGCCTTATTTTGTGGAAGATGGGTTCATAATTCAGATGATATAAGGTTCCCGGGGTTTTCCCGATCCGTATCCCCAAATATGTTATTTGTGATTTTGCAATTTTTATGCCTAATTGCTGTAACCTCTCATCCGCTGTATGATTATGCTGTGTCAAACCTAATAGTTCGCTCTTGAGGGGGTTAATTTTGAGACCCGCGAATAGCCCATAGTTATGGATCACCTCAAAAACCCTAGGGAGATGCCTAGACGGTTGAGAGAGAAACAGCAGGATATCATCTGCAAAGACTGCCGCCTTAACCTCAACCTCGCCAACTCTAATCCCATTAAATATCCGCCCCTGTTCCAGGATCTGTATCAGGGGTTCCAATGCTAGGTCAAATAAGAGTGGTGATAGTGGGCACCCCTGTCTCGTTCCCTTATGTAGCTTAAACGTCTTTGACTTGATTCCTGGCATGCACACAGCCGCCGTGGGGTTCTTGTATAACGTTTTTATGTAATTTCTAAATGCCCCTTGTATGTTAAATTTATCCAAGACCATGCCCAGCCACTGCCACTCAACATTGTCAAACGCCTTTTCAGCATCCAGCAACACAAGTGCCGATTGGCTGAATGACTTTGGCTGTGCTGCCACCCCATCCATAACTCCTAATACCTTTCTAATATTTGTAACTGCCGATCTACCTTTAATGAAACCCACCTGCGACGGCCCCACCAGACGAGGCATTATTTGGGCAAGCCTATTTGCCATGATCTTGGACAATATCTTGATATCCTGATTTATTAAGGATATGGGTCTGTATGAGCTCGGTAGTGACAGATCTTTCCCATTTTTTGGTAGCACCTTGATGTATGCTGTATTTGCTGCATCAGGAATGTTCCCACCCTCCAATAGAGAATTAAAATATGCTAATAACGTCGGCGTTATTTGTTCCTGTAGCATTTTATAGAATTCTGCCGGGTAACCATCAGGTCCCGGCGTCTTCCCATTTGCTAATGACTTTATGGCTATCTGTAACTCTACCAGTGTTATTCGTGCGTTCAAGTCTTCTAATTGCCCCTGGTCCAAGGTAGGTAAGGTGATATCTGCCAGAAATCAGTCACCCCGCACATCGCCCGGTACCAATGTGGTCTCGTACAGCTGCTGATAGAAAGCCTGAAAAATGTCATTCATCTTTTTGGGTTCCGTTTGTACACAGCCCTTGTGATCTCTTAGTTTGGTTATATGTGTAGGTGGCCGAAATCCCCTAGCCAATCCCGCCAACAGTTTTCCTGCCTTGTTGCCAAAACGAAAAAGTTTGGCCTCATAGAGTGATCTCCCAAACTTCTCCCTTTTATCCAACCATGACTCGAAGTGTTTCCTTGCTTCCACCCATTTGTGTTTTTTATCTGTCGACGGGTCAGCAAGGAAAGAAGAATAAGCTGTTCTAAGGTTATCACTACACTCTCTGTATTTTTGTTGGATCTGTTTTTTCTTAAACGTTACGTACGATATGAGCCTTCCTCTCAAGACCGCCTTAGCCGTCTCCCAGTACAGGGCCTGATCAGCCGCATGTTCTGCATTATCTATAGCATATTCTAACCACCATCCCTTTATTCGTGCTTGAAAATCTTCATCTTCTGCTAAATTTGCCGGAAATCTCCACTGAGTAAACTCCCCCCTGGGGTGTGTATCCGCCAACACCAACCGTACTGGCGCATGATCAGATATGATCATGTCTGTGATGTCTACCTGTTCTACTCGTTGTAACATATGTTGGCTTAAATAAATGTAGTCTAATCTCGACCAGGATTTGTGATATGGTGAGAAATAAGTGTATTCCCTGTCATCCGGATGGCTGTATCTCCAGCTATCAGTTAGTTGTGTGGTTTGTGAGAATTCAGGCAATATGCCATCTGTAGCCAGTGTCGGTGCCTGTGCATCTCTCTTCCTATCTTCATCTGCATATTGTACTGAGTTAAAGTCTCCCCCTACCAGCCTCATTGCACATGTGTCAGCTAGGAGTGTAATCTGGAGGTTCTGAAAGTAAGTGCGATTATTTGTATTGGGCGCATATACATTATATATACTAACTTCCCCCCATTGTGTGTCTAGCAGGATGTGCATTAATCGTCCCTCTGTGTCCACATATTTTGAGCGTAAAGTGAAGGCAAGATTTTTGCTTATTAAAATTATCACTCAATTTTTTTTTTGAATAGCTGGGGAACCATAAACATTTCCCACCCAAAGTTTACGCATTCTAAAAAAATCTTTTTCTTCCAGGTGAGTTTCTTGAAGCAAAGCCAGGTCAGCCTTCAGTTTGCCAAGGTGACGCAGGACCATTGACCTTTTGTGTGGGGACAGTAGTCCCTTAACATTCCATGTCACTACTCTCATAAAGAGAAATTAAGTTATTCGTTAGCGGAGACTGGCTATGCTTCTGCATCATATATAGGATGTTGTGCATTAATAAGGAATAAATTGGGAATCTAATGTCTGTGCAGCTCAGCCCCCTTGAACTAGGGCTAATACGACTACCAATCAACCATTGATGCCCACTATGTGAGAACACATTAACTCTCCCCGACTCCCTCGGAGAGCCCCCATTTTCCCTCTCATATTTCCTCAGGACTTCTCTTTTTTCTGCCATGTGACTTACTCTCCTCTACCTACAGATAATATCTCGTCAGCATAACACATTTAACATGGTTTAACAATATCTCAGCTGTCGATGTATTTGTGCTTATCTTTCTTGTTCTAAACTGTTTTAAACTAGGCCCCAATGTCATCACCAAGTAACTTCCTTTGTTACATATGTCAACTATTAGACACGTTAATACATGAATAAGTTCCAATTTCACTCGACGGTGGTACTCACGACTCTCGTCTGCCGAGGAGTCGACTGGCAATTGATTCTGGGTGTACACTAGCCGTGTCGTGGAGTCTGTGGCAGTCTCTTTTCCTTGGGTGGCTGTCCCTTCGGATGTGTCACATTCTGCTGCGCGCTTCCTCCCGAGAAATCTCCATCTGCTGCTGTAGACGCTGTTTCCCTGAACAAATCTTTGTACACTGCCTCCGCTTCCTGGTGGTCTGTATAAACTTGTAGGGTGCCACTTGGAGTTGTTACCTTTAAAATCGCTGGGTATAGCAATTGGAACTTAAGTCCCCGCTTGTGGAACGCTGTGCAGATTCTGCTGAATAGCTTTCGTTTCTTTGAAACTTCTGCGGAGTAATCACTAAATAACATGACTGTGATGCCGTTTAATTTCGTCGGGCCCCGTCTGGTTTTGTACATGCGCAGCAGCGCTTCCTTGTCAGCATAATCAAGATAGCGTACTATGACTTGTCGCGCTCTCTTTAGTGCGCCTTGGTGTTGCGGCAGAGCCTGTCTGTCTGGACCCACTCTATGCGCTCTTTCAACTTTACATGGCCCCTCCATATTCAGCATCTTTGGCAGATCATATTCACAGATGTGCTTTAGTTGCGTGGCTGGTACTGATTCTGGTATTCCCACTATTCGCACGTTGTTCCGTCTCGATCTGTTCTCCAGGTCATCTATTTTGGATAACATCTTTTGTTTTTCGGCCAATAGCTCCTGAAGTGCGCCATGCGTGTCTGCTGCTTCATCTTCTAACAGGGATATTCTTTGCTCTACTTCATCTAGACGTATACCCTGTTGTGATACCTCGCTTTGCAGTGCCTTCAGTGAGGTTGATATGGTATTGGCCAGTGTGTCTTGTATGTCGGGTGTTATACGCTTGGCTACCTCCATGGCCAGTTTTCTGTAATCAATTTTCATTGAACTCGAGGTCTCCTCCCCACCTTCCTCATCTGACATTGTCTCTTCCTGGTCTGAGGATGGCCTACTTGCTGCCTGCTTGTCTTTTCTGGTGACCGGTGGCATTTTTATTTGCACCCGTTGCGCGGCCCCTGTTTCTTGGATCGATTACCGACTATGACAGGCTATGCGTGCCGCTGGCGAATGTGCTGTTGTCAACACGTGGTCTGAGCGCGTTGTAGTAAAATGGCGCTCCCTCACTCACAATGTCCTGTTACAGGCGTCTGTCTTCAAAGACGGTCCTACCGCTTTTGCAATCTGTATAACACAGTCTATAAAGCTGTCTATATCGGGACCTCTTGCCTGTTATATGTGTCGGGGTTAACGCCAGCTGTGCCCAACCTGTCTGTGGCTCAGACAGCGCGTTGTTTAGGGCTGTGAGCCGCGGCAAGATGGCGCCTCTTCACCTCCTCTATCTTGCTCTGGTATTTGGCGCCAAAACTAACCAGACCGCGTTAGCGGTAAGTATGGGAAGACCCCGGTACCTGCTACCTGCTTCAGTCAGGTTTCTGTGCCCTGCCGATCCGGTGCGGATTATAACTTGTCTTGGTCCCGTGTTTTCTGGCCGGCTCCGCTCCCTGTTTCCTGCGTTAAAATCTGCCGATAAGCGCGGGAGGTGTCTGATCTCTCCGGTTTCTCCCGTATGTGTCGGGTGCAGCTTGCTAGGTCAGTGCTGACCTTTGTAACATTTTTCCACGTGTTAGCTGGATATCTTAGTCGATTTTTATGTCCCGTAGATCTGGAGAGCTCCTTTCTCCCTCCTCACATGTCAGCGCCGGAACCGGAAGTCAGAGAATGCTGTTGATGGGAAGTGCCCAGGTGTGTTTAAATAATGATAGCCACTCCCACTAACCTTGAGGGGAGTGGTGTGTTGGGTATGGAAGTAAATGTATAATAATAATAAATAAATAATAAAGTACTGTGTATTTGGAGTTTGTTGGGAAGTGTTGTCCTGGTATAATGTGGGCACCCTCGCTTCCAGCAGATATATTTGGGCCCCACCCTTCCTGGTTCCCCAATTTTAGGGCCTTGATAAATTGCCTCTTGAAACAGAGAAATGTTCCCCTCAGGCATGCACAACCACATATTTTTATTTTCTGACTTATTTGAGCCTTAATTAATTCTATTTTTTCATAGACGTAGTGGTATGACAGCTGTTTTTTTCACGGGGGATGGAAGTTTTCCATGCTAGGCAGACCGGGAGGCCACTATTAGGCCTCCGGTTGCCATTGCAGCCACCGACACCCCGGCGATTTCATTGCTGGGGTGTTGATGAGCTGCAAAGACCTTCAATGCAGCGATCGCATTTGACCGCTACATTTAAGGGGTTAATGGCGGGGATCGAAGCTAAGTTCAGTCCCCGCCATTACAGCAGGGTGTCAGCTATAAGATACAGCTGACATCCGGGGATGATGGCACTGCATTGACACCATGTTGATCACCTCAGGACAAGTAGGGAAAGTAGGGGATTTCCAAGCTTTGGCTATGAGAAGTTTCACAGAGAGCAAAGTATGGCAAGCTAAACGTCTAAATTCTTTCTTGACAAAATTATTGAAGTAATGGGCAACCCCAGAAAATATGGTATATGGTACCTGCTTGACCACAGAGACGCCAGCACAGATCAGAAGAATGGGGGTATATTCTGGCAAATTTAGAAGGTGTGTAATACCAGTGCAATAGCACTTTGTGGAGTACTTCCAGGAGGTTTGAACATAGGGAGGACTTCATAGTCCATCTATGTGCTCTGGCCCACTGGTCTGGGGTGTATATATGGACAGTTTTTGTCAGGGTCTTCCCCAGAGCAGAGTCCCGGGCAGAGCGCTAGTATCGGCTCTGCTCCGTGACTCTGGAATTCCCTGACATCGCTTTCCATGAACGGACACGCGATGTCAGGGTCTTTCCCAGAGCGGAGTCCCAAGCAGAGCGCTAGCATAGGCTCTGCTCCGGGACTCTGTGGAAATCCCAGACATCGCTGTCCATATATGGACAGTTTTGTCAGGGTCTTCCCCAGAGCGAAGTCCCAAGCAGAGCGCTAGCATAGGCTCTGCTCCGGGACTGTGTGGAAATGCCCGACATCGCTGTCCATATATGGACAGAGATGCTAGCATAGGCTCTGCTCCGGTACTCTGTGGAACATCGCTATCCATGAATAGACACGCGATGTCTGGGGCTTCCCCAGAGCCTGACTCCCGGGCAGAATGCTAGTATAGGTTCTGCTCCAGGACTCTGTGGAATTCCCTGACATCGCTGTCCATATATGGACAGTTTTTGTCAGGGTCTTCCCCAGAGCGAAGTCCCAAGCAGAGCGCTAGCATAGGCTCTGCTCCGGGACTCTGTGGAAATCCCCGACATCGCTGTCCATATATGGACAGTTTTTGTCAGGGTCTTCCCCAGAGCGGAATCCCGGGCAGAGCGGTAGTATCGGCTCTGCTCCGGGACTCTGTGGAATTCCCTGACATTGCTGTCCATATATGGACAGTTTTTGTCAGGGTCTTGCCCAGAGCGGAGTCCCGGGTAGAGCGCTAGTATCGGCTCTGCTCCGGGACTCTGTGGAATTCCATGACATCGCTGTCCATATATGAACAGTTTTTGTCAGTGTCTTCCACAGAGCAGAGTCCCGGGCAGAGATGCTAGCATAGGCTATGCTCCGGGACTCTGTGGAAATCGCTATCCATGAATAGACACGCGATGTCTGGGGCTTCCCCAGAGCCTGAGTCCCGGGCAGAACGCTAGTATAGGTTCTGCTCCAGGACTCTGTGGAATTCCCTGACATCGCTGTCCATATATGGACAGTTTTGTCAGGGTCTTCCCCAGAGCGGAATCTCGGGCAGAACGCTAGCATAGGCTCTCCTCCGGGACTCTAGAATCCCCTGACATTGCTGTCCACATATGGACAGCGATGTCTAGGGATTCCCCAGAACTGGACAGTGATGTCAGAAGAACAGCTGGAGTCCCAGTAGTAGCGCTAGTAGACTCTAGCTCTGGGGTTGCCCCTGACATCACTCTCCATATATGGACACTGATGTCAGTTGCTTCCCCAGAGTTCCAGAGTAGAGCCTATATTAGTGCTCCATTCTGGGACACTGGCTCATTCTGGTCCAGGAGGATCCCCTCACGTCACTGTGTATGAACAGTGACATCAGGGGCTCCTCCAGCAGAGCAATCCCTGGCCAAAGCGTCGGCTCTGGCTGGGGATTCCACTCCTAGAGGGAGCCCCAATGGAGCTATCTACTGGGGGTGTCTGTGGCACTATCTACAAGGGGTGTCTGTGTCACTATCTACAAGGGGTGTGTGTGGCATTATCTACAGAGGGCACTGTGGCATTATCTGCAGAGGGCACTGTGGCATTATCTACAGAGGGCACTGTGGCATTATCTACAGAGGGCGCTGTGGCATTATCTACAGAGGGTGCTGTGGCATTATCTACAGAGGGCGCTGTGGTATTATCTACAGAGGGCGCTGTGGCATTATCTACAGAGGGCGCTGTGGCATTATCAACAGAGGGCGCTGTGGCATTATCTACAGAGGGTCTGCCTAATTTTGACATTTGTGTGCCTGCCAAACGCTGCCAACTGAGCTGCTGGACTGCATTTAGCGACAATTAGACTGTAAAAGTGGATTGTTGAAATAAGCATGTGGAGAAATCTCGCAAATTTCCGGTAAGTTTAAACCTAGCGCTACTATTATAGTAATGTAGTATTATAGTAATGTAGTATTGTTATAGTAATGTAGTATTATAGTAACATAGAGTTATAGTAGTTCAAATAACTAACTAACTAACAATAATTTTGTAATGTATCAAATTTGAAAGTAATGCAGGCCCGTCAACTTCACATTTTTTCTATATGTGGCCCACTTACCCGGCCAAGTTTGAGACCCCTGGTCTATAGGCATTTGGACAGGATCTCCTTTTCTAAGGTTAGAGGAAGCTGAAAGGAGGGAGAGCCAACTATGAAGGGTAGCCTTTACAGTCGGATTCCTAGGGAGAGGAAATAAAGGATTCACTGCATAGGCCAATAAAACACTGCGAAGAGATGTATTCCAACGCTCTGGCTGGGGATTCCACTCCTAGAGGGAGCCCCAATGGAGCTATCTACTGGGGGTGTCAGTGGCACTATCTACAAGGGGTGTCTGTGGCATTATCTACAAGGGGTGTGTGTGGCATTATCTACAGAGGGCACTGTGGCATTATCTACAGAGGGCACTGTGGCATTATCTACAGAGGGCACTGTGGCATTATCTACAGAGGGCGCTGTGGCATTATCTACAGAGGGCGCTGTGGCATTATCTACAGAGGGCACTGTGGCATTATCTACAGAGGGCGCTGTGGCATTATCTACAGAGGGCGCTGTGGCATTATCTACAGAGGGCGCTGTGGCATTATCTACAGAGGGCGCTGTGGCATTATCTACCGAGGGTCTGCCTAATTTTGACATTTGTGTGCCTGCCAAATGCTGCCAACTGAGCTGCTGGACTGCATTTAGCGACACTTAAACTGTAAAAGTGGATTGTTGAAATAAGCATGTGGAGAAATCTCGCAAATTTCCTGTAAGTTTAAACCTAGCGCTACTATTATAGTAATGTAGTATTATAGTATTGTTATAGTAATGTAGTATTATAGTAACATAGAGTTATAGTAGTTCAAATAACTAACTAATTAACAATAATTTTGTAATGTATCAAATTTGAAAGTAATGCGGCCCGTCAACTTCACATTTTTTCTATATGTGGCCCACTTACCCGGCCAAGTTTGAGACCCCTGGTCTATAGGCATTTGGACAGGATCTCCTTTTCTAAGGTTAGAGGAAGCTGAAAGGAGGGAGAGCCAACTCTAAAGGCAGTGGCGTAGCTAGGGGGGGGGGGCAGGCGGGGCATGTGCCCCGGGCGCGAGGGAAGGGGGGGGCGCCGAAGAGCAGCTGATCGCTGCTGATAGGCGCCCCGTATGTTTACACATCGGCGTTCTGACTGGGTTCTGTGACGGCAAGGGAGTGGACCAGTCCAGTCACCTGACCTCACGTCAGTGACATGAGGTCAGATGACTCAGGTCAAGGGACAGGTCCACTCCCGTACTGCGTCCTCCCAGCATCTGCTTCTACTGCTTCCGACGATCAGAAGAGGAAGCTCCGCCCACAGCCCATCCTGACCTGTCAGCAAGGAGACATGGTGAGTGTCTGTGTGTATATGTGTGTGTAGTGTGAATACAGTGTGTGTCTCTGTCTTAGTATGTGTGTGTGTCTCTGTCTGTCTGTGTCTCTGCATGTGTTTGTCTCTTACATCTACTACATTATCTGTACTCAGAGAGTTATCACTGTGTCATCTGTGGTGTTACATAGGACTGCAGGTAACATTACTACATTATCTGTAATCAGAGAGTTATCACTGTTATCTGTGGTGTTAGATAGGACTGCAGGTAACTACTAGATTATCTGTACTCAGAGAGTTATCACTATGTCATCTGTGGTGTTACATAGGACTGCAGGTAACACTACTAGATTATCTGTACTCAAAGAGTTATCACTGTGGTGTTACATAGGACTGCAGGTAACATCTACTACATTATCTGTACTCAGAGAGTTATCACTGTGTTATCTGTGGTGTTACATAGGACTGCAGGTAACATATACTACATTATCTGTACTCAGAGAGTTATCACTGTGTTATCTGTGGTGTTACATAGGACTGCAGGTAACACTACTACATTATCTGTACTCAGAGAGTTATCACTGTGTTATCTGTGGTGTTACATAGGACTGCAGGTAACACTACTACATTATCTGTACTCAGAGAGTTATCACTGTGTGATCTGTGGTGTTACATAGGACTGCAGGTAACACTACTACATTATCTGTACTCAGAGAGTTATCACTGTGTCATCTGTGGTGTTACATAGGACTGCAGGTAACACTACTAGATTATCTGTACTCAGAGAGTTATCACTGTGTTATCTGTGGTGTTACATAGGACTGCAGGTAACATCTACTACATTATCTGTACTCAGAGAGTTATCACTGTGTTATCTGTGGCGTTACATAGGACTGTAGGTAACATCTACTACATTATCTGTACTCAGAGAGTTATCACTGTGTTATCTGTGGTGTTATATAGGACTGCAGGTAACACTACTACATTATCTGTAATCAGAGAGTTATCACTGTTATCTGTGGTGTTACATAGGACTGCAGGTAACACTACCATCTGTATTCAGAGAGTTATCACTGTGTTATCCGTGGTGTTACATAGGACTGCAGGTCACACTACTACATTATCTGTACTCAGAGTTATCACTGTGTGTTATCTGGGGTGTTACATAGGACTGCAGGTAACATCTACTACATTATCTGTGCTGTGTACATATGTGCCTGTGTGGGTATATATGGGTCTGTTTGTGAATGTGTCTTTGTGTTTGTATATTTGTGCCTTTTATGTATTTGTATATGTTCCTGTCTGTGTATTTATCTGCCGGTGTGTGTGTGTGTGTGTGTGCGTGTGTGTGTGTGTGTGTATATGTGTCTGCACGTCTATATATTTACCTGTATGTATATATTCCAGAATGTGTGTATGTATATTTGCCTCTATGTCGAAATATCTGTGTCTTTATGTATGTACAGTATATATGTTCCAGCGTGTCTATATATGTGGTTAATTTTTGGTTTGTGTAGGGGGCGGCAATAGAGAGTCCCGCACAAGGCGCCATCCAACCTAAGGCCGGCCCTGGCGGTCACCAACCCTAGTCAGAAGGAACTCCGCCGCTGCCTGCGCCGCATGGCCTCCTCGGCTCCTCCGGTAAGTCACACCGGGCAGAGCGGAGAGTGGTAGCGGTAGGCTACCGCTCACTGGTCTGTTCATAGTGTGGCGCTAAGTACAAGGGGGGGAGTGTGGCGCTATTTACAAGGGGGGGGGGAGTGTGGTGCTATTTACAAAGGGGCAGCGGGCTGTGTGTGGCACTATCTACAAGAGAGGGGCTGTGTGTGGCGCTATCTACAGGGGGCTGTGTGGCCTCTTTCATTTATTTTATTTTATTTTATTTTAATGTTAATTACAATAGAGAACTATATCGCTTGTAAAATGGAGAAATGCTTTTATACTCGAGTTACATTATAAAAATTGTGAAAAACAATTACACCTCATTGATTGGTAGAGAAAGCAAACATGACGAGGGGGAAGGAGATGTCGGGAAATAAGTTGGGGGGGGGGGGCGCCAATCTGAATCTTTGCCCCGGGTGCAGGAGAACCTAGCTACGCCTCTGTCTGAAGGGTAGCCTTTACAGTCGGATTCCTAGGGAGAGGAAGTAAAGGATTCACTGCATAGGCCAATAAAACACTGCGAAGAGATGTATTCCTAAATATATGTTGTTCAATTGATGGCCAACCAGAACCCGAAATAGGAGATATCCAAGCTCCCATTTGTTTAATCAACATTGCTTTGTGGTATTTCATTATATTGGGAACCCCCAACCCTCCCCTATGCCTTTGAACCATGAGAACGGAAGCTGCAATTCTGGGTTTCTTGCCTCCCCAGAAAAAGGACTGTAGTTGAGTTTGAAATTTTATGAGAAGTGGAGAGGAGATAGGAACCGTTAGCGTGCATAGGAAATATAATTTTTTCGGGAGAATAAACATCTTGTAACAAACATTTCGTCTTAGCCAGGATGGTTCGTGTTTGAAGATGTTATGAAGTTCATCTTGAAGAGTTGACAGGAGAGGTATAAAGTTAAGTTTAGGGACTCTGGATATAGGATAACTAAGGCGGACCCCTAAATAAGGAATAGACCTAGATTCCCACTGGAATAGAAATTCGGTTTGAATAAGTCTCCTCAGAGCACAATTAATATTCAAGCCAAACAGTTAGGATTTAGAGGCATTAATCTTTTAATAAGATACCCATCCAAACCAATAAACAACATTAGAAACTTCTCTCAGGGAGGTCAAAGGGTCAATAAGTGTCAATATAACATCATCAGAAAAACAAGCCCAAATTATGCTGTCGAAACTCTACCGGAATTCCTTTAATATTTATTTTTTACCTTATAGACTAGCTAGGGGTTCAATTACCAATGTAAACAAAAGGTGCGAAAGCGGGCATTCCTGGCAAGTCCCATTAGTAATTCGAAAAGGGGTTCAAAGAATGCCATTCGTGAGTACTCTAGCTGATGTATAAAGAGCTTGTAATACCAAACTTGCACAAAGTGGAAAAAGCAAATCCCCAATAAATCCTGTTGAACGTCTTCTCTGTGTCACGTTGGGTTCGTGGACCCACTGGGCCATACCACCTTGGCAGTATGGCAGCTGGCCAACAGGGCACAGGTCACAGTACACAGTTTGTATAAGGTACCTGTGGCAGCTCGGACAGTAGCAAGGCAGGCTCGGCTGGGACTTGGCAGCGGGTAAACGTCAGGTGTGGAGCAGCAGGACAGGCAGAGATACAGCACAGCACGACTACAGCACAGCACGGCACTTGACCAGGATAGCACGGGATACAGGATGCGGGAACAGGGAACACTGGAACTGGAAAACACTAGGAGACCATTTGCTTAGACAAACTAGGATATGACAAACAACGCTCAGGCAAGGATCAGAAGGGCAGAGGCCTTCTTATAGTCCAGGAAATCATGTGAGTTGATGATGGAAGGAGATGTGGACCAGCACTCACAGATCAATGGCTGCGGGCGTCGGGAGGTAAGTAAACCGGACGCTGCCATGGAGCCTACAGTATCCCCGCTCTTACAACCTCTCTTCTTGGGGCCAGAGCGAGAGAGAAATTTCTTCAGAAGGGTAGGAGCATTGAGTTTCTCCTCTGGCTCCCAGGACCTCTCTTCATGACCAAACCCCCTCCAATCCACCAAATAAAAAGTCTTTCCTCTCACCTTCCTGGTGTCCAAGATCTCCTTAACCTTGAAGGTGTCTGAAGGGCTGCTGGAGGCAACCACAGGGCTAGGAGTCTTGGTAAAGCGTTCAGAACCACCGGTTTCAGGAGAGAGACATGGAAGGAGTTGGGGATCTTGAGGGTAGGAGGCAGCCGAAGCTTGTAGGCGACAGGGTTGATCTGCTGCAGGATCTCGAAGGGTCCAAGGAACCTGGGAGGAAATTTGTATGATGGCACCCTCAAACAAATATTCCTGGAGTACAGCCAGACCTTCATGCCGGTAAGAAATTGAGGAGGTTCTCTTCTCCTTGTGTCCGCCTTCCGTTTCATGCGGTCGACTGCCAGCAGGATGGAGGATCGAGTCTGCTGCCAGATCTGCAGAAAATCCCTAAAAGCAGTGTCAGCAGCTGGTAGCTCGGACGTATCAGGCACCGGGAGAGGAATTTGGGGGTGTTGGTCACAGACAATAAAGGACAGTGTCTTCTGTGTGGACCCGCTGGTGTAATTATTGTAGGAGAATTCAGTCCACGGGAGCAACTGCGCCCAGTCATCATGCTGCTTGGAGATGAAGTGGCGTTAGTAGTTCTCCAAGATTGATCCACTTGACCTGACCATTGGATTGAGGATGGTAGGCCAAGAAAAAGTCCAACTTTACACATAAGAGTCCGCAGAGGACTCTCCAGAACTTCGAGGTGAACTGAACCCCCCCGATCAGACATAATATGCTGCGGCAAACCGTGCAGGCGGAAGATGTGTTGGACAAAAAGCCTGGCCATTTGAGGAGCAGAAGGAAGACCGGTCAGAGGAACGAAGTGGGCCATTTTCAAAAATCAATCCACCACCACCCAGACAGCACTGCATCCAGCAGAGAGAGGCAGGTTGGTGATAAAGTCCATTGCTATATGCTGACAGGGAGCATCGGGCACAGGCAATGGCTGGAGCAGGCCAGCACGTCTAGATTGAGCAACCTTTTTAGCTGCACACACTGAGCAGGAAGAAACAAAGTCCATAATGTCCTTGGGCAGCGTAGGGCACCAGAAATGACGGGCAATCAGATCCAGGGTCTTAAGAGTACCCTCGTGACCTGCCAGTCTAGAGGAGTGACCCCAGCGGAGGATTCTCCCTCTGTCAGCCAAGTGCTCAAAAGTCCTCCCTGGAGGAATACAAAAAGTACGAAATTACCCCGATAGCTGGCGGGCAGCGAACATTCAAAGAAAAACCAAATGTGCTAGAGCACACAAATCACCCAGCTTTCCCAGCTATCAATAGAATGTGTTGGGTGAAATAAGATATAACTTTTAATAAATATAGATAAAAGGACAAACTGGGACATACAACGTGTAATTTTAAAAGTAACCAAGGAAGACCAGCAAGGAATATTATCATAAACGTAGTGAGTGGAGCGAGTGCAACTAAGCACTAGTGTATCAGATCAGCGGCAGTCGTACGCTCTGCCGCTGACAGTCACAGTTAGATTGCTGGCCTAACATTGAATTGTTAAAAGCACTGAAGCGCCCCCGACATGTTTCGCTGCACACGTAGCGTCCTCAGGGGTATAATGGGGCTAATGGTGGCGTGCACGAGATTTCCTTCTCTTAGACCTCGGAGGTAAAGTGCATGGAGGTGCAGCCCAAACCAGGCCAATAGAAAGGCCTAGAGGGTAACGAGCCTGCAGCCGATATGATGGACGGGAGTACTGTCCAATCAGAAGGGCAGGATCCGCAGCCAATCAAAATGCTCAGTTGGCGCATGCGTACAACCGGAAAAACAGCTGTCAGAAGAAAAAGGTGACCGAAGTATCTGCGCATGACAGAATACTTATAAAACGGATAACCTAAAAGATAAGGACACAATCATCACAGGAGGATGAATAGATGTCGCTGATAACAAGTGTGTTATTAGAAAGGTAAGTATTAGAGTATGAAAGAATGTCGAAGACACGTATCAGACCGCTTAAAAGTCGGCACAAAATATGGGTCGAGATGTATGGACAGCAATTGGTAATTGCCATATTACTAAAGTATAATGTAATTATGGGTACATTGCGAGGTATTGCCACATAGAGACTATCTAGTTGAGAGGGAAAGGACCATTTAGCGGCCGATGATAGTCAAAAGGTACTCGCTAAGGCCGTCAGATCGACTAATAGAGAAGGAGGAATATGTATTTCCCAAAATTTTAATCCTCCATTGTAATAGATGCGACATGAATAATAGTTTACATTTTTAGTTTTTAGAGGAGAGTCTATAGGGGTAAAAGATACCTATGACCATATTATTAGTAGGGAAAAGAAAAGGACTCTGGCTTAATTTGAGGCACGTATATTCTTGCCAAATAATAGCCAGTGTATTCATATTAATAATGGCAAGAGGGGGAGTCAAAGATAGAGGAATAGGCGAAATCCAATATGATCCATCAAAGAAAGGCGACGAAGGTGAAACCCTCGTTAAATCCAGTAGGAGCCAAGGATTTTAGTCTATGGATCCATCTCGCTTCCTCCTGTAAACATTTTTTGTCCAGATTATCAGCTCTGGGATCCAATCTGAGTTGGGTGATGCCCCAAAATTGTAAAGAGGTGGTAGTACCGTTATGGAAGGATCGAATGTGCTTAGAGAGAGGGGTATCCTCTATAGTATTGATTGTGATCAGATGCTTAGAAATCCTTCTTCTAAATTGTTGGACAGTCTTACCAACGTACAGATTTGGGCACAGACATTTAGCACCATATATTACTCCATTGATGAAATCTCTTATATCAAAAGATTTACCATCAAGAGGATTGCAGAAGCTCTTCACGGTGGGAATAAATTGACAGAATGAGCATCTCCCACATGGGTGAGAGCCTATTACAGCAGAAGAAAGCCAAGTCTTCTGTGAAATACTAGGAGTAGAGTAATGGCTATGTACCAAAAACTCACGGAGGTTCTTACCTCTACGATAGGTTACATTTGGAGAGTTGGAGATAACATCTCTGATATCCGATTCAGCTTGTAAAATAGGCCAGTGTTTTTGTAAAATGATGAAAACTTGAGAGGTACAGCCATCAAAGTTTCCAACACATCTGACAGTGGGTGGTGGTTTTAATAATTCTTACTAGCACCGTATAACAGGTCCCCTCTCACGGTCGCTTTAGCTCTTGTGTATGCTCTATGTAATACCTTTTTTGGGGTAGCCCCGTGCTATAAATTTAAGATACAGAGTATTGCATTCACGTTGGAAGGTGTAGTCATCTGAACAGTTCCTTCTCGCTCTTAGGTATTGTCCAATGGGAATGCCTTTTTTTTTAGAGCAGGTGGATGAAAGCTCTCCCAGTGTAGGAAGATATTGGTAGCTGTTGCTTTACAAAATATATTTGTGTGGACACTACCACCAGGGTCCAGAGAGATTTGGAGATGCAGGAAATTGATTTCCTTGTCATGTATTTCGGAGGTGAATTTCATCCCTATATTGTTAGTATTGAGAATGTCTATAAAGTCAGAAAAGAGGTTCTTGTCAACCATCCCAGAAAATAAGAATGTCATCAATGTATCTACCCCAAAAAAGGATATGTGATGTGAAAAAAAGCAAATCATCAGTGAAAACGAAAGTGTCTTCCCACCACCCTAAAAATAATTTAGCATAAGTGGGCGCAGAAACAGTGCCCATAGCAGTGCCTTTAACTTGATTGTAGAATTTGCCATTAAAAAGAAAAAAAATTTTGAGTGAGTAAAAAATTAAGAAGTAATAAAATAAGTTTGTTGTGAGCCTGAAACGGAGAACCCTTAGTGCTCAAAAAATTTTGTATGGCATCAAGGCCTAGATTATGCTGGATGTTGGTGTAAAGGGATTTGACATCGATACTTGCTATCAAAGTAGTAGCAGTGACATTAATCTCCTGGATCCTGGTGAGAGTGTCCTTGGTGTCACGCAATGATATCCAGGCCTTTATCTCAGTACCTGAGTTTAATGACTGTGGAATTAGGTTGCAAAAATTCATTGAAAACCTACAAAGAGAGATCAAGGATAGGAAGCAAACACATCCGGGATCGAAGGGATTTCGATACAGGGCAAGCTTACACTTTTCGAACTCGCAGCTCTCCCATTCCTCCCTCTAATCGTAGAACCACATTCACAGACTTTTCTGAGTCTGATATTTCGGGCACAGACGACTCTAGACCTGTGCCGGACAACATTAGATTGGGGGCTAAACGTAAAATTAAGAATAGGAGGCATAATCCATCTAAGAGAACTCCCTCAGCACCCAAATATACAAATCAAATATGCCCAAACAAGAATCTCCCGTCAGGTTAATCTACCGTATCTACTTTGGTTACATCCTCTTTTCTTCCTGTACCAATACACTTTAATACTAACTTACCGACTATTCCTCCTTTGGCAGTGACCAACACAGGGAGAAACATCACAAACCCACTGAGCACAATCTGTGCTACTTTGCATACCACCAATACATTTCCTTTTTTAGGACCGCCCAATGTATCATGGAGCCAAAACAAATAACTACACCTCCAAATAACAGCTCTATTGGGAATGAAATGCAGATTTGTAACATGTCCTCTGTCCAGCTGAGCCTCCACCAGGAGACCCTCTTACGCAAGGGCTTATCCTATACCCTACCCCCTCTTTTGATGAATTCACCTGGATAAAGGACATTAATCTGTTTGCGATAAAACTTGCTCTATTCAAACATTTTAAAGGACGCCCTTCTGATACTGACTCTATTGACTATATTGAATCTCGTACTCTTTGTGACCTTGAAGATCTGGCCAATGAAAATGAATTGAGAGCCGCTATGGCTACTGGCCCATTTTCAACTTTGCGTCCTAAATCACAGATGACACCACCCTTCTCGCAATTTGCACATATTGACATTTTTGTCAAGATGGTCAGTAGTGAGCTAGAAAAATGAAAAACCAATAAAGGTAAAATTCCTAATAATCTTAGCAGCATGGAACAAACAGCTCTCGTTGAACTAGATGAAGAGATCACTCTAAAACCCTCTGATAAGTGGGGTTGTAAAGGGAAGTGCCCCTATTTATGTGTATGTATATATATATATATATATATATATATATATACATATATATATATATATATATATATGTGTGTATATATAATACATATAATGTCTTATGAGCCAGGGCTTTAGAAACACAGCCCTGGTCATGAATACGGTTGTAAACAAAGAAGGACAATTAGCATTTCCCTGCTTTGTTTGGAAACCATGGAGACAGGAGATAGTTTGATCTCCAGTCTCCATTTCAAATCTCCCGCATACTTTATCACCATGCCGACCCATGCTAGCCGGGGGCGAGCGCCACTCGTCCCCCGCTGCGAGCGTACCGGCAGGGTTAAATAGCCCTGTGTCGGTACGCTCAGCAGCTGAAGACCACCTCACCACTCCACCAACGAGGAGCAGCTGGGATCTGCCTGCCTCACCTGTCCTGCAGTCTCCTGACCTGCTCCGGCTCCTGCTTCTGCTCCCCTGCTCGTCCAACCACACGCTAAGTATCAAGTGTAGCAACAGCTACACTTAACCCTCTCTCTCCCTGTCTCCTCCTGCTGTCCCTGAAGTTAATCCTTGCTCTCCCTGAGTACTGTCCCTAAGTTAACCCTTGCTTCCCTGAGTAACCCTTTGTGCCCCTGAGTCCCTGTGTTAACCCTTACTGTCCCTAAGTTAACCCTTGCTTCCCTGAGTAATTCTTGGTGCCCCTGAGTCCCTGTGTTAACCCTTACTGTCCCTGGAGTCCCTGAAGTTAACCCTTCAGTCCCTGAGTTAACCCCTTGCTGACAAGCCTTCCCACTGTTAATCCTGATTATGAGTGTGAAAGAGACAATAGTGGGTGAAAGACTGTGAGGAGGTTGAAACCTTGTGGGTTGAATTACAAAGGGAGGTAAACACTGAAAAATTACTTTTGGTGTAATATATAGACCCCCCAATATAACTGAGGAGATAGAATGTCAGCTATATAAACAGATGGAGCGGGCAGCACAGGGGGGTACTGTAGTGATAATGGGAGATTTTAATTACCGGTATATTAATTGGTGTCATGGTTCGGCTTCAACTGCAAAGGGGAGACATTTCCTCAACCTGTTGCAGGAAAATTTTATGGGCCAGTTTGTGGAAGACCCGACTAGAGGTGAAGCTCTGTTGGATCTGGTCATTTCTAATAATGCAGAGCTTGTTGGGAACGTCAATGTTTGTGAAAACCTCGGTAACATTGATCATAATACAGTTATATTTTACATATAATGTAAAAAACAAGCACAGGCTGGGAGGGCAAAAATACTTAATTTTAAGAAGGCCAATTTCCCCAGGATAAGGGCTGCAATTCAGGATATAGACTGGGAAGAACTAATGTCAAATAATGGTACAAATGATAAATGGGAGATTTTCAAATCTACTTTGGGTAATTATAGTGCAAAATTTATTTCTATAGGTAACAAGTATAAATGACTAAAATGAAACCCCACATGGCTTACACCTTCTGTAAAAAGGGCAATACATGACAAAAAAAGGGCATTTGAAAAAATACAAATCTGAGGGTACAGCTGTAGCCTTCTTAAATTATAAAGAGCTTAATAAAAGCGGTAAAAAGGTAATAAAATCAGCAAAAATAGAAAATGAAAGGAAGGTGGCCAAGGATAGTAAAACAAATCCCCAAAATTTCTTCAAGTATGTAAATGCAAAAAAACCAAGGTCTCAACATTTGGGACCCCTAGATAGTGGTAATGGGGAGTTGGTCACAGGGGATCAAGTGAAGGCAGAATTACTAAATGGCTTCTTCAGCTCTGTATATACAACACTAGAAAGAGCAGCTGATGTAGCTGGTGCTAGTGCTGTTAATATATCAGTTGATATACTGAATTGGATGAATGTAGATATGGTGCAAGCTAAATGAAATAAAATAAACGTACACAAGGCCCCACGTTCACAAGTTCACAAGTACACAAGTTCTTAAGGAGCTTAGTTCAGTTATTTCTGTCCCCCTCTTCATTGGGATGTCACGATACCAGAATTTGGACTTCGATATCGATACTTCGTTTAGTATTGCGATATCGATATCAATTTGATACTTTGCCAACAGTAATAAAAAAAAAAAGTTCTTCCATTTTCTGATGTGAGGCGCGTGGTGTGATGATGAATTTAACCTCCATGTGCCTCACATTAATAGCAATTAACCCCATCATGTTTCTCAGTCATAATGGGTTAATTTGTAAGGTACATGATAGGGTTAAATACTATTAATGTGAGGCACATGGAGGTTAAATTCATCACACCTCGTGCCCCACAATAAGTGAAAGAAAGCAGTTTTTATTTAATTTTTTTACAGCGTACACATCATAAATGATGCAAAAAAAATGATGTGCAGGTTATTACGGCTGCGCCAATATGTTTTGAGACTTATTTTAATGTTTATTGTAAAAAAGATGTGTGTGTATTTTTTTTTATTTAACATCACTTTATGTTTTTACTTTATTTTTTAAACTTAAATGTACTGGCATATATCCGATATATGACTGTACATTAGCCTGTGTACTGATAGTACACAGGCAGTTGTTAGGACATACCTAAGTATGCCCTAACAACAGGAAATATGGTAGGACAGCCCTGGGGTCCGTCAATAGACCCTGGGCTGTCTGCCCATATATGGTATGTCCCTCAGTCGCGTCACAGGAATTCCCTGTGACGCGATCCATGGGGCATACCCCCTTCTCATTTTCCCCTGAATGCTGCAGTGATCGCAGCATTCACTGGAATAGCGGTGGAGATGAGAGGTTTCTCTGATCTCCGCCAGCGGGGCTGAGGCTGTGTAATACAGTCATTGCCCCGCTCCTGACAGGAAGTGCGCACCCAGTCAGAATGAGGCGATGCGGCCGGCGCTGTACTAATGAGCGGCGGTTCAGGCACTGAAGACAGAACATGGGGGTGTTTTGCAGTGCGCCCGCCATTTTCTGTCTTCAGTGCCGCCGCTCATTAGTGCAGCGCCGGCCGCATCGCATCATCCTGACCCCGCTCACTTGTTGTCAGGACTCAGGAGCGCGGCAATGACTGTATCATACAGTCGCAACCCCGCTCTCATACATTCATGTGTTACAATACTGAGCTGTGCAGTCGCACAGCTAAGTATCGAAATACAAGAAATAACGGTATCGAACAGTTTGGGGATGCAGAGTATCGAAACAGTATCGAAGTTTCGATGCATCGTGCATCCCTACCTCTTCATAATATTTAGAGATTCTCTAAAGACTGGTATAGTGCCAAGGGACTGGCGCAGGGCAAATGTGGTGCCTATTTTCAAAAAGGGCTCTAGGTCTTCCCCGGGAAATTATAGACCAGTATAGATTAACATTCATTGTGGGGAAAATGTTTGAGAGGCTATTGAGGGACTATATACAGGATTATGTGAGAATAAATAGTATTATAAGTGATAGCCAGCACGGTTTTACTAAGGACAGAAGCTGTCAAACCAACCTGATTTGTTTTTATGAAGAGGTGAGCAGATGCCTAGACAGAGGGGCCGCTGTGGATGTAGTGTTTTTGGACTTCGCAAAGGCATTTTACACTGTCCCTCATAGACGTCTAATGGGTAAATTAAGGACTATAGGTTTAGAAAGTATAGTTTGTAATTGGATTGAGAATTGGCTCAAGGACCGTATCCAGAGAGTTGTGGTAAATGATTCCTACTCTGAATGGTCCCCGGTTATAAGTGGTGTACCCCAGGGTTCAGTGCTGGGACCACTATTATTCATTATTTATTAATGATATAGATGATGGGATTAATAGCAGTATTTCAGACTATGGAAGATGTTCGTAAATTGCAAGCTGATTTGAACACACTATGTGTTTGGGCCTCCACTTGGCAAATTAAGTTTAATGTAGATAAATGTAGATAAATGTAAAGTTATGCACCTGGGTACGAACAACCTGCATGCATCATATGTCCTAGGGGGAGCTACACTGGGGGAGTCACTTGTTGAGAAGGATCTGAGTGTACTTGTAAATCATAAACTAAATAACAGCATGCAATGTCAATCAGCTGCTTCAAGGGCCAGCAAGATATTGTCGTGTATTAACAGAGGCATGGACTCACGGGACAGGGATGTAATATTACCACTTTAAAAAGCATTAGTGAGGCCTCATCTGGAATATGCAGTTCAGTTCTGGGCTTCAGGTTATAGAAAGGATGCCCTGGAGTTGGAAAAAATACAAAGAAGAGCAACAAAGCTAATAAGGGGCATGGAGAATCTAAGTTATGAGGAAAGATTAAAAGAACTAAACCTATTTAGCCTTGAAAAAAGACGACTAAGGGTACAAACCGTACAAACTATGTAACTATGTAACCCTTAGCGTACAGGGACAGTTATATTGTAGCGTTCATGGCCGCGGGCCGTCGGGTTTACTCACCTCCCGACGCCCGCAGCCATGGATCCGTGAGCGCTGGTCCCCATCTCCTTCCTAGGAGACGCCAGCGCTCACTTCCGCTCCGTTCTGCTGTGTCCCGTAGGGAAATCGGCATCATCATCAACTGCCATGATTTCCTGGTCTGTAAGAAGGACCCAGGCCTTCTGATCCTTGCCTGAGCGTTGTTAGTCTATCCCAGTCTGTCTTGCAAATAGTCCCTTAGTGTTTCCCCGTTCCAGTTGTTACCCGTGCCCTGTTACCCGTTCCTGTATCCCATATTGTTCTTGTTCCTGTGCCTACCCGTGTTGGAGTCGTGTCTACTGTACCTGCTGTCGTTTGCCACGTCCAGTGTCGTTTGCCACGTCCAGTGTCTTCTGCCACATCCAGTGTCTTCTGCCACATCCAGTGTCTTCTGCCACGTCCAGTGTCTTCTGCCACATCGGATACTGCCAGCCACGTCTGGCGCTAGCTGCCGCACCGGCCTCCATCCGTGCTGAAGCCACAGCCACCGTCTGGACTAGTTCAGGTACCCAAGCGTTGCTATCTGCTATTGACTTTCGTGTAGACTGTGACCTAGTCAGCTGCCTCCCCGCTATGGTGGAGCGGCCTAGTGGGTCCACATACCCTGTGACCGTGACATATATTAGGAGGGAGTGGGACAGAGATAGTGAGCGTGTGAGAATTACAAGTAACTTATATGTATCGAATTGTGACGTAACTGTTTAGGTAAGTGGGTGGCGGTATAATTAGGATTGTGATACTGTGTTTAGCAGCCAAGCAATTAGATCGACGCTAGTATAACGAAAAGGTAGAGGAACTAGGCATAACCCTAGTGACCCTGATTATAAAGGAGGTAGTAAAAGTGGGTGACACGAGTAAGTGAAACCCTGCTATCACCGCATCCCCTTTAACAGGGGTAATATGTTCATTATGGATCGGGTGGATTATGCACTTATGGTCCATAGACCTGTTGGATGACACTTCCACCTATACCATCATTGATAAAAATTCTACCAACTCTTTCTCTGCTGATGAGTTCAAACAGATGTACAATCACAGTCCTACCCTCTCTACCTTCTACGGACTGCCCAAAATACATAAGCGTGCACGCCCTGTGCCAGGTACACTGATTGTGTCTGGTAATGACAATCTCACCAAAGGTATCAGTATGTAAGTGGATGAAGTCCTTTCATCCTTTGTCACAGCCCTGCCCTCATATTTGCGTGACACCAAGGACACTCTCACCAGGACCCAGGAAATTAATGTCATTGCTACTACTTTGATAGCAAGTATCGATGTTGAATCCCTTTACGCCAACATCAAGCATAATTTAGGCCTTAATGCCATACAACATTTTTTGAGCACTAAGGGTACTCAGTTTCAGGCTCACAACAAACTTATGTTATCACGTCTTCATTTTTTACTCACTCACAATTTTTTTCTTTTTGATGGCACATTCTACCATCAACTTAGAGGCACTGCTATGGCAACTGTTTGTGCACACACTTATGCTAATTTATTTTTAGGGTGGTGGGAAGGCACTTTCGTTTTCACTGATGATTTGCTTTTTTTCACATCACATATCCTTTTTTGGGGTAGATACATTGATGACATTCTTATTTTCTGGGATGGTGACAAGAACCTCTTTTCTGACTTTATGGACATTCTCAATACTAACAATATTGGGATGAAATTCACCTCCAAAATACATGACAAGGAAAACTATTTCCTGGATCTCCAAATCTCAATGGACCCTGGTGCTAGCGTCCACGCAAATATATTTTGTAAAGCAACAGCTACCAATATCTTCCTACACTGGGAGAGCTTTCATCCACCTGCTCTCAAAAAGGGCATTCCCATTGGACAATACCTAAGAGCGAGAAGGAACTGTTCAGATGACTACACCTTCCAATGTGAATGCCATACTCTGTATCTTAAATTTATAGCACGGGGCTACCCCAAAAGGTCTTACATAGAGCATACGCAAGAGCTAAAGCGACCATGAGAGGGGACCTGTTATACGGTGCTAGTAAGAAATTATTAAAACCAACACCCACTGTCAGATGTGTTGGAAAGTTTGATGGCTGTTCCTCTCATTTTACAAAAACACTGGCCTATTTTACAAGCTGATTCGGATCTCAGAGATGTTATCTCCAACTCTCCAAATGTAACCTATCGTAGAGGTAAGAACCTCCGTGAGTTTTTGGTACATAGCCATTACTCTACTCCTAGTATTTCACAGAAGACTTGGCTTTCTTCTGCTGTAATAGGCTCTCACCCATGTGGGAGATGCTCATTCTGTCAATTTATTCCCACCGTGAAGAGCTTCTGCAATCCTCTTGATGGTAAATCTTTTGATATAAGAGAATTCATCAACTGCCAGAGCAGTGGAGTAATATATGGTACTAAATGTCTGTGCCCAAATCAGTACGTTGGTAAGACTGTCCAACAATTTAGAAGAAGGATTTCTAAGCATCTGATCACAATCAATACTATAGAGGATACCCCTCTCTCTAAGCACATTCGATCCTTCCATAACGGTACTACCACCTCTTTACAATTTTGGGGCATCACCCAACTCAGATTGGGTCCCAAAGCTGGTAATCTGGACAAAAAACTTTTACAGGAGGAAGCTAGATGGATACATAGACTAAAATCCTTGGCTCCTGCTGGACTTAACGAGGGTTTCACCTTCGTCACCTTTCTTTGATGGATCATATTGGATTTTTCCTATTCCTCTGTCTTTGACTCCCTCTCTTGCCATTATTAATATGAATACACTGGCTATTATTTGGCAAGAATATACATGCCTCAAATTAAGCCAGAGTCCTTTTCTTTTCCCTACTAATAATATAGTCATGGGTATCTTGCACCCCTATATACTTTCCTGTAAAAACCCAAAATTTCAACTATTATTCATGTTGCATCTATTATAATGTAGGATTAAAATTTTGGGAAATACATATTTCTCCTTCTCTATTAGTCGATCTGACGGCCTTAACGAGTACCTTTTGACTATCATCGGCCGCTAAATAGTCCTTTCCCTCTCAACTATACAGTCTCTATGTGGCAATACCTCGCAATGTACCCATAATTACATTATACTTTAGTAATATGGCAATTACCAATTGCTGTCCATACATCTCGACCCATATTTTGTGCCGTCTTTTAAGTGGTCTGATACGTGTCTTCGACATGCTTTCATACTCTAATACTTACCTTTCTAATAACACACTTGTTATCAGCGACATCTATTCATCCTCCTCTGATGATTGTTCCTTATCTTTTAGGTTATCCGTTTTCGAAGTATTCTTTCATGCGCAGATACTTCGGTCACCTTTTTCTTCAGACAGCTGTTTTTCCTGTTGTACGCATGCGCCAACCGAGCATTTTGATTGGCTGCGGATCCTGCCCTTCTGATTGGACAGTACTCCCGTCCATCATATCGGCTGGAAGCTCGTTACCCTCTAGGCCTTTCTATTGGCCTGGTTCGGGCTGCACCTCCATGCACGTCACCTCCGAGGTTTTAAGAGAAGGAAATCTCGTGCACCCCACCTTTAGCCCCATTATACCCCAGAGGACGCTATGTTTGCAGTGAAACATGTCGGGGGGGGGGGGGGGAGGCTGCTTCAGTGCTTTTAACAATTCAATGTTAGGCCAGCAATCTAACTGTGACCATCAACGGCAGAGCGTACGACTGCTGCTGGTCTGATACACTAGTGCTTAGTTGCACTCGCACCACTCACTACGTTTATGGTACTATTCCTTGTTGGTCTTCTTTGGTTACATTTAAAATGACATGTTGTATGTCCCAGGTTGTCCTTTTAGCTAGATCTATTAAAAGTTATATCTTATTTCACCCTACACATTCTATTGATAGCTGGGAAAGCTGGGTAATTTGTGTGCTCTAGCACATTTCGTTTTTCTTCTCCCTGGAGGAATGTCCAGGGGATTGACAGAGACAATGCAAGATGGATCAATAATGTTCTGTGGAATCTCCATGGTGTCTTCTGTCTCGAAAGACCTTGACAAGGCATCGGCTCTTACATTCTTGTCGGCCGGGCGATAATGGAGCTCAAACTGGAACCTGGTAAAGAACAGTGACCACCTGGCCTGACGAGGGTTCAGCCGTTGGACCGTCTGAAGATAGGTGAGGTTCTTGTGGTCCGTAAAAATCAGGATGGTATGAGCTGCGCCCTTTAGTAGATGCCTGCACTTCTCCAGAGCCAATTTGATGGCCAGTAACTCCCGATCCCCAATCGAGTAGTTGCGTTCTGTGGAAGAGAAGAGCTTAGAAAATTATCCACATACCATTGACTTGCCCTTGGAGCCTCTCTGGAAAAGGAGTGCACCAGCACCGACAGAGGATGCGTCCACATCCAAAGAGAACTGAAGGGAAACATCTGGATGATGGAGGATAGAGGCTGATGTGAAGGCGCTCTTCAGGTTATTGAATGCGGACTCAGGAGTCCACACCTTGGCGTTCATGCCCTTCTTAGGGAGTTTAGAGATAGGAGATGTCAGTGAGGAGAAGTTCGGAATAAACTGTCTATAAAAATTGGCGAATCCCAGAAAGCGCTGTATGGCCCTCAAGCCTTGAGGATGTGGCCATTCCAGGACAGACTTTACCTTTTCAGGATCCATCTTGAGACCTCTATTCGAGACAATTTAGCCCAGGAAGGGTGGAGCATCCTTTTCAAACACGCATTTCTCCAACTTGGCGTACACATGATTGACGGACATGTTTCTGATGCGTCATAAGGTCTGGAGAAAAAAATCAAGATGTCATCAAGATAAACCACAACACAAACATAGAGTAGGTCACGGAAAATGTAATTAACAAACACCTGGAAGACCGCGGGAGCATTGCACAGGCTAAAGGGCATTACTAGATATTTATAGTGTCTGTCATAGGTGTTAAATGTAGTCTTCCATTACTCACCCCAGCAAATCCGGATTAGATTGTAAGCCCCCCAAAAATCTTGGCACCACGTATACGATCAAACAGTTCAGAGATCAGTGGCAACGGATACTTATTTTTCACCGTGATTAGAATGGGTCTTACGATGTTCTGTGCCGACGGTCATTTTTTTTTACGCGCCGCTGTCAGAAGGCGGCGCGTAAAAAAGACGCCCGCGTCAAAGAAGTGCCTGTCACTTCTTCAGATGTAAATGGAGCCGTTTTCCATGGACTCTATGGAAAAACAGCTCCAATTACGTCCGTAATGGACGCAGCGAAAGACGCCTGCACATGCCTTTACGGCTGAAATTACGGTGCTGTTTTCTCCTGAAAACAGCCTCGTAATTTCAGCCGTTATGGACGCTGCCGTGTGAACATACCCTCAGGGCTTAAAATGTCAGGGGAAATAGCCCCAATACATATGTGTCCGCCCAAAAAAATATGTGTGTATAGGAGACAGCATAGCATATCTATAGCACTACAACCCTATAAACTATGGATAGGATTAGATACATTGGCTCAGCAGACAGTATCACACATGATAGGATTAGATACAGTGGCTGAGCAGACAATATCACACATGATAGGATTAGATACAATGACTCAGCAGACAGTATCACACATGATAGGATTAGATACAGTGGCTCAGCAGACAGTACCACACATGATAGGATTAGATACAGTGGCTCAGAAGGCAGTATCACACATGATGGGGTTAGATACAGTGGCTCAGCAGACAGTATCACACATGATAGGATTAGATACAGTGGCTGAGCAGACAGTATCACACATGATAGGTTTAGATATAGGGCCCAGCAGACAGTATCACACATGATAGGATTAGATACAGTGGCTCAGCAGACAGTATCACACATGATTGGATTAGATATAGGGCTCAGCAGACAGTATCACACATGATAGGATTAGATATAGGGCCCAGCAGACAGTATCACACATGATACGATTAGATACAGGGCCCAGCAAACAGTATCACACATGATAGGATTAGATACACAGCTCGCTGACATTGCGGCTCCAGCGCTGGACCCAGGAAAGGTAAGAATAATAATTTTGCTTCTTTATGTGTTACTGATTATTTTTGTGTGTTTGTGTTTTTTTACAGGTTCGGTTGTTGGACTTCGGATACGAGGACTTCAATGACGGCGTTTTTTTAATTCTCAATAAAATGGTTAATGTGGGTTGTGTTTTTTTATTTCAATAAAATATTTTTTCTATGTGCTTGTATCTTTTTAAACTTTATTATCACCGCCTTAGTAATGGCCGCTGGCTGATTGACAACCTCCATTACTAAGGCAGGGCTTAATGTTAGCTGGTGCAAAGGCCAACACTAACCCCATTACCCCGGTACCCACCGCCACCAGGGGTGCTGGGAAGAGCCGGGTACGAACCAGTACCCGACCATCTGTAGTGACGGTCAGACACCAGGGCGGCCGCAGGCTGGTAGTACTAGGCTGGGGAAGGCCAAAAACAGTGGCACCTACCACCCTGGTAATGCTGCTTGCTGCTGCTGTGTTGTATCTGGCTGGTTATGAAAATTGGCGGGGGGGACCCCACATCGTTCTTTCCAATTATTTTTTTTTTTTTTTTAAATGACGTGGGGTCCCCTCCATTTTTCACAACCAGCCAGATACAATAAAGCAGCAGCAGCCTAGCATTACCAGGGTGAGAAGGGCCACTGTATCTGGCCTTTCCCCTCCTGATACTACCAGCCTGCGGCCGCCTGAGTGGCCGACCATCACTACAGATGGTCAGGTACTGGATCGTACCCGGCTCTTCCCAGCACCCCTGGTGGCGGTGGGTACTGGGGTAATAAAGGGGGTTAGTGTTAGCCTCTGCACTGGCTAACACTAAGCCCCGCCTTAGCAATGGATGCTGTCAATCAGCTGTCGGCCATTACTAAGGCGGTAGTAATATAGTTTAAAAAAAAAAAAAAGACATAGAAAAAATATTTTATTGAAATAAAAATAACCCCCACACAACCCTTATTAACCATTTTATTGATAATAAAAAAAAAGCCGTCATCGAAGTAGTCCTGGAATCCGACGTAGTCCAACGACCGAACCTGTAAGAAAACACAAAAAAAAAAACGATTAGTAACACATGTGTTAGGCTTAGATACAGGGCCCATGTGTGATACTGTCTGTGGGACCCTGTATCTAAGCCTACCACAACGTAGGCTTAGATACAGGGTCCAGCAGACAGTAATCTTATACAGTATAAGATTACTGTCTGCTGGACCCTGTATCTAAACCTACAGTGTGGTAGGCTTAGATACAGGGCCCAGCAGACAGGATCACGCATGGGCCACGTATCTAAGCCTACCATGTGATTGGCTTAGATACAGGGCCCACCAGACAGGATCACACATGGGCCATGTATCTAAGCCTACCATGTGATTGGCTTAGATACAGGGCCCAGCAGACAGGATCACGCATGGGCCAAGTATCTAAGCCTTCCATGGTATTGGCTTAGATACAGGGCCCAGCAGACAGGATCACAAAATCTGTGATCCTGTCTCATGGGTCCCCTAAGCCTGCTACATCGTAGGCTTAGGGGTTGTGCAGTCCCTAAACATTGATGGCCTATCCACAGGATAGGCCATCAATAGCTGATGTGTCAGGGTCCGTCTCCCGGGATCCGCAAATCAGCTGTTTTGAAGGGGCCGCAGCACTCGTACGAGAGCTGCTTCCCCTTCATTTCACTACTCGCTCACACTGTGAATCGCCGACACCGATTCACAGTGTGACCGGAATGAAGTGACCGGAATGAAGGGGAGCAGCTCTCGTACAAGTGCTGCGGCCCCTTCAAAACAGCTGATTGGCGGATCCCGGGAGTCGGACTCCGCCAGTCAGGGCTAATCTTACCTTCCTCTTCAGCCGCGGCGGTAGTTCTGTCGTCTCGATGCTGTGCATGGCGGATAGCGCTGTGACGTCATGCGCTGCGCACAGCGCTTGACGTCAGGACCTCCGCTGCGTTCCGGAACCAGGAAGGTAAGTACAGTCTGTTACTATAGTAACAGGGGCCCGCGGCCCGAGTTACTATAGTAACTTTTTATTGATGTGGTGTGGGGGGCTGTGGGCCCCCCTGGCTTCGGGGCCCAGTCGCAATTGCGACCGCTGCGACCCCTATAGCTACGCCAGTGCTGCCAATGACCAAGGCAGAGGAGGCTGAGCCGAACTAATCTGAACCAGGCATCGGCTGTGCCACTCGGGACCCCACTGGAGAAGCTCTCCAGACTTCCAGTCCAGAACTGGGGAATGTAGTCGTAACCTAAGGCAGGCCCAGCAGCACAGGGTTAATGGCCTTGGACAAGATATAGAATGATAGAAGTTCGGAGTAGAGAGCCCCTACTTGGAGCCTCAGCGGCTTGGTCACAACTATAACTGGGTCTGGCAGAGGTAGTCCATTTACTGATGCAACCATCAACGGTCTCTCCAGAGGGGTAGTGGGTAATTGAAGAAGGTCCACCAGGTCTTTACAAATGAAATTAGCAGCGGATCCAAAGTCCAGATACGTAGAGACCTGATGCGTTTTTTCACCGGACACTATGGTCACGGGTATGGACAATTTAGACGGGAGTCCCTCTTTGCCCAAGGTTGTCTATCCTAGGCTTTGGGGCTTTTGGGGACACAGGCGCACAAGATGGCCTCCGGGGCCGCAATAAAGACAGAGTCCCGAAGTGCATCTGCGTTGTCTCTCCTGGGTATATAGCTTACAATGGTCTATCCTCACAGACTCCTTAGGAGGATCGGCATCTGAGGATGGCAGGGGTTGTTGCAAGGTAGGGACCGGACTGGGAAGACCTCCCTCCCGACGAACCACTTGGAGCCGTTCTCGGAGCCTTCTATCAATCCGGACAGCCAGAAGGATGAGGTCATCCAGGCTAGATGGCAGGTCTCGAGCGGCAAGTTTGTCCTTAATTTTAGAAGCTGCTGCAGAGGAGACTCGTCCAGGCTCCTCAAACACCGTGCGAAATGTCCGGAGGAAACCCTGGAAGTCACGGGTCTCTGGTCTTTGTCTCTCCCAGATAGGGTTCGCCCATGCAAGTGCCTTGCCAGTAAGAAGGGAGATGATGAAAGCGACTCTTGCGCCATCAGACGAAAATGTCCTTGAATACAGGCTGAAGTGGATCTGGCACAGGTTAAAAAATTCACGACAGGTACTTGCGTCTCCATCATAGCAGTCAAGAAGGGGCAAAGAAAAATGAGGATCATCACTGCCAGGGGGTGTAGTCTGAGGAATAGTACTGCCAGGATGTGTAGTAGGAGCAACGGCAGCTTGTGTCTCCTGCCGACGTGCGAGAATGTTCAAGGTCTGGAGGAGTTGGTCCTGTTTAGACCGGAGGTCTAGCATATCCGCCCGCATCTCTTGTGACCTTGTCACGTTGGGTTCGTGGACCCACTGGGTCATTCCGCCTTGGTGGTATGGCAGCTGGCCAACAGGGCGCAGGTCACAGTCCACAGTTTGTATAATGTACCTGTGGCAGCTCGGACAGTAGCAAGGCAGGCTCGGCTGGGACTAGGCAGCGGGTAGACATCAGGTGTGGAGCAGCAGGACAGACGTAGATACAGCACAGCATGACTATAGCCCAGCACGGCACTTGATCAGGATAGCACGGGATACAGGATACAGGAACAGGGAACATTGGAACTGGAAAACACTAGGAGACCATTTGCTTAGACAAATTAGGATATGACAAACAACGCTCAGGCAAGGATCAGAAGGGCAGAGGCCTTCTTATAGTCCAGGAAATCATGTAAGTTGGTGATGATGATTGTTTTCATGTGCGCGCGCTGGCCCTTCAAGATCGGGCACAAGCGTGCGCGCGCACCCTACGGGACACAGCGGACCGTAGCGGAAGTGAGCGCTGGCGTCTCCTAGGAAGGAGATGGGGACCAGCGCTCACAGATCAATGGCTGCGGGCGTCGGGAGGTAAGTAAACCGGACGGCCCGCGGCCATGGACGCTACACTCTGCATCCAGGGTAAGGAGGAGAGAAGCCGCCCGACTCTGTCCCACATTATCCAGAAGATTAATTATCCGTCTCGTACCATCTGGGGCCTGTCTCCCCTTGGTATAACCCACCTGGTTGGAATGTATTATTGTGGGAAGAATATGAATTAAACGGGAAGCCAGAAGTATGGCATATATTTTAGTGTCACAGTTGAGAAGCGATATGGGTCTAAAGTTGGCTGGAGTGTTGGAAGGCTTGCCTGGCTTGGGGATAGTCACTATTGTAGCCTGAATCATCTTCTGGGGAAGTTCTCCAGAGGACATAACAAGGTTATAGACATTAGTCAAATGTGGAATGGGAATAGGAGCGAAGGTTTTATAGTATTCCTTAGAGAATCCGTCAGGTCCTGGCGCTTTATTAGGTTTGGTGAATCCAATCATTTTGGAGACCTCAAGGTGTGTGATAGGGGCATACAAGAGTGTCAATTGCTCGGCAGGGAGAGATGGAATATGTATGGATCCCAAGAAATTGTTTATATCTTGTTCAAGGGACTGAGGGGTGGCATGCTCATTATTCAAAATATACAATTTAGAATAAAAATAAATAAATTGATCCGCAATATCTTGAGGGTTAGTACGTTTTGCACCTGTATCATGTGAAATTAGATGTGGTATTTTCGACTTCAACTGTTGATGTTTAATTCTGCGTGCCATCAGCCTACTTGCTTTGTTATAAGAAGTGTAATAGTGTAACGTCTATGGCCACGGTCCGTCGTTCTGACTTAAACCTCGACGGCCGTGGCCATGGACATCTTACCTGCATGCAGCGTCGTCCTCCTGTGAGGCGCCGGCACTCACTTCCGGACATCTAGGCTATGTCCGGCGCGCGCCAGCGCCTGCACAGTCTTAAAGGGCCAGTGCGCACATTTTGCAGGAAGTCTGCAATCTAGCCCAGGATTCCCTGGGCTATAAAAAGGGCTCTGTCCTCTTGCTCTTTGCCAGAGCGTTGTTTGTTACCCATAGTTTGCCGTGCTACTGGTCTCCCAGTGTCCTCCAGCTTCCCAGTGTACCTTGTTCCTGTATCCCGTATCCTGTTTCCGTGTTATCCAGTTCTAGTGCCGTGCTGTGCTGTTGCCGTGCTGTGCTACAGTCTACGCTTGATTTGCTACGCCTCACCTGACGTCTTCCTGCCGTCTGGTCCAGGACGTACCTGCCTCGCTACTGTCTACGTTGCCTCAGGTATCCTCGCTGAACTATTGAACTCTGTACTTACCTGTTTGGCCAGCTGCCATCCCGCTACGCGGTACGGCCCAGTGGGTCCACAACCCGCTACGTGACAAATAGGTCATACGTAGGGAAGGGATATTGCTATCGTATTCATCTAGTAGAAGAGCCTTTAATTTACGCCTTAAGGTCATGAGACTATCATGTATATGTTTCGATTTATCCTGTTGCAGTTGCTCTTCCAAATAATGCATTTGTGTAAGGAGGGAATCTAAGTCCGAACGTTTCTGCTTTTTATGACGAGCACCCTGTTGTATCATTAAGCCCCTAATAACTGCCTTATGGGCATTCCATAGGGTAAAAGGGTTAATATCTGATGAACCATTTAATATAAAGTATTCTTTTAAGTGTTCAGTTAAAGTATCTCTATATTTGGGAAGATTCAGGAAAAAGGTATTGTTGCGCCACAAAAAGGGTGAAGCGGAAACTTGGGAAAGGGAAATGTGAAGGTAAATGTGAGCATAATTCGACCAGGTTGTTTGACCAATCTCAGATGATTTGACATTCTGAAGAGACCCACTATCCACTAAAAATAAATCTGTTCTGGAGAAGATCCTGTGCCTAAGGGAATAAGAGGTAAACTCTCTGGGGGAGGAATTTAGTCACCTAAAAGAGTCATACAAATTATCCTTATTGAGCCAAGAGGAGAGATTTGGGAGAGATCTCCTGTCTTGATTAGTGGTGTTCCAAGTTCATCCGGGATAATGTTGACATCCCTGCACACAATAAGTACGTTTACCTTTAGCAATCTTACGGATCCTACGCATAGTTTTATTCAAAAAATTAACTTGTGATGTATTCGAAGCATTTAAATTAGCAATAGTCATGGGAAAATTATTGAGAAGTCCCACCAAGCCAAGAAATCTCCCCCTTAGGGTATGTGCACACACACTAATTACGTCCGTAATTGACAGACGTATTTCGGCCGCAAGTCCCGGACCGAACACAGTGCAGGGAGCCGGGCTCCTAGCATCATACTTATGTACGATGCTAGGAGTCCCTGCCTCGCTGCAGGACAACTGTCCCGTACTGTAATCATGTTTTCAGTACGAGACAGTTGTCTTGCAGCGAGGCAGGGACTCCTAGCATCGTACATAACTATGATGCTAGGAGCCCGGCTCCCTGCACTGTGTTCGGTCCGGGACTTGCGGCCGAAATACGTCCGTCAATTATGGACGTAATTAGTGTGTGTGCACATACCCTTACATACACCCAAAAAGAAACAGAGTCTCTCAGCGCTATCAACACTCCGGCTCTCTTTTTAATAGCGTTTGCCATATGGACAATAGGCAATTTACGGTGGGAGAACTCCGGGCAATTAGATTTGGAGAAATGGGTCTCTTGCAAGCAAAGATTGTCAGTATTGGAAGACAATGCATCTCTCCACACAAAAGCTCTT
Source organism: Rhinoderma darwinii (assembly GCF_050947455.1). Classification (NCBI taxonomy): domain Eukaryota; kingdom Metazoa; phylum Chordata; class Amphibia; order Anura; family Rhinodermatidae; genus Rhinoderma; species Rhinoderma darwinii. The sequence continues at coordinate 310,803,473 of NC_134688.1, forward strand.
TTGAATGGGGAATTTAAGCCCTTAGTATTCAAGGAGGTTATTGTGAGCGCCATAGCAAAGAGAGCATGTAAGCTTTGTCATACCCAAGGACCTTTGGAAAACACAAATTACAAAAGCATATAGTAGGGGAGAGGGAAGCATTGGGGAGGGTAAATAAAACTAAACACATGGCAAAATATACAATGCAACAACAAGAGCAACAGAAGTAACTCCACCAAACAATATGGTGAACAGCCACTCAAAAAGTGGGGGAAAGAGTCCACCTGAAAACCATCCAGATAGACCTCTATATTATGAAGATGCACACGAAGAGTCAGCGATGACTAGATCTCTGAAGCCAGTCCTATGAAAGTCTCGGAGGTGATCCTTTAGAGGCAAGTGAAGACGGGGGATCAATCGAAAGACCCCATTGAGCAAGCAAAGCACTTCCCTCTTCTAGGTTCCCAATTGCATGTGTAATTCCATTTTTATGAATGAGTAGTTTCGTAGGATATCCCCATTTATAAGCTATGCTACTTTTCCTCAATAGGAGAGTGAGAGGTGTATATTTCTTCCTCGCCTGTATTGTCGCTTGAGATAGGTCAGCATAAAAATTTATCTTTTCATAAGGCAGAGGGAGGGTTTGCATACCCCGTTATTTAGACATAAGAGTGACCTTCGTTTGAAAAAAAATGGATTCTTGCAATCACATCTCTGATTTGTAGACGGAATGTCTTCAATAGGGTCATTTTGAGAGGATATCGGCAAGATTTCCCCTATCTGGCTATGAGGCTCCTGTGCAAGCCGAGTTTGTTGGTCTGCTGGGCTCACTGAGTGAAAAGTCACAGATTGTAGGGCGGGAGATGACTCCGTCATGTTAGAGTCAATAGAAAGCAGGGCTGTCGTGGATTCCCTCTGCGGCCTCGGTGGGCTAGGTACAGAAGATTGAGTATGAGGTAAGGACTCACCTGTTCCAGATGATCAAGGCACTGCAGCGCCGGCAACACTTTTGGAGGAGGAGGCGGAAGAGGAGTCGTCGGAAAATGGCGCGTCTGCACCAGACTGAGGGCCTCTTTAAGGAAAGAAGACCATGAGTCGCGTGGGGCCCGACTTCAAATACTTCTTGTAGGTCATCATGCTTATCTCCTCGGACGGGAGAGAATGTGAACAAGTAAGATCATGCAAATCGTTGCTATCGTAGTCGCTGAGAGGTCTGATAATTCTTAAAAAATCTCTTTAACATAAAAACTTGATTTAAACAATAGGTCATTTTCTGATAACACATTCCCTTTAAGGCCTCATGCAAACGGCCGTAGCCGTGTGCACGATCCGTGATTACAGGCACGGACGGCCGCGGAGTGTCACCCGCATTTGCGGGCTGAGCTCACATTATAAAATATAGGAGCACGGTCTGCAAATTCAAAATATAGGACATGTCATTTTTTTGCGGGTCATTTCTACAGCCCGGATACTTACCTGTACATATACGGGAAAGTGTCTGTGGGTCATAGAAATTTATGGATCCGTAATTTTATGTGCATTTATGGATCCGTAATTGCAGATAAAAATGACGGTCAGGTGCATGAGGCCTAACACAGTGCAGCTGGGGTCCAGTAGATAATAAAGGAAAGACTGGTAGTAAAACTGCATTGTTTCCACATGAAATCCATGTTAATAATATGTGCTTTATGTATTATTGACAGTGTTGTCCTTGGGACATTATTAATAGATCTGCTTCAATATGTAATGGGTGACAGAATCACATACGTGTTATACTTTTTTATTTGATAAGACTGAAGAGAAAACCAGCGTGAATGATTTTCTGTTGCTACCATCTGGGTCAGTGATGGTCCCAATGGGACCAAGAGTTTTGCATATTGGGGGACCGAGATTGACCAATCCGGACTCGGATGCAGGAGGACGTGGAAGGAATAAGAATTAGGAGAAGAGGGAGGGAGGGGACAGGGAAGGAGCACGCGTGTCTCTGTACTACTGCAGGCAGAGTTGCAGATAACCGGACGAGAGCAGGGCAGCAGGACGGGGAACTCCACCAGCAGGTAATAACAATGGAGGACTATGAGGGGAAATGCAGATGGATGCTGGAGATCATTGTGTCCTTTTGTCAGGGTGACTTATTGGAATAGGTTGGGCAGTGGTTCTCAGTGCAGATCTGTCAGTGACGGGCTCGTACACTGGGTGTGCTGGGGCTATGCGGTCAGCCCTCCCCTGACATCTCCACTAGGCTCGAGTTTTTGCTTTGCACATATTCTGCAGTATCAGCGCTCTGCGGGCCCTTCCCCCATCTGTCCAATGAATGATAATCTATTGGAGTGCAGAATAACGCGAACGAGAAAAGAAGACGACATCGTCTAAGAACTTCATTCAGGGGATGTCACACCGATAATGCGGTGATGCAGCCCCCACATCCATGTCACAAGAAAAAGCCGCAGCATCCGCACGAAAAACTTGTAGAAACAAATGTCTTTATATTCACCCGTCTTATGCGGTATGCGACATTTCGAGAAAGGATCTGAGAGACGAATAACGGTGAATAATACATATCGTAAACAAGTTTGGCGTCTGCGGCTTTTTCTTCCCTTGCCGTTATTTATACAGTCTGGCATCATTTGTGATAAAACATTAGAGGAACATGTGAACATCGACTTGCAGCTGATTCCGCATCCTTCATGGTCTGCACATCATCAGGGCAGTCATTCATATGGTGTCGAGGAGTGTTTGCCTTTGCGTTTATTATATTCATCATCTTTATAATGTGGTTTTGGCTATTATATAGATTTAATCTAATAATACCTCATGGATTTGGTGGGACCAGCTCGTAGGCTAGAGGTGACTTTGCTGATGAGTGCTGACTAGCTGATTGGCTGTGGTTCTTTCTGTGTAAGTGTATGGGAGATGCATGGCTCAGCAGTGTTTCCTGCTAGGTGGGAAGGAATACTGCGGGTGTGTAGTCATCATTTGTACACACGTATGGCTGAAAAGTGGGAACAATGATGGATGGACTCAGGGGCTGGGATTTTGCAGATAGCCTAGAAATCATGCATACTGCAGCTATTCCTTTTTTTTTTTTTGAAGTTGCAGATCCTGAATAACACTCGCAATGCCTGTCCAATGGTTCCACAGAGAGGTAAAAACTCCCTAAAATGAGAGACATATCTTAGAATGTCTTATATCGCACATGACAAATGCCTCTAATGCTGTAGCCACACGCACAAGCCCTCGTCCTCTCTGACCTACAAAACTTTTTTAAGACAAAATTAATAAGCCGCGACTAACAGGCGTCGCCCCAACGCAGCCCTTTTCAACCCAAGTTCCAATGTCTTTGACGTTGTAGACTTCTACTTTGGCCTCGTTTACACATAGATATTTTCTGGCGGTTTAAAATATAATTATTTTTTTTATGGCATTTTTGGTGGCGTTTTTTATTTGGTGGCCTAATTTACATTCATATTTCATTTCCCTTGGGGGAAAAAAAACACCCAGAGTATACTGCGTTTTGAAAAATAAAACGTCACTGACCATAAAAAAAGCAACAAAAACGCAGCAATACAAAACGCAGTTGTATGTAGTGAATTTTATATTTCACTTAGACTATAAAACGCCTCCATAACACCTGAAAATTGGTCGTGTACACATACCCTTAGGCTGGACTCACACAAGCGTGGCGTTTTTGCGCACGCAAAAACGCGGCGTTTTGCGTGCGCAAAAGGCACTTAACAGCTCCGTGTGGCAGCAGCATATGATGCACGGCTGCGAGATTTTCTCGCAGCCGCCATCATTATGACACTCCGTTTGGATGTTTGTAAACAGAAAAGCACGTGGTACTTTTCTGTTTACATTCAGAGTTTGACGAATCACGCAGTTCGTGCGTGGTTTTCACGCACCCATTGACTTCAATGGGTGCGTGATTCGCGCAAAACGCCCAAAGAACGGACATTTCGTGACTTTTTTTTCAGCGGACTCACGCTGAGTAAAAATCACGCACATGTCCGCACGGCCCCATAGACTAATATAGGTCCGTGCGACGCGCGTGAAAATCACACGCTTTGCACGGATGTAATTCCCGTTCGTCTGAATAAAGCCTTAGGGGAAAAAATCCTCCCTGACTCCAAATATGGAAATCAGAATATATCCCTGGATCAACATCCCATCTCCAGAATCTAGTGACCATAGACTGTAATATTATATTTTCAAAGAATCAACCATCACAACATCCTGTGGCAGTGAGTTCCATAGTCTCACTGGTGAAACCTTTTCTCCTCTAGAGGTTGCCCCCTTGTCCATGGACAGACCTAGGTGTAAAAACATCATTAGAAAGATCTCTGTACTGTTCAATTATATATCTGGTTGCACTTTTTGCACCCTTTCTAGTTCAGCCATGTCCTTCTTATACACAGGTGTCCAAAATTGTACACAATATTCCACGTGTGGTCTGACTAGTGATTTGTATAGAGGCAAAACTATGTTCGTGTCATGAGCATCTATGCCTCTTTTGATGCATCCCATGATTTTATTTGCCTTGGCAGCAGCTGCCTGGCACTGGTTGCTAAAGGTAAATGTACTGTCCACCAATAGGGCTGGCCTTAGGATAGATGGCGCCCCGTGTGAAATTATCTTTCAATGCCCCACCCGATCATAAAAAAATTCTCCATAAAAAAGTAGAATGCTCACACACAGTATAATGCCCTATGTAGTGCCTTCACACAGTATAATGCCCCTTTAGTGCCCCCCATACAGGGTAATAATAATATTTAATAATATATTATAACCCCTTCAAGGACACCGTGTTTTGTCCTCTAAATGTGCCCACACAGTATTATGTCCCCTAAGTGCCACACACAGTATATTGCCCCCTGTGGTGCCTCTACACCGTATAATGTCCGCTTAGTGGCCTCCACACAGTATAATGCCCCCTCCCCTTGCTGCCACACACAGCCCCGACCTTTGTAAATAGTGCCCCCTGTAGATTGTGCCATACAGCCTCCTGTAGACAGAGCTGTAATCCCCACCTCCTCCTTGTAGACAGTGCCTTACATCCCCCCACCTCCCCCTTGTAGACAGTGCCATACAGCCCCCCACCTCCCCAATGTAGACAGTGCCACCCAAACAAAAAAAATTGTACTCACCTAGGCCCCCGTTCCCACGACAAACTGGGCTGCTCAACAACGGCGATGACTGGATTCTTGCGTAGGCCAGCGTGATCCTGTAGCGTAGTACAGAGTTTCCCAACCTTTTCGGACTCGAGGCACCCTTGAAAATAAAATCTGCCCCAACTCACAGTAAAATTACCAGTAGCCCGCCACTCACAGATGCCCCTGTAGATAGTGCCACACAGCCCCTTGTAGGTAGTTCTACACAGCCCCCTTGAGCCCCCCACTCACAGTAAAATGAGCATCAGCCTGCCACTCACAGATGCCCCTGTAGATAGTGCCACACAGCCCCTTGTAGGTAGTGCTACACAGCCCCCTTGAGCCCCCCACTCACAGTAAAATGACCATTAGCCCCCCACTCACAGTAAAATGACCATCAACCCGCCACTCAAAGTAAAATGACCATCAGCCCGCCACTCACAGTAAAATGACCATCAGCCCCCCACTCACAGTAAATCAACCATCAGCCCGCCACTCACTGTAAAATGACCATCAGCCCTCCACTCACAGTAAAAGGACAATTAGCCCCCACTCACAGTAAAATGATCATCAGCCCGCCACTCTCACTAAAATGACCATCAGCCCGCCACTCACAGATGCGCTTGTAGATATGTCCACACAACCCCTTGTAGGTAGCTCTACACAGCCCCCTTGTAGGTAGCTCTACACAGCCCCCTTGCAGGGTAGTGCCACACAGCCCCCTTGCAGGGTAGTGCCACACAGCCCCCTTGCAGGGTAGTGCCACACAACCCCCTTTGTAGGTAGTGCCACACAGCCCCCTTGTAGGTAGTGCCACAAAGCCCCCTTGTAGATAGCACCCCCCCCTTCCTGTAGATAGCGCCACTGTAGCTTCCTGAAGGAGCGGAATCCCCCTGTGGCCTCGGATTCCACTAGTAGATGGAGTGCTTGATGTCTCTGACCATTATTGGACAGTGACATCAGAGGCAACTCCTGAAGCGGAATCCTGGCCCACAGCGTTGCCGACGCAGTGACCGGGAATTCCACTCCAGGAGAAGCCCCTGATGTCTCTGTCCATTTATGGATAGTGACATCAGGGGCTTCTCCTGGAGTGGAATCCCCGGTCACAGCGTCGGGGATTCCACTCCAGGAGAAGCCCCTGACGTCTCTGTCCATTTATGGACCGTGACGTCAGGGGCTTCTCCTGGAATGGAATCCCCGGTCACAGCGTCGGCAACGCTGTGGACGGGGATTCCGCTTCAGGAGTTGCCCCTGATGTCACTGTCCATATATGAACCGACACATCAAGCGCTCCGTCCAGGAGCGGAATCCCCGGTCACACGGGGATTCCGCTCCTTCAGGGAGTTACAGTGGTGCTAGTAGATAGCGGAGCAGGGAGATACCGCCCTGCTCTGCTATAGTGTTCAATAGTATTTGCGTCCTAATGACACAGATACTATTGAATGTGGCGTCGCTACCACTGTAGAAGCCACAGCAGCTGCTAGCGGCGCGGCTGGCCATGGGGGGGCCAGTCCCTACGGGCAGCACGGGCGTCGTCATGGCTGCTACAGCGCCCGGGCAGAAAGTCAGCTGCTGAGTCGCCGGGCCCGGGCGCTTCTGAGACCCAAGCACGTGGAGGGAGCCAGCGCAGCGCCCCTTTTTACCTGCTGGAGTGATGCGCCCTGTGCAATGGCATAGGTCGCACACCCCTAAGGCCGGACCTGTCCACCAATATCCACAAATATTTTCAGTAGTAGTTTTACCCAGTATTTTATCATTTAATGCATAATTGTAAAATCTGTTTCCTCTGCCCAAGTGCATAACCTTACTAGGGTTATCACGATACCAAAATTTGGACTTTAATACCGATACTTCGTGTAGTATTGTGATTCTCGATACCAAAACGATACTTTGCCAATTATAAAAAAAAGTTCATCCATTTTCTGGTGTTAGGCACATGGGGTAATGAATTTTGAACCTTCATGTGCCGCACATTAATAGTAATTAACCCCATTATTTGTCTCACACTTTATAATGGACAACATTGGGTTATTGTGTGAGGTACATTATGGTGTTAATTGCTATAAATGTGAGGCACATGGAGGTACTAAATTCATAACACCTCGTGCCTCACATTAATAAGTGAAAGAAAGCATTTTCTTTTTTACAGCATACACATCATAAATGACGCTGTAAATTTGTTGTGCAGGTTATTAAGGCCGCAACGATAATGAATATGTGTATATTTTACGTATTAAGACTTTTATTTTAATGTTTATTGTAAAAAAATGTGTGTATTTTTTTTTTTACATTTACTATTACTTCATTTATTTTTTACTTTTTTATTTTTAAACTTTAATGTACTGGCATATATCTATATGCCTGTACGTTAGCATGTGTACTGATAGTACACAGGCAGTTGTTAGGACATACCTAAGTATACTATAATAAATATGAATACAGATCATATCTAAATAGGCTTGAGCTCAGTACAAAGCATACGGTGCTAATGATAAGGGGATAATGATAATATAATACAAATGCAAAATTAGAAATGGAAGGATAGGGGAGGGAAAGGAAAATGGAAGAGACAGGGGGTAGGGAGATGAGCTTGGGGAATAACCACTGGTTAAACAGGCACTCGGCTCAGCATAAATGTAAAGGTATAAAACAGTTTATTAACAAATTAATAAAATGACATGACACAAGTCACACCAATGGTGGTCCTGTATCTGACAGAATTAAACAATACAAAAACAATACAATTAACAAACATGGACGTCACAAGCTCGGCCGGGTCAATGGAAATAAGCGCACATAGAATGATTACTTTAGTTTCCTTTCCCTCCCCTATCCTTCCCTTTCTAATTTTGTATTTGTATTACATACCTAAGTATACCCTAACCACAGGAAATGTGGTCAGACAGCCCTGGGGTTCTTCAATGGAGGGGCGTAACTAGGTAAGACTGGGCCCCTCCCGGGTGCCACAAGCAGCCCCCCTTATAATTAGTGCCCCCTGTAGAATGTGTCATACAGCCCCACTGTAGACAGTGTCTATATAGCCCCGCCTATAGACAGTGTCACACCCCATTTTTAGTTAGCGCCTCCATCTCCCCCTTGTAGATAGTGCCATACAGCCCCCCTGTAGATATTGCCATAAAGCTCCCACTGTATATAGCGCTATACAGCTTCCACTGTATATAGTGCCTCACAGCCCCCCTCCCTTGTATATAGTGCCACACAGCCCCCCTTAGTAGATAGTGCAGCACAGCCCCCCCTTAGTAGATAGTGCCACACACAGACCCCTGTAGATTGCGCCACACTCAGCCCCCTGTAGATAGAGCCACAGCCCTCCCCCTTGTAAATAGTGCCATACAGTTCCCCCATGTATATAGTGCCACACAGCTCCCCCTTGTGTATAGTGTCACACAGCTCCCCCTTGTGTATAGTGCCACACAGCCCCCCCTTGTGTATAGTGCCACACAGCTCCCCCTTGTGTGTAGTGCCACACAGCCCCCTTGTGTATAGTGCCACACAGCCCCCCTTGTGTATAGTGCCACACAGCCCCCCCTTGTGTATAGTGCCACACAGCCCCCCTTGTGTATAGTGCCACACAGCCCCCCTTGTGTATAGTGTCACACAGCTCCCCCTTGTGTATAGTGTCACACAGCTCCCCCTTGTGTATAGTGTCACACAGCTCCCCCTTGTGTATAGTGCCACACAGCTACCCCTTGTGTATAGTGCCACACAGCCCCCCCTTGTGTATAGTGCCACACAGCTCCCCCTTGTGTGTAGTGCCACACAGCCCCCTTGTGTATAGTGCCACACAGCCCCCCTTGTGTATAGTGCCACACAGCCCCCCCTTGTGTATAGTGCCACACAGCCCCCCTTGTGTATAGTGCCACACAGCCCCCCTTGTGTATAGTGCCACACAGCTCCCCCTTGTGTATAGTGCCACACAGCCCCCCTTGTGTATAGTGCCACAAGGCAATGGTGCATCTGAGAAAGTTGTATCAGTCAGGGAGATGTTACTCAAACATGGAAAGGTGCAGTGGCGAAACTACCACAGTAGCAGCACTATTATAGTTAGAGGGGCAAGAGGTGTTGAGAATTTTAACTTTGTTTATAGGTGCAGAAATTTTTTAAAAGTGAGAAGCTGAAGACATCTGAGCAGAAATGGGTCATGGACCGGTAGAAATCCATCATAGAGGTCTGGACCGGATGGAGAAGAAAAGAACTAGAATCTGAGACGTTACCGGTGAGTCACTTAAAGAGGCTCTGTCACCACATTATAAGTGCCCTATCTCCTACATAAGGAGTTTGGCGCTATAATGTAGGTGACAGCAGTGTTTTTTATTTAATAAAACGATCTGTTTTTACCACTTTATTAGCGATTTTAGATTTATTCTAATGAGTTGCTTAATGCCCAAGTGGGCGTGTTTTTACTTTAGACCAAGCGGGCGTTGTACAGAGTAGTGTATGACGCTGACCAATCAGCGTCATGCACTCCTCTCCATTCATTTAGTCAGCGCATAGGGATCCTTTTAGATCGCTATGTGCTGTCTTATACTAACACATTAACAGTACTGAAGTGTTTAGACAGTGAATAGACATTCCACGGGATGTCTATTCACAATCTCTGCACTTCGTTACTCTGTCTGTGGTAGTTACAGCAGAGGAAGCGTAATCTCGCGAGATTACGTTGTAAATGACAGGTTACAGCGAGATTACGCTTTGCTCTGCTGTAACTACCACAGACAGAGTGACGAAGTGCAGAGATTGTGAATAGAGATCCCGTGGACTGTCTATTCACTGTCTAAATACTTCAGTATCGTTAATGTGTTAGTATAAAACAGCACATAGCGATCTAAAAGGATCCCTATGCGCTGCCTAAATGAATGGAGAGGAGTGCATGACGCTGATTGGTCAGCGTCATACACTACTCTGTACAACGCCCACTTGGTCTAAAGTAAAAACACGCCTACTTGGGCATTAAGCAACTCATTAGCATAAATCTAAAATCGCTAATAAAGTGGTGAAAATAGATCGTTTTATTAAATAAAAAGCACTGCTGTCACCTACAAAATAGCTCCGATCTCCTTATGTAGGAGATAGGGCACTTATAATGTGGTGACAGAGCCTCTTTAATGTAAATGTTTATTCTGCCTCTAATCAGCACTGTAGTCACTGTATGATCTGCAGCGAAATGATTATGATATGATTTTTTTTGTGAAACAGCATCTCCCAGCATATCCTCACCATTGTTCGGGCCATGCTGGGAGCTGTAGTTTTACGCCGTACAAACCTATACGGCAGGGTTTGCACTAAATTGAGCTGTATTTGTTCTGGTGTTGTATATATGTACTGATCTTGGTTCTGATGCTGTATATACGTATGAGATTGGTTTTGGTGCTGTGTATATATGTAATGAGTTTTGTTCTGGTGCTGTGTATATATGTAATGAGTTTTGTTCTGGTGATGTTTTTATGTACTGAGCTTGGTTCTAGTACTGTATTTATGTACGGAGGTTGGTTCTGGTGCTGTATATATGTATGGGCTTGGTTCTAGTGCTGTATTTATGTACTGAGCTTGGTTCTGGTGCTGTCTATATGTACTTAGCTTGGTTCTAGTGCTGTATTTATGTACTGATCTTAGTTGTGGTACTGTATTTATGTACTGAGCTTGGTTGTGGTACTGTATATATATGTCAGAGCTTGGTTCTGGATCTGTAGTTATATAGGATATATTTATAATAACAAAATTGCAGGGCAGATGGAATTGTTCTCAATTCATTGTATATTTAATGGGAATCTGTCAGGTAGTTTTAACCCTCAGAACTGCCACCATGAGGTGATAGATGACCTGACAATATTTCCAAACATTCCCTTGAATTTTTTTTTCAGATGCAGCAAAATTCATAAAATCCACTTTTAAAACGACGCACACTATATGCTAATTACTCATTACAGGGTCATGGGGCGGTGCCGCCATCCTGAGGAGTCACAAAGTCCTGCCTCCAAACCCACCTTTCCATGTTTGATTGACATCCCCCTGGCTGATACAACTTTCTTGGATGCGCCATTGCCTTGTGGCACTATACACAAGGGGGGGGGGGCTGTGTGGCACTATACACAAAGGGGGGCTGTGTGGCACTATACACAAGGGGGAGCTGTGTGGCACTATACACAAGGGGGAGCTGTGTGGCACTATACACAAGGGGGAGCTGTGTGGCACTATACACAAGGGGGAATTGTGTGGCACTATACACAAGGGGGAGCTGTGTGGCACTATACACAAGGGGGAGGGCTGTGACTATTTACAGGGGGCTGAGTGTGGCGCAATATACAGGGGTCTGTGTGTGGCACTTTCTACTAAGGGTGGGGGCTGTGCTGCACTTTCTACTAAGGGGGGGCTGTGTGGCACTATATACAAGGGAGGGGGGCTGTGTGGCACTATATACCACTTGAGCTGTATAGCGCTATATACAGTGGGGGCTTTATGGCAATATCTACAGGGGGGCTGTATGGCACTATCTACAAATGGGGTGTGACACTGTCTATAGGCGGGGCTATATAGCACTGTTTACAGGGGGGCTGTATGGCACATTCTACAGGGGGCACTATTTATAAGGGGTGCTGCTTGTGGCACCCGGGGGGGGGGGGGGGGCCCGGTCAAGAGTTTGCTATGGGGCCTGGTCTTTCCTAGTTACGCCCCTGGAAAGGTGGGTTTGGAGGCAGGACTTTGTGACTCCTCAGGATAGCTGCACCGCCCCATAACCCTCTAATGAGTAATTAGCATATAGTGTGCAACGTTTTAAAAGTGGATTTTAAAGATTTTGCTGCATCTGAAAAAAACATACAAGGAAATGTTTGGAAATATTGTCAGGTCATGTATCACCGCATGGTGGCGGTTCAAGGGGTTAAAACTACTTGACAGATTCCCATTAAATATACAATGAATTGAGAACAATTCCATCTGCCCTGCAATTTTGTTATTATAAATATATCCTACATAATTACAGATCCAGAACCAAGCTCTGACATAAATACAGCACTAGAACCAAGCTCTGAAATATATACAGCACCACAACCAAGCTCAGTACATACATACAGGACTAGAACAAAGCTCAGTACATATATGCAGCCCCAGAACCAAGCTCTGACATATATACAGCACCAGAACCAACTTCAGTACATAAAAATAACACTATAACCAAGCTCAGTACATAAATACATCCCCAGAACCAAGCTCAGTACATATATACATCACCAAAACTAATCTCATACGTATATACAGCACCAGAACAAAGATCAGTACTTACATACAGCATCAGAACCAAGATCAGTACATATATATATATACAACACCAGAACAAATACAGCTCAATTTAAGAACAATGGTGAGGATATGCTTGTAAATGCTGTTTCCCCCAAAAAAATCATATCACCATCATCTCGCTGCAGATCATACAGTGACTACAGTGCTGATTAGACGCAGAATAAACATTTACATTAAGTGACTCACCGGTGACGTCTCAGATTCTAGTTATTTTCTTCTCCCTCCGGTCCACACCTCTATGATGGATTTCTTCCGGCCACGACCCATTTCTGCAGTTTTCTGCTCAGATGTCTTCAGCTTCTCACATTTAAAACATTTCTGCACCTATAAACGAAGTTAAAATTGTCAATACATCTAAATATAATAAAGCACAATACACTGCACCGCTAGCTATAATAGCGCCATAGACTGTGTCCCTGATTATAATAGTACCATACAGTGCACCTCTAACTTATTGCGCCATACACTGTGTCCCTGATTATAATAGTATCATACACTGCGTCCCACACACACACCGTGCCCCCTGTAGATAGTGCCCCCATAGCGCCCTGTAGATAGTGACCCCCATAGAGCCTCTGTAGATAGTGCCCTACATAGAAGCCCCTGTAGATAGTGTCCCACATACAGCCCTCTGTATATACGGCCTACATATGGACTCCAGAGCTGCAAGACAATCGTGCTAACCACTGAGCCACCGTGCTGCCCTACATATAGCTTCCCCTATCGATAGTGCTCCACGTATAGTCCAACGCTGTAGATAGTCTCACATATAGCTCCCCCTTTATATAGTGTCCCACATATAGCCCACCCCTGTAGACAGTGCCCTACATATAGCCACCCTGTAGCTAGTGCCCCACAGGTAACCCACCCCTGTATATAGTGTCCCACATATAGCCCACCCTATAGAAAGTGCCCTAAAAATATCTCCCCTATAGATAGTGCTCTACATATAGCCGACCCCAGTATAGTGTCTCACATATAGTTCCCCCTGTATATGGAGGCCCACATATAGACCACCCCTGTATATAGTGGCCCACATATAAACCCCCCTGTATATAGTGGCCCACATCCCCACATATAGTCCCCCCCTGTAGATAGTGCTCCACATCCCCACATATAGACCCCCCTGTATATAGTGGCCCACATATAGACGACCCCCCCTGTAGATAGAGCCCCCACTATAGATAATGCCAGTCACAGTTTTATTAGAAAAAAACTTTACATACTCTCATGATCCCATTCCCGCGCCGTCCGATGGCAATGCAGATCTGCTCTCTTCTGAGCAGGTCTGTTGGAGCTGAACGACGCGTCGTTCAATGGCGCTGATTGGCGGGGCAGAATGACTTGCCCCGTCAAAATCAGAATCTTTCAAGCACAGAAGCGGCGCGATGACATCATCGCGCCGCTAGCATCGTTGAAAGGCGCTGATTGGCGTGGCAAGTCATTATGCCCCGCCAATCAGCGTCATTGTAAGGCGCTGAATGATCGGAACATGCCCGGCCATTCAGCGCTAATGCATGTATTTGGCTGTCGCTAGCACCAGGGCCCCCTCCGGTGCTAGCGACTACTACGGGCATGAGAGGGCTCAGCGGCACGGGCCCCGTAGTAGCGGCGCTACAGCTGTAGCAGCCATAACGGCTGCTGGCGGCGCCACCGGGCATATGGGGGGCGTGTCGTCTGGCGGGACAGGGCCCCTCAAGCCGCGGGCCCCGTAGTGGCCGCTACGGCTGCTACCTAGGTAGTTACGTCACTGGTTACAATATTAAGCTTTGTGGCCGCACAGCTTAGTATCAGAATACATGATTTAACTGTATTGAACCGTTTGAGGGTGCTCGGCATTGAAATAGCATAGATATTTCGATGCATCGTGCAACCCTACATTTATCCACATTAAACTTAATTTGCCATTTCTCTGCCCAAAGCTGCAGCTTCCCCAAAATCCCTCTGTAGTATTACATTATCATCCTCTGTCTTGATTACTTTACAGCTTAGTATCATATGAAAATACTGAAATTATACTCTGTAGAAGCTGATCAGATTGGTTTGACAGGACCGATCCCTCATAAACCCATGCTGATGCTGCGTTAATAGTTTATTTGTAATAAGAAACTCGAGAATAGCATCTCTTAGAAAACATCAAATATTTTACCCACAATGGAGGTCAAGCTAACAGGTCTATAGTTTCCAGGCTCACTTTTAATATTTTAATATTTGCACCACATTAGCTATGCGCCAGTCCTGTGGAACAGATCCTGTCATGATAGAATTCTTAAACATCAGAAATAAGGCTCTGTCATGGTACTTAATTCCTGCAGAACGCGAGGGTGTATACCATCTGGACCTGGGGATTTGTCTATTTTTGGCCTCATGCACACGACCGTATTTTTTCCCACCCGTAAATACTGGCGTAAATACGGGTTCGGTGTCACGTATTCCACCCGTTTTGCACCAGTATTTACGAACCCGTGCCCGTAAATATGGGTCCGGTGTCACACGTATTCCACCCGTATTTACGAGCACGTTTTTGGCGGCAAAATAGCACTGCACTAATCGGCAGCCCCTTCTCTCTATCAGTGCAGGATAAAGAGAAGGGACAGCCTTTTCTGTAATAAAAGTTAAAGAAATTCATACTTACCCGGCCGTTGTCTTGGTGACGCGTCCCTCTCTTCACATCCAGCCCGACATCCCTGGATGACGCGGCAGTCCATGTGACCGCTGCAGCCTGTGATTGACCTGTGATTGGCTGCAGCGGTCACATGGCCTGAAACGTCATCCAGGACGTCGGCCCGGTGTCGAGAGGGACGCGTCACCAAGGCAACGGGCGGGAGACCGGACTGGAGGAAGCAGGAAGTTGTCGGTAAGTATGAACGTCTTTTATTTTTATTTTTTACAGGTTTATACTGATCGGTAGTCACTGTCCAGGGTGCTGAAAGAGTTACTGCCGATCAGTTAACTCTTTCAGCTCCCTGGACAGTGACTATTTACTGACGTCGCTTAGCAACGCTGCCGTAATGACGGGTGCACACATGTAGCCACCCGTCATTACGAGAGCTCCATAGACTTCTATGGACTGTCCGTGCCGTTATTACGGCCTGAAATAGGACATGTTCTATCTTTTTCAACGGCACGGGCACCTTCCCGTGAGAAAACGGGAAGGCACCCGTCGCCAATAGAAGTCTATGAGCCCGTTATTACGGGTCGTAATTACGACCCGTAATAACGGGAGTTTTTACGGTCGTGTGCATGAGGCCTTAGTGTTTTTAAGGCGGCGCTGCACTTCTTGCTTGGTTAAACAGGTGACACTTAATGAAGAATTTACTTTATCCCTAATCATGTTGGCTGACATAGGATTTTCATCTGTAAATACAGTAGAGAAAAAGGCGTTTAATAGATTGGACTTTTCCTCATCCTCCTCCACCATTAACCCCTTAGGGACGCAGCCTTGTTTTGGCCTTAAAGAGGCTCTGTCACCAGATTTTGCAACCCCTATCTGCTATTGCAGCAGATAGGCGCTGCAATGTAGATTACAGTAACGTTTTTATTTTTAAAAAACGAGCATTTTTGGCCAAGTTATGACCATTTTTGTAGTTATGCAAATGAGGCTTGCAAAAGTCCAAGTGGGTGTGTTTAAAAGTAAAAGTCCAAGTGGGCGTGTATTATGTGCGTACATCGGGGCGTTTTTAATACTTTTACTAGCTGGGCGCTCTGAAGAGAAGTAACATCCTCTTCTCTTCAGAACGCCCAGCTTCTGACAGTGCAGATCTGTGACGTCACTCACAGGTCCTGCATCGTGACGGCCACATCGGCACCAGAGGCTACAGTTGATTCTGCAGCAGCATCAGCGTTTGCAGGTAAGATCGACTTACCTGCAAACGCTGATGCTGCTGCAGAATCAACTGTAGCCTCTGGTGCCGATGTGGCCGTCACGATGCAGGACCTGTGAGTGACGTCACAGATCTGCACTGTCAGAAGCTGGGCGTTCTGAAGAGAAGAGGATGTTACTTCTCTTCAGAGCGCCCAGCTAGTAAAAGTATTAAAAACGCCCCGATGTACGCACATAATACAAGCCCACTTGGACTTTTACTTTTAAACACACCCACTTGGACTTTTGCAAGCCTCATTTGCATAACTACAAAAATGGTCATAACTTGGCCAAAAATGCTCGTTTTTTAAAAATAAAAACGTTACTGTAATCTACATTGCAGCGCCTATCTGCTGCAATAGCAGATAGGGGTTGCAAAATCTGGTGACAGAGCCTCTTTAAAGAGACTCTGTCACCACATTATAAGTGCCCTATCTCCTACATAAGGAGATTGGCGCTATAATGTAGGTGACAGCAGTGCTTTTTATTTTTAAAAAAAGATCTGTTTTCACCACTTTATTAGCGATTTTAGATTTATTCTAATGAGTTGCCTAATGCCCAAGTGGGCGTGTTTTTACTTTAGACCAAGTGGGCGTTGTACAGAGGAGTGAATGACGCTGACCAATCAGTGACCAATCAGCGTCATGCACTCCTCTCCATTCATTTAGGCAGCGCCTAGGGATCGTGCTAGATCCTTATGTGCTGTCTTATACTAAAGGGTATGTGCACACACACTAATTACGTCCGTAATTGACGGACGTATTTCGGCCGCAAGTACCGGACCGAACACAGTGCAGGGAGCCGGGCTCCTAGCATCATACTTATGTACGATGCTAGGAGTCTGCCTCGCTGCAGGACAACTGTCCCGTACTGTAAACATGATTACACTACGGGACAGTTGTCCTGCAGCAAGGCAGGGACTCCTAGCGTCGTACATAACTATGACGCTAGGAGCCCGGCTCCCTGCACTGTGTTCGGTCCGGTACTTGCGGCCGAAATACGTCCGTCATTTACGGACGTAATTAGTGTGTGTGCACATACCCTAACACATTAACAATACTGAAGTGTTTAGACAGTGAATAGACATTCCACGGGATGTCTATTCACAATCTCTGCACTTCGTTACTCTGTCTGTGGTAGTTACAGCAGAGGAAGCGTAATCTCGTTGTAACCTGTCATCTACAGCGTAATCTCGCGAGATTACGATTCCTCTGCTGTAACTACCACAGAAACAGTAACGAAGTGCAGGGATTGTGAATAGACATCCCGTGGAATGTCTATTCACTGTCTAAATACTTCAGTATCGTTAATGTGTTAGTATAAGACAGCACATAGTGATCTAAAAGGATCCCTATGCGCTGCCTAAATGAATGGAGAGGAGTGCATGACGCTGATTGGTCACTGATTGGTCAGCGTCATACACTCCTCTGTACAACGCCCACTTGGTCTAAAGTAAAAACACGCCCACTTGGGCATTAAGCAACTCATTAGCATAAATCTAAAATCGCTAATAAAGTGGTGAAAACAGATAGTTTTATTAAATAAAAAGCACTGCTGTCACCTACATTATAGCGCCAAACTCCATATGTAGGAGATAGGGCACTTATAATGTGGTGACAAAGCCTCTTTAACTCCTTCGCGCCATTTCACGTACAGTTACGTCATGGGAGATGGCCTTTTCGCGCATCTCCACGTAACTGTACGTGAAGGAGATGGAGCAGGCTCAGGAGCTGAGCCAGCGACATCACTGCCGGGTGACAGCTGTATGTTACAGCTGGCACCCTGAGGTATCAGGCAGGACCGGAGCTAGCCTCCGATCCGACCGATTAACCCCTCGCATGCTGCGTTCAATAGAGATCGCAGCATGTGAGGAGTTTATAGCCACCGGCACCCCAGCAACGTGATCGCTGGGTTGCCGGTGGCTGCAAAGGCGATCGGAGGGCTAATACTTACCTCCCGGTCCGCCAGTAATGGAATCCTCCTATGCCCCGTCGTCGGCGGGGCCCAGGAGGCTTCCGGTACCATCGGCAAGATGGCGCCGGCTCAGCTTCCGGCTCAGAAGCTGAGCCGTCGTCATCAGCAGTGGGTGTCCGCTGTATGTTACAGCGGACAACCCGATCTATCGGCAGGAACCGGAGCTAGCTCCGATTCCTGCCATTAACCCCTTCAATGCAGCGATTCAATGCAATCGCTGCATCAAAGTGGTTTGTATGCAATCGGCAGCCTTGCCATGCGATAGCAAGGCTGGCGACTGCTACTATGGCAACAGGATGCCTAACAATGGCTTCCTATCTGCCATTACGTTAGCCGATTAGGCCCCGCCCCCGGAGGCGGAGCCTGATCGGCTTGCTGTCAGTGAACAACTGACAGTTCTAATACATTGCACTACATAGGTAGTGCAATGTATTAGAACATCAAACAAACAGTTGGACCTTCAAGTCCCCTAGTGGGACTAAAGAAAAGTGTAAAAAAAGTAAAAATAAAAGTTGTAAAAAATACAATAAACGTTTCAAATAATAACACAAAACACAATCGCACTTTTTCCCTTATCAAGTCATTTATTATCGAAAAAAAGAATAAAGCCATACATATTTGGTATTGCTGCGACCGTAACAACCTTAACTATAAAAATATTATGTTATTTATTCCGCACAGTGAACGCCGTAAAAAAAACAAAACTAAAAAATACTGACATAATTGCTATTTTTTGGTCACTTTGTCTTCCAAAAATTGAAATAAAAAGTGATCAAAAAGTCGCATGTACCTAAAAATGGTACCTATAAAATCTATAACTCGTCTCGCTAAAAACAAGCCCTCATACAGCTCCGTCGACGAAAAATTTAAAACCGTTATAGCTCTCACAACATGGCGAATCCATTTTCTTTACAAAAGTTATTTTATTGTGCAAAAAGTTATAAAACATAAAAAGTGCTATAAATGAGGTATTACCGGAATCGGACTGACCCGCAGAATAAAGCTAACATGTAATTTATAATGCGTGGTGAACGCTGTATAAAAAAACCTAAAAAAATATGCCAGAATTGCTGTTTTTTGGTCACCTTGCCTCCCAAAAAAAAAGGATAACAAGTGATCAAAAAGTTGCATGTACCACAAAATGGTACCAATAAAAACTACAGCTCGTCCCACAACAAACCAGCCCTCATACCACTACGTCTATGAAAAAATTAAATTAGTCAAGGCACCAATAAGCCAGGAAATAAAAATATGCAGTTGTGCCGGCCCGAGGGGAACGTTTCTTCTGTTTCAAGTGGCGAATTATCAAGGCCCCTAAAATTAGGGAACCAGGAAGGGGAGGGCCCAAACATATCTGCTGGAAGCGAGGGTGCCCGTATTATACCAGGACAACACTTCCCAGCAAAATTCCCCAAACTTCAAAGGTGCCGAGTGTGGACCAAAAGGGGAATAAGTAAAGACCATTTATTAGTGCGACACCGGCCTGTGCAGAAAGGATTGTGTCACAGCATAACACACATCTATGGATTATTTTATTGGGTTTTATTACCCCACTATACCACCTGACTATGCCACTTATATACTCCGCCCGCCTTACATGTACCCCCACATTATAAACGGAAACACCAGTAAGACTTAAAACAAAACTACTACAAGCAAAATCCACGCTCCAAAAGCCAAATGGCGCTACCTCCCTTCTGAACCCTACAGTGTGCCCAAACAGCAGTTTACTTCCACATATATGGCATCGACATACCCGGGAGAACCCTTTTAACAATTTTTGGGGTGTGTGTCTCCAGTGGCACAAGCTGGGCGCCACATATTGGCATATCTATTGAAAAACCATTTTCACTCTGCAACATCGAGTGCGCACCAATTTCTGCCAATCACCTGTGGGGTTAATATGCTCACTACACCACTAGGTGAATACCTTTAGGGGTGTAGCTTCCAAAATGGGGTCACTTCTGGGGGGTTTCCACTGTTTTGGTCCCACAGGGACTTTGCAAATGCGACATAGTGCCCAGAAACCAATCCAGCAAAATCTGTACTCCAAAAGCCAAATGGCGCTCCTTCCCTTCTGAGCCCTACTCTGTGCCCAAACAGCCGTTTATGACCACATATGTGGTATTGCCGTACACAGGAGAAGTTGCTTTACAAGTGTTGGGGTGCTTTTTTTCATTTATTTGTTGAGAATATGAAACATTTTCAGCTAAAACTACGTCTTATTGAAGAAAAAGGATTTTTTTTATTTTCACTGCCCAATTCTAATAAAATCTATGAAACACCTGTGGGGTCAAAATGCTCACTACACCCCTAGATGAATTCCTCAAGGGGTGTAGTTTCGTGAATCGAGTCACTTTTGGGGAGTTTCCACTGTACTGGTACCTTAGGAGCTTTGCAAAAGTGACATGGTGTCAAGAAACCAATCCAGCAAAATCTGTGCTCCAAAAGCCAAATGGCACTCCTTCTCTTCTGATCCTTGCCGTGTGCCCAAACAGCAGTTTATGACCACAAATGGGGTATTGTCGTGCTCCAGAGAAGTTGCTTTACAAATGTTGGGGTTCTTTTATTCCTTTATTTGTTGAGAAAATGAAAAATTTTGAGCTAAAGCTACGTCTTATTAGAAAAAAAGGATGTTTTTTATCTTCACTGCCCAATTCTAATAAAACCAATGAAACCTCTGTGGGTTCAAAATGCTCACTACACCCCTAGATGGATTCTTCAAGGGGTGTAGTTTCCTAAGTGGAGTCACTTTTTTGGTCCCTTAGGGGCTTTGCAAATGCGACGTGGTCTCCGCAAACCATTCCTGCTAAATTTGAGCTCCAAAAGCCAAATGGCGCTCTTTCCCTTCTAAGCTCCGCCGTGTGTCCAAACAGCCGTTAATGACCACATGCGGGGTATTGTTTTACTCGGGAGAAATTGCTTTACAAAAGTAGTGGTGCATTTTCTCCTTTTATTCCTTGTGGAAATTAGAAAAAATTAGCTAAACCTACATTTTCTTTGATAGAATGTAGATTTTCATTTTCACGGCCTACTTCCAGTAATTTCTGCAAAAAACCTGCGGAGTCAAAATGCTCACTATACCCCTAGATAATTTCCTCAAGGGGTATAGTTTCCAAAATGGGGTCATTTTTGGGGGATTTTCACTGTTTTTGCGCCGCAAGAGCCTTTCAGACCCGACATGGAGCCTAAAATATTTTCTAATAAAAAGGAGGCCCCAAAATCCTCTGGGTGCTCCTTTGCTTCTGAGGCCGGTGCTTCAGTCAATAAGTGCACTAGGGCCACATGTGGGGTATTTCTAAAAACTGCAGAGTCTGGGCAATAGATATTGAGTTGCGTCTCTCTGGTAAAACTTTCTGTGTTACAAAAAAAATAGATGAAAAATGAATTTCTGCAAAAAAAAAAAGAAATTTGAACATTTCACATCTACTTTGCCTTAATTCCTGTGAAACATCTAATGGGTTAAGAAACTTTCTAAATGCTGTTTTGAATACTTTGAGGGGTGAAGTTTTTAAAATGGGGTGACTTATCGAGGGTTTCTAATATATAAGGCCCTAAAATCCACTTCACAACTGAACTGCCCCCTGTAAAAATAGCCTTTTGAAATTTTCTTGAAAATGTGAGAAATTGCTGCTAAAGTTCTAAGCCTTGTGATGTCATAGAAAAATAAAAGGATGTTCAAAAAACGATGCCAATCTAAACTAGACATATGGGTGATGTGAATTAGCAACAATTTTGTGTGGTATAACTGCCTGTCTTACAAGCAGATACATATAAATTTAGAAAAATGCTAATTTTTGCAATTTTTCGCTAAATTTTGGTGTTTTTCACAATTAAATACTTAATGTATCGAGCAAATTTTGCCAGTAACATAAAGTCCAATGTGTCACGAGAAAACAATCTCAGAATCGCTTGGATAGGTAAAAGCATTCCGGAGTTATTACCACATAAAGTGACACATGTCAGATTTGAAAAATAGGCTGTGTCCTTAAGGCCAAAACAGGCTCAGTCCTTAACCCCTTCCCGCTCCTTGACGTACTATTACGTCATGGCAGCTGTATCATTCGCGCTCTATGACGTAATAGTACGTCACGGGAGTAACGGCCGACACATACAGGATCTGTGACGCTGCTGTCTTGTTCAGCAGCTGTCACAGCTCCTACAGCGGGGACCGATCGCTGTGTCCCCGCTGATTAACCCCTTAAAAGCCGCGTTCTATAGAGATCGCGGCTTTTTAGGGGTTAAGCTGCCATCGCCGGCCTGCTACGCGATAGCGGCCGGCGATGGTGACTATGGCAACCGGACACCAAACAATGGCGTCTGGCTATGCCATAGACGGAAGCCTAGTGGGTCCTGACAATGTCAGGACCCACTATGCTTGCTGTCAGTGAGTAGCTGACAGTTCTAATACACTACACTACGCATGTAGTGCAGTGTATTAGAATAGCGATCAGGGCCTCCTGCCCTCATGTCCCCTAGTGGGACAAAGTAATAAAGTAAAAAAAAAAGTTACAAAAAGATGTGTAAAAATAAGAAAATAAAAGATTTAAAAGTAATAAAAGTAAAAATCCCCCTTTTTACCTTATCAGTCATTTATTATTAATAAAAATATATAAACAAACAAATAAACTATACATAATTGGTATCGCCGCGTCCGTAACGGCCTGAACTACAAAATTATTTCATTATTTATCCCGCACGATGAACGCCGTAAAATAAAATAATAATAAACCGTACCGCAATCACAATTCTTTGGTCACTTCACCTCCCAAAAAATGGAATAAAAAGAGATCAAAAAGTTGCATGTACCTAAAAATGGTACTGATCGAAACTACAGTTCGTTACGCAAAAAATAAGTCCTCGCACGGCTTTATTGATCGAAAAATAAAAACGTTATGGCTCTTAGAATAAGGTAACACAAAAAGTGAATGATTGTTTACAAAACGTATTTTATTGTGCAAACGCCATAAGACATAAAAAAAAACTATAAACATCTGGTATCGCCGTAATCGTATCGCCCCGCAGAATAATGTGAATATGTCATTTATAGCGCACGGTGAACGCTGTAAAAAAAAAAGAATAAAAAAACAATAGTAGAATTGCTGTTTTTTAGTCACCACGCCACCTAAAAATAGAATAAAAACTGATCAAAAAGCCGCATGCACCCCAAGAAAACTACAATGGATTCCTCAAGGGGTCTAGTTTCCAAATTGTGGTCACTTTTGGGGGGTTCCCAATGTTTTGGCACCACAAGACCTCTTCAAACCGGACATGGTGCCTAATAAAAAAGAGGCCTCAAAATCCACTAGGTGCTCCTTTGCTTCGGAGGCCGGTGCTTCAGTCCATTACCGCACTAGGGCCACATGAGGGATATTTCTAAAAACTGCAGAATCTGGGCAATACGTATTAATTTGCGTTTCACTGATAAATCCTTTTGTGTTATAAAAAAAATGGTATAAAGAGGATTTTCTGACAAAAAAAAATAATGTAAATTTCACTTCTACTTTGCTCTAAATTTTTGTGAAACACCTAAAGGGTTCATAAACTTTCTAAATGCTGTTGTGAATACTTTGAGGGGTCTAGTTTCTAAAATGGGGTATTTGATAGGGGTTTCTAATATATGGGCCCCTCAAAGCAACTTCAGAACTGAACTGGAACCTAAAAAAATATAAATGAGGCAATACTTCGCTTCTTACATTATACTGATAATGAGTCGTGCCCACCCCGAGATGACCCTAGTTTTGACCGTTTGTATAAACGGAGACCCCTATTAGACCGTTCCAGTGCCCGGTTTTCCCAAGCATACACCCCCGAGAAGTGTATTTCTATTGATGAGTCCCTGGTACATTTTAAAGGGAGGGTTCAATTCCGCGAGTACCTGCCGGGTAAGAGGGCAAGGTATGGCGTGAAGATGTATAAGCTGTACGAGAGTGCATCAGGGTATACCTACAGGTTTAGGATATATGAAGGAAAGGCCACCCCCAAACCAGACTGCATCCTGGACTACAATAGGTACATGGGAGGGATGGACTTGTAAGATCAAGCCCTGAAGCCCTACAGCTCTATGCGGTGTGGTATAAGAAGCTGGCCATGCACATCATACAGATGGCATTGTACAATGCGTACGTGCTACGTCGATGTGCAGGCCAGACGGGTACTTTCCTGGAATTTCAAGAGGTAATTATCAAGAACCTAATCTTTAGGGACCAGGAAGGGGGGGCACCCAGTACTTCTGGAAGCGGGGCCACACGCATCGTACCAGGACGGCAACACTTTCCAGGAGAAGTTCCCCAAACTGGCAAGAAGGGAAAAAGTCAAAAGAGGTGCAAAGTCTGCTATAAGAGGGCGATAAGGGATGACACAATATATCAATGTGACACGTTTCCCGAATAACCAGAGCTCTGTATGAAAGAGTGTTTTAAAATTTATCATACATCCCTTGGTTTATAATTTACCCCAATTTTACTTACCCTGATGCCCTCCGCACAGCTTATCCCCCCTCGTCTTTCCCCTCTGAGCCCTGCTGTGTGCCCAGGCAGCTGATAACAGCCACATGTAGGGTATTGCCATACCCGGGAGAACCCACATTACAGTTTATGGGGTGTAGGTCTCCGGTCAAAATGCTCTCTACACCTCTAGATGAATGCCTTAAGGGTGTAGTTTTTAAAACGGGGTCACTTCTTGCGGGTTTCAACTGTACTGGTACCTCAGGTGCTTCTGCATACATGACTTCGCACTAGAAAATCCCCAGTAGGCCAAATGGTGGTCCTTTCCTTCTGAGCCCTCCCATGGGCCCAAACGGCAGTTTATCACAACAAATGGGGTATTGCGGCCCTCAGAACAAATTGCGCAACAGAATGGGGTATTTTGTTTCTTGTGAAAATAAGACATTTTCAGCCAAAACAACATATTATTTGTAAAAAATAATTTTGTTTTCATTCCCAGCCCAATTCAAATAAGTTCTGTGAAAAAAGTATGGGGTCAAAATGGTCACAACACCCATAAATGAATTCCTTGAGGGGTGTAGTTTCCAAAATGGGGTCATTTGTGATTGGTTTCTATTGCTTTGATAGCTCTGGGGCTCTGCAAATGCGACATGGCACCCGAAAACCAATCCAGCAAAATCTGGACTCCAAAGAACACACAGCGCTCCTTTCCTTCTGAGCCCTCCCATGGGCCCAAACGGCAGTTTATCACCACAAATGGGGTATTGCCGCACTCAGGACAAATTGGGCAACAAAATGGAGTATTTTATTTCTTGTGAAAATAAGAATTTTTGAGCTAAAATGAGATATTATTGGAAAAAATATATTTTTTTTAATTCCCAGCCCAATTCAAATAAGTTCTGTGAAGAAACTATGGGGTCTAAATGGTCACATTACCCATAAATGAATTCCTTGAGGGGTGTAGTTTCCAAAATGGGGTCACTTCTGGTGGGTTTCCATTGCTTTGATACCTCTGGGGCTCTGCAAATGCGACATGGCACCCGAAAACCAAACCAGCAAAATCTGTACTCCAAAGAACACACAGCGCTCCTTCCCTTCTGAGGCCTTCCATGGGCCCAAACGGCAGTTTATTGCCACAAATGGGGTATTGCTGCACTCAGGAGAAATTGGGCAACAAAATTGAGCATTTTGTTCCCTGTGAAAATAAGAAATTTTGATAAAAAATTACATCTTATTGGAAAAAATTTCATTTTTTTAATGTCACAGCCCAATTGAAATAGGTGCTGTGAAAAAACTGTGTGCTCAAAATGCTAACAACAACCATAAATGAATTCCTTGAGGGGTGTAGTTTCCAAAATGGGGTCACTTTTGGTGGGTTTCCATTGCTTTGATACCCCTGAGGCTCTGCAAATGCGACATGGCACCCGAAAACCAATCCAGCAAAATCTGGACTTCAACAAACATATAGCGCTCCTTTGCTTCTGAGCCCTCCCATGGGCCCAAACGGCAGTTTATCACCACAATTGGGGTATTGCCACACTAAGGACAAATTGGGCAACCAAATAGGGTATTTTGTTCCTTGTGAAAATAAGAAATTTTGATCACAAATGACATTTTATTGGAAAAAATGACATTTTTTTCATTTCACAGCCCAATTCAAATACGTGCTGTGAAAAAACTGTGCGGTCAAAATGGTAACAACAACCATAAATGAATTCCTTGAGGGGTGTAGTTTCCAGAATGGGGTCACTATTGGGGGATTCCTACTGTTTTGACACCTCAACACCTCTTCAAACCTGGCATGCTGCCTAAAATATATTCTAATAAAAAAGAGGACTCAAAATGCACTAGGTGCTTCTTTGCTTCTAGGGCTTGTGTTTTAGTCCACGAGCGCAGTAGGGCCACATGTGGGACATTTCTAAAAACTGCAGAATCTGGACAATACATATTTAGTAGTGTTTCTTTGGTAAAAGCTTCTGTGTTACAGAAAAAAAAAAAGAATAAAATTGAAATTCAGCAAGAAAAATGAAATTTGCAAATTTCACCTCCACTTTGCTTTAATTCCTGTGAAATGCCTGAAGGGTTAAAAAACTTTCTAAATGCTGTTTTGAATACTTTGAGGGGTCTAGTTTTTAAAATGGGGTGTTTTATCAGGGTTTCTAATACATAGGCCCCTCAAAGCCACTTCAGAACTGAACAGGTACCTTAAATAAAAGGCATTTGAAATTTTCTTAAAAATATGAGAAATTGCTGTTTATGTTCTAAGGCTTGTAACGTCCAAGAAAAATAAAAGAATGTTCAAAAAACAATGCCAATCTAAAGTAGACATATGGGAAATGTGAAGTAGTAACTATTTTGGGTGGTATAACCGTCTGTTTTACAAGCAGATGCATTTTATTCTGAAAAATGCAATTTTTTCCAAATTTTCTCTAAATTTTGCAATTTTTCACCAATAAACACTGAATATATCGACCAAATTTTACCACGAACATGAAGCCCAATGTGTCACGAGAAAACAATCTCAGAATCGCTTGGGTAGGTTTAAGCATTCCGACGTTATTACCACATAAAGTGAAATATGTCAGATTTGAAAAATGGGCTCTGAGCCTTAAGGCCAAAACTAGGCTGCGTCCTTAAGGGGTTAAGGGGTTAAGGCTCAGAGCCCATTTTTCAAATCTGACTTATTTCACTGTATGTGGTAATAACGTCGGAATGCTTAAACCTATCCAAGCGATTCTGAGATTGTTTTCTCGTGACACATTGGGCTTCATGTTCGTGCTAAAATTTGGTCGATATATTCAGTGTTTATTGGTGAAAAATGTCAAAATTTAGAGAAAATTTTGAAAAATAGCATTTTTCAGAATTTAAATGCATCTGCTTGTAAAACAGACGGTTATACCACCCAAAATAGTTACTAACTCACATTTCCAATATGTCTACTTTAGATTGGCATTGTTTTTTGAATATTCTTTTATTCTAGTTTTTAAAATGGGGTGTTTTATCAGGGTTTCTAATACATAAGCCCCTCAAACCACTTCAGAACTGGACGTTACAAGGCTTAGAACATAAACAGCAATTTCTCATATTTTTAAGAAAATGTCAAAAGCCTTTTTTTTAAGGTACCTGTTCAGTTCTGAAGTGGTGTGAAGGGCCTATGTATTAGAAACCCAGATAAAACACCCCATTTTAAAAACTAGACCCCTCAAAGTATTCAAAACAGCAGTTAGAAAGTTTTTTTTAACCCTTCAGGCATTTCACCGGAATTAAAGCAAAGTGGAGGAGGTGAAATGTGCAAATTTCATTTTTCTTGCTGAATTTCAATTTTATTCAATTATTTTTTTCTGTAAAACAGAAGGTTTTACCAGAGAAATACTACTAAATATGTATTGTCCAGATTCTGCAGTTTTTAGAAATGTCCCACATGTGGATCTAGTGCGCTCGTGGACTAAAACACAAGCCCCAGAAGCAAAGAAGCACCTAGTACATTTATTTTGAGGCCTCTTTTTTATTATAATATATTTTAGGCAGCATGCCAGGTTTGAATGCGTAGTGCAGTGTATTAGAGCTGTCAGCTACCCACTGACATCAAGAATAATGCCTCCTTCGATGGGATAGCTGGACACCATTGTTAGGTGTCCAGTTGCCATAGTCACCATCGCCGGCCGCTATCGTGTAGCAGGCCGGCGATGGTACCTTAACCCTTAAAAAGCCGCGATCGCTGTTGAGCGCAGCTTTTAAGGGGTTAATCAGCGGGGACACATCGATCGGTCCCCGCTATAGGAGCTGCGGCTACCGCTGTACAAGACAGCAGCTGTCACAGCTCCTGTATGTGTCGGGAAGATGGCCGAAATGGCCGTTACTCCCGTGACGTACTATTCCGTCATGGAGCGAGAACGGGATGGTTTCCATGACGGAATAGTACGTCATTGAGCGTTAAGGGGTTAAACCCAGATTATTTTTCAGAGGACCAACACTTTCAGTTTTGAGTTTCCTATTATTTATGTATTTGAAAAACATTTTTCTGGTTATTTTATTTATTTGTAAATCTCTTTATTTTTTGAAATCACAAAATACAGAGTCATATGAAAGATACAAGAATTACACCATTCTGCTACAGTACTTTTCCATAACACAATAGCATTAACAGCTAAAAAAGAAAATACATTTCTTATTGTTTTAATATGTCAATATGCAGAATAGAATAGTGCAAAGTTTTTGACGATTTCTGCCTCTGATAACATTGAAGAATGAACTAGGAAACTATATACATGTGTCCCTTTCTATGTAAAGCATCCTTAGGGATCTGACTAAGGCTATGTTCACACGGAGTATTTTGGGGGAGGAATATCTGCCTCAAAATTCCGTTTGGAACTTTGAGGCAGATATTCCTCTCCCTGCATGCCGATTTTCGCGGTGATTATCGCGCCGTTTTTCGCCCGCGGCCATTGAGCGCTGCGGGCATAAAACAGCGAGAAATACGCTTTCTCCTGCCTACCATTGAAGTCAATGGGAGGTCAGAGGCGGAAGCGCCCGAAGATAGGGCATGTCACTTCTTTTTCCCGCGAGGCAGTTTTACTGCTCGCGGGAAAAAGACGCCGACGCCTCCCTTTGAAATCAATGGGAGGCGTTCTCGGGCCGTTTTTGCCGAGTTTTGCGACGCGGTTTCCGCGTCAAAAAACTGGCAAAATACCCCGTATGAACATAGCCTTAAGGAAATATGTCTACACAGAAGTTGGGTAACCACGAAAATTTTAATTAAGCTTAAGCAGGTGGTGAAAATCTTATATAAAGGGCTATGTAGACGAGTAGATGAATAGAGGCATTCAATTTATGTTCATAATAATAATAGGGAAGTTAACCGCCCTTTTAGGTGTGTTATGTTCCAAGGCACCCAGAATCTTAAGTCACCAGTGCTGGTCGAGCCAGTTTCCAAGGTCTACATTCATCTAGAAACTTATCATGTTTTACCTAATTCCCAACTCAATAGTTCCTCCATTCTGCACACCATGTCAACTTTGGCAATCCATTCAGTAATGGAAGGGAGTCGCTCAGATCTCCAATGTAAAGGTATGAGCATTTTTGCTGCCATTAGAAAGTGAGTGAGCAAGTCATTTTCTTTTGGTTTAAAAGTGCCTGAAGGAAGCCAAAATAAGATCAAAGAATGTGTCAAAACAATCGGCTTCTTGGTAATCGATCTACAACAAGATTCAATTGTTGTCCAAAGGGGTTGTATGCGAGGACAGAACCACCAGATATGAGAGAGAGAGAACCTTTATATGTGTTACATCTCCAGCATCTATCTGATACTGTCGGGTACATTTTTTGTAAAAACTCAGGGGTCCTATACCATCTGATAATTGTCTTATAAGAGTTCTCTTGCACTAGACCCCTCAAAGTATTCAAAACAGCATTTAGAAAGTTTTTTTTAACCCTTCAGGCATTTCACAATTTGCAAATTTCATTTTTCTTGCTGAATTTAAATTTTATTCAATCTTTTTGTGTAACACAGAAGGCTTTACCAGAGAAACACTACTAAATATGCATTGTCCAGATTCTGCAGTTTTTAGAAATGTCCCACATGTGGCTCCAGTGTGCTCTCTGACTAAAACACAAGCCCCAGAAGCAAAGAAGCACCTAGTGCATTTTGAGGCCTCTTTTTTTATTACAATATATTTTAGGCAGCATGCCAGGTTTGAAGAGGTGTTGAGGTGCCAAAACAGTAGAAATCCCCCAATAGTGACCCCATTTTGGAAACTACACCCCTCAAGGAATTCATTTATGGTTGTTGTTATCATTTTGACCACACAGTTTTTCCACAGCACCTATTTTAATTGGGCTGTGAAATTAAAAAAATGTCATTTTTTCCATTAAGATGTAATTTGTGATCAAAATTTCCTATTTTCACAGGGAATAAAATACCCCATTTTGTTGCCCATTTTGTCCTTAGTGCAGCAATACCCCATTTGTGTTGATAAACTGCCGTTTGGGCCCATGGGAGGGCTCAGAAAGAAAGGAGAACTATTTGTTCTTTGGAGTCCAGATTTTGCTGGATTGGCTTTCGGGTGCCATGTCACATTTGCAGAGCCCCAGAGGTATCAAAGCAATGGAAACCCACCAGAAGTGACCCCATTTTGGAAACTACACCCTTCAAACAATTCATTTATGGGTAATGTGACTATTTAAACCCCATAGTTTCTTCATAGAACTTATTTGAATTGGGCTGGGAATTTTTAAAAAAATATATTTTTTCCAATAATATGTAGTTTTAGCTCAAAATTTCTTATTTTCACAAGAAATAAAATACCCAATTCTGTTGCCCAATTTGTCCTGAGTGCGGCAGTACCCCATTTGTGGTGATAAACTGCCGTTTGGGCCCATGGGAGGGCTCAGAAGGAAGGGACCACCATTTGGCCTACTGGGGATATTTTGGTGCGAAGTCATGTATGCAGAAGCCCCTGAGGAACCAGTACAGTTGAAACCCCCAAGAAGTGACCCCGTTTTAAAAACGACACCCTTGAGGCATTCATCTAGAGGCGTAGTGAGCATTTTGACCAGAGACTTACACCCCATAAACTGTAATGTGGGTTCTCACGGATACGGCAATACCCTCCATGTGGCTGTTATCAACTGCCTAGGCACGCAGCAGGGCTCAGAAGGGAAAGATGAGGGGGGATAAGCTGTGCAGAGTGCATCAGGGTAAGTAAAATTGGGGTAGATTAAAAATCAAGGGATGTATGATACATTTTGAAGCACTCTTTCATACGGAGCCTTAGTTTTTCGGACACGTGTCACATTGATATATCGTGTCCTTCCTTATCCCCATCTTATTGCAGACTTTGTACCTCTTTTGACTTTTCTTTTCTTCCCAGTTTGGGGAACTTCTCCTGGAAAGTGTTGCCCTGGTACGATGCGTGTGGCCCCGCTTCCAGAAGTACTGGGTGCCCCCCCTTCTTGGTCCCTAAAAATTAGTTTCTTGATAACCACCTCTTGAAATTCCGGGAAAGTTCCCGTCTGGCCTGCACATCGACGCAGCACGTACACGTTGTACAATGCCATCTGTATGATGTGCCCGGCCAGCTTCTTATACCACACCGCATGACGCTCTAAGGCTTCAGGACTTGATCTGACAAGTCCACCCTTCCCATGTACCTATTGTAGTCCAGGATGCAGTCTGGTTTGGGGGTCTCTGTACTGGTACCTCGTACTGGTACATGGGTACTGGTGTGGCATCTCTCTTGTCCTTGCACGTGACACACAATATGTTGCTGCTAGATTGTGCCCTGCACTCACCACTTCTGAGTGTTTGCCCCAGCAGTGTCTTAGGGAGGCCTCTCAGATTTTTTCTAGCAGTGCCGCATGCCGCAGTACTTCTGGAAGCGAGGCAGTTGAAGAGTGGGACGCTGGTATAAAAATTATCCAGGTAGAGGTGGTAACCCTTGTCCAGCAGTGGGTGCACCAAATCCCACACAATTTTTGCATTAACTCCCAGTAAGGGATACTGAATACTGGTGTCCTTCCCTTCATATATCCTAAATTTGTAGGTATACCCTGATGCCATATCGCACAGCTTATACATCTTCACACCACACCTTGCCCTCTTACCCGGCAGGTACTGGCGGAATTGAACCCTCCCTTTAAAATCTACTAAGGACTCATCAATAGAAATACACTTCTCGGGGGTGTATGCTTGGGAAAATCGGGCACTGAAACGGTCTAATAGGGGTCTCCATTTATACAAACGGTCAAAACTGGGGTCTTCTCGGGGTGGGCACGGCTCATTATCAGTATAATGTAAGAAGCGAAGTATTGCCTAATTTATTTATTTTCTTAGGTTCCAGTTCAGATCTGAAGTTGATTTGAGGGGCCTATATATTAGACACCCCTATGAAACACCCCATTTTAGAAACTAGACCCCTCAAAGTATTCACAACAGCATTTAGAAAGTTTATGAACCCTTTAGGTGTTTCACAGGAATTTAGAGCAAAGTAGAGGTGAAAATGACATTTTTTTTGTCAGAAAATCCTTTTTATACCATTTTTTTTATAACACAAAAGGTTTTACCAGAGAAACGCAACTTAATATTTATTGCCCAGATTCTGCAGTTTTGAGAAATATCCCACATGTGGTCCTAGTGTGGTAATGGACTGAAGCAGCGGCCTCCGAAGCAAAGGAGCACCTAGTGGATTTTGAGCCTTCCTTTTTATTAGGCACCATGTCCGGTTTGAAGAGGTGTTGTGGTGCCAAAACAGTGGAAACCCTCCAAAAGTGACCCCATTTTGGAAACTAGACCCCTTGAGGAATTTATTGTAGTTTTCATGGGGTGCATGCAGCTTTTTGATCAGTTTTTATTCTATTTTTGAGTGGCGCGGTGACTAAAAAACAGCAATTCTACTATTGATTTTTTATTCTATTTTTTTTACAGTGTTCACCATGCGTTATAAATGACATATTCACTTTATTCTGCGGGGCGATACGATTACGGCGATACCCTATGTTTATATTTTTTTTATGTCTTATGGCGTTTGCACAATAAAGTAAGTTTTGTAAAAAATCATTTACTTTTTGTGTTACCTTATTCTAAGAGCCAGAACTTTTTTATTTTTCCATCAATAAAGCTGTGCGAGGACTTATTTTTTGTGTAACGAACTGTAGTTTCGATCAGTACCATTTTTAGGTACATGCGACTTTTTGATCTCTTTTTATTCCATTTTTTGGGCGGTGAGGTGACCTAACAATTGTGATTCTGGTACGGTTTATTATTATTTTCTTTTACGGCGTTCACCGCATGGGATAAATAACGAAATCATTTTGTAGTTCAGGCCATTACGGACGCGGCGATGCCAATTATGTATAGTTTATTTGTTTGTTTATATATTTTTATTCATAATAAAGGACTGATAAGGGAAAAGGGGGGATTTTGACTTTTTTATTACTTTTAAAACTTTTATTTTCTTATTTTTACACATCTTTTTTTTAACTTTATTACTTTGTCCCACTAGGGGACTTGGGCAGGAGGCCCTGATCGCTATTCTAAGGCCCTGTTCACACAGAGTTTTTTGACGCGGAAACCGCGCCGCAAAACTCCTCAAAAACCGCCCGAAAATGCCTCCCATTGATTTCAATGGGAGTTGGACGAGTTTTTTTACCGCAAGTAAAAAATCCGCGTCGCGGTAAAAAGAAGCGTCATGACCCATCTTGTGGCGGTTTCCGCCTCCAAAACCCCATTTCAATCAGTCAGAAAAAGGAAAAAAACGCCTCGATTTGTGACCTTCCTTTGGGTGTTTTTAGTGGGTTGGGACAAAAAAAGCCTGACCAATGAAAATCATCAGGTTTTTTAACGGCCATGAAAAACTGATGCAAAATGGATGTCAATTGGCCATTAAAAACGGACAGACGGACTGGAAATGGATGAAAATTTAAAGACACACTGATGCAAAACTGCCATGAAAAACTGACAGTTGACCAGTTTTTAATGGACATTTATTTTCACTGTCGTGTGAATGTAGCCTAAGTTCTGAACTTAGATGTGATCGGTAACAGCTCGATCCTGCAGGACCCGCTGACACTGAATCCGTCAGTCCCGCTGACCTGACGGATACAGGATTCAGCGCTATATACAGCTGCTCTATATACAGGATACAAAGCAGCTGTATCTCAAAAAGTAAAAACTATTCTTAATAAAAAGTAATTAGAAAGTTGCACCAATCACACTACAAGCCCTCCCCCTTGCAGTATAATATCTACTGAGGGCGCTATGGGGGGGCGGGGGATTATACGGCAAGGGGGTACTGACTCTGACTGCTGTGGGGGAGCTATACTGCGATCAGCTTCCTGCCCCCACTAATTTAAGTTATGTGGGGGTTGTCTGAGCATCTTACTGACAACCGAGGGCTCTATGGGGCTGAATAATCCCCCCATAGAGCCCTCACTAATTACTATTCTGCAAGGTGGGGGTCTGGGCGTCTGACCTCTTAAGGGGGAGGATTCCGCCTAGAGCCCTCATCAGTCAGTCAGACGCTCAGACCCCGCTAACCTTGCAGTATGGTAGCTAGTCAGGACTCTATGGGGAAGATTATTCCCCCCTAAAGAGCCCTCGGTTGTCAGTAAGATGCTCAGACCGACTTTTGTAGAATCCCTCGCCCTTCAGCGTCAGCCGATGTCTTTTAAATTAGTGTGGGCAGGTTTATGGGGAAGGATTATACTGCGCTCAGCTTCCTGCCCCTACTAATTTAAAAGGGGTCAGCCAATGCTGGGGGGCCAGGAGTTTACTGTAAGGGGGGGTCTGGGCATTTTACTGACAGCAGAGGGCTCTATAGGGTGGAATAATCCCACCCCATAGAGCCCTCACTATTTACTATACTGCAAGGTTAAGGGGGCCTGAACATCTGACTGACTGCTCTAAAGGGGGGGCAGAATTCTCCCCCTATAGAGCCCTCTGCAATAAGTCAGACGCTCAGACCCCCCTGTACCCTCCTATCCTTCCATTATAGTGATGTGAGGGCTGTATGGGGTGGATTATTCCACCCCATAGTGCCCTTGGCTGCCAGTAAAATGCCCAGAATCCCCTTGGAGTATGCTCCCGTGTCCCGTTCCCCCAGCTTCGGCCGACCGACTCCTTTTAAATTAGTTAAGGCAAGAGCGTGAGAGCTGTAAGTGGCGCTCAGTTTTTAATATAGGCCACTGCTCGCCTCGTGTATCTCATCACTTCTCTTCTTCGCTCGACCGCTCCTCCTGCAAAACTGCTCCTCTCTGGCGGCGCGTGCTGCATACAGCATTAGAGAGGAGGAGGAGTGTTACAGACGAGCACATCATGCGGCACATCTGCTAAGTAAAATAAGGCATGCCCCCTCCCCCTGGTCCAGTCCGTTCCAGGCTGAAAATGCCCCCCCCCCATTTTCAGCTAGGTGGCGCCGCCTGAGGCTGTTGGCCCACCTCGCCTCATGGCAGGTGCGGCACTGGCTGCAGCTATCACATGGGCTGCAATTTGATCTGATTGGTGCTGCCTAATTCGAATATTTGATCTGTCATTATATTACATTTACACTGGGTCATTTTATTAAATTTATGATGTCGTCACGATTATCTACATATGATGATTTTGATCACCTAAATAAATTCTCACAATATTGGAATTTTTATATTATGTTAAACTCCTCCCACAATGTGGTGTATAAATACACTGATATGTCTGTTTACACATTGCTTGACAAAGGCTGTATTGAGCAGCTGAAACGTTGCATTCTATTGCACAGATGGGTGAATAAAAATCCCTTTTTTGACCACTGGAGTGCTGCCTCTATTTCTATTCTTTGCCTGATATCTGGGGACTCTAAAGTCGGATTCCTGGAGGCCTGCACCCTGCTACCCTGGAGGTTGTTGTACTACTGTGCGGCTCACTTTCTCTATTTAGACATGGGATGCAGCGTCATCCCAGGAGGACGGGATGCACGGACAGCAGAGGGACGCATCGCTATTACAATGGAGAACAGGGTAAGTATAAACCTCAGTGGACATTCTGTTTGAAAAACTGCAGCACAATTTGTAGTAACAATAGGGTCATTTGCAACAGTAAAAAGACACGTTACAAACAAAAAACTACAAATGACCACACATCTGAAGATTAATTGTATAGCAGTTTCGTTTAGACATTATATCATACTTGTATTAGATTACTATGTATAGTGCTGTTTAGACGATACATGTTCTTTTTAATTTAGCACTGTATGGTGTTACTTAGACACTGGACAGTAAAGTATTTTCCTAGTGTATGGACGTAGCAGCACTGTAAAGCATTGTTATTTTGTGTTGGGCTAACTATATGAAAGTGTTATTTGGCCAATGTGCGGCACTGTCATTTGGACACCATACTATGGAGCTTATAAATAGGCACTGGATGGTATAATTGTCCCAATACACAGTACATAGCTGCCAACATTTGACATGTTTTCCAGGGACACTTAGGGTGGGTTTTCTTTAGTGTGTGTGTCTAATGGGGCGTGGCCTATCTTGTGGGAGTGGCTATTGGGCGTGACTTTCTTCCCAGATCTTCTGCACACAAACAAACGAACAAAAATTTCTGCACTAGTTTGGTTTCAACTGTGTTTTTATTGAAAATTTTTCAAAATATACATATAGCTTAAAGCAGCATGGAGGACCATGCAATTCACATGGTAAAACAGTAACTTTCAATAGACAAACAAGACATCCGGGAAAAGACACAAGGGGTTAAGGGGGTGAGGGGGGGATAGTCGGAGCTCCACCTACAACCTAATCTAGAAATCCCTGTATCCAATACTTGTCCCACGGGTCCCACACCACTTTGAACCTGTCCAGTTCGTTGTCAATAGAGGCCGTCATATGTTCCATTGTACGTATTTCCCTAATTCTAGTTACTAGGTCGATGTGAGAGGGAGGGGTTGTCTGTCTCCACTTCCAAGCTATCAACGTCTTAGCGGCAGTGAACAGCTCCAGAAAATATGGAACAGGTCCCCTCTCTGACTTCTACAATGCCAGCAATCCGACGGAATACCCGGATTGAAGCTATGCAGAAAGGCAGGGGTATGGTACCAAAACATAAGGATTTTATATTGGTTTTCCTTATATGCAGTGCAGATGGAGGTTTTAGCTGCTTGCGACCAAATAATCTGCCATAATGAGAGCGGGATGGATTTATGCAGTAATGCCTCCCACTTCAACATGTATCTATGCCCAGGCGGAGGGGAACCCTCCGGGGATAGCAATATTGCATAAATGGCTGAAATAAGCCCCCTAGTGGTGGTAGCATACCGACATAACCTTTCGAAGCTTGTAGGTGCAGTGACCCGCGTGGATCTGAAAGTTTGTTGCATGTAATGTCTGACCTGAAGATAGTGAAAAAATGCAGAAGAGGGAACATGATGTCTTTGAAAGTATGAAAACGGGTGAAGCTCTTGCGTGTGGGGATCAACCAAATCAGCCAGGTGAAATACCTCAATTCCCGTCCACAATCGGACTATTCGGGGGGTAGTGCCCCCCGGAATAGTGGGAGTGTAGAGTATCGAAGTCAAGGGCGGGCAACCCGACGCCAAATGAAAGCGGTTTTTACAGGTTTCCCACACCTCCCTTTGAAATGGGACCCAATAAAGATGCAGTCGGCATTACCAGTGGGTCGCCCCATAACAGGGAGTTTGGGTGAACCGGGGCCATCCATAGCTTCTCTATTTCGGTCCATTTATTGTACGCCCTTAAAGACACCCAACTGGGTATGCGACGGATGTGTGCCGCCCAATAGTACTTCACCACATCAGGGACCGATAGCCCCCCCCCCCCCGCAGATCGACCCGATAATAAAATGATTTCGGAATTCGATGTCTGCCGGAGTGCCATATGAACCTGAGGATAGAAGACTGCATGGCCCGCAATTCCTTCATAGGTACTGCTACCGGCAAAGTCTCAAAGTAGTACAGTAATTTAGGGAGCAAGGTCATCTTGACCGCTGCTATGCGCCCAAAAAATGACATGGGAAGAGGATCCCACCTGGCCAACAGCTGACGTAGTTCTACAAACAAAGAGGGGAAATTAGCCTTGTAAACCGACGTATAGGAGGGGGTGAGTTGAACTCCTAAGTAGGTCAAGGAGGTTTCCTTCCAGTTGTAGGTGTAGTTGTGTTTGAGCAGCTGGAGCTCCTGGTGTGGGACATTAAGAGGGAGCGCTTCTGTTTTAGATGTATTAGTTTTATACCCTGACAGCCTCCCATACCTACGGAGAACTGTAGTAAGGTTAGGAAGGGAGGTATGAGGTTTAGTGATAGTCAAGAGGACGTCGTCTGCAAACAGGGAAATCTTGAACTCTTTATCTTGTATCTGGACCCCCGCTATATCGCTGGATTTCCGTATTTGAGCTGCTAAGGGTTCGATGCATAGCACAAATAAAAGTGGGGATAGGGGACAGCCCTGACGCGTACCATTCCAGATTTGAAACGGAGGGGAGGTGGAGTGTGGGAGTTTAATTGCCGCTGTCGGTTTGGAGTAGAGACCACGCAGCGCTGTCAAATAAGGGCCCGAAATCCCAAATGAATTTAGAGTTTCGAACATAAATGGCCATCCCAAGCGGTCAAACGCCTTCTCTGCGTCTAGACTAAGAAGGATCGCCGATTCCTTTTGCTTTTGGAGGGCATCAATGAGATCAAGAGTCCTTCGTGTGTTGTCTCCTCCTTGCCTAAGAGGCACAAAGCCCACTTGGTCTTTGTGAATCAAAGAAGGGAGCCAAACATTAAGTCTATTAGCTAGAAGACGGGTGAAAATTTTTAGATCCGAATTCAGAAGAGCTATGGGTCTATAATTGGAGCACTCTGCGTGGTCTTTACCCGGTTTAGGGATCAGCGTGATGTGAGAATGCAGAAATGTTTGAGGGATGGGAGAACCCTGTAGGAATTCATTAAATAACGAAGCCATCCGTGGAACCAAGATCTCCGCAAAGGTCTTATAGTACCCATATGTAAAGCCATCTGGTCCAGGGGCCTTACCACTAGGGAGGTCCTTCAATATATCAAACAATTCCTCCGCAGAGATCGGGGTATTCAGGGATGAAAGCTCCTCATCTTTCAGTTTAGGGAGAGCACAGGAAGAGAGATAGGCTTGCAGCGTTTCCCTCCGGCGAGCCGGATCAGGTGGTAAGGTATTCGGCAGGTGGTATAAAGATTTATAATAGTCATGAAAAAGTGTGGCTATCGTGTCTGGGTGATGCTGGAGTATGCCCGCCTTATCCCGTACCGCCTGTGGAGTACGAGCAGTCGCCTGATCCCGCAATAGTCTGGCCAGAAGCGAGTGCGCCTTATTAACTTTGTCATAATATTTCCTTTTCGTGTATAGTAATGACTTTTCTACCCCCTTCATAGCTAAGTCCTTGAGTTGTGCTCTAGCCTCTATCAATTTCCGTAGTGTCGGGACCGCCGGTTTAGTCCCCATTTCTCTCTCCAACTTAGCAATTGTCCGATGGAGAGCCAACCGCTTGGCCCTAGAGTCTCTTTTCAATCTAGATCCCATTACTATGCATTGCCCCCTCATCACCGCCTTATGCGCCTCCCAAAGAGTGGATACAGAAGGAACCGATCCCTCATTAAGTGCATAAAATTCCCGCATATGTCCGGCCAGGCTGTCCCTAAGAGCAGGAGACTTAATCAAAGTTTCGTTTAAGCGCCAATGACATACTCTCGTATTTGGTTTCCCTATTTGCAGGGACACAGAAACTGGTGCATGATCTGACCAAGAGATGGGGTCTATATTCGCCCCCTGGAGCGCACGGAGGGCAGGGACATTACCAAAGAAGTAATCTAAGCGCGTGTGAGTGCTGTGCGTATGGGAGAAGAAGGTATAGGACCTATCACCTGGGTGATCCACTCGCCACAAATCATAGAGCTGGTGCTCCCTAATTAGTTGCCTAAAACGTGTAGAAAGTCCTGTAAGGGTGGGTGTCGGAGTAGCGTGTGTAAGAGAGACCCTATCCATGGACGTGGAGAACGGGACATTAAAATCTCCTCCCACCAGCCATGCACCCCTAGGAAGCTTCTGGAGCTTGGAGAGGAGTCTACGTAGGAATGTAATCTGTGCGGTATTAGGGGAATAAACGTTACATAAAACAATGGGCTGTCCAAACAAAGTCCCCTCTATTATAACATATCTGCCTTTCGGATCTAGATGTGAGGTGTGAACTTGTATGGGGCAGGAAGCTGCTATCAAAATGGCCACCCCCTCCCTTTTGCGACCTGACGAGGCAGTGTACACAGCAGGATACACCCCTCGGGCAAATTGGAAAGTTCCGGATTAATCTAACTGTTTCCTGCAGAAAAGCGACTTCCGCTCCAAGCGATTTCAGCTCCCTGAGAAGTAAGCGTCTCTTCACATTGGAGTTGAGACCCTTGACATTAAGTGTGACAAATTTAACCAAGGTCAAAGATGTATGAAAGAGCAAAGAAGGATGTGGAAAGTGCGGATGTGTACAGCTCACAGTTATGTCAGGGCCAGTCCCATGTCGGTTTCAAAGCAAGCAGTGTTCTATGGCGTCCTTCTACCTTGGAGGTTCTTGGAGGATTCACTGTCGGTGTTATTTCGGATGAAAGTAGGAGGGAGGCGAAAGACACTGGGGTAAAGACGTACCAGGGAGACAATACACATATCTGCAGTGAGAACAAAGAGAAAAGCATAAGCTGAATGAATTTCAAACAAACTCAGAAAGTACTACCAGGGAAAATACTATGCCCCAGGGCGGGTGATATTAAAACAAAAGAAAACTGGTAATACTATATTACCCTTTGCAACTCTCTCTAAAAACAGAGGGAGAACTGCAAAACAAATTACCCCTATCAAAAGAGGAGGTCGGGTCTCAACAGTCGAGGAACCTAGTACAAAAGTACGTATAAATACGTACCGGCCGAAAAAACAAAAGGGGGGTGAAAGAGCCAAGTGTATCCCGGCCAATCGCGCCCTGCCACAATTTACGTTAACGAATTAAAGAGATTCAACATAAAATCAGAAATATATTCCTAAGTGCATTTTTAGCCTAGGATAGTGCAACTGGTGAGTGGAGCAGCTGGTATGGGTGACCAGGCTCCTTCACATATATTACGGAGGTGCCGTGTATCAGCGCAGCGTCCATCAAATCAAATCTGGTCTCGGTGAACTTCGGTTAGACTGTCGTCTTGGAGAGGTCCTCCGCTAGTTTCGGACCGACTGCAAGACTGGAGGTGGAGACTAAGGCGGCAAAGGAGTCTCCCAATTCTGCATCTTGGGCGTTGGTATACCAAGGGAGTCACAGAAATTAGGCAAATCCCCTCGGTACCTCAGGGTTGCAGAAACACCATCTCTTCGGGCTGTGAGGGAGAACGGAAATCCCCATCGATAAATAATATTGTGATCCCGCAGGGCTGCGAGTAGCGGACGAAGCAGACGTCTTTTCTGTAACGTAATCCAGGAGAGATCCGGGAATAACTGAATCGGCACACCGGCATACTCCAGATCTTTACGCTGACGGGCTTTAAGCATAATGTCCTCCTTAGTGCGGAAGTCCTGGACACAGCAGATGATATCTCTGGGCTGAGATGTAATGGATTTTGGTTTCAGTGCTCTATGTGCTCTGTCAAGCGGTATCCGATTTGCAGGGGGTGCACCCAAAAGGTCGTTAAAGATAGTCTCTAACACAATGGGGAGGTCTTCAGACCCTGAGGGCTCCGGTATACCCCTTATCCGTATATTATGACGGCGACCTCTGTTATCCAAATCCTCCAGGTGCAGTTGCATATCTCTAATGGACACCAGCTGGGAGGACACTGAAGACTGTATCACAGAGACATGGCGCCTAGTGGCATCGTGGTCATCTTCTAGGGCCTCCACCCTAGTAGCAATCTGCTGTATATGCTGCGACACCCCCGCCAATTCTGAGCTAAAAGCTGCCTTCACTTCTTGTATCATACTCTTAAAGTCCTCTTTAGTGGGCAACTGTGAGAAACATTCCCTCCACATAGGGGGCACATCTGAGGGTAGCGAGGCAGAGTCCTCCAGGTCAGAATCTGAGGCATATACAGGGGCCTGGGCATAGGGGGTCAAAGATGGTGTATCCCCCAGATCGTCTCCCCTCCCCGGCTGCTGGATCGTGGGCCGTTGAGGTTTAGGTGCAGGCCAAACCTGCAGGGCCATTTGTGCTGTGGGCTGTGACATTGGTGGTTCAAGCAGGTGTACCGGGGCCTCTGACTGAGCTGATGCTCCACGTGGCATGGCCTCCATTGCTCCTGGGTTAGGGGATCCCCCTCCCTGCTGTTCACAGGACGAGGTGGAGGGCAGCATAGGGGGGCTGGGAGGATAAACTTTAGCCATCCGGCTATTCAGCTTACCCTGTACGTGGGGAGCTGCCTCCTCTCCTTGCTCGGACATTTCCCGGTCCTTCCGACACGAGGCTGTCCAAGATGGCCGCGGCTGAGGGAGCGGCGTTGCTTGCCGCCTAAGAAAGTAGCCGTCTAACATTGGTGGAGCGGTGGCGACCTTTTGCTGTGCTGCAGGGGTGAGTCCAGACCCTTGGGGTCTTTTTTTCCCCATATGTGGCACCTTTCCCAGCTGTAGGCTGCTGGATCTGTGTGGCAGGGCACGGAGCTCTTAGATTATGCGTCCGGCGCCATCGACTGCTGGCCACGCCCCTCTGCACTAGTTTGGCTGACAACTACTATGGTGGCCAGTATCTCCCTCTGGTTATCTGGTTGTTTACAGGCAGGTGATGTCTCACTTTATCACTAGGGCTTGGTAATATCTGCTGACCACTACTGGTAGCGTAAAAACCAGCGTAGACAGTGCCATACTTAGTGCTACACACTGCCCCCAGCAAATAGTGCCACACACACCCCCTGTAGAGAGAGCCACACAGCCCCCCCTGTAGATAGAGCTACACAGCCCCCCCTGTAGATAGATACACACAGCCCCCCTGGAGATGGTGCCACACAGCCCATTTTTAGATTGTGCCCTAGTGCAGTTTGTAGATAATTCCACAGTGCCCTCTGTAGACATTGCCACGGTGCCCTTTGTAGATAATGCCACAGTGCCCTCTGTAGATAGTGCCACACGACCCCAGAAGATAATGCCACAGTGCCCTCTGTGGATAATGCCACAGTGCCCTCTGTAGACATTGCCACGGTGCCCTTTGTAGATATTTCCACAGTGTCCTCTGTAAATAGGGCCACAGTGCCCCCTGTAGATAATGCCACAGTGCCCCCTGTAGATAATTCCACAGTGCCCCCTGTAGATAATGCCACAGTGCCTTCTGTAAATAATGCCACAATGCCCTCTGTACGTAGTGTCACCCCCCCTAGGTAATGCCACAGTGCCACCTGTAGACAATGTCACAGTGCCCCCTGTAGATAATACCACAGTGCCCCCTGTAGATAATGCCACACACACCACCTTGTAGATAGTGCCACACACACCCCTGTAGTTAGTGCCGCACACACACACACACACACACACACACACACACACACACACACACACACACACACACACACACACCTGTAGATAGTGCCACACACACCCCCCTGTAGATATTGCCACATACCACCCCTGTGGATAGCGCCGCATCCCCCTCTCTGTAGATAGCTCCATTGGGGCTTCCTCTAGGAGTGGAGTGCGACAGTGCCGAGGATGCAACGCTCTGGCCGGGGATTCCTATCCTGGAGGAGTCACTGATGTCACTATCTATATATGGACAGTGACGTCAGGGGCTCCTCCTGGACCGTAATCCCCGGCCGGAGCATCGGCAACTCTCTGGCCGGGGATTCCTCTCCTGGAGGAGCCCCTGACGTCAT
This sequence comes from Rhinoderma darwinii, assembly GCF_050947455.1. Taxonomy (NCBI): domain Eukaryota; kingdom Metazoa; phylum Chordata; class Amphibia; order Anura; family Rhinodermatidae; genus Rhinoderma; species Rhinoderma darwinii. Next base: position 310,847,519 of record NC_134688.1, read on the forward strand.
TGTCCATAATTGGACAGTGAAGTTAGGAGCTCCTCCTGGACCGGAATCTCCGGTCAGAGCGTCGGCAACTCTCTGGATGGAGATTCCACTCCTGGAGGAGTGAATGGCAGAGCAGGGAGCAGATAGTTTCCTGCTCTTCCACAACGTTCAACTGTATCTGCGTCCTGAGGACGCAGATTGTAAAGGATTTGCCAGACACAGGTTCTGTGTCGACGCCCATGGGCAATCAGTCTGCACCTGCTCCTATGTCTGTGAGACTGACTCCATCTTCCACCACTCAGGATGGCAGGCGTAGGAGTGGGAGAGCCTATCACAGCTTGGCCAGACGGAGCTAGTTCCCGCCCACTGTCTATTTATACCTGCCTTTCCTGTTCCTCCTTTGCCTGTGATTCTTCTATGCTTGTTTCCTGGCTTGCTGCTGCTGCTTGTACTACTATCCTCTGTTTGTTATTGACCTTGGCTTTCTGACCACTCTACTGCTCAGCGTTTTGTACCTCGCTCTCTCCTGGTTTGACTCGGCTCGTTCACCACTCTTGTTGCCCACGGTGTTCCGTGGGCAGCTGCCCCGTTTCCCTAGCTTCTGTGTAGCCCTGTCTGTTTTGTCTGTCTTGCACTTACTGAGCGTAGGGACCGTCGCCCAGTTGTACCCCGTCGCTTAGGACGGGTCATTGCAAGTAGGCAGGGATTGAGTGGCGGGTAGATTAGGGCTCACCTGTCTGTCTCCCTACCCTGTCATTACATAATCACAGGCCCATATACCTAGTCTACCCTGGTCCCTGACTCATCTATGGACCCCCTTGAGACCCTGGCTCAGCAGATGCAGGGCCTCTCCCTACAGGTCCAGGCCCAGGCTCAGAGGGACAATCTGCGTGATGCTTCCCTGGTAGTGCCCCCCACCTCACCTCTTGAACCCCACCTCAAGTTGCCTGACCGGTTCTCAGGGGACCGGAAGACTTTTTTCTCCTTTCGGGAGAGTTGTAGACTCTATTTTTGCTTAAAGCCTCACTCCTCAGGTTCTGAGAGCCAGCGGGTGTGTATAATTATGTCCCGGCTCCAGGACGGGCTCCAAGAATGGGCCTTCTCCTTGGCTCCTGACGCCCCTGAACTTTCCTCCGTTGATCTTTTCTTTTCTGCTCTCGGGCTCATTTATGACGAGACTGACAAGACTGCCTTTGCCGAGAGTCAGCTGGTGACCTTACGTCAGGGTAAGAGACCTGTAGAGGAGTATTGTTCTGACTTTAGGAAGTGGTGTGTAGCTTTTCGGTGGAATGACCCTGCCTTGAGGTGCCAGTTTAGATTGGGTCTGTCGAACGCCCTGAGAGACCTGCTAGCTATCCCTCTGCTGACTCCCTAGATCAGGTTATGGCTTTAGCGGTACGACTTGACCGACGTCTCAGGGAACGACGACTTGAACGTTTTTGTGCCTTCTCCTCTGACTCCCCCATGATGGCTCCCGAGGTTCCGTTGCTTCATTCTTCCACGGAAAACTCGGATGAACCTATACAACTCGGGGCCTCCGTGTCCCCCCAACACGGTAGAGAGTTCCGCAGGAAGAATGGTCTCTGCTTCTACTGTGGGGATGACAAGCATCAAGTGAACAACAGTCACAGGTGTAAGAATAAGCAGCCGGAAGAACTTCCGCGCCTAAGTGATCATCGGGGAGGTCACTTGGGCGCACAGGTATTTCCCGTAAAGATGAAACCTAATAAAATCTTGCTTCCCTTTCAGGTCTCTTTTGGTGGTAGGTCTGCTACAGGCAGTGCCTTCGTGGATTCCGGGTCTTCTGCTAAAAATTGAGCGTAGGGACCGTCGCCCTGTTGTACCCCGTCGCTTAGGACGGGTCGTTGCAAGTAGGCAGGGACTGAGTGGCGGGTAGATTAGGGCTCACCTGTCTGTCTCCCTACCCTGTCATTACACAGATACAATGAAATAAAGCAGTTCCCGGGACACGTCCGGGACGCTAATTTGCCAGGACTGTCTCTAAAAATTTGGGATAGTCCTAGCAAATTTGGAACTGTTGGCAACTATGACAGTAAGAGGGAGAAATGTGTCAACCATTGGCTGGAGGGCGGGGGGATCTTTATATTATGAATATCATTGGACTCTTTGCCTGCAGTGCTTGCCACACATTGTATAGATAACGTGTAAGTTCTCAAAGACTGCTGCAGAATAACTTTTAATTGACAGACCGATGAAATCAGTTTTTCTGTCACTACTTTATGCTGCCCACAGACAGGGGAGCATAAGGAGCTGACAGATACGCTTTAACCACTTACTGACTTCCCAAAGTAGTTAGACATTGGGTTGGTCTGCTTGTAACTTGCAAACCCTTTTTAAGTTTGGCATTATTGTTTCTTTGCCAGTAATAAAAACAGAGATACATGTTATATAGGCCCCATGCATACCACCGTAAAACCACGGACACCTTTCCATAGCGCTATGGATGGGTGTCAGTGCTGTGGAACCGTGCTGGGAATTATGGAGCATGTCCTATTTTTCGTATTTTATGGGCCCTGCTCCAATACTTTGTATGGGAGTACAGCCGGAAAATGCGGGCGGCCGTTAGCGTCCGGCTGTGCCTGCAATCGTGGGCTGTGATTACGGGCATGGGTCCTTAAACTTTACATTTAACTTTACAAATGTTACATTTTCTAAATTAGTTTTTTCATTATAGATATATTAAACATCATGCATAATAACTGTGTTAACATAAAGTGGCAATATTGCATATAACAGCCAATCAGTTTTCAGCTTTAATTTTTTCAGAGATTGGTTAATATTGGCAGCCTTGACATTTTATTTGGAACAGTTTTCATACACGAGAGTTTATGCACACAGTTGTCCTATCTCGGAGCATATCCATACTATGTAACACACATCTTTTTATCATAAGTATTGATTAATTAATTCTCCAAACTAGGAACGATCAATATATAAGTCGGTTGATTTATGTATCATCCCTCACACTCAGTTCATATAACTGCTGCATATTAGTCTGCCAGCCTTTCCATATCTAAGTATATGAGTTGTCTGTTCTAAGTTCCCAATGCCAGAGCTCCTCCAATCTAGCCATCTGGTCTACTTTTTGTAGCCAATGCACAATTGAAGGGGGGTCTGTTGACTTACTCCTGATCGGGATAAAAAGACGAGCTGCAGCAAGTAAAGTTAGTAACAATTTTGTTGATTTCTTAGGTATGTCATTGGGGATTAAATCAAGGAGAGCTACCTTTGGGGACACCGGGAGTTTTATACAGCAGATCTTGGTAATGTGGTGGAAGATTTGTTGCCAAAAAGGCAGGAGTGCTGAGCAGTCCCACCAAATATGTAAGAAAGTGCCAATACCATTGCCACATCTCCAACAGACGTCCGATGAGGTGCTATACATCTATTTTAATCTGACAGGTGTTAAATACCATCTGGAGATTATTTTATATGCATTCTCTTGTACTTTAATACACCGAGATGTGGATTTAGGAGCTTCAAATATCCTTAGTATAACTGCTGCGGAGAATGTGGTATTCAGGTCCGGCCTTAGGGGTGTGCGAGCTGCGTGAGCGCACCAGGCGCTGCCACTCCAAGCATGTAGGGGGCGCCACTAGGCTCTGCCTCTACTTTGTGCTCTGTTCTTAGTTACACAAACAGAGTAAATCAGAGCCGAGGAGCAGAAGAGGAAGCTCTGCCCACAGCCCGTCCTGCACGAACCCTGTGATCCTGCCAGCATGGAGAGATGGTGAGTCTCTGTGTGTCTGTGTACAGTATGTGTATCTGTGTGTATACAGTACGTGTCTCTGTGTATACAGTATGTGTCTCTGTGTTTGTATGTGTATGTTACAGTGTCTGTGTGTGTGTGTGTGTGTCTCTGCGTGTGTGTGTGTGTGTGTGTGTGTGTGTGTGTGTGTGTGTGTGTGCGTGTGCGTGTGTGTGTGTATCCAGTATGTGTCCCTGTTTATACAGTATGTGTCTCTGTGTTTGTATGTGTATATGTTACAGTGTGTGTGTGTGTGTGTGTGTGTGTCTGTGTCACTGTGTGTATACAGAATGTGTCCCTGTTTATATAGTATGTGTCTCTGTGTTTGTATTTGTATATGTTACTGTGTGTGTGTGTGTCACTGCATGTGTTTATGTCTCTTTGTAACAGTGTGTGTTGAATATTAAAGTAGAACAGATAATACTGATAAAACAAAGATATCTGTGCTGCCTCCTATATATCCTGCTACCCATATATACCCGGCTGCACCCTATATATCCTGCTGCCCCTATATATTCTGCTGTCCCTTATATAACCTGCTGCCCCTTATATAACCTGCCTCCTATATACTCTGCTGCCCCTTATATATCCTGCTGCCCCTATATATCATGCTGCCTCCTATATACCCTGCTGCCCCCTATATACCTTGTTGCCCCTATATATCCTGCTGCCTCCTATATATCCTGCTGCCCCTTATATACCCTGCTGCCCCTTAGATACCCTGCTGCTCCCTATATACCCTGCTGCCCCTTATATACCCTGCTGCCCCTTATATAACCTTCTGCCTCCTATATACTCTGCTGCCCCTTATATATCCTGCTGCCCCCTATATACCCTGTTGACCCTATATATCCTGCTGCCCCTTATATATCCTGCTGCCTCCTATATACCCTGCTGCCCCTTATATACCCTGCTGCCCCTTATATACCCTGCTGTCCTTTATAAACCCTGCTGCCCCTTATGTACTCTGCTGTCCCTTATAAACCCTGCTGCCCCTTATATACTCTGCTGCTCTTATATATCTTATATATATGGTCTGTGTGTGTGTGTGTTTGTATGTGTCTGTGGGTATAGTTATCATCTACGACATTATCTGTACTCAGAGAGTTATCACTGTGTGTTATCAGCGGTGTTACATAAGACTGCAGGTAACATTTACTTCATTATCTGTACTCAGAGAGTTATCACTGTGTTATCAGCGGTGTTACATAGGACTGCAGGTAACTACTACATTATCTGTACTCAGAGAGTTAGCACTCTGTGTTATCTGTGATGTTACATAGGACTGCAGATAACATCCACTACATTATCTGTACTCAGAGAGTTATCACTGTGTTATCTGTGGTGTTACATAGGACTTCAGGTAATGTCTACTACATTATCTGTTCTCAGAGAGTTATCACTGTATTATCTGTGGTGTTACATAGGACTGCAGGCAACATCTACTACATTATCTGTACTCAGTTATTACTGTGTGTTATCTGTGGTGTTACATACGGCTGCACATGAAATCTACGACATTATTTGTACTGGGTATATATGTGCCTGTGTGGCTATATATGGGTCTGCTTGTGAATGTGTCTTTGTGCTTGTATATATGTGCCTTTTATGTATTTGTATATGTCCTTGTCTGTGTATATGTGTCTGTACATCTATATATTTACCTGTATGTACAGTAAAGGAAATAAGTATTTGATCCCTTGCTGATTTTGTAAGTTTGCCCACTGTCAAAGACATGAACAGTCTAGAGTTTTTAGTCTAGGTTAATTTTACCAGTGAAAGATAGATTATATATAAAAAAAAAAGAAAATCACATTGTCAAAATTGAATATATTTATTTGCATTGTGCAGAGAGAAATAAGTATTTGATCCCCTACCAACCATTAAGTTCAGCCTCCCCCAGACCAGTTACACGCTCCAAATCAACTTGGTGCCTGCATTATAGAAAGCTGTCTTAAAGAGGCTCTGTCACCAGATTTTGCAACCCCTATCTGCTATTGCAGCAGATAGGCGCTGCAATGTAGATTACAGTAACGTTTTTATTTTTAAAAAACGAGCATTTTTGGCCAAGTTATGGCCATTTTTGTATTTATGCAAGTGAGGCTTGCAAAAGTACAACTGGGCGTGTTGAAAAGTAAAAGTACAACTGGGCGTGTATTATGTGCGTACATCGGGGCGTGTTTACTACTTTTACTAGCTGGGCGTTCTGATGAGAAGTATCATCCACTTCTCTTCAGAACGCCCAGCTTCTGGCAGTGCAGATGTGTGACGTCACTCACAGGTCCTGCATCGTGTCGGCACCAGAGGCTACAGTTGATTCTGCAGCAGCATCAGCGTTTGCAGGTAAGTAGCTACATCGATTTACCTGCAAACGCCGATGCTGCTGCAGAATCATCTGTAGCCTCTGGTGCCGATGTGTCCTCGCTCGTCTGACACGATGCAGGACCTGGGGAAGGGACGTCACAGCGTGATCTCTCGAGAACACGGCTGTGTCTGCACTGCCAGAAGCTGGGCGTTCTGAAGAGAAGTGGATGATACTTCTCGTCAGAAAGCCCAGCTAGTAAAAGTAGTAAACACGCCCCGATGTACGCACATAATACACGCCCAGTTGTACTTTTACTTTTCAACACGCCCAGTTGTACTTTTGCAAGCCTCATTTGCATAAATACAAAAATGGTCATAACTTGGCCAAAAATGCTCGTTTTTAAAAAATAAAAACGTTACTGTAATCTACATTGCAGCGCCTATCTGCTGCAATAGCAGATAGGGGTTGCAAAATCTGGTGACAGAGCCTCTTTAAATGGTCACCTGTATAAAAGACTCCTGTCCACAGACTCAATTAATCAGTCTCGCTCTAACCTCTACAACGTGGGCAAGACCAAAAAGATTTCTAAGGATGTCAGGGACAAGATCATAGACCTGCACAAGGCTGGAATGGGCTACAAAACCATAAGTAAGACGCTGGGTGAGAAGGAGACAACTGTTGGTGCAATAGTAAGAAAATGGAAGACATACAAAATGACTGTCAATCGACATCGATCTGGGGCTCCATGCAAAATCTCACCTCCTGGGGTATCCTTGATCCTGAGGAAGGTGAGAGCTCAGCCGAAAACTACACGGGGGAACTTGTTAATGATCTAAAGGCAGCTGGGACCACAGTCACCAAGAAAACCATTGGTAACACATTACGCCGTAATGGATTAAAATCATGCAGTGCCCGCAAGGTCCCCCTGCTCAAGAAGGCACATGTACAGGCCCATCTGAAGTTTGCGAATGAACATCTGGATGATTCTGAGAGTGATTGGGAGAAGGTGCTGTGGTCAGATGAGACTAAAATTTAGCACTTTGGCATTAACTCTACTCGCTGTGTTTGGAGGAAGAGAAATGCTGCCTATGACCCAAAGAACACCGTCCCCACTGTCAAGCATGGAGGTGGAAACATGTTTTGGGGGTGTTTCTCTGCTAAGGGCACAGGACTACTTCACCGCATCAATGGGAGAATGGATGGAGCCATGTACCGTCAAATCCTGAGTGACAACCTCCTTCCCTCCACCAGGACATTAAAAATGGCTCATGGCTGGGTCTTCCAGCACGACAATGACCCGAAACATACAGCCAAGGCAACAAAGGAGTGGCTCAAAAAGAAGCACATTAAGGTCATGGAGTGGCCTAGCCAGTCTCCAGACCTTAATCCCATCGAAAACTTATGGAGGGAGATGAATATCCGAGTTGCCAAGCGACAGCCTCGAAATCGTAATGATTTACAGATGATCTGTAAAGAGGAGTGGGCCAAAATTCCATCTAACATGTGTGCAAACCTCATCATCAACTACAAAAAACGTCTGACTGCTGTGCTTGCCAACAAGGGTTTTACCACCAAGTATTAAGTCTTGTTTGCCAAAGGGATCAAATTCTTATTTCTCTGTGCACAATGCAAATAAATCTATATAATTTTGACAATGTGATTTTCTTTTTTTTTTTTATTTATAATCTATCTCTCACTGGTAAAATTAACCTAGCCTAAAAATTCTAGACTGTTCATGTCTTTGACAGTGGGCAAACTTACAAAATCAGCAAGGGATCAAATACTTATTTCCTTCACTGTATATATTCCAGATGTGTGTATGTATATTTGCCTGTATGCCTATATATCTGTCTTTATGTATGTACAGTATATATGTTCCAGCGTGTCTATATATGTGGTTAATTTTTGGTTTGTGTAGGGGGCGGCAATAGAAAGTCCCGCACAGGTCGCCATCCAACCTAAAGCCGGCCCTGGTGGTATGCATGTCTTTTTCCCAATCTCTGATAAAATAAAGCTTTCTTCTCTCCTTTGATGTAGCTATTCGTTTACTCAGTTGTGATGTGGTGTTTGGGTTTGTGACCAAAGTTCCTCAAACCACGATAAAGGTCTGAAAAGTCCAGTACAGGGAAGAAAATGCTATGTTTAATGGATAAAGGTAGAGTAGGATAACCCGGGTGTGAAGTTGGTATACAATTCCGAAATTGAGTGAGTGGAGAGGGATGAGCCGAACATAGACTCCTGATCTGAGGGTCACTCCATATCCTCACTGTAACCTGTGACAGGTTACCTATTCCTGATTGCAGCGGGCTGATCTTTCGATATTCTAGAAGTAGCTGGTGTAAAGGACTCTATGCTATGTGTTCATCAATGTCAAACCAAAGTTTATTTGACGGTCTGCGGAAACCAGTCCCCTATTCTGCTAAGATGGGAGGCATTATAATATTTAGATAATTAAGGGAATCCGATTCCTCCGTTATGGGTGGGCAATTGGAGGATTTTGTAGGAGATTCTAGGTCTAGACCCATCCCAGATGTCATTTGAGCAGAACTGTCAATAATGGTTAAAAAAGCTATTTGGTAGCGAATTAGGCAAAGCTTGTAATAAATAAGAGATCTTTGGGGTAATTAATCAATGTAACATGTTAGTTCTGCCCATCCAAGAATTTAAGGCCTCAGACCAAGATTTTAGAATAGTGGGAATGGTGGTCAACAGTTTTTTGTAGTTCAGTATGTATAATTGCTTTATATTTGGGGAAATATTTCTACCCGGGAAAGTTACATATTCTGTTCGCAAGGAAAAGGGAACTTTTATTTTAATAATTTTATTTGTGCAGCTGGAAGTGAAATATTTAAGGCCTGAGATTTTGGCATATTTATTTTAAAATTGGAGATCTATCCAAATGTATTTAAGGTTTGCTAGAGGGCCGGAAAGGCTGTTTTGGATTTCGACAGTAATAATAATTTGTCGTCGGCATAAGCTGCTACTTTGTATTCCAATTTCCCACATATCAACCCTGTTATTGATCCGTTTTGTTTAATTCTTTGTAAAAGAGTCTCCATTACTAAAACGAATAATAACGGAAAGAGTTGGCATCCCTGTATTGTGCCATTATTAGCCCTTTCCCACTCCTGGACATACTATTAGATCATGGTAAGTGCATCGTTTGTGCTCCATGACCTAATAGTACATCCTGCATCAAACATAGCGCCGTTCGTGCAGGGCGCGTTCATGTGCTGTGATAGCTGCTGTTTCCGACAGCAGGCTATCACAGCTCAATGTGCCGGGACCAATCGAGATGGTCCCGCCTCGTCGATCGCCGCTATTGGTTATTCAGTGACTGTGAGAGGGGACGGATGCTTTATGTAATCTGTCCACCTTTTTTTTGCTCAGTTTTCCGCTGGCTATTCTAAATAAAGGAGATTTATTTTTACATTCCACAAGGAGTGCTGATTTTTCCTCTGGAATATTACTTAATAAATAGTATTTCTTGTTATGTTTATTTAATAAATGTTATTTAACCCCTTCCCGCCGCAGCCATTTTTCAGATTTAAATTTTAGTTTTTTCATCCACACCATCCAAAAGCCATAACTTTTTTATTTTTCCGTCAATATAGTCCTATGAGGGCTTGATTTTTGCAGGTCGAGTTGTAGTTTTTCGTTTATTCTGCCATATAATGTACTAGGAAACTGGAAAAAAATTATTTGGTGGGTAGAAAATGCAAAAAACATCGATTCCTCTGTTGTTTTTTGCACTTTGTTTTTACAGAATTCAATGTGCAATTAAAACAACATGTTAACTTTATTCTGCGGGCAATATGATTACGGTGATACCAAATATATATAGTTTTTTTTATATTTTACTACTTTTACAAGTAAAAACCTAAGTGTAAAAAATAACATTTATTTTGCGTCGCCAAATTCTGAGAGCCATAACTTTTTTATTTTTTTGTTGATTAAGTGGTATGAGGGCTTATTTTTTGCGGGATAAGCTGTAGTTTTTAATGTGAAGTTTTGATCACTTTTTATTCCACTTTTTGTGGGGGATGAGGTGACCAAAAAATAGCGATTCTAGCGTTTGACTTTTATTTTTTACGGCGTACACCGTGCTGGTTAAATAATGATATATTGTAATAGTTCAGACTTTCACGGATGCGGCAATACCAATTATGTTTATTTATTTTTTTACTATGCTCTAGGGGGGAAATGGGAAAGGGGGGGTTTTTCAAATATTTTTTTACATTAAAAAAAACTTTTATTTGACACATTTTTTTATTTTTTTTATAAGTCCCCCTTGTGGACTTCAACCAGTGATCGTTGGATCGCTTGCATTATATACTGCAATACTAAGGTATTGCAGTATATCGTTATTCTGACAGGCCAAAGGCAGGGCTTAATAGGAGCACAAAGATGGCAGACCTGCTCGTTACTGTGAAGTGTCGGCTGTAACATACAGCCGACGCCCGCATCGTATGGAGCGAGTTCACTCTATGAACCCGTTCCATACTTCCCCCTACCCGGCTATGACGTAAGGGTACGTCAAATTTCGGGAATGGGTTAAAAAAATTTGTTTATTCCAATTTTTTGGGCACCACTATGTTTTTAGAAACGTAAACTCTACTGAAGAATAATTAACTTTTTTCCGTCCCATTAGGGAACTCTTACTTTTCACCTTTTTTTTTTTTTTTTTCTACCTTTAATGTCCTAGTATATCTTTGTATATCAGTACATTATACCTTTGAAGAAGAATAATATAAATTTTGAGATATTTGGGCAGAAAAAATACATTGTGGCAATGTAAGGCTCTGTTCACATCTGCACTTTTCCGTCATTCTGTTCTGACATAGGAACAGAATAACAAGGAAATTGGAAGCACCAGATCTGTCAAATGGTGGACACCAATGGCGCCTGACGGAACCCATTTAATGGGTTTCGTCGGTTTTCCATCAGTGTTCGCACAAAATAGCGATTCATGGTGTGAACAGAGACTAACTTGTGACTCACTGCTAGTGTATCTGCCTTCTATACAGCAGATCTTGACTTTGAGTCTCAACAGTGCCATGATGTAAAAGGAGACGCTGAGAAATAATAGAATATAAAGAGATAACCTCTGAGCATCAAAGCTGTGCTAAGGGCCGCTCCCCCAATGTCAAGAGAAGTGCAAGAGCCAATGTAGTTTCTTCTATCTAGGAGAAAATACACAGAAGTTAAAAGGGTTTATCCAGGATTTCAAATTTGATGACCTGTGCACATCCCTGTGCCCTGGCTGTTGCTAACAGCCCTGGGCACTGGGCAGAGTGTCGGGGCCAATCTTTTGGTCCCTGAACATGTGATCGCTGTGACAACCGATCAAAGCGATCACATGCATTTCAATGTAAAATATAGTGTGTACGCAATCGAGTGCACACAGCCCTATGCCACGCTATTACCAACAGCTCTGGGCACTGGGCAGAGAATCAGGGACCAATCTGATGGTTACTGAACATGTGATCGCTGTGATCACATTTATGTTTATTTTGACATTTCTGGCAGCAAATCTGCCTCTTTTCTTCTCCTCACACATTGTTTCAGTGTGTGGAGAAGAAGAGACTTAGAGAGAATTGCTGCCAGAATAATAGTGTGTCAAAAAAAATACAGTGTTACACATCAATACATATCAATACACTCTTTGTATAGATAGATTTCTAACTATCTATACAATCTATCTTCTATCTTTTGTTCTATCTATCTATCTCACTTTCTATCTTTACTAGAATATTAGAATATGCAGGTAGGGAATATATAGGGAATATATAATTCTATATATCTCCACATATATAATATATATATATCAATAGCGGTTTATTTTTTGTTAGCAGTAGTGTGTATATATATCCTTATTTTTGAACTTGAAAACCCTTGTGCAATTATGTTAGCACCGCTGTAAACAGTTTTGCTGTTTAGAGGAGCTATAAAACTGACCTTCCTTTGAGCTAGTTGAGAATCTGGAGCATTACATTTGTGGGTTCGATTAAACTCTCCAAATGGCTAGAAAAAGAGAGCTTTCATGTGAAACTCGACAGTCTATTCTTGTTCTTAGAAATGAAGGCTATTCCATGCAAGAAATTGCCAAGAAACTGAAGATTTCCTACAACGGTGTGTACTACTCCCTTCAGAGGACAGCACAAGCAGGCTCTAACCAGAGTAAAAACAACGTTTCAGCTCCTTCCCCTGGAGCTTTTCTCAAGCGTGAGAAAGCCTTTCTTTGGCTTGAGAAAGGCTCCAGGGGAAGGAGCTGAAACGTTGCTTATGGGACAATAAAAGTACCCTCTTTTTTCACCTTCATAAACGGAGTGCTGCCTATTTTTGCTTTATATACAATTGGGATTTTGGTCTAATCTCCTGGGCTTGCACCCACATTATACCGGTGCTGCTGGATCCATCTGTTTATATATATATATATATATATATATATATATATATATATAATCTGTTATAAAAAAGTAATATATATATAAAAAAATAATAATTGTTTGTTTAGTTAGTGACGTTATGGCGAGAACGCTTTTTAGCGCTGAGGAGGCATACGCCATGCTGTGGTCTGAGTCTGAGACCGCATCAGAGATGGCAGTGACGATGATAGCGTCACTTCAGGTTCATCTTCAGGGGACGTTATCCCTGACACAGTAGAAACAGCGGAACATGAAAGCGCTGTGCCTAGTAGCGCTGTAGCATGGGAAAGCCTGGTCCCTCCAGTTCAGGCTCTTGCATGGGTACCTGCTCCATCTTTTGGGCCTAGAATCCACGGATTTACTGCCACTCCCGGCATAACTGTGAACAATACAAATGTTGTCCAAATGGATTACTTCCATTTATTTATTACAGACGACCTCCTAAATATGATTGTCCACGAAACAAATTTATATGCCGCTCAGTATATAAGGCAGAAACCTTTATCCACCCATACCAGAGATTGGACACCCACCAATCTGCAGGAATTTAAAAAAAAAATTCGGCTCACCCTAGGTATGGGTATTGTAAAAAAGCTCTCCATTAGGTCTTACTGGTCATTAGGTCTACCTTCCAAAAGGGCAAGATATGGCGTTAAGCTTTATAAATAGTGTGAAAGCGGGTCAGGATATACTACCGCCCTCAAAATTTATGAAGGGCGGGACCGTTCAATAAATGTTCCTGGATGCCCCCTGATCTTTCCACCAGCAGTAAGATAGTGTGGGAGATAAAGCAGCCTCTGCTTCATAAGGGGTACCACCTGTACTGCGATTTTTATTCCAGTGTGCCCCTGTTTCGGCATTTGCATGCTGCAAAGACCGGGGCATGTGGTACCGTGCGCAAAAACCTAATTGGTTTTCCGCAGCCATTAGTGGAGAAGCGCATGTTAAAGGGGGACTTCTGTGCTTATGCATCTGAAGAATTGCTGGCGGTCAAGTACAGGGATCGCAAAGATGTATATGTACTAAGCACAATACATACTGCAGGAACAGTGGCAGTGAGGGAAAGAGGGGCAACGTCGGACAAGCACAAACCAGTGAGCGTGTCCGAATATAACAAGTACATGGGGGGGGGGGGTTGGATTTAAGCGACCAGGTTTTGCAGCCCTATTTAGTAAAACGCAAAACAAAAACCTGGTACAAAAAAGTGGCCATTTATCATCTACAGGTGGCAATCCACAATTCATTTGTGCTCTATAAAAAAAACAGAGCAAGAGACACATATCTGGATTTCCAGTAGAAAATTATCGAAGGCCTCATATTTGATGTTCAGGACACCAGAGAATTCCGAGGATGTCAAACGACTGACTGAAAGACATTTTATCACTCGCATTCCCCCAATACCAACTAGAAGCAACCTCCAGAAAAAGTGCCGCGTCTGCAGAAAAGATGGGCGCCGCAGATATTCCCGATATTTCTGTCCCTCGTCCCTCGCAACCAGGCCTGTGCATTCACCCATGTTTTATAAAATACCACACTGTTCTGAATTATTAGATTTTAGTTAATTATTTGAAAATATATTTGCCCTACATTACATTTTAATTTTTCCAATGATTTTACTCCAAGGGTGAGGGAGGGAATGGGTGGGGGGTGGATGTCATGTTTGCATATTTTCTAAAGTTCATCTGCTGGAGAGCTCCATTTGCAATTTCTTTTTTAGGAAATCCCCCCCCCAAAAACAAATCCCATTATACCCCTAGATGAATACTTTTGGGATCTCTGCTTCAAGAGCAGATATTTTGAAAGTGTTATAAAATCTCTGAGTTTTGTAACACCAGCTTTGAAAAAATATGATTTGTGAAATAAGCTTCTTCTATCGTCCGCCCTCCTACATCTCTATGTGATAAATAAGGCACACATATTTGGTATCTCCATGCACGGGAGAAGTGGCAGAATGTGAAAGGAGATTAATTTTGTCCGTGGTCCATACTGTGTGAAAAATGCTAGCATAAACTGATGCATTTGCCAACAAAATCGTATTCAATTAACTTTCAGAAGAAAACTGGACTTTCTAAAAATATGATAAACCCCTTGAAGAAAATTTTGTGGGGTCTGTTTGTGTGAATGAAGTAATTTATGGGTTATTTGTAATGTTTCAGCAGCATTAGGCCCCTCAGGAAACAGTATGCTGCTATAAAATCAAATGCAGAATTCCTGGACCGAAAAGGCAAAAAAGCCTTCATTTATGCCAAGCCCTGGCACATGCCCGCACAGTGAATAAAACACACATATTTGGTATCCCCATGCACGGGAGAAGTGGAAGAATGTGAAAGGGGATGAATTTTGTCCGTGGTCTATACTGTGTGTGAAAAATGCTAGCATAAACTGACGCATTTGCTAAATTCTTGAATTTTTTTCCAATTTTGCCCGCTTTAGAGAAAAAAATAAAAATGATATATACTGACAAATGCCATTAAAACAAAGCCCTATCTGTCCTTTAAAAAGAGTGTAAAATTCAAAGATGAACTTTATTCACCTGCAGAGTTATAGTCATCTAAAGAAGCGCATAGCAAAATTGTGAAATTTTCTCTGGTCATTTAGCTGTAAAACAGCCTTGTCCTTAACCGGTTAAAGCATAATGTAGACGCTCTTGTGTATGCCTTCTGTATACCTGGTTTAGTTGAAGGGCCATTTATGGATTGTCTGCCATCTTGGTTCCTTCTTCAGCTCTGATATGGTTCCCCTAATGCAGACTACATTTCCCGTTTTGATTCTGGCTTTCCGGAGGGGGCTGTGTGTCATCACACTGAACTTGCTCTGTTATGAGTCCTACCAAAGGGCAGCAAGTGATAGATCAGACATATAGAACTTCTGTCATCACACTGCAGTTTCTCAGTTTATCCTATGTAGCTCTGCCTGTCTCCTCTGCCTCCTGCTTGTGATACGTTTTTCCATGTCAGTTTTTACACATGAGGCAGGGGAGAGTAGCATCTCATAGAAATACACCAGACTCTCTGCACACTGCACACACAGATAGTACAGACAGTCAGTATGAATCAGGAGTTTTATAACGCTGCAGCTTATCATTATATTGACTCGTCTATTATATTACTGCAGAGAAACACAGAGGAACATGGAGGGTGGAGCTGGGTGGGGATAGGAGGAGCCTCAGTGCTGCCAGGTGTGATTTGATTGGTGATAATGTAATCCTGTAGTTCACAGGAAGTGAGCCATGCAGGAGAGGTTCACTACCTGTCTACACATGAGAGCATGGTCTATACTGGTGGTCAGACTGAGATCACATGATACAGCTACCCTTAATAAAAGGGTTTAAAATGTATAGATGCAACTGAGCTGGGAAAAAACCCAAATGACACTGCTTGAAAATTGCTGGTGAGTTAGCATTATATGTGCACATTTTTTTTATTTTACTGGAGTGCTTCTTTAAATGTGGCTCACAAGGTACAAGATTGGGGACCTGTGGTGTAGAGCATCCCTTTTTTTTCTTTCCTAAATCCAATTGCTGCTACGTTATTTTGGCGCATTTGTATTGTTACTTATTTTTCTTATATTGTTTTTTTTTCATTTCGTAGAGTGCATTAGGAGTTCTTTCCTATTTTTTATTATTATCCGCGATATCAGTTCCCGATTAGTTCAGGATTCAAAAAAGTTATTCTGTCACCATTGTAAATTACAGTTAAGAAATAGCTGAACTGGTACATTGAGTTATTACAATGTGGTTTTCCTTTTATTTGTTGCAGTGTTATCATTCAGCAGGCTTAGACCCAGGTGTGAGAAGATACCTCTATTAAACTCCAATCAAGATTTGTGATTAAGAGCAATGACAAGAGAAGGTGAGGGGATGTATTGGTTAAAGTGAATCTGTCAGATTTTCATGCTGCCCTGTTTGAGGGCAGCATAAAGTAGTGACAGACACGCTGATTTCAGTGGCCTGTCACTTATTCGTTAATGTGAGAACACACATCTTATCACACACATTTTGTCTTTGTTATTTGTGCCTGATTGCTTGAATTCAAGAATGAGCCATATAATAAGATGAGGACAGTCTTGGCTATTAATTAATTGCTGACCAGCACATGCATGTTAAATTTCAATAACTGGCTTTTAGTGTCAGGGTGTATTCACACTGTGTGCTTTTGCAAAGTGAAATTTCAAAAAAATCTTTTTTTTTTTTTTTGCAGATGTTACATTTTAATTTATTTTTTCTCCCTGTAAGACAGCAAGCGTTAACAGAGAAACACAACTTAATATTTATTACCATGATTCTGACGTTTTTAGAAATTTCCCATATGTGGCACTAGTGTGCTACTTGACTACAACACAGGCCTCAGAAATGAAGGAGCAGCTTGTGGATTTTGGGGCCCCCTTTTCATCAGATTTTATTTTAGGCACATGTCAGGTATGAAGAGGTCTTATGGTGCCAAAACATAAACACCCCCAAAAAGACACCATTTTAGAAACTACACCCCCCAATGAATTCATCTAGGGGTGCAATCGATCATTTTGACCCCACAGGTGTTTCATTGATTTTATTAGAATTGGGCCATGAAAATATAAAATAATTTTTTTTCCAATAAGATGTAGTTTTAGCTACAATTTTTAAAATCTATTTGGCTTTTGGAATGCAAATTTTGCTGGATTCGTTCATGGGCGCCATGTCGCATTTGCAAAGCCCCAGTACAGTAAAAAAAATAAAAATAAAAAATTGACTCCATTTGGGAAACTTTGGAGATTTTTGCCCCCTAAGATTTTTTTGTTGAATTGATTAGAATTGGGCTGTGAAAATGGAATAAAGGAGAAAAAGCCCCCCAAAATTTGTAAAGCAATATCTCCCGGCAACCCTCCACACATGGTCATAAACTGTTTGGACAAATGGGAGCGCTAAGAAGGGAAGGAGTGCCATATGACTCTTGGAGCGTAGATTTTGCTGGAATGGTTTGCGGAAGATGTCGCATTTGCAAAACCCCTGATGTACCAAAACATAAGTGACCTCATTTTAGAAACTACACCCTTCAAGGCATTCATCTAGGGGTAGTGAGCATGTTAACCCCACAGGTGTGAATTAGGGCACAGTGGATGTTGCAGGGTGAAAATGGCAATTTTACAATAGAGCTGCCATTTGAGTCCCCAATATGTTGCACCACCTTGAAAAGACAGTTCTATAAATATTATACAGTGTTTCCTGGTTTTATAAACACCCTACATGTGGCTTAATCTTTTTCATGGCATATTACAGGGCTCAGGAATTGAATGAGTACCCTTGCGAATTTGAGGCCTAATTTGGCAATTTACACAACATTGGCATTAACAATTGCAGGGCTCAGAGGTCAAATAGTAAAAGAAACTCCTGAGAAGTGACACCCATTTTGGAAACTACACCCCTAAAAGCATTTATCAAGGGGTGTAGTGAGCATTTAGACACTACAGGTGTTTTTCAGAAATGAATAAGCAGCGGATGATGCAAAGTGAAAAGATGCAATTTTTCCCCAGATATGCTGTTTCTTTGCAAAATATGCACAGCTTGTGCCACTGGAGAATCGTTCCCCATAAATAGTTTAGAGGGTACTCCTGGATATGGCAATGCCAGACATGTGGACATAAACTGCTGTTTGGGCACACTGTAGGGCTTAGAAGGAAGGCAGTGCCATTTGGCTTTTGGAGTGCGGATTTTGCTTGGTGGTATTTTAGTTTGGAGTTTTGCTGGTATTTCAGTTTATAATGTGGGGGCATATGTAAGCTGTGCAGAGTGCATCAAGGCATAAAATAAGAGGGTATAGTAATGGTGTAAATAATACAATTAATAATCCATAGTCGTGTGGTACGCTTTGAAGCAATCATATATTCAAAGTCCTGTGCCACACTGATAAATGGTGTCCTTTCTTTTCCCCCTTTTGGAACTCAATCTGCACCTTTTTTGGAACTTTTCCTCCTTTGTAGTTTGGAAACTTTGCTGGGAAGGTGTTGTCCTGCTACCGGACGAGTTTTTGGTTTTATTGGTACCATTTTCAGAGTCATGCAACTTTTGGATCACTTTTGTATTCCATCTTTTGGGAGGAGATGTGACCTAAAAGCAGTAATTCTGGCCTAGTTTTTTTTTTTAAATTCTTACGGCGTTTACCGGGCGGGATAAATTACATGATCATTTTATAGGTTGGGTCGTTTTGGACGTGACGATACCAATTATGTATAGTTTATTTACATTTTTTATGTTTTTCCAATAATAATATTCTTATTATTGTAAAAAAGGCAATTTTTGTTTTTTTAACTTGAAACTTCCTTTTGTCAACTTTTTGTAAAAAAGTAAAGTACTGAAAAAAGTTGGGATTGGGGTAGATGTAATTAAACATCCTGCTAGCAAATGCTTTTTAAGTTCTAGGAATAAATCTCTAAACAGCGATGGGTGCTTTTCAACTCTTGCTTGCAGTTATATGTAAAGTACTAACAACTGTTTGAGAAAGCCTGCGTAAATGCGGGGCGTAAAAGGCTTCCGTAGCTGACGGCAAGATGGCTCCTACGTCATAAGCAGTGGATGTCAGCAGTATGTTACAGCTGACATCCACCTTTAATGGCAGGAACCGGAGCTAGCGCCGATTCCTGGCATTAACCCCTTAGATGCAGCGATCGAAATTGATCGCTGCATCTTAGTGGTTGGCAGCAGATCGGCAGCCGTGCCATGCGATTGCAGGGCTGCCGAATGCTGCTATGGCAACAAGAGGCCTTACAATGGCCTCCTGTTCTGCCATTACGAAAGCCGATTAGGCCCCACCCGGAGGCGAAGCCTAATCGGCTTGCTGTTAGTGAATGAGTGACAGATCTAATTCATTGCACTGCATAGGTAGTGTAATGTATTAGTAAAAAATATAATAAAAGTAATAAACCTAAAAGACAATCACCCTTTTCAAGTCCTTTTATTATTGCAAAAAATAAATAAACCATACATATTTGGTATCGCCACGACCGTAACTATAAAAATATTATGTTATTCATTCCACACGTTGAACAGCATAAAAAAATAAAAACCGTAAGAAACAAAGCCAGGATTTGTTTTGGTCACTCTGATCTGCAAAAATTGAAGTAAAAAGTGATCAAAAAGTCGCATGTATCCAAAAATGGTACCTATAAAAACTATAGCTCGTCTCACAAAAAACAAGCCCTCATACAGCTCCGTCTAGGAAATTTTTTTAAAGTTATGGTTCTCACAACATGTCGACAGAAAAAATACATTCTTTTTACAAAATAAATTTTATTATGCAAAAAGTTGTAAAACATAAAAAAGTGCCATAAATTTGTATCGCCGGAATCATACTGACCCGCAGAATAATGTTTACATGTAATTTATAACGCTTGGTGAGCGCTATGTAAAAAAAACTAAAAACCTATGCCAGAATTGCTGTTTGTTGGTCATCTTGCCTCCCAAAAAATAGGATAAAAAGTGATCAAAAAGTTGCAAGTACCGCAAAATGGTACCAATAATAACTACATCTCTCCCGCAAAAAAACAGCCCTCATACCACTACGTCTATAAAAAAAACAAAATTAGTTAAGGCTCCAATATGTCAGGAATTAAAAATATGCAGCTGTGCCTGCCCGAGGGGAACATTTCTCCTGTTTCAAGGACAACACCTTCCGAGCAAAATTTCCCAAACTGCAAAGGTGTGGAGTGTGGACAAAAAGGGGGATAAGAAAGGACACCATGTATCAGTGCAACACTGGCCTGTGCATAAAGATTTGTTTCACAGTGTAACACACATCAATGGATTCTTTTTTTATTTTTTTACCCCATTATTATACCACCTGACTATGCCCCTGATGTACTCCGCACAGCTTACATATGCCCCCACATTATAAATTAAAATGGCAGTAATACCCCAAACAAAAATACTACCGAGCAAAATCCACGCTCCAAAACCCAAATGGCGCTGCCTCCCTACTGAGTCTTACAGTGTGCATAGACAGCTGTTTACTTCCATATACTGTCACTTTGGGTTTGTGAACCCACTGGGCCGTACCGCCTTGACGGTATGGCAGCTGGTCAACAGGGCGCAGGTCACAGTCTATATTTCGTTTAGGGAACCTGTGGCAGCTCGGACAGTAGCAAAACAGGCTCGGCTGGGACTAGGCAGCAGGTAGACGTCAGGCGTGGAGTAGCAGGACAGCTGTGGAATACAGCATAGCACGACTATAGCACAGCACGGCACTTGACCAGGATAGCACAGGATACAGGTACGGGGAGCACTGGAACTGGAAAACACTAGGAGACCATTTGCATAGACAAACTAGGATACGACAAATAACGCTCAGGCATGGGAGGAAGGGGATGGGCCCTTCTTATAGCCCAGTGTGCTCTGGGAGCAATCAGCTCAATCTCCCACCTGCGTGCCTTTGGCTTCTTAAGTCTGGACTGAGCTCGCGAGCGCACCCTGGTGGTCACTGTGGCACAGGACGGCCATATGTGCAGACATCTCTGGAGAGAAGGGCGTCGACTTGATGGAAGGAGTTCGTGGTCAGCGACCACGGACGTTACAGTATCCCCCATCTTACGCCCCCTCCTCTTGGGACCAGAATGAGAAAGAAACCTCTTAATGAGGGTAGGAGCATTGAGATTCTTTTCTGGCTCCCAGGACCTCTCTTCTGGTCCAAACCCCTTCCAATCTACTAAATAAAAGGCTCTTCTTCTTACTTTTTTAATGTCCAGGATCTCCTCGAAGGTGTCTGAAGGACCGCGGGAGGCAACCGCAGGGCTAGGAGTCTTGGTAAAGCGGTTCAGAACTACCGGTTTCAGGAGGCAGACATGGAACGAGTTGGGGATCTTGAGGGTAGGAGGCAGCCGAAGCTTGTAGGTGACAGGGTTGATCTGCTGTAGGATCTCAAAGGGTCCGAGGAACCTGGAAGCAAATTTGTATGATGGCACCCTAAGTCGAATATTCCTGGAGGACAGCCAGACCTTCGTGCCAGGAAGAAACTGTGGAGGTTCTTTTCTCCTTGTGTCCGCCTGTCGACTGCCAGCAGGATGGAGAATCGAGTCTGCTGCCAGATCTGCAGAAAGTCCCCAAAAGCAGTGTCAGCATCTGGCACCTCGGATGTATTACGCACTGGAAGAGGAATTCGTGGGTGTTGGCCATAGACAATAAAGAACAGTGTATTCCTTGTGGACTCGCTGGTCTGATTATTGTATGAGAATTCAGCCTACAGAAGCAACTGCACCCAGTCATCATGCTGCTTGGAGATGAAGTGGCGTAGGTAGTTCTCCAAGATCTGATTGATCCTATCGACCTGACCATTGGACTGAGGATGGTAGGCCGAGGAAAAGTCCAACTTTACACCTAGGAGTCCGCGGACGGCTCTCCAGAACTTCGAGGTGAACTGAACCCCCCGATCAGACACAATATGCTTCGGCAAACCGTGCAGGAGGAAGATGTGTTGGATGAAAAGCTTGGCCAGTTGAGGAGCAGAAGGAAGACTGCTCAGAGGAACGAAGTGGGCAATATTCAAAAATCGATTCACCCCCACCCAGACAGTACTGCATCCAGCAGAGAGAGACAGGTCAGTGATAAAGTCCATAGCTATATGCTGCCAGGGAGCATCAGGCACGGGCAATGGCTGGAGCAGGCCAGCAGGTCTGGCGTGAGCAACCTTGTTAGCTGCACACACGGAGCAGGAAGAAACAAAGTCCATAATTTCTTTGGGCAGCGTGAGTCACCAGAAATGACGGGCAATCAGATCTCGGGTCTTACGGGTCCCCGCGTGACCTGCCAGTCTAGAGGAATATCCCCAGCGGAAAATCCTCCCTCTGTCAGCCAGGCGCACAAAAGTCCTCCCTGGATGAATGTCCCCAACATGCAGGGGGTTGACAGAGACAATCCAAGACGGATTAATAATGTTCTGTAGAATTTCCATGGTGTCTGGAACCTGGGAAAGGACAGCGACCACTTGGCCTGACGAGGATTCAGCCATTGGGACGTCTGGAGATAGATGAGATTCTTATGGTCCGTAAAAATCAGAATGGGATGAGCTGTGCCCTCTAGTAGATGTCTCCACTATTCCAGGGCCTATTTGATGGCCAGTAAGTCCCGATCCCCAATCGAGTAGTTGTGTTCTGCGGATGAGAAGAGCTTAGAGAAATATCCACATACCATTGACTTGCCCTTGAAACCTCTCGGGAATAGGAGTGCACCAGCACCGACAGAGGAGGCGTCCACCTCCAACGAGAACTGTAGAGAAACATCTGGATGGTGAAGGATAGAGGCTGATGTGAAGGCACTCTTCAGGCTATTGAATGCGGACTCTGTCTCAGGAGTCCACACCTTGGCATTCATGCCCTTCTTAGTGAGGTTAGAGATAGGAGATGTCAGTTAGGAGAAGTTTGGAATGAACTGTCTGTAAAAATTGGCGAATCCCAGAAAGCGCTGTATGGCCCTCAAGCCTTGAGGGCATGGCCACTTCAGGATGGACTTTACCTTTTCAGGATCCATCTCGAGACTACGATTCGAGACCATGTAGCCCAGGAAGGGTAGAGCATCTTTTTCAAACACGCACTTCTCCAACTTGGCGTACAGACGATTCTCCCTTAACCGCAGCAAAGCTTGACGGACATGTCTCTGATGCGTCATAGGATCTGGAGAAAAAAATCAAGATGTCATCAAGATAGACCACAACACAAACATAGAGGAGGTCACAGAAAATGTCATTAACGAACTCCTGGAAGACCGCGGAAGCATTACACAGGCCGAAGGGCATTACTAGATATTCATAGTGTCCATCACGGTTGTTAAATGCAGTCTTCCATTCGTCACCCCGGCGAATCCGGATGAGGTTGAAAGCCCCACGCAGGTCTAGTTTGGAAAAAATCTTGGCACCACGTATATGATCAAACAGTTCTGAGATCAGTGGCAACGGATACTTATTTTTCACCGTGATCTAGTTGAGACCCCGGTAGTCAATACAAGGATGCAGGGAGCCATCCTTCTTCTTGACAAAGAAGATCCCGGCTCCTGCCGGGGAGGAAGACTTCCGTATGAAGCGCCTCTCCAAGTTCTCTTTAACATAGGCGGACATGGACAGAGTCTCTGGCAAGGAGAGAGGATATACCCTACCACGGGGAAGGGATGCACCAGGAATCAACTCGATAGGACAGTCATACGCCTGCTGTGAGGGCAGTGTCTCCGCCTCCCTTTTGCTGAAGACGTCCGAAAATGCAGCATAATGACCAGGCAATCCTGCCAATGACCGAGGCAGAGGAGGCTAGGCCGAAAGAATCTGCACCAGGCAACGGCCGTGACACTCGGGGCCCCACTGGAGAACCTCAGAGTTGCAGTCCAGGACTGGGGCATGTAGTCAGAGTCAAAGCAGGCCCAGCAGCACGGGGTTAACGGCCTTGAATAAGACATAGAACGATAGAAGCTCGAAGCCTATTTGGGGCCTCAGCGGCTTGGTCACAGCTGTAACTGGGTCTGGCTGAGGTAGTCCATTTATCGATGCAACCATCAACGGT
Organism: Rhinoderma darwinii; assembly: GCF_050947455.1. Taxonomy (NCBI): domain Eukaryota; kingdom Metazoa; phylum Chordata; class Amphibia; order Anura; family Rhinodermatidae; genus Rhinoderma; species Rhinoderma darwinii. The sequence continues at coordinate 310,871,508 of NC_134688.1, forward strand.
CTCTCCAGAGGGGTAGTGGGTAATTGAAGAAGGTCCACCAGGTCTCTACAAATGAAATTAGCAGTGGATCCAGAGTCCAGATACGCAGAGACCTGATGCGTTTTTTCGCCGGACACTATGGTAGACAATTTAGACGAGAGTCCCTCTTTGCCCAAGGTTGTCTCTCCTAGCAACCCTAAGCTTTGGGGCTTTTGGGGAAACAGACGCACAAGATGGCCTCCGAGGCCGCAATATAGACAGAGTCCCGAAGTTCGTCTGCGTTGTATCTCCTAGGTAGATAGCTTACATTGGTCTATCCTTACAGACTCCTTAGGAGGATCGGCATCTGAGGGCAGCAGGGGTTGCTGCAAGTTGGGGTCGGACTAGGAAGCCCTCCCGACGAGCCTCTTGGAGCCGTTCTCGGAGCTTCTATCCGGGCGGCCAGAAGGATGAAGTCATCCAGGGTAGACTACAGATCTCGAGCGGCAAGTTCGTCCTTCATTTTAGTAGACAGTCCATGCCGGAATGTAGCCACCAGGGCCTTATTGTTCCACAACAGTTCTCCCGCCAGGGTGTGGAAGTGGATGGTGTACTCACCCACGGAGATGTCTCCTTGGCGTAGGTTCAGCAAGGAAGCCGCTGCAGAGGAGACTCATTCAGGCTCCTCAAACACCAATGCGAAATGTCCGGAGGAACCCCTGGAAGTCACGGGTCTCTGGTCCTTGTCTCTCCCAGATAGGGTTCACCCATGCAAGGGCCTTGCCAGTGAGAAGAGAGATGATGAAAGCGACCCTTGCGCCATCAGACAAAAATGCCCTTGAATACAGGCTGAAGTGGATCTGGCACAGGTTCAAAAATCCACGTCAGGTACCTGCGTCTCCATTATAGCAGTCAGGAAGTGGCAAAGAAACACAAGGATCAACACTAGCAGGAGCAATCAGCTCAATCTCCCACCTGCGTGCGCTTTGGCTTCTTAAGTCTGGACTGAGCTCGTGAGCGCACCCTGGTGGGCAGTGTGGAACAGGACGGCCGTATGCGCAGACATCTCTGGAGAGAAGGGCGTCGACTGGATGGTAGGAGTTTGTGTTCAGCGACCACGAAAGTTACACATATATGGCATCGCCATGCCCGGGAGAACCCTTTTAACAATTTTTGGGGTGTGTATCTCTAGTGGCACAAGCTGGTCACGACATATTTGCCACTGAAATGGCAAATCAGGGGAAAAATGTTAAATTTACATTTTTACTTTGCCCCATCCGCAGCGCAATAATTGATGGCAAACCCAAATGCTCAATACACCCCTTAATAAATGCCTTGAGGGGTGTAGTTTCCAAAATTGGGGTCACTTCTCAGGTGTTTCTATTATTATTTCACATCAGTGGCAATTGGGAACCAATACTTTGTAACTCACCAAATTAGGCCTCAATTTCGCATGCTACTTTTTCACTTCTGAGCCCTGTTGAATGTCCAGGCAAAAGATTAGGGCCACATGTAGGGTGTTTCTAAAACCTGGAAACACAGCATAATAATTAGAGAGCTGTCTTGTTATGGTGGCACAAGCCGGGCACCACATATTGGCTTATCTATAGAAAAATTCCCATTTTCACTCTGCAACATTGAGTGCACACTTATTTCTGGAAAACAACTTCAGGTTTAACATGCTCACTACAACCCTAGGTGAATACCTTGAGGGGTGTAGTTTCCAAATGGGGTCACTTCTGGGGGGTTTACAATGTTTTGGTCCCACAGGGGCTTTGGAAATGCGATATAGCGACCAGAAACCAATCCAGCAAAATCTGAACTCCAAAAGCTCCTTCCCTATTGAGCCCTACCATGTGCCCAAATAGCAGTTTATTACCACATATGCGGTATTGATGTACTCGCGAGAAATTGCTTTACAAATGTTGGGGTGCATTTTCTCCTTTATTTGAGAAAATGAAAAAGTTTGAGCTACATCTACGTCTTATTGAAGAAAAATTATTTTAACCTGTGTTTTGTCAAAACGCTGACTACACCCCTAGATGAATTCCTTGTGGGTGTAGTTTCCAAAATGGGGTATTTGCTTTGTTTTGGCATTACAAGACGTCTTCATGCCTGACATGGTGCCTAAAATATATTGTAATTAAAAAAAGGCCCCAAAATCCACTATGTGCTCTTTTGCTTCTTAGGCCTGTGCTTCAGTCCAATAGTACACCAGTTCCAAATGTGGGATAATTCTAAAAACTGCAGAATCTGTGCAATAAATGTTGAGTTGCTTTTCTTTGGTAAAACCTTCTGTGTAAGGCTAGGTGCACACGAGCACATTACGTCCGTAATGGACGGAACGTATTTCGGCCGCAAGTCCCGGACCGAACACACTGCAGGGAGCCGGGCTTCTAGCATCATAGTTATGTACGATTCTAGGAGTCCCTGCCTCTCTATGGAACTACTGTCCCGTACTGAAAACATGATTACAGTATGGGACAGTTGTCCGGCAGCGAGGCAGGGACTTCTAGCATCGTACATAACTATGATGCTAGGAGCCCGGCTCCCTGCAGTGTGTTCGGTCCGGGACTTGCGGCCGAAATACGTTCCGTCCATTACGGACGTAATATGCTCGTGTGAATCCAGCCTTACAGATTTTTTTTTTATTATATATGAATTTCTGCAAAAAAAATTAAATTTGATAAATTTCACCTTCACTTTGCTTCAATTCTTGTGAAACGACTAAAGGGTTAAGAGACATTTGAAATGCTGTTTTGAATACTTTGAGTGGTGCAGTTTTTAAAATGGGGTGACTTATGGAGGTTTGCATTGTAAAGGCCGAAGCCACTTCACAACTAAACTGACCCCTGTAAAAATAGCCTTTTAAAATTGAAAATGTGAGAAATCTCTGCTAAAGTTCTAAGTCTTGTAATGTTCTAGAAAAATAAAAGTATGTTCAAAAATATGATGCAAACAAAGAAATGTTAATTAAATGTTAAGAAATATGGGAAATGTTAATTACCAACAATTTTTTGTGGTATTACTATGGATTTTACAAGCAGATACATTTAAATTTAGAAAAATGCTAATTTTTTTAATTTTTCGCTAAATTTGTATCTTTTACAATTAACCCCTTCCCGACATCCGCCGTATATATACGGCGCATGCCGGGTGGGGGAATATGGAGCGGGCTCACGGGCTGAGTCCGCTCCATAGAGCAAATGTGTCAGCTGTGTGTTACAGCCGACACTTCCGGGTTACGCAATCCCGCTTGTTTAACCCGTTAAATGCCGCGTTCAATAGAGATCACGGCATTTAAATTACTAAAAACAGGGGGCGAGCCCCTGTAACGTCTCAACCGCAGCCCTGAAAAAGGGCTGCGGCGTGAAAGGGTTAAATTCTGAATGTATCGACCAAATTTTACCATTAACTTAAAGTACAATGCGTTACAAGAAAACTATCTCAGAATCGCTTGGATAGGTAAAAGCATTCCCAAGTTATTACCACATAAATTGACACATGTCCGATTTGAAAAATGATGCTCTTTTAGGAAGGTCAAAAGTGGCTGCAGCGGGAAGGGGTTAAAAAAAGGAAATATTTATAGTTGTGCAGATCCCAAGTCGGCCAGAGATTACTTTTGTTTTCAAACTGTTTTTATTGAGTATGTAAAAAACATAATAAAATACTTTATAGAAACACAAAGTTGGTTTTGTTATTTTGTACAGCTTAGCATATACAAGTATACAGGTGTAAATAGACAATAGTTTGTAAAAAGTATACAAACAGTAATGAATTTCAAAATAATACACAAATAAGGAACACGGGGAGGTAAATAAGGAAGAAGGGAAAGGGTATGTCTGTCCTGTGTTAGTAATTGTGGCACCATGAAGTATGTAATGCATGTAAGTATTCCAGAAGGATGATCTAGCCTTATAGAACTGAGGTCTATGGTAAACACGTCATCAATCTAATGAAGGGTGAAGATATTCATAAGGTACGACTCAAGCTAGGGAGACTGAGATCTATTGAAATACACTATCCAAGGAGACCAAATATGCACAAATTTTGTTCTAGTCTGCCGTTCCCAATGAAGTGATTCCTCAAACCTACGGATTTCTTGTACTTTTAGTTCCCACTGATGGATATATGGAGGTGTAGCAGACTTCCAATGCAATGGAATTAACAATTTAGCTGCTGTGATTAGAATTGTAGTTAGAAAAGTCGTTCCGTTTGGGAGTAAAGAAGTCAGAAGGTAGCCACAATAGGATCACCTGTGGCGATAAAGGGACTTTAGAAGAACCTATATCATTTATCGTATCGATTACCTTTGTCCAAAACACGTGTATAAAATTATATTGCCACTAAATGTTAAGTAAGGATCGCTTGTCAAGAGAGCATCACCAGCACCCGTCTGATATGTCAGCATTAACCATGCTCAACCAGACTGGTATTTTGTACCAACGGGATATAACTTTGTATGAATTTTCCTTTATTTTAATACATTGAGAAAAGACATGTGAACGTTTTAAAATAATTTGTTGTTCTTGTTGTTCTACCTCTGTGAAAGTAACTTGCAGGCCTTGTTCCCATATAGAAAGGAGATTCAGTTTGCCATCCTTATTCATATGTATTGGCAAGGGCACCCTTTTGAATCACCGAGCAATTTAATTGACATTCAAATTGGGACAAATTTTTTGAGATGGAGTATTTGGAGATGTACTTATTGCGTACATTCTGGAAGTCTTGCTGTTGTAGGAAATCTTTTAAGATAAGGCCTGTTTTCCTAAATAATAAAGGAACAGAAACTTGAGAATCCGTTTCAAAAAGTGCAGAGATTGTCATATTGGTAAGTTGGCTCCACAAGGAAGTTTGAGGAAATCTCTTGGCATCTACCAGAAATGTTAAAAGGCTTAAAGGCAATAGGGGAACGGAGAGGGTGGGTTTTGTTAACATCCTGCCAAACAAGTATGATACACTTAAAGGAATCCTGTCATCAACATCTTACCTGTTAAAATCGCCTGACTCCTCAATGGCCGCAGCTGTCCAAAGTTAGTTTCTGTGCTCTTCTCTCCTGAAGTTCTCCTCTTGCCCTAAATATTGTTATTTAAACCTTTCACGCCTTCTATAGTAATTTATTTTTACTTCTATGATGCAGGATCTTAACACCGCACACCGCCGCCGCCTGTCCAGCCCTAAATACCCAAATCTCGTTCGAAATATCGCGCATGCGTGCTTCATTACCCTTCCCTGCTTCTGCTGCTTTAGTGTCTCAATGTGCATTGGAGTGAGAGAAGCTGTCAATCAAAAAGAAGGAGGCGGAGTCAACTCTGAAACACCGGAGGAATGAAAATCTGACTCTTTTCGAGTGAAGATTTGACTCTTTTCTGTTCATTTGCATACGGCTCCGGACCGCTGAAAAACGGAATACTAAAGGTACAGAGCTTACTTAGAACATATTTATAGGTTAGATAACAATGATTTTTCGCCCACTTTCACAAGGTATTGCTGGCTAGATAGCTAAAATGCTGGTGACCGGTTCCCTTTAAATAATGCGCTGGAGCAGGATGAATTTGGAGAAAAGGGCCTCAATCCGCACATATACTGTTCATCGGATAACGATTAGCTCCCTTTCCATTCTGTGTATAAGGTGGGATTAGACTCTTGGATTTGGGATTTCCATCTATTTAAATGATTCGCTTTGTAGTATGCAAATAGATCTGTTACTTACTTGAGTGAGCAACTCAAAAATGTCCTAGGTAGCCATATGGGAAGTATCTGAAGCATATACAGAAGTTTAGGGGCTATAAACGTTTTTAGAAGATTTTTGCGACCCATCTAGGACATGAATTGGATTTTAAGGTTTCAAAGTTGATTCTGGACAGACAAGAGTAAAGGCATATAATTACTGGCATACAGGTGGGAAGGGTCTTTCGTAAGTTGTATACCTAGGTATGTTAAACTGTTATCTGGCCAGTTAAACAGTGAGTTGGCTTTGATGGGGTTAATGAATGATTCAGGGGTGGAAATATTTAATACTCCGGACTTCCCAAAATTAACTTTAAAATTTGATACTATCACAAAGGAATGAAACAGACCTACAAGATGAGGTATGAAGGTTGTTGGGTTTGTAGTCAATATGAACAAATCATCTGCAAAGGCAGCTGTGGTATGCGTGTAAGATCCAACTTTAGTGCCCTGTACCTGAGGATCTTGCCTTATCTTCTGAATTAAAGTTTCCATCACAAGGATAAATAAAGAGGGCGATAAGGGGTGTCCTTGACGTGTACCATTAAAAATGTTGAAATGTTTGGAGAGGGAGCCATTAACTTTAACATTCGCACTGGGGTATAAAAATATAAAAATTATAAGGATATAACAAAAATATAGCTTGAAGGAACATCTTTGGGACACCAAATTTCTGTAAGGTAGCTTTTCAATAAGCCTAATTAACTCTATCAAATGCCTTCTCGGCGTCAGTGCCGAGAAGGACCAAGGCAATCTTATGACGCTTAGCATATTCAATCAGTCTGAGAACTCTACAATTATTGTCTTTACCTTCGCGGTTTCTAATAAAACCTGTTTCTTCTCTACCAATTATCGTGGGGAGTAAAGGGCCCAATCTAGCTCCAAAAACCTTAGCCCACAACTTTATGTCTGTATTTAATAGTGAAATGGGTCTGTAGCTACTACAGCATGTGGGTCCTTCCCTTCCTTTTGTAAAATTGTAATGTGTGCTTCTAACGTCTGTTTCGGGAGAATATCACCCTTGAGAAGGGAGTTATATAATGCTGTGAAATGGGGAAGTAAGGTGGTTTTAATTTTTTTTTAAATATCCAATAGGAAGGCCATTGGGTCCAGGGCTTTTCCTCAAGGGGATGGTCTGTAAGGGTATGTGCACACACACTAATTACGTCCGTAATTGACGGACGTATTTCGGCCGCAAGTCCCGGACCGAACACAGCGCAAGGAGCCGGGCTCCTAGCATCATACTTATGTACGATGCTAGAAGTCCCTGCCTCGCTGCAGGACAACTGTCCCGTACTGTAAACATGATTACACTACGGGACAGTTGTCCTGCAGCGAGGCAGGGACTCCTAGCATCGTACATAAGTATGATGCTAGGAGCCCGGCTCCTTGCACTGTGTTCGGTCTGGGACTTGCGGCCGAAATACGTTCGTCAATTACGGACGTAATTAGTGTGTGTGCACATACCCTTAGACTTTCTATAATTCTTGTTCTGTAAAAGGGCGCATAAGAGTGATAAGAGCGTCATTATCTATTTTCGGGAGGTCAATGGAGTCCTGGAAATGAGAAATCAGTGATGTCCCGTCTGAAACCGATAGGTCAGATAGTAATGTAGTCTGTAATTATACTATTAAGTTTTGATAGAAGGCATGAAAGGCATCTGCAATATGGTTTCTGAAACTGTCTTACCCTCAGCCATCTTGATCTCCGGGATGAAGGTCTTTTCTTGTTTGCAAACTAGTATTGTCATCATTTTCTTACCTTTGTTGCCATGAGCGTATTGTTTGAATTTCGAAATTTGAAGTAGTTTGGCAGATTTAACATTAAGAATATCTTTCACTTTTTCCCAGAGATCAGTTTGTTCCTGCAATGGAGAATTGGCCGTTGTCTTTTTGTGTACGCCTTCTAAAAGAGAAATCTGTGAGAACAGAGAATTAAACAATTCGTTGCCCTTTTTCTTCATGCGTGACCCTAATGAAATAAGCTCACCTCTTATTACAGATTTGTGATTCTCCCACAATATCGGAGGGGAAATAGAATGAGACATTACAGGTAAAATATTGGGACAAATGATTGACAACTTGTGCGTTGGACGTATCTGCTAAGAGAGTGTAATTTAGTCTCCAGCACCAATAACCCTTAGGAACATCGGGGCATGATCTGATAACAAAATATTCCCTATGTCCGCTGTGCGAACTAAGGCGATATACTTCTGGGAGAGAAAGATATAGTCCAGTCTATGGTACGTAGTGTGAGTAGGTGAATAGTAAGTATAATTGTAGCGTCTATGGGGGGCGTGGCCGGATGTCTGCCTGAGTAGACATGCTTCACAGTGCTCCTGAGCTCCCTGACTCCTTATCCTGCTGATATCCTTGCCACCCTGCGTCCTAAGTTGCCCAAACGGGCAGGACAAGTGCATCTCTCACCCCTTTATCCTTACCTGTCGGTAGTTTTCGGATCTTGTGTCATGGGGCCCTCCTGGAGAGAGAAGCTGGTCAGCCGGCGGCACTTCCGGTGGAGCACGAGGCGGGCGGAAGTGAAGGGCTGTCTGCTGGAGTCTAGCTCTGTGTCGGTCGCTGCTGCTGGAGGCTGGTGTTACTGATTGCTGGCGACGGAACTGTGGATCGGCTGGAGAGGCAGAGCTGTGCAGCGGTGTGTGGTGGCTGTCCCATTGCAGGCAGGAGGATCAGTCTAAGGAGCGCTTCCCAGGTATTTCACTGGCCTGAGCTAGCTGTGCAGGCGCACTAATCACCCTGCATTGGGCCTGGCACTGGGTCACCGGGATACCTCGCACCCTTAGCTTGTGGACTTGCTCCGTTTGGTGTATCAAACACCCTGCCAGTTCCTACATACCCTGCATCCCTCCCTTTGCATCATGGGTGGCAGTAAGGCTGGAAAGAAGGGGAAAACGAGGTCCACGCAGGGCAGTTATATTCCCCCATCAGATGAGGAATCCCTAGATGAGATGGAGGATGGAGCCTCTGGCTCGGCCCTGGCCAAAATCAAGGCTAATGCAGTAAAGAGGCTGGAGCAATTTACTAGGCCTGAACACCCCTCTGCTTCTCCAGACCCATCTTTATCCCTGTTTGAGGGCTCGCTGAATCCTCCAAGACCAATTTCACCACAGGACCTGCCTGTTTCTTCCTCTCATGTGGATACGAAATTTGCTGAGTTAATGTCTGCAATTACCTCCTGTCAATCCTTGTGGTTACTAAAGTGGATGAACTCCGTCAGGACTTTGTTATCCTGAGGCATGATGTGCAAAAAGTGCGGGAACGCACTGCAGAAACAGAGCGCAGGATATCAGAGGTGGAGGATACTTTATACCCTATTCCAGCTCAGATCGCTGATTCTGATTTGAGGAGACAGGTGGAGACCTCGGTCGAACGGGCTGATGATTTTGACAGATTACGCCAGAACAACATCCGCATAGTAGGGCTGCCGGAAAAGTCAGATTGTACAGATGCTGTTTCTTTCCTGGAAAAATGGCTGAAGGAAACCTTTGATGGCACTGTGTTTTCAGCATTCTTCACAATCGAACGGGCTCATCGGGTCCCTGCTAGGCGCGGGCTGCCGGGAGGTCCCCCTCGGCGTATGCTGGCGCGACTGCTGCATTTCAGGGATAGAGATGCTATTCTTCAGGCGGCAAGACGTAAAGGCTCTATCTTACATGGCTCTCAGCGGATCTCCATTTATCCTGACTTTTCGGTCACGATTCGGAAGCAGCGTGTGCGTTTTACAGAGGTCAGGAAGAAGCTCCAAGAAAAGGGATACAAGTATGCGATGTTATACCCTGCTAAACTGCGGGTGGTTGATGGGCCGACCGCAAGATTTTTTCTTTCCCCCAATGAAGCCTTGGACTGGGTGGCTGCCACTCCCCGAGCCCCAGAAGTGAACTTCCCCCCCTGATTGCTGCGTTCTCCTGCTGGGGTAACCCCCTGATGTTTAAATTGTTGAGTTTTCTCTTTCTCTCCTTGAAAAGTATTTACTGCACTGATTGGGTTGCTGATTACCTGATGTACTTACACTGTTATTTAGGAGAGATGATGTGATCTGACTGTGATGTACTGCTTAACCATTTTGTCACTTGTCTTTCAATGTTTAATTTTTATTTCTGTTGCTCCTTTTCCCCTCTTAGTGGGGTCAGGTCTCAGGGCTGTGCTGCTATTGTAGCTGTTAGCTTAGTCAGGGACCACTGTTCTCAGTTGTAGTTCAGTTAGTGGGTACAGTTCTGCACTAGAAGTCTGGTGCTTGACAGGGACTGTAGGGGTTTGTTTTACTGTATTTCAATGTACGGTTATATGTGTTATATGTGGTGTGTCATGATTGTGTGTGTGAATGTTTATGTATTCTTCTCCTTTCCATTCCCATCATATATTGACTCTGGGTCTCCTACTGCTTTCTGCTCTTCAGGTGTACCATGGCTGTAATTAAGGTCTTGAGCTGGAATGTCCGTGGGCTTAATTCAAAATTTAAACGGTCTCTTGTTTTCAATTTCCTGAAGAAACACTCGCCTCATGTTATCTGCTTACAAGAGACGCATTTAACTGGACAAAAATTTTTGGCCCTTAAATGGGCCTGGATAGCTAGAGGGTGTCATTCCTCATATTCCTTATATTCTAGGGCGGTGACGGTTCTGATAGCCAAGAGTGTGCGCCTGGAGGTGTTGAAGGTAGCATGTGACCATTTTGGGCGCTATGTCATTATACACTGTTCATCACCCGGGTCCTGCTTTACCATAGTAAGGCTGGGTTCACACGACCATGTTACGTCCGTAATGTACGGAACATATTTCGGCTGGAAGACCCGGACCGAACACAGTGCAGGGAGCCGGGCTCCTAGCATCATAGTGATGTACGATGCTAGGAGTCCCTGCCTCGCTGCAGGACAGCTGTCCCGTACTGTAATCATGATTACAGTACGGGACAATAGTTCCACGCAGAGGCAGGGACTCCTAGCATCGTACATCACTATGATGCTAGGAGCCCGGCCACCTGCACTGTGTTCGGTCCGGGTCGTCCCGCCGAAATACGTTCCGTAAATTACGGACGTAACATGGTCGTGTGAACCCAGCCTAAATGTATATGTTCCCCCGCCCCTAGATCCCACACTATTGGACTTGATAGCCCAGAAACTCTCAGAGTTCCCTGCTGGCCCAGTGTTGTGTATGGGTGACTTCAATGCAGTCCCTGACATATCAATGGATCGTACTGGAGGTTCGGATCAGTCCTCTGTTCACCTCAACTCCTGGTCCTCAATGCTTCATCTGACAGATGTTTGGCGCTGGAAATACCCGCAGGAAAAAAAAAATACTCCTATTACTCCTCTACCCATAAAACCTTTTCTAGAATTGACCTTGCTCTGGTGTCACAGGACCTTTTGCCCATGGTAACTGCTATAGATATCACTCCACGAGGCATCTCAGATCATTCAGCTCTCATTTTGTCATTTACGGTTGGTCCCCCAGCTGACTCCAAAATATGGAGACTGCATCCGGCCTGGCTGTCCTCTGCTGAGGTGCGGTCAGAGGTGGCGGCCTCTCATGACTCATATTGGGATCATAATTCCTAATTTCCTGACCCTTTGGTAGTGTGGGATGCGTATAAAGCCACTCTTAGGGGTGCGTTTATGGCAGGGGTTGCAAGGTGCAGAGCAGTGTCCAGAGAGAAGGAGCGGTCGCCGATAGAAGAGAGTCAGAGAGCTGAGAGAGACTATATTGTAGATCCTTGTCCAGGTACGAAGAGTCGGTGGGCGGGGGTCCAGAGGGAACTCTACCTTATACAGGTCGAACAAACTAAAAAACAGCTGCTGCATACGGACGCAAGGGTATTTGAGTTTGGTGACAAAAATGGCAAACATCTTGCATACTTGGCTAGGTCGGAACGCCCGTGTGCCTCTGTTCCATCTATTCTTTCTTCTGAGGGAACTCTCTGTACTGCCCCATAAGATCTGAATAAAGTGTTTGGTGATTTTTATGCTGAATTATATAGTTCCAGATGCAGTGGGCCTCTGGAGGATATAGAACGCTTTTTAGATGACCTCCCCCTGTGGCGTTTGACTGATGCACAGGCAAAGGAACTGGACAGACCGCTTACAGAGGACGATATCACTGATGCGATTCAGTTGTTGCCATCTGGTAAGACCCCCGGACTTGATGGCCTGGGGGCTGATTGGTATAAGGATAGCTGTGAGGTTGTGGTGCCCAGGCTTAAGGAAGTCTATTCTGCTGCTCTGGAGATGGAGGTTTTGCCGGCATCTATGAGAGAGGCCCTAATTGTGGTGCTGTTGAAGCCTGGGAAGGATCCGACTCTTCCGGATTCCTATAGGCCCATCTCGCTGATTAACTCATATGCAAAGATACTTGCCAAGATATTAGCTACCAGATTAAACAAAGTTATACTATCCCTCATTCACCCTGACCAAACAGGCTTTATGCCTTGGAAGGGTACGGATATTAATGTGCACAGGTTGTTTCTTAATATTGATGCTGCACAATACGATACATCCCCTGGGTTTGTTCTCTCTCTAGATACATATAAAGCCTTTGATTCGGTTGAATGGAGGTATCTCTGGATGCTGCTTTCCCATCTAAATTTTGGTCCCAGATTTCTTGCTCTTGTCCGCCTATTATATGAACAGCCTGTCGCTAGGGTGAGAACAAATCTGGATGTCTCTAAACCCTTCTCTCTAGGTCGAGGTACGCGCCAGGGTTGTCCACTTTCCCCGTTGTTGTTTGCTCTTGCGATTGAGCCTCTGGCGCTGGCAATTAGGCGTTCCTCTTCCATTATTGGTATCCCTCGAGGTTCACTAGTTGAGAAAATATCCCTGTATGCAGATGATACTTTGGTGTACTTGGCGGATGATGGTCCTTCGTTGTCTTCGCTCTTGCAGCTGATCGACACTTTTGGGGCGTTCTCGGGGTTATCGGTTAATTGGTCTAAGTCGGTTATGTTTGCTCTATGTGCAGAATATCGCTCCCGGCGGGGGCTCCCTGTCCCATTGCAGGTAGTGTCTCAATTTACGTATCTTGGGGTGCGGATTTCCTGTAAAGGCAGGGGGTAGGGAGAGGGACAAGTGAGCCCTAATCTACCCGCCACTCTGACCCTGCCTACTTGCAACGACCCGCCCTAGGCGACGGGGTACAACTGGGCGGCGGTCCCTGCGCTCAGTAAGTGCACGACAAACATACAAAGGAACACAAGCAAGGAAAAGGGGCCGTTGCCCACGGCAACACCGTGAGCAACCAGAGTGGTGAACGAGCCGAGTCAAGCCAGGAGTGTGCGAGGTACAAAACGAAAAGCAGAAGAGTAGTCGGTAAGCCAGGGTCTGTATGGAGCAGGATCAAAAATAGCAGGAGCTGTAGCTGGGCCAGGAAACCACAAGGAGGGAAACACAAGCAGTAACAAGCACCGAGGGACAGGAAGTGCAGGCTTAAATAGACCGAGGGCGGGAGCTAGCTGAGTCTGGCCAGGTTACGATAGGCTCTCCCACTCCTAAGCCTGCCAGCCTGAATGGTGGAAGCAGGAGTCAGTCTCAGGGATGTATCCTCAGGTGCTGACTGATTAGTTCTGGGAGTTAACCCCGAAGCTGTGCCTGGCAGATCCTTTACAGTACCCCCCCTTTTATGAGGGGCCACCGGACCCTTTCTAAGTGGACCTGGCTTACTGGGGAAACGCAGGTGGAACCTCCTGACCAATACCCCAGCGTGAACATCCCGGGCGGGTACCCAAGTCCTCTCCTCGGGCCCGTATCCTCTCCAATGGACAAGGTACTGGAGGGAGCCTTGGACCATCTTGCTGTCCACAATCCTGGCCACCTCGAATTCCACCCCCTCCGGGGTGAGGATGGGAACAGGAGGTCTCCTCGAGGGAGCCAAGGACGGGGAGCAGCGTTTGAGGAGGGAGGCATGAAACACGTCGTGTATCCGAAAAGACGGGGGTAACTGGGTGAGGGACCTGGTACCCTGGGACAAGACAGCCCCCACTCCCACCTCAGATGCGTCAACTTCCACGATAAATGGCTCCATTTGGTTGGGCTGAACCAGCACCGGGGCCGAGACAAAGCACTTCTTAAGGACCTCAAAAGCCTGGACAGCCTCAGGAGGCCAGTGGAGGAGATCAGCACCTTTGCGAGTGAGGTCCGTAAGGGGCTTAGCGATGACCGAGAAGTTAGCAATAAATCTCCTGTAATAATTAGCGAACCCCAAAAAATACTGTAACGCCTTCAGGGAGGCAGGTTGGACCCATTCCGCCACAGCCTGAACCTTGGCGGGGTCCATGCGAAATTCATGAGGAGTGAGGATTTGACCCAAAAATGGAATCTCCTGTACCCCAAACACACATTTTTCGGTTTTGGCAAACAGTTTATTTTCCCGAAGGACCTGGAGCACCTTCCTGACATGCTCAATGTGGGAGGACCAGTCCTTGGAAAACACCAGTATGTCATCAAGGTACACTACCAGAAAAATCCCCAGGTAATTTCTCAAAATCTCATTTATGAAATTCTGGAAGACCGCAGGGGCATTACACAACCCAAAGGGCATGACGAGGTGTTCGAAATGGCCTTCGGGCGTGTTAAACGCAGTCTTCCACTCATCCCCCTCTTTGATGCGAATAAGGTTATACGCCCCCCGTAGATCCAATTTAGAAAACCATTGGGCCCCCTGAACCTGATTAAAGAGATCAGGAATCAAAGGAAGGGGATACTGGTTCCTTACCGTGACCTTATTCAGGCTACGGTAGTCAATGCATGGCCTAAGACCACCATCCTTCTTCCCCACGAAGAAGAAGCCAGCACCTACCGGAGAAGAAGGGGGACGAATGTAACCCTTGGCCAGGGATTCCTGGATATACACTCTCATAGCTTCACGTTCGGGACAAGAAAGATTAAATATCCTACCCTTAGGAAGCTTAGCTCCTGGTACCAATTCGATAGCGCAATCGTATTCTCTATGAGGAGGTAACACTTCGGAGGCCTCCCTAGAGAAAACATCAGCGAAGTCCTGAACAAACTCTGGTAGCGTATTCGCCTCCTTAGGGGGAGAAATAGAATTAACAGAAAAACATGACGTACAACATTCATTACCCCATTTGGTTAGCTCCCCAGTATTCCACTCAAACGTAGGATTATGCAACTGCAACCAGGGAAGACCTAGAAACAAATCGTACGATAATCCCTGCATCAACGGTACAGAGCATTGCTCCAAATGCATGGAGCCAACAAGGAGTTCAAAAACAGGGGTATGCTGTGTAAAATAACCATTAGCAAGAGGAGTGGAGTCGATACCCACTACCGGGACAGGTTTAGGCAAATCAATCAGAGGCATAGCAAGGGACATAGCAAATTCCACAGACATGATATTAGTAGAGGACCCTGAATCCACGAAGGCACTGCCGGTAGCAGACCTACCACCAAAAGAGACCTGAAAGGGAAGCAAGATCTTAGTACGTTTCATATTTACGGGAAATACCTGTGCGCCCAAGTGACCTCCCCGATGATCACTTAGACGCGGAAGTTCTCTGGCTGCAATCTTACGCTTAGGACAGTTGTTCACTTGATGCTTGTCGTCCCCACAGTAGAAGCAGAGACCATTCTTCCTGCGGAATTCTCTACGTTGTTGGGGGGACACGGAGGCCCCGAGTTGCATAGGTATCTCTGAATCTTTCGGGGAGGAACGAAGCAACGGAGCTTCGGGAGGCATCATGGGGGAGTCGGAGGAGAAAACACATAAACGTTCACGTTGTCGTTCCCTGAGACGTCGGTCAAGTCGTATCGCTAAAGCCATAACCTGGTCTAGGGAGTCAGAAGAGGGATAGCTAACTAGCAGGTCTTTCAGGGCATTCGACAGACCCAACCTAAACTGGCACCTTAAGGCAGGGTCATTCCACCGAGAAGCTACGCACCATTTCCGAAAGTCAGAGCAATACTCCTCAACAGGTCTCTTACCCTGACTTAAGGTCACCAGCTGACTCTCGGCAAAGGCAGTCCTGTCAGTCTCGTCATAAATAAGTCCGAGAGCAGAAAAGAAACAATCAACGGAGGAAAGTTCAGGGGCGTCAGGAGCCAAGGAGAAGGCCCACTCTTGGGGCCCTTCCTGGAGCCGGGACATAATTATACCCACCCGCTGGCTCTCAGAACCTGAGGAATGAGGCTTTAAACGAAAGTAAAGCCTACAACTCTCCCGAAAGGAGAGAAAAGCCCTCCGGTCCCCTGAGAACCGGTCGGGCAACTTGAGGTGGGGTTCAAGAGGTGCGGTGAGGGGAACTACCAGGGTAGCATCAGGCTGGTTGACCCTCTGAGCCAGGGCCTGGACCTGTAGGGAGAGACCCTGCATTTGCTGAGCCAGGGTCTCACGGGGATCAATAGTGGTGTCAGGGACCAGGGGTAGACTAGGTATGGGCTTGTTATTATGTAAAGGCAGGGGGTAGGGAGACGGACAAGTGAGCCCTAATCTACCCGCCACTCTGACCCTGCCTACTTGCAACGACCCGCCCTAGGCGACGGGGTACAACTGGGCGGCGGTCCCTGCGCTCAGTAAGTGCACGACAAACACGACAAACATACAAAGGAACACAAGCAAGGAAAAGGGGCCGTTGCCCACGGCAACACCGTGAGCAACCAGAGTGGTGAACGAGCCGAGTCAAGCCAGGAGTGTGCGAGGTACAAAACGAAAAGCAGAAGAGTAGTCGGTAAGCCAGGGTCTGTATGGAGCAGGATCAAAAATAGCAGGAGCTGTAGCTGGGCCAGGAAACCACAAGGAGGGAAACACAAGCAGTAACAAGCACCGAGGGACAGGAAGTGCAGGCTTAAATAGACCGAGGGCGGGAGCTAGCTGAGTCTGGCCAGGTTACGATAGGCTCTCCCACTCCTAAGCCTGCCAGCCTGAATGGTGGAAGCAGGAGTCAGTCTCAGGGATGTATCCTCAGGTGCTGACTGATTAGTTCTGGGAGTTAACCCCGAAGCTGTGCCTGGCAGATCCTTTACATTTCCCTTAATTTGCTACGCTTCCGTGAACGTAATCTATGTCCCTTAGTGGCCTCTACTGAAAAGCAGCCAAATACTTGGAGGAACCTCCCCCTATCATTATATGGTAGGATAAACCTTTTTAAAATGTTATATCTGCATAAATTTCTCTACCTCCTACATATTTGTCCGGTTATTTTGCCCAAACAATTTTTTTGCCACCTGGATGGGATTCTACGTGGGTTTTACTGGCAAGGCGGCACACCCCTATTTAGTCTCAGTCTTCTGCAGGCCCCAAGGAGTGTGGGGGGGGGGGGGGATGGCGGCACGCAACCTTTACTTATATTATTTGGCTTCACAGCTGGTACTGGCTCACTGGTGGATTGACATTAACTTAATAAATGCGGCCACAGCGTTGGCTGGAGCACTCATGACTTCCTATGAGAGTCTTACCAACCTCTTATATAAGTTTAAATCTTCGTGTCGGGCGCCATTACTGTTAAAAACTATTTCGAATACCTGGAAGAAGGCACAGTTCTTACTGAAAGATACTGCGGATTCTTCTGTTTCCCCTAGGACTCCGTTATGGAACAATCCATGGCTGCCTCACCTGGTGTACCTGCCGGGAGCAATGATGTGGGCTGGGGTAGGGGTTCGATTTGTAGGCCAAATATACTCTGTGGACAGTGGGTTTGTCTCCTTCTCTGAGCTAGAAGAGAGGTTTGGGGTCTCGAGGACGGCTTTTTATCATTATCTCCAGTTGAGACATGCCTGCTCGGCTCAGTTTGGATCTGTCACGCCAGCTTTGGGGTTTTCCGGATTGGAGGACTTGCTCGGCACCCCAGACCTTCCTAAGACCCTTACTCAAACGTATGCCCTGTTGCTGTCCCCCGTAAAACTTCCCTTTGATAAGGCGTATCTGGGGTGGAAGAAAGATATCCCTGATTTGTCGGAGGAGGAGTGGAGGGAGGTGGAGCTTTCCTTCTTTGATTCAGTGGTTAGTGCTCGAGATTTTTTAATACAATCACGGTTTCTACACAGAATTTACTATACTCCGGTTAGACTTCAGAGAATTGGGGCCTCTGGGTTGGACAGCTGTTTTAGGTGTCAGTCGGATGTTGGCACGTACCTCCACTGTGTATGGTCCTGCCCTAGGATTTCACTATTCTGGTCAAGGGTTGTGGAGTTTCTGCATGATAACTTTGAGTTTCCCCGGGTTCTCTCCCCTCAGGTGTGCCTCTTGGGCATTATGAATGACTTAGTACAAGGCTATTATGACAAAATCTTTTTCCGATTTGTTTTTTTCTGTGCGCGGAAGGTTATAATTATGGAATGGAAGGCCACGGTGTGTCCTAGTATAGAACATTGGTTGCAATTGGTAAATAAGTATATACCATTATATCAGAAGTTATACATTAGCAGAGGGTGTCATGACAAATTCGGGAAGATATGGGCTATATATGGAGATTTCAGACACTGCTGTCTGATCGACAGGTGTGAATGGAGTATGACTGGTTGTTTGTTTTGTCTGTTTTGGCAATAATGCCGGTCAAATGTTGATCCGGTTTTCTTTGCAATACACTTATATGCACCTGTGATCCGTTAAGTTTTCATGCCAGCTTTTGCTATGTGACTGTATTTTTATCTATGATGATTGTTATTGCCAACTAGTGTGGTTGGTCAGTATGTTATGTATGCTATGTATGTTTTTGTGCGCAATTTTGCACTTTTGTACATTTGTATTTTGAGAAAAAGTTAATAAAGAAAACCTTTTAATAATTGTAGCGTCTATGGCCGCGGACCGTCTGGTTTACTCACCGCCTGGCAGCCGCAGCCATGGATCTGTGAGAGTTGGCTCGCATCTCCTTCCCATTAGACACCAGCGCTCCCTTCCGCTCCAGTCTGCTGTGTCCCGTAGAGTGCAGGCGCACGCTCGTGCCCGACCTTAAAAGGCCAGCGCACATGGGAAATCATCATCAACTGCCCATAATTTATTGGACTATAAGAAGGGCCATGCCCTTTTGCTCATTGCCGGAGCGTTGTTAGTTTTACCATGTCAATCTTGCAAATGGTCCCTTAATGTTATCCTGTTCTGTTGTTCCCCGTGCCCTGTATCCTGTGCTGTGTTTTGTTCCTTAGCCTGTTAGTGTTAGAGTTGTGTCCTATTGTACCTGCTGTCGTCTGCCACGTCCAGTGTCATCTGCCACGTCCAGTGTTATCCACCACATCTGGCGCAACCTGCTGCACCTTCTGTCATCCACCACATCTGGCGTAACCTGCTGCACCCACCTCCATCCGTGCTAAAGCCTCGGCCACTGTCTGGACTATTCAGGTACCCTAGTGCGGGACTTAGTATTGCTTGGGTGCTCTGTTGTTTGGCCAGCTGCCGCCCCGCTACGGGGTCCACATACCCACATACCCACAGACCGTGGCAATAATCCTTATCTAGCGGGTGTAGCCGTCTCCAAACATCAATCGAGTGCAAGAAATTCAAAGCCCTATTTAGTTTAGCCAGTGTCTTATACGAAACATGTGACCCTGTTGTGTCTAAAATTGGATTAAGAGGTAAATTAAGATCTCCCCCAACCAAGAAAATCCCTTCAGAAAATTCACTTAGCGTGTTCAGGCTGTGAATGAGCCAGGAAGTCTGTCCAACTTTAGGAGAGTGCAGGTTAGAAATGGTATAAACTTCCTTACCTATTTTCCCTTTTATAAACAAATATATGCCCTCCGAATATTTCATTTGTGCCAGTAATGAAAATGGGGTATATTTATGAATGGCTATGCTAACCCCTCTAGCCACGGAATGATAGGGGCAATGGAACTATGTTGCAAAATCTTTGGTGGGGAGTAACGGAATTTTATCTTGCTTAAAATGCATCTCTTGTAAGACAGCTGTGTGTGCGGACTGTCTCTTCAACAAACTATTGACTTGACTGAGCTTCTGTGGCACATTCAGGCCCCTCACATTGTATGACAGTTTCTTAAGATCAGCCATTTTAAAACACGACATCAAAATAGAATCTGGTTCGAATTCCTATATGAACCATACACAATAGTAGCATATACCACAAGACAGGACCGGTGAAATACAAAAGAACAACAGTAAGTGTAACTAACCATTCTCTTTGAGAGAATATAACGCAAAAGGCAAAAAGATGTGTAATTGCAACGATATTAAATGTAAGCAAATCTTCCATAGATGAAGGAGAAGAAAAGTGCATTGGAGTGGGGGGTTTCTAGAGAACACATGAGGTTGACCTAGGGATGTGACAACCTACTAGCTAGCTAGACCACTGCATTATAACAGACGGGACATGTCCAGAATACAGAAATAGTGCAAGATATATATATATATATATATATATATATATATATATATATATATATATATATGTTTGTGTATGTGAAAACCAACAAAGGAGCAGATATTAATATAGAATGAGGTGAGTATGACCACAACTCTCAAAATCCCCAGTGTAGAGATTGTGTAAACAGAGAAAAAATATGTCGTTAATTGGAGAACCCAGGAGACACACAAAGTCACTTAAACTACCACTTCTGGTTTACTGATGACAATTTGCTTATCATTTTTAGAAATCGCCAGGCCAAAAGGATATAGCCATTGAAATGGAATATTGTTAGCTCTCAATGAATCCAATAACGGCTTTAAGATGCGTCTTTTGCGAGGGTTGAAGACGCCAAATCTTGGATACGAGTACAGGAGTACCATCGTATTGGACACCATCCGATTCCCTGGCTGATTTTAAGATCACCGCGGCATCTACGTAGCTGAGTAAGCCACATATAACGTCCCTGGGAGGGTAATTGGAGCGTGGTTAAGCCCTCAGGGCACACTGTAATAGTTTCATCTTGATCAATGCAGCTCTGTCTCTGCCCAGTAGCTATATGAAAATCTCTTGAGCAACTTTGGAACTTTAGGCAGGGCCTCATGTGCTATGGATTCCGGTAAGCCACGGATCCTGACATGTTCTCTTGATCCTCAGCTTGAATTAAAGCCATGTTAATGTGATCATGTTGTACTTAATTGTCTCTTGAACCACTACCCCAAATTTGACAAGTTCGGTGTGCGACATTTCCATATCAACCCTGTCCCCAATATGACGTAAGTCAGCTTTTGTATCCGCTAAATCTTTGGTTATGGGGCCCAGGGCTTTTAAGAAGACTCTCCTGATAAATCCTCTAGACACAGGGGCATAGGCAGACTCAACCCCTGCATCGGAGAGATCTCCTGTACTGCCGGCATCTGAGTCTTCCTCAGTAGCGTAGCCGCCTGCCGGGTCCGGTGCCATCTAGGATGCTCGTTTCGGAGAGGTATTTAAGTTCTCCTTTAGAAATTTATCCAGGTCCGCCTGGTTTTTCCCAGGTTTCGGGGGGCCAGCATGTTCCTTGCCTCTATCCTTCGTGGTTTTCACCATTCTGGAGTGTCCTGTCCCGCTATTATCTCGGGTTTGATTAGGCTGAAGTTGGAGCTCCGGTTCAAGACACCTTCACAGAGCGCTGTCAAGCTCCGCCCATCCCAGAGATTACTTTGTAGCATGAAGACTGTTATCTCAAGACTGTTATATACTGTAGTGCCAGAAGCCGCGGGTCTCACTCACCCTAGCGGCCCCCAGCTTGCTTATCTGCATCGCTCCCTGCCCATTAGAAGCTGGCGTGCTCTGCTCTCTCCATTCCCAGCTCATGCCCATTAGGAATATTGCCCCCAGCCTAACCCAGCACATTCAAGTCTATTTAAGGAACTCTCCCCACTTCCTCAGTGCCTGAGCAATGTTAGGTTTAGCCCAGAGTTAGTCTGCGAAGGTTCCGTAACCAGTTCCCTGAAATCTGTGTCTGTGACTATTCGATCCAGTGTCCGTGATGAGTCTACTCTCTGAGTCCAGTGTCCGTAACGAGTCCAGTGTCCGTAACGAGTCTAGTATCCGTGTTGAGTCCATTATCCGCGTCCAGTGTCCGAGACCAAGCCAGCTTCCGATAATCCAGCACAAGCCAGCTTCCGATAATCTGGCACCAACACCTGGGGTTGCCTTCTGTAAAATTCTCTCCTAAACTCTCGATTACGGTCTTACCCTCGCTGGTGAAGCTTACATTCTGTCTCGGTCTATCTGGATTTTGGAGTGGCTGGGAACTTCATACACCAGGCCTTAGTAGACTGTCTCCATTTGCCCACGACTGCACTAAAGAAACCTCAAGCGGTAGCTTCCGTGAATGGTCATCCGTTGCCAGACCCAATCCTGTTAATCACTGAACCATTGCAGTTACAAGCGGCTGCTCTACACTCTGAACAAATAGCCTTCTACGTTTTACCTGTGGCTATTAATCCAATTTTTGCGGGGCTACCCTGGCTTTGCAAGCACGCTTCAGTGCTTGATTGGTATTCTGGAGAAATTCTTCAGTGAGGACCTCACTGTCACTTAAACTGTCTGCCTGTGGTTCGTCCTGCCCTACCTCCAGTGTCTCAATCTATTCCTGGTCTACTTCCACAGTATGCCTTCTTTGCAGACGTGTTCAGCAAGAAGGAGGCCGAGACCCTACCGCCACATCATCAATACGACAGTCCGGTCGAGATACTTCCTGGAACTTCACCTCCTTGTGAACGAGTAAATCCTCTCTCTCTACCCGAAACCCAAGCCCTGTTGGCTGTAATGTCCGTGCCTGCGGGCTGTCAGCTCCAATCTGCTTCTGACTGGCGCAGCCACGAGTCGGCAAGCGCTGGCCCCAGCCTCCTCCTCAGGAGACGCCAGTATTCGATTCCACTCACTTCAGCCGGATCCCTTAGGGGCAGCGCGCGTACCGGACTTTTGATTAACTTTGACCCGTGAGTACCCTGGACTATAAGAGGGGTCCAGCCCTCTGCTTCTATGCCTGAGTGTTGTTGATGTTTCCTAGTTTGTCTATGTGATGGCCTCCTAGTGGGTTTCCTGTACCTGTACCAGTTCCTGTTCCTTGCATTCCATACCATCCTGGTCGAGTACTGTGCTGTATTCCACGTCTGACCTGCTTCACCTCGTGAAGCCTGACGTCTACCTGCTGCCTAGTCCTAGCCGAGCCTGCCCTGCTGCTGTCTGAGCTGCCACAGGTACCTATACGAACTATAGACATTCACCTGCGCCATGTTGGCCAGCTGCCTTACTGCCAAGGCGGTACGGCTCAGTGGGTCCACAGACCCTTCGTGACATTGGCATTTGTCAAGGAGAACCTCGAGAGTGATTTATTAGGAAGTCAACTTCTCTGGCCGGAGCCAGATTTTTCTTTTGTTGAGAAAAGAAATATGGATCCCTCAGCCTTGCATAGACTATCGTGGTTTGAATAGAATCACGGTCAAAAACAAGTAACCCTTACTGCTGATCTCTGAGCTCTTCGACCGGATTCGCGGAGCCAAGTATTTCACTAAGCTGGATCTTTGTGAGGCTTTTAACTTGATACGTATCTGTAAAGGTGATGAGTGGAAGACTGCATTCAACACCAGAGACCGTCACTATGAGTATCTTGTGATGCCCTTCAGTTATGTAATGCTCCAGCTGTGTTCAAGGAATTTGTGAATGAAATATTCTGGGATCTATTGTATGTCTGGGTGGTGGTTTATTTTGATAATATCTTGATCTACTCACCCAATCTGATGACACACCGGAAGCATGTTCGCCAAGTCCTGTCGCGGTTAAGAGGGAACAACTGTTTTGCCAAATTGGAAATCCTTACCCTTCCTGGGCTATTTTGTTTTGGATCTAGAAGAAGTAAAGTCTGTTCTTGATTGACCTTGTCCTCAAGGTCTCTGTGCTGAACAGAGGTTTCTCGACGTTGCGAATTTCTACCGTCAGTGCATCCCTAATTTTCTTCGCTCACTGCTCCCATCTATGCTCCCACCAAAAAGGGGGCGAAATTAAAGAATTGGGCCTCGAAAGCCGAGTCTGCATTCACAGAACTAAAAAGATGCTTAACTACTGCCTCCATTCTTTGTCATCCAGATGTCTCCCCCAGCAGTTCTCGTTGGAGGTTGATGCCTCGTCCATTGGTGCTGGAGCACTTCTTGTCACGAAGGGTCTGTGGACCCACTGGGCCGTACCACCTTGGCGGTAAGGCAGCTGGCCAACAGGGCGCGGGTGAAAGTCTATAGTTCGTATAGGTACCTGTGGCAGCAGGGCAGGCTTGGCTGGGACTAGGCAGCAGGCAGACGTCAGGCGAGGTGAAGCAGGTCAGACGTGGATACAGCACGACACGACTTTGGCACAGCACAGTGCTCGACCAGGAAGGTATGGAATGCTAGGAACAGGAACAATCTCTGCACTTCGTTATTGTTTCTGTGGTTGTTATAGCAGAGCAAGCGTAATCTCGTTGTAACCTGTCATTTACAGCGTAATCTCGCGGGATTACGCTTGCTCTGCTGTAACTACCACAGAAACATTAACGAAGTGCAGAGATTTTGAATAGACATCCCGTGGAATGTCTATTTACTGTCTAAACACTTCAGTATCGTTAATGTGTTCGTATAAGACAGCACATACTGATCTAAAAGGATCCCTATGCGCAGACTAAATGAATGGAGAGAAGTGCATGATGCTGATTGGTCAGCGTCATACACTCCTCTGTACAACGCCCACTTGGTCAATAGTAAAACACGCCCAGTTGTCCATTGAGAAATCCATTAGCATAAAGCTAAAAGCGCTAATAACGTGGTGAAAATAGATAGTTTTTTTTAAAATAAAAAGCACTGCTGTCAGCTGCATTATAGCGCCCATCTCCTTATGTAGGAGATAGGACACTTATAATGTGGTGACAGAGTCTTTTTAACCTTGAAGGTAGGTGTCTGAAGGGCCTCTGGAGGCAACCGCAGGGCTTGGAGTCTTGGTACAACAGTTAAGAACCACTGGCTTCAGGAGAGAAACATGGAAGGAGTTGGGGATCTTGAGGGTAGGAGGCAGCCGAAGCTTGTAGACGACAGGTTTGATCTGCTGCAGGATCTCGAAGGGACCGAGGAACCTGGGAGCTAGTTTGTACGACGGCACCCTCAGCCGGATATTCCTGGAGGACAGCCAGACCTTCGTGCCAGGTAGAAACTGAGGAGGGTCTCTTCTCTTTGTGACCACCAGCAGGATGGAGGATCGAGTCTGCTGCCGGATCTGCAAAAAGTCCCCAAAGACCGTGTCAGCAGCTGGCACCTGGGACGTAACAGGGACCGGGAGAGGAATTCGTGGGTGCTGGCCATGGGACAATAAGGAACGGTGTCTTCTGTGTGGACTCGCTGGTATGATTGTTGTAAGAGAACTAAGCCCACGGAAGCAACTGCACCCAGTCATCATGCTGCTTGGAGATGAAGTGGCGTAGGTATTTCTCCAAGATCTGATTGATCCTCTCGACCTGACCATTGGACTGAGGATGGTAGGCCGAGGAAAAGTCCAACTTTATACCTAGGAGTCTGCAGAGGACTCTCCAGAACTTCGAGGTGAACTGAACCCCCCGATCAGACACAATATGTTGCGGCAAGCCATGCAGACGGAAGATGTGTTGGATGAACAGCTTGGCCAGCAGAGGAGCAGAAGGAAGACCGTCAGAGGAACGAAGTGGGCCATCTTTGAAAATCGATCCACCACCATCCAGACAGTACTGCATCCGGCAGAGAGAGGCAGGTACGTAATAAAGTCCATAGCTATATGCTGCCAGGGAGCATTGGGCACAGGCAATGGCTGGCGCAGACCAGCAGGTCTGGAGTGAGCGACCTTGTTAGCTGCACATACAGAACAGGAAGAAACAAAGTCTATAATGTCCTTGGGCAGCGTGGGCCACCAGAAATGACGAGCAATCAGATCCCGAGTCTTAAGGGTCCCCGCGTGACCTGCCAGTCTAGAGGAGAGTCCCCAGCGGAGGATTCTTCCACGGTCAGCCAGGCGCACAAAAGTCCTCCCTGGAGGAATGTCCCCAACTTGCAGGGGATCGACAGAGACAATGCAAGACGGATCAATGATGTTCTGTGGAATCTCCATGGTGTCTTCTGTCTCAAAAGACCTGGACAAGGCATCGGCCCTCACATTCTTGTCGGCTGGGCGATAGTGGAGCTCAAACTGGAACCTGGTAAAGAACAGTGACCACCTGGCCTGACGAGGGCTCAGCCGTTTGGCCGTCTGGAGGTAAGTCAGATTCTTGGGGTCTGTAAAAATCAGGATGGGATGAGCTGCGCCCTCTATTAGATGTCTCCACTCCTCCAGAGCCAATTTGATGGCCAGTAACTCCTGATCCCCAATCGAGTAGTTGTGTTCTGCGGAAGAGAAGTGCT
The DNA here is from genome assembly GCF_050947455.1 of Rhinoderma darwinii. Classification (NCBI taxonomy): domain Eukaryota; kingdom Metazoa; phylum Chordata; class Amphibia; order Anura; family Rhinodermatidae; genus Rhinoderma; species Rhinoderma darwinii. The sequence goes on from NC_134688.1 coordinate 310,897,447, forward strand.
TAGAAAAATATCCACATACCATTGGCTTGCCCTTGCAACCTCTCTGGAACAGGAGTGCACCAGCACCGACAGAGGATGGGTCCGCCTCCAACAAGAACTGTAGAGAGACGTCTGGATGATGGAGGACAGGGGTTGACGTGAAGGCACTCCTCAGGCTATTTAATGCGGACTCTGCCTCAGGAGTCCACACCTTGGCGTTCATACCCTTCTTAGTGAAGTTAGAGATAGGAGAAGTCAGTGAGGAGAAGTATGGAATTAACTGTCTGTAAAAATTGGCGAATCCAAGAAAGCGCTGTATGGCCCTCAAGCCTTGAGGGCGTGGCCATTCCAGGACAGACTTTACCTTTTCAGGATCCATCTAGAGACCTCGATTCGAGACGATATAGCCCAGGAAGGGTAGAGCATCTTTTTCAAACACGCACTTTTCCAACTTAGCATACAGACGATTCTCCCTTAACCGCATCCAAACTTGACGGACATGTCTCACATGCGTCATAGGATCTGGAGAAAAAAATCAAGATATCATCAAGGTAAACTACTACACAAACATAGAGGAGGTCACGGAAAATGTCATTAACAAACTCCTGGAAGACCGCGAGAGCATTACACAGGCCGAAGGGCATTACTAGATATTCATAGTGTCCATCACGTGTGTTAAATGCAGTCTTCCATTCATCACCCTGGCGAATTCGGACTAGGTTGTAAGCCCCACGCAGGTCTAGTTTGGAAAAAATCTTGGCACCACGTATACGATCAAACAGTTCTGACATCAGTGGCAACGGATATTTATTTTTCACAGTGATCTGGTTGAGACCTCGGTAGTCAATACAAGGACGAAGAGAACCATCCTTCTTTTTGACGAAGAAGAACCCGGCTCCTGCCGGGGAGAAAGACTTCTGTATGAATCCCCTCTCCAAGTTCTCTTTCACATAAGCGGACATGGACAGAGTCTCTGGCAAGGAAAGAGGATATACCCTACCATGAGGAAGGGATGCACCAGGAATTGGTTCAATAAGGCAGTCATACGCCTGGTGTGGAGGCAATGTCTCCGCCTCCCTCTTGCTGAAGACGTCCGAAAATGCAGCACAATGACTCGGCAATCCTGCCAATGACCGAAGCAGCAAGGGCTGAGCCGAACGAATCTGCACCAGGCATCGGCTTTGACACTCAGGGCCCCACTGGAGAACCTCTCCAGAATTCCAGCCCAGGACTGGGGCATGTAGTCGGATCCAAGGCAGGCCAAGCAACACAAGGTCAACGGCTTTGGACAGGACATAGAACGACAGGAGTTCGGTGTGAAGAGCTCCCACTTGGAGCCTCAGCGGCTTGGTCACAGCTGTAACTGGGTCTGGCAGAGGTAGTCCATTTACTGATGCAATCATCAATGGCCTCTCCATGGGGTTGTTGGGTAATTGAAGAAGATCCACCAGGTCTCTACAGATGAAATTAGCAGCGGATCAAGAGTCCAGATACACAGAGACCTTATGCGTTCTCTCGCCGGACACTATGGTCACTGGTATAGACAATTTAGACAGAAGTCCATTCTTACCCAAGGTTGCCTCTCCTAGCAACCCTAGGCTTTGGGATCTTTGGGGACACAGGCGCACAAGATGGCCACTGAGGCCGCAATATAGACAGAGTCCCGAAGTGCGTCTGCGTTGTCTCTCCTGGGTGGATAGCTTACACTGGTCCATCATCACAGACTCCTTAGTAGGATCGACATCTGAGGACAGCAGGGGTTGCTGCAAAGTAGGGACCAGACTAGGAAGGACTCCCTCCCTACGAACCTCTTGGAGGCGTTCTCTGATCCGCATATCAATCCGGGCAGACAGAAGGATGAGGTCATCCAGGGTAGATGGCAGGTTTCGAGCGAAAAAGTTCGTCCTTAATTTTAGTAGACAGTCCATGCCAGAATGCAGCCACCAGGGCCTCATTGTTCCACAACAGCTCTCCCGCCAGGGTGCGGAAGTGAAAGACGTACTCACTCATGGAGGTGTCTAATTGGCGTAGTTTAATCAAGGAAGCCTCTGCAGATGAGACCCATCCAGGCTCCTCAAACACTTTGTGTAAATTCCGGAGGAAGGCTTGGAAGTCACGGGTCTCTGGTCCTTGTTTCTCTCAGAGAGGGTTCGCCCATGCAAGAGCCTTGCCAGTGAGGAGAGAGATGATGAAAGCGACCCTTGCTCCTACAGATGAAAACGTCCTAGTATACAGGCTTAAATGGATCTGGCACTGGTTCAAAAATCCACGACAGGTACCTGCGTCTCCATCATAGCGGTCCGGAAGTGGCAAAGAAAAACGCGGGTTGACACTGTCAGGAGGTGTAGTAGAAGGAACGGCAGCTCGTGCCTCCTGCTGATGTATGAGAATGTTCAAAGCCTGGAGGACTGGATCCTGTCGAGACCGGAGGGCCAGCATATCCGCCCGCATCTCCTGTGTCGTCGTCATGGTCTTGGATCGACCAACGGGGTCCATGGCCTGAGCTTACTGTGGGTCTGTGAACCCACTGGGCAGTACCACCTTGGCGGTAAGGCAGCTGGCCTACCGGGCGCGGGTGAAAGTCTATAGTTCGTATAGGTAACTGGCAGCTCAGACAGCAGCAGGGCAGGCTCGGCTGGGATTAGGCAGCAGGCAGACGTCAGGCGAGATGAAGCAGGTCAGACGTGGATACAGCACAACACGACTTTGGCACAGCACAGTGCTCAACAAGGAAGGAATGGAATGCTAGGAACTGGAACAGGTACAGGAACAGGTACAGCGACAGGTACAGGTAACACACTAGGAGGCCATCACATAGACAGATTAGGAATACACAACAAAGCTCAGGAGTGGGAGGATGGGGCTGGGACCTTCTTATAGCCCAGGGTGCTCTGAAGCAATCAGCTCAACTACTAACATACGTGCGCTCTGGACTGAGCTCGTGAGCGCACGCTGTTGGTTACTGTGGAGCAGGACGGCCGTATGTGCAGACATCTCTTGAGAGAAGGGCGTCGACTGGTTGGAACGAGTTTGTGGTCAGCGACCACGAACGTTAAACTTCTCTCCCAAAGAGACTCTAAGAGAAAAGCCCTGTCCCCAGTGTTTTTTTCTGCAAACTCTTCTGTGCTGCGGAAAGGAACTATTCCATTGGTGATTGTGAGCTCTGTAGCATCCATGGCCACGGGCCGTCGGGTTTACTCACCTCCCGACGCCCGCAGCGATGGATCCGTGAGCGCTGGCCCCCATCTCCTTCCTAGGAGACGCCAGCGCTCACTTCTGCTCTGGTCTGCTGGGTCCCGTAGGGTGCGCGCGCACGCTCGTGCCTGTTCTTAAAGGGCCAGCGCGCGCACAAAGGAAGTCGTCATCATTATTAACTGCCTCGATTTCCTGGTCTATAAGAAGGCCCCAGGCCTTGTGATCCTTGCCTGAGCGTTTAGTTTTCCCAGTCTGTCTTGCAAATGGTCCCTTAGTGTTTCCCGTTCCAGTTGTTACCCGTGCCTTGTTACCTGTTCCTGTTTCCCGTGCTGTGCCTTTAGTATTGCGTCTGCCACGTCCTGTGTCATCCGCCACATCCGGAGGAATCCGCCATGTCTGGAGGAATCCGCCACGTCCTGTGTCATCTGCCACGTCCGGAGGAATCCGCCACGTCCTGTATCATCTGCCACGTCCGGAGGAATCCGCCATGTCCTGTGTCATCTGCCACGTCTGGAGGAATCCGACACGTGTGGCGCAACCTGCGGCTTCTGTGTCATTCGCCACGTTTGGCGTTATCTGCTGCACCCATCTCTATCAGTGCCAGAGCTGGGGCCACCGTCTGGACTATCCAGGTACCCTTGTGCGGGACATTGTTTGCTGGGGTTTCCTGTTTGGCCAGCTGCCTCCCCGCTACGGCGGTACGGCCTAGTTTGTCCACTAACCCGCTTCGTGACAAGCTCCCTGCAATCAAGTGTCCTGAAAACAAAACTTCTCATTCCAAACTTATCAGCCTACTCCAGCCACTGCTGGTCCCTGAAGGTCCTTGGTAGCATATACACTACCGTTCAAAAGTTTAGGATCACTTAGAAATTTCCTTATTTTTGAAAGAAAAGCACAGTTTTTTTCAATGAAGATAACATTAAATTAATCAGAAATACACTCTATACATTGTTAATGTGCTAAATGACTATTCTAGCTGCAAACGTCTGTTTTTTAATGCAATATCTACATAGGTGTATAGAGGCCCATTTCCAGCAACCATCACTCCAATTTTCTAATGGTACATTGTGTTTGCTAACTGTGTTAGAAGGCTAATGGATGATTAGAAAACACTTGAAAACCCTTGTGCAATTATGTTAGCACCGTTGTAAACAGCTTTGCTGTTTAGAGGAGCTATAAATCTGACCTTCCTTTGAGCTAGTTGAGAATCTGGAGCATTACATTTGTGGGTTCGATTAAACTCGACAGTCTATTCTTGTTCTTAGAAATGAAGGCTATTCCATGCAAGAAATTGCCAAGAAACTGAAGATTTCCTACATCGGTGTGTACTACTCCCTTCAGAGGACAGCACAAACAGGCTCTAACCAGAGTAGAAAGAGAAGTGGGAGGCCCCACTGCACAACTGAGCAACAAGACAAGTACATTAGAGTGTCTAGTTTGAGAAATAGACACCTCACAGGTCCTCAACTGGCAGCTTCATTAAATAGTACCTGCAAAACGCCAGTGTCAACGTCTACAGTGAAGAGACGACTCCGGGATGCTGGCCTTCAGGGCAGAGTGGCAAAGAAAAAGCCATATCTGAGACTGGCTAATAAAAGGAAAATATTAATATGGGCAAAAGCACACAGACATTGGACAGAGGAAGATTGGAAAAAAGTGTTATAAACAGACGAATCGAAGTTTGAGGTGTTTGGATCACACAGAAGAACATTTGTTAGACGCAGAACAACTGAAAAGATGCTGGAAGAGTGCCTGACGTCATCTGTCAAGCATGGTGGAGGTAATGTGATGGTCTGGGGTTGCTTTGGTGCTGGTAAAGTGGGAGATTTGTACAAGGTAAAAGGGATTTTGAATAAGGAAGGCTATCACTCCATTTTGCAACGCCATGCTATAACCTGTGGACAGCGCTTGATTGGAGCCAATTTCATCCTACAACAGGACAATGACCCAAAGCACACCTCCAAATTATGCAAGAACTATTTAGGGAAGAAGCAGGCAGCTGGTATTCTATCTGTAATGGAGTGGCCAGCGCAGTCACCAGATCTCAACCCCAAAGAGCTGTTGTGGGAGCAGCTTGACCGTATGGTACGCAAGAAGTGCCCATCAAGCCAATCCAACTTGTGGGAGGGGCTTCTGGAAGCATGGGGTGAAATTTCTCCCGATTACATCAGCAAATTAACAGCTAGAATGCCAAAGGTCTGCAATGCTGTAATTGCTGCAAATGGAGCATTCTTTGACGAAAGCAAAGTTTGAAGGAGAAAATTATTATTTCAAATAAAAATCATTATTTCTAACCTTGTCAATGTCTTGACTTTATTTTCTAGTCATTTTGCAACTCATTTGATAAATATAAGTGTGAGTTTTCATGGAAAACACAAAATTGTCTGGGTGACCCCAAACTTTTGAACGGTAGTGTACATCCGGAGTAAAAGTGTGGTTATCCTCTTAAAGTATTTGCCTAAAAAGCCCCTCCTTCAGTTTTTGCTCCCAGGTTTCAGGGTCTCTCTAAAAACTTACGACAAATCAATCCGTGTCTTACAAACTACGTCTGCCTCCTACTCCCAAGATTCCCAACTCCTTCCATGTTTCTCTCCTGAAATCTGTGGTCCTCAACTGGTACAGATAGTCCTCTAATTCTGCGTCTGTTCCCAGGTGTTCTTCAGCTGTATTTGAAGTCAAGGAGATTCTGGACTACAAGAAGGTTGGAGGGAAGACTTTCTAACTTGTGGAAGGGTTTTGGTCCTGAGGAGAGATCTTAGGAACCTGAAGAGAACATTGATGCTCCTATGCTCATCAAAAAATTCCTCTAACACTCTGGACCTAAGAAGAGTGGGATAAGGGGGGTACTGTAGTGCCGGAAGCCGCGGGTCTCACCCCAGTGACCACCAGCTTGTTTATCCACGTCGCCGGCGTCTCCCTGCCCTTGGACGCTGGCACGCACTGCTTTCTCCTCCACTCCCAGCCTATACCCACAGGGTGATCTTGCCTGTTAGTCCTAGCTCTTAAATACCAGGAATATTGCCCCCAGCCTATCCCAGCACATTCTAGGCCATTTAAGGAACTCTGCCCACTTCCTTAGTGCCTGACCAATGTTAGTTCTAACCCAGAGTTAGTCTGCGTAGATTCGGTATCCCGTTCCCTGAAACCTATGTCCGTGACTATCCAGTTCAGTAACCATGTCCATTTTTCGAGATAAAACCAGCATCTGTGACGTTTCAATCCAGTGCCCGTGACAACTCCAGTTCCCGTGACGACTCCAGTGCACGTGTCCATTGTCCGAGACTAGTCCCGTATCCGTAAACAAGCCAGCTTCCGATAATTCAGCACAAGCCAGCTTCCGATAATCCAGAATGAACAAGCTTCCAGTAATCTGGCCCCAGCCGGTCATCAAGGTACCATCGACCGGTGACTGTCCTATATTTGTTTGACAGGTGCTACTCCGTTACGATGGAGTAACCTAGTGGGTCCACTTTCTCAGTGGACGTTACATATATCTCACACAGCTGTAGGGAATTAGACAGTGTGTTGCTTGTTCCATATTGAGACACACTGAACACACTGCAACGTAGTGTTTGTGGTGCATATCACTGAAAGAGTCCAGCCAATGGGCTCTCATTTTTCATTTTAAAAGAATGTGTGTTTTAACCCCTTAACAACATGCCACATACAGCTACGTCGCTGCAGTTAGGTACTTAACGCAACAGCACCTAACTGTACGTGGCAGTGATGGGGCAGGCTCAGAAGCTGAGCCCGCTCCGTCACCAGTGGGTATCAGCTGTATGTTACAGCTGAGACCCTGCTGTAATGGCCAGGACCAGATCTAGCATCTGATCAGGCCGGTTTTACTCCTTAGTTGCAGGGGTCAAAAGCGACCACTGCATCTAGGTGGTTACTAGCCAATTAGAACATCTGGTATCAGGGTACCGGTGGTTGCTACGGCAACTGGAGAACTAACAATGGCCTTCTGGTCTGTCAAGTACGGAAGCCTATTAAGCCCCACCCAGAGGCAGAGCCTAATAGGCTTGCTGTCAGTGCATAACTGACAGCTCTAATACACTACACTATGTAGGTAGTGCGGTGTATTAAAATACAAATCCCCTAGTGGGCCAAAAAAAATTAAGTTCAAAAATAGTAAATAAACATGTTGTACAAAAGTATAAAAATTTCAAGTAAAAAAAACAAAACAATAACTGCCTTTTTTCACATAAGTCTTTTATTATAGGAAAAAAGTGAAAACGTAAAAAAAAATTACACATTTGGTATCGCCGTGTCCGTAACTACCCAAACTATAAAAATATCACGTTATTGTTCGCACATGGTGCTGCATATCAGTGCAACCTGGCCACATATTTGTGGATTGTTATTTATTTACCACTTTATTATACCCTCTTCTTATGCCTTGATGTACTACCCTGCACGGCTTACATATGCCCCCACATTATAAACTGATATCAGTAAAACCTCAAACAGAACTGCTACCAAGCAAAATCCGCACTCCAAAACAAAAATGGTGCTCCCTCCTGTCTGAGCACAACAGTGTGCCGAAACAGCAGTTTACCTCCACATATATGGCGTTCACATACCCGGGAGAACCCACTTAATAGTTAATGAGGTATTTGTCTGCAGTGGCACAAACAGGGCACAACATATTGTGCACTAATAGAAGGAAGAAGGAAAGGGCTGGCACTGTTGAACCAGTGATTAATGATTGAATGGAGTTTCACAATGGCTTTGTTCACAGATAATAATAGATCACGGCAGTCAAGATGCCCTGGAGGTGCTCATCGATTAGTACAACACATACAACTTGAAATTCCAAATAGAAAACATCGAGGCACTCACCTACTTTGCAATAAATTTCTTTTATTCAGGATCTTGGTCTATGATGTAGAATAAGCGCTATTATTACTATTACTATTGTGCACTAAAATGGCATATCAGTGAAAAATTTAAATTTTCACTTTGCACCATCGCTGTGCGTTAATTTCTAATAAAAAAAAAACCTGCAGGGTCAAAATGCTCACTACATCCCTTAAAAAATGGCTTGAGGGGTGCAGTTTTCAAAATGGGAGTCACTACTTGGGGGTTTGTTTTATTATTTGATCTTAGATAGCAATGCTGGAGTCCCCGGGCAGAGCATCAGCTCGGAGACTCCAGCGATAGGAAATCCCTGAAGTCACTGTCCATATATGAACAGTGGCGTCGGCAGTAGTAGTGGAATCCCCGAGCAGAGCATCAGCTGATGCTCTACCTGGGGACTCCCGTACTGCTGCCGACGTCACTGTCCATATATGCTCTGCTCGGGGACTCCAGCGATAGGAAACCCCGGAAGTCACTGTCCATATATGGATATTGACGTCAGCAGCAGTAGTGGCATCTCCGAGCAGAGCATCAGCTGATGCTCTGCCTGGGCATTACTGTACTGCTTCTGACATCACTGTCCATATATTGACAGTGACGTTGGCAGCAGTGCCGGAGTCCCCGGGCACAGCATCAACTGATGCTCTGTTCGGGAACTCCAGCTATAGTAAGCACCTGAAGTCAATGACCAAATGTCGGGAGCAGTGCTGGAGTCCCGAGCAAAGCGCTTGCAGTCATGCCATTGATAACACACTGACACGAACAGCAAATGAAGCAAGCCCTCAGTCCTGTGGGACCATGTCGGTGCGTGTTCAATATTAGAAAAGCTACAGGACTTCCGGGAACAGTTCACCGGGTTTGAACAGCACCATTTAGTACCGAAATTTTAACTAAAGTATATTAGTAAGTAACTTTTTTGCATAAAAATATGAAGGCAAAGCAATTTTTGGTCCCTGGATAACCCCTTTAAGGGTTGTAGTGAGCATTTTGACCCCACAAGGTTTTTTTTTTATTGGAATTGTGGGCCGGTGCTGCAAAAATAACCAAAATAGGCCTCAAATGCACATTGTGCTCTTTCACTTCTAAGCCCTGTTAGATTACCAATTTGACAGTCTACTGCCAGTAAATTCAGCAAAAAAACTCAGGCGTCAAAATGCTCACTATATCCCTATATAAATGCCTTGAGGGCTGTAGCTTACCACATGGGGTCACTTTTGTGGGGTTTCCACTGTTTTGATCCGTCAGGGGCTTTGCAAATGCGACATGGCGCTGAAAACCATTCCAGCAAAATTTGAACTCCAAAAGTCAAACGGTGTTCCTTGCTTTCTAAGCCTTGCTTTGTGTCCAAACAGCATTTTCTTACCACTTATGGGGTATTTCTGTCCTCAGAAGAGTTTGCTTTACAAACGTTGGGGTGCTTTTCTCCTTTATGCTTAAAATGAAAAAATCTGAGCCAAAAACTATATTTTATTAGAAAGAAATGTCGATTTTCATTTTCACTGCCTAATTCCAATAAATTCGGCAAAAAACATGTGTTGTCAAAATGCTCAATATAGCCCTAGATAAATTCCTTGAGGGGTGTGGTTTCCCAAATGGTGTCTTTTTGGGGGCGTTTACACTCTTTTGGCACCACAAGACCTCTTCAATCCTGGTGCCTGAAATTTAGTTTAATAAAAAGGAGGCCCCAAAATGCACTAGGTGCTCCTTTGCATCTGAGGCCTGTGTTTGAGTCCATTCGTACACTAGGGCCATGTGTGGGATATTTCTAAAAACTACAGAATCTGGGCAATAAATATTGTGTTGCGTTTCTCTGGTAAAACCTTCTGCATTACAGAAAAAAAAAATTTTAATTGAAATTTCGGCAATAAAAATTTAATGTGTAAATTTCACCTCGACATTGCCTTAATTCCTGTGAAACGCCTAAAGGGTTGAGAAACTTCTTAGATCAGCGGTCTCAAAGTGTTGTTAGGGTCTGCCCCAGAGCGGAGTCCCGGTCAGAGCTCTAGTATCGGCTCTGCTCCGGGACTCTGTGGAATTCACGGACATCGCTGTCCATATATGGACAGTATAGTCAGGGTCTTCCCCAGAGCGGAGTCCCATCCAGAGTGCTAGTATCGGCTCTGCTCCGGGACTCTATGGAATTCCCTGACATCGTTGTCCATATATGGACACGCGATGTCTGGGGCTTCCCCAGAGCTGGAGTCCCGGACAGAGCGCTAGTATAGGCTCTGCTCCGGGACTCTGTGGAATCCTCTGACATCGCTGTCCACATATGGACAGCGATGTTTAGGGCTTCCCCAGAGCTGACACTGATGTCAGGAGCACAGCTGGAGTCCCAGTAGGAGCACTTCTAGCGCTCTGCCCGGGACTCCAGCTCTGGGGTTGCCCCTGACAACTCTGTCCATATATGAACAGTGATGTCAGGAGCAGAGCTGGAATCCCAGGAAAAGTGCTAGAAGCGGTTCTGCTCCGGGACTCCATATATGAACACTGATATCAGGGGCTTCCCCAGAGTTCCGGAGCAGAGCCTAAACTGCTACTCTGCTCTGGGTCCCCGGGTCTGGGGTTGCCCCTGACAGCACATTCCGGTCAAGGAGGATCCTCTGACATCACTGTGTATGGACGTTGACGTCAGGGGCTACTCCAGCAGAGGAATCCCTGATCAAAGCGTCGGCAACGCTCTGGCTGGGGATTCCACTCCTAGAGGGAGCCCCAGTGGAGCTATCTACAGGGGGTGTGTGTGGCATTATCTACAGATGGCACTGTGGCATTATCTACAGAGGGCACTGTGGCAGTATCTACAGAGGGCACAGTGGCAGTATCTACAGAGGGCACTGTGGCAGTATCTACAGAGGGAACTGTGGCAGCATGTACAGAGGGAACTGTGGCAGCATGTACAGAGGGCACTGTGGCAGCATGTACAGAGGGCACTGTGGCAGTATCTACAGAGGGCACTGTGGGTGTGTGGCAGTATCGACAGAGGACACTGGCATTATCTAGGGGTGTGTGGCATTTACAGAGGGCACTGTGGCAGTATCTGCAGAAGGCACTGTGGCAGTATCTACAGAGGGCACTGTGGCAGTATCTACAGAGGGCTCTGTGGCACTAAAAAGGGGCTGCCCAATCTTGACATTTGTGTGTTTGCCAAACGCTACCAACTGAGCTGCCGGACTGCATTTAGCGACACTTAAGCTGGAAATTTGGATTGTTGAAATAAGCACGTGGAGAAAACTCACAAATTTCCGTTAAGTTTAAACCTAGCGCTATTATTATAGTAATGTAGTATTGTTATAGTAATGTAGTATTATTATAGTAGTTCAAATAACTAATTGATTAACAATAATTTTGTATTGTATCAAATTTGAAAGTAATGCGGCTTGTCAACTTCAAATTTTTTCTATATGTGGCCCACTTACTCGGCCTAGTTTGAGACCCCTGTTCTAGCTGCTGTTTTGAATGCTTTGAGGGGTTCAGTTTTTAAAATGGGGTGATTTATTGGGGTTTTCTAATATATATAGGGCCCTGAAAGCCACTTCAGTACTAAACTGGTCCCTAAAAAGTTTGGAAATTTTCTAGAAGATGTGAGAAATTGCTGCTAAAGTTATAAGCCTTGTAACGTTATAGAAAAATAAAAGGCTTTAAAAAAAAATAAAAATGCTGCAAACATAAAGTACATATGGTAATTTTTAACTAGTAACTGTGTTGTGTGGTATTACCATATGTCTTGTAAGCAGACATATTTAAATTTTGAAAAATGCTAATTTTTCATATCTTCTCAATTTTGGTGTTTTTCCACAAATAAAAACTGAATGTATCGATCAAATTTTACCACTAACATAATGTACAATGTGTCACAAAAAAATTATTTCAGAATCGCTTGAAAAAATAAAGTTTATACTAGAAAAGATGACTCGTGAGATTTAAAAAAATAAAAATGGCCTGGTCCATCAGGCCAAACAGGCTGTATCCTTAACCCCTTGCCGCGCTGCGCCGCAATAGTACGTCCTGGTGAGGGGTTAGTTCCCGCATCAGGACGTACAGTTGCGGAGTAGTTCCCGGCGCACACTGTCCTAACGGACAGTGTCCGGGAACCGGGAGGTCAGCTGTCCCCGACAGCTGACACTCCAGCCTTGCCGGTCAGCGGACCATGGCCGCTGATTTTGGCAATTAACCCCATAAATGCGGCGACACATTGCCGTCGCCGCATTTAAGTGGTTTGAAGCACATCGGCAGCCCCCACGAAGTGATCGTGGGGGCTGCCGTTGCTTGTCGTGGCAGTCGGAGGTCAGACAATGACCTCCGGGTTGCCATGTACGGAAACCTCGGAGGAGCAGCCTCCGCCGGTCCTCCGAGGCTTCCTGTCAGTTTGACTGTCACGTCACAATGACAGTTGAAATGCATTACACTACGTGTGTAGTGTAATGTATTCCAGCAGCGATCAAAGCTGCAAGTCTAAGTGTCCCCTAGTGGGACAAGTGAAAAAAGTAATTAAAATGTTTTAAAAAAAGTGTAAAAATAAAAGTTAGAAATTATATAAACGGACTTCCGGTAGGCGGGGCATCCAGGATGGCCGCATTTTAGTAGAGCTCCGGAGCTGTGAGTAAAATCGGGCGAAATCACAGACATAGCGGCAGAAACAATCGCTGCGGAGGCTTAGGTGTCGGGGGAACAGTGAGACCCACCTGTGGAGCGCCATATTACACAGCCAGAGTCCGCTCTGAGAGACAGCAAGAGGAAGGAAGCCGGAGCGACAAGGATAAGGGGCCGCCATCTTGCCATCATAACCGGCCGGGAGCTGAGTCGGTGTACAGTGTGGGAGAACGGAGGCTCGGCATATGGGAGAGTGAGGGGACCGGAGGAGACCCTGAACCACGGGGAGCAGAGACACACGACGGGGGAGCACGGAAAGACAGCCGACAACCACGTGGTGCAGGACAGCACGTGGTCAGAGCAGAGGCTGCAGCACTGAGACCGAGCAAAGCACCGGGACCACTCCACAGAAGCACCAGCGCGGGACAGATAAGTACCCCATCTATTCATGAATATCTGTGACTGTTGGACCTCTGAACTAATTAACGGGAGGTGATTCTAAGTGGAAACTTTAAGTACACCCTGTGGGGGGGATAGCCTGCCTGGAATATTGGTTGGAGTAGACAGGCGGGGAAGACGTGAAGGAAGGCCGCAGGGTCTGTGCTCCAGCTTGTACACTTCTGCCACAGGGGCGCGGCAGAACCGGACATGGAAGGGGGACATATAATAGTTTAAAATAGAGCTGTTGGGTCATAAAGTACGCAAGTTATCAGAACGACACAGACCTACTAGCTCTGAACTCAACATGCAAGAGACTGTTCTCTCACTTTTGAACGCTGCCCTGTTGACACACATGTGAAAGCATAACTAGTTTCTCCACAGTTTATACATATCCAAACTGCCTCATTACCAAACACAGTGCCGCGGGATACTGAGTTCATGGACAAATACCTACAAGCAGCTGGGACACCTAGGTCTACACGCTCATCTGCAATGCCACACACATCTGCTGGTCACTCTTCTACCGCCTCCGCCACACAGAGAAGGCAGGGGAAAGGGCTGTCCAAAAGTACCAACATGTATAGCGCCTCACAAAAGAGTGAATTATCAGCGGCAATTTCAGCATCTGGGGACATAACCCCACCAAACCTCTCCGGGCCACCTAGCCCGACATCTTTGCATCTGGCAATACAGTCTCAGGCGGCGGAGGTGGCGCAGGAGGTGTCGCGTCTTCTTGCCCCGATATTTGAGAGGCGTTTGGATCTCATACAAACCTCTATAAATACCATGTTGGCACAGGTGACCACAAATTCGCAGAAAATTGGGGAACTGGAAAACAAATCCTTATCATGTGAGGTGGAGGTGACCCGTTTGGAAACATTAACTACGGAACAAGGCGGGCTTATACAAGCACTACGGGAGAAATTGGATGATCTCGAAAACCGGGAGCGGCGCAATAACCTAATGAGGCAATTACCACGTATCTATCAACAGACATACCTAGGGCCTTGCAAATACAGCTGCCAGAGGACCCGCTATCCATCGAAAGAGCACATCGCTTGGGAGCCCGGAGAGAAAATGAAAATGGCGGGAGGCCTAGAGCGGTCATAGCCAAATATCATAATTGGACGGTAAAGGAGAAAATTTTGAAGGCCTTCAGACAAACCCCGGAGCTTAGGATTAATGGGCACAAGATCTTGCTGTTCCAGGATTTCTCAATACAAGTATCCCAAAAGCGTAAAGCTTTTACGCCAATATGCAAGTACTTGCATGAGAATAACATCCGATTCCAACTGCTATACCCGGCAAAGCTGAAAGTCACGGAAAATGTTCGGACCAGACTGTACGATTAGCCTGAAGATGCGCTTAGAACCTATCGCCCAGCGGAGGGGGTTTGATCAATGTACCTGCTTTGCGTGAAACTTCCTGTGGAGGAAACTGTTTTTTCAACTGGTTAAGAGACTTTAACATTGTTTCAGATGATAGAGTGTTGATAGAGTGCGCTGGGCACTGGTTTAAGATGGTTCATAAATGTGCACGTATGTGCAAATGTATTCTGGTTTGATTGTATGTTGGTTAACCCTGCCACCTCTCTTTTATAGATTTCGACAGTTTGTCAGGGACCGACCGGGTTCCCCCTGCCCTTCTTTATTAGATGTTCCCCACTCTCGCTGGGACGGGGGGTGGCATCGCGAAGACAGAGAACTGCGTACACATGTCGAAAGTCTGGACACAGGATGAGTACTATATCATACACACCTCAGGACTATAGCTCAACCCCAACCTTGCATATGGTGTCATGGAATGTGGCAGGGCTGAACACGCCAGAGAAAAGACGCAAGGTGCTTGCTCACCTGAAACGTCAGCAGGCTGAGATCATGCTTCTCCAGGAGACACACTGGCGGACAGGTCATTATGTGCCTCTGAGGGCCGCCTGGTTGGAGGACCCAATAGTGTCTACATACTCCTCCAAAAGAAGGGGGGTGGCGATATATTTTAGGAAAGGCCTGCCATATTCCATAACAGAACAATTTGCGGATAAAAACGTCCGATTTGTTTACACAAAGGTCAAAATACATCAACACACATATACCCTACTGAATATCTACGCCCCAAATCAGCTTAATGACAGTTTTTACCCTAACATAGTGGATTTCTTGGCTCAATGAGACAACCCCAATTTGATGGTGGCCGGGATTATAATGTGACCACACACCCAGCCATAGACAGGTCAGGATCGGAGCATGCCACAATACCGCCTAATCTGCACATAGCCACATTTATGGAACAGCTATCTCTGTGTGATCCATGCCGATTACACAACCCCAGAACAAGGGATTACACTTTTTACTCATCGGTTCATGACTCATTCTCACGAATAGATCTAATAATGCTTAACACGCAATTATTTCCAGAGGTGGTACGCGCAGACATACACCCTATTGCAATTTCAGATCATGCACTGATTTCCATAACGCTAGGGGACCAACCTACGAAGCCTCTTACAAGGATCTGGAGGTTCCCCGCTCATTTATATGAATCTGAAGATTTTAAAGCATACCTAGCAACACACTGGCATAATTATATCCAGGACCATCAGAATCAATTAGATGAGGTGGCACTGATATGGCTCACGTCTAAAGCGGTAATGAGGGGACACATAATTAGCTACATAGCACTGAAGCTCAAAAAAGCAAAAACACTACTGCTGGAACTACAGGCAAATTTACTGAGAGCGCAGACCGCACACGTGGGTAACCGCACACCACAATCAAAAGAAGAATTCTTAGAAGCGCAGAGCTTGTTGAACACCTTTTTGCAGGGGAATGCTATGTGGCAGGTGAAGGCCACACAAAATAAATACTATAGATGGGGTAATAGAGTGGGCTCTCTTCTGGCGCGTGTAACACGCCCGGCACGCGGGAATGGTCAAATTCTACTGGCAAAGGACCGGGCTGATGGTTTGACAAGCTCTGACACGGGGAAAATAGAATCGATCTTTACTAGTTATTATGAAGATTTATACAGGGCGGAGCCAACGGATATAACAGCAATTGATAAGTTTTTGGATTCAGTAACGATGCCAAAGCTGACAGACGTGCATAGGACCTTATTAGAGACTGCTATTACAGATGATGAGGTGAGATTGGCTATTTCATTTGCCCATAACAAAAAATCTCCTGGGCCTGATGGCTTCCCGATAGAATTTTACAAGCTGTTGTCTCCAGACATTGTCCCATATCTCACGAACCTATTTAATAAGATTTATTTAGAGGGTCTAACGCTCGACACATTTACAGATGCCATAACTATATTACTCCCTAAGCAAAATAAGGATCCGACTTTGCCCCAATCATATAGGCCCATATCACTGCTTAACCAAGATTACAAGTTATTGTCTAAAATACTGGCGACCCGAATACAGACTTTCCTCCCTGCGGTGGCACACCCGTTACAGATGGGCTTTGTCGCGGGCAGATATACTTCCAAAAGCATACGAGCTGTGATTGCAGCGACGGTAGTTGCACAGGAGGAGGGTCATCCCCCAACTATGTTGCTGAGTTTAGACGCGGAAAAAGCGTTCGATAAAGTTTCCTGGCCGTTTTTGGAAGAAACGCTAAATAGACGAAACTTTGGAAATATCTTTGTGGAATACCTGCACTCGCTGCAATCACAGGCCGGTACGCAGATATTTATTAATGGACACCTTTCTCAAAAATTGGATATATTCAGGGGTACGAAACAAGGGTGCCCGCTCTCGCCCATTTTATTTAATCTGTCACTAGATCCCTTGCTCTATCACATATCGTCGTCATCCATATTTAGGGGTATACTTATCGGAAACAGTGAACTAAAGGTTGCAGCGTATGCTGATGATCTTTTGCTGGTGATTGAGAACCCCAGAACCAGATTGGCTCAGATATTAACGGAACTTCAGGCAATTGGTAAACTCTCGGGTTATACATTAAATATGGATAAAAGTGAGGCGTTAATATTAAAAGGCCCAGCCAAACCCCTATGGACATAAGGATACCCCCTGAAATGGTGTGTAACAGGGATTAAATACTTAGGAGTGCAGATTACCAGACACCCAGAAAATTTATACAAACACAATATCACGGCATATATTTCTAAACTAGAACAAACAGTAAAACTCTGGAAACATTTCTCGCTCTCGTTCATAGGGCGGGCTAATGTACTAAAAATGGTAGAATTTCCAAAACTTTTATATATTTTTCAGTCATTACCTTTGTATCTCCGACCAAAGGATGAAAAATACATTAATCAATTATACAGGGGTTTAATTTGGGCGGGAGGCAGACCGAGGATTTAGTTTCATGTCCTGAGACAGCAAAAGTTTAATGGGGGCATCAATTTTCCGGATGTTCGAACATATAATTTGGCAGCCCTTGCTAGGGTGCTATCTGACTGGGCACGAAACACAGCGTATTATACCACACCGCAGATAGACCAAGCCTTCCTACCGCATATCTCACTCATGAACCTGCTACATCTACCCTATGAGCAAGTACCCCAGGGGGCAAAAGGGAACCCGATTTTAATGGCTATCTGGAAAACGTGGAATAAAGTGCGTATGATACTACATCTAGACCCACAAGTCTCACCATCCCTCACTCTGGTTAAAAACTCGAAATTTCAGGGGGGTAACTCACATCACACATTTACCACCTGGCAGAGGGGGGGCATAATTGCCATATCGGACCTGTTGCATCCTACACAACACACGATATTATCACTCTCGGAACTGCAAAGTAAATTTCGAAGTGTGTCTTTTCCTTTTTTTAATTATCTACAGGCACATAGCTATGCGTCTTTGGTAGTGGGTAGACTCTCCCAGAATGAGTGGACGTCACCTTTTCAGAGAATAATACTTAACCCTGGGTCGAAGTCTGCACAGATCTCAAATGCATATAAACTACTGCACACACCTATAGATTACCCTGCAACGCAATTGAGCCTGGCAAAATGGAGCGAGGATGACTCTTCCCTAACACCCTCAGTAATTCTGAGAGCTACTATCGATGCTTATAAATTTCTACCATCGGCTAGATATATGGAGATGTGGCTGAAAGTGATCCATAGAGCATATTTGACACCCCAGAGGGGGCATAGAATGGGGGTCTACTCGTCCTCTGACTGTTTTAAGTGTGGTCAACCAGAGGCGAATTTGTACCACTGTATGTGGCTGTGCCCACTGATTCAGAGTTTTTGGGAGAGAGTTAAAAAATTTGCATTAGAGCATATGGCGGGACCTTTCATCTGTAACGCCTCGTGGGCGCTGTTGGGTAGTACGGAGGCGGACCCACAAGAGCACACTAGACGGGAAACACGCTACTACACATGATCGCTGCAGCGGGTAGAAATGCAATATTACAGGTTTGGAACCATTCACAGGCACCGACCTTTCACATCTTTCTGAATAAGTTATCGTTTGTAATGAAAATGGACTGGGTTGAAGCCTCACATCACAAAGAAAAACAGGTACAAATTTTTTTTCAGATCTGGGAGGGATTCATCGCGCTGTTACCGCCGCACATTAAAGATAAAATGCGTACGTGCTTTTGCTCAACAACGTGGTACCAAAATCAAATACTGTCGGGGGAGGCTCCATTATGATTCCCTGAGAGGTGCAGGGAAGACATGTCGCTAGCGCGGAGACCAGACGACATGGGATAGTGGGACAGGGGGAGAAGTGTGATTTCTGGAGGAGGAGGCGGCGGGTCTATATATGTTGACTATGTTAAGTTGACAGCGTACCACGACAATATATCTCCCGTGACTGAAGGCTTAGTATACTTGACCGGAAATGGTTTGAGGGGGAGCGGTTGAATTTAACATGACATGTATAATACTGAAACCTGAAGTGGACGCTGTATTGTTGTTGATAAAATGTTGTGAAATTAATAAAAACATCTTTAACCCCTTCCCGACATTTGCCGTACATGTACGTCATGGAAAGTACTGACTTCCCGCATCTTGCCGTACATGTACGCCAAATGTTTGGGACCGGCTCAGAAGCTGAGCCGGTGCCATCATCACCGGATCTCAGCTGTATCTTACAGCTGACATCCGGCTGTAACGGCGGGGACCGAAATTAGCTTCGATCCCCGCCATTAACCCCTTAAGTGCAGCGCTCAAACGCGATCGCTGCACTTAAGGTGTTTGCAGCTCATCGGAACCCCAGTAATGAAATTGCCGGGGTTCCGGTGGCTGCAATGGCAACCGGAGGCCTAATACTGGCCTCCCGGTCTGCCTAGCACCGAAGCCGGTCAAGATCCGCCCGGCGGCGGAGCCTGATCGGCTTCCGTAGCTGCCGGCAAGATGGCGCCGGGTCAGGAGCTGATCCGGCGTCATCAGCGGTGGAAGTCAGCTGTACTGTACAGCTGACATCCACCTGTAACGGCAGGAACCGGAGCTAGCTCCGATCCCTGCCATTAACCCCTTCGATGCAGCAATCGAAAGCGATTGCTGCATCGAAGCGGTTACTAGCAGATCGCCAGCCCTGACAGGCAATCGGGACTGGCGACTGCTGTTATGGCAACAGGAGACACAATGGTCTCCTGCTCTGCCATTACGGAAGCCGATTTAGGCCCCGCCGGGAGGCGAAGCCTAATCGGCTTGCTGTCAGTGAATGACTGACAGATCTAATACATTGCACTACATAGGTAGTGCAATGTATTAGGAAAAAAAAAATCTGACCGTTGGAACTTCAAGTCCCCTAGTGGGACTTGAGAAAAAGTGTAAAAAAAGTATAAAAAAGTGTAAAAAAAAGTGCAAAAAATAAAAGTTTGAAAACAATAAAAGTTTCAAGTAATCAAATAAAACACAATCCCCCTTTTACTCTTATCAAGTCCTTTATTATTGAAAAGTAATAATAAACCATATGTATTTGGTATCGCCACGACCGTAACGACCGGAGGTATCAAAATATTATATTATTTATTGCACGCGGTGAACAGCGTAAAAAAAACCGTAAAAAACGTTACCAGAGTTTCTGTTTTTTGGTCACTTTGCCCTACAAATATTAGAATAAAAAGTGATCAAAAAGTCGCACGTATCCAAAAATGGTACCTATAAAAACTATAGCTCGTCCCGCAAAAAACAAGCCCTCATACACCTCCGTCGACAAAAAAATTAAAAAGTTATGGTTCTCACAACTTGGCGACAGAAAAAATACATTCTTTTTACAAAAGTAATTTTATTGTGCAAAAAGTTGTAAAACATAAAAAAGTGCTATAAATTAGGTATCGCCGGAATCGTACTGACCCGCAGAATAAAGTTAACATGTAATTTATAACGCATGGTGAACGCTGTATAAAAAAAAAACGAAAAAAGCTGTGCCAGAATTGCGTTTTTTTGTTTACCTGGCATCCCAAAAAATAGGATAAAAGGTGATCAAAAAGTCGCATGTACCCCAAAATGGTACCAATAATAACTACAGCTCGTCCCGCAACAAACCAGCCCTCATACCGCTACGTCTATGAAAAATAAAATTAGTTATGGCTCCAATAAGTCAGGAAATAAAAAAATATGCAGTTGTGCCCGAGGGGAACATTTCTTCTGTTTGAAGAGGCGATTTTTCAAGGACCTAAAATTAGGGAACCAGGAAAGGGAGGGCCCAAACATATCCGCTGGAAGCGACGGTGCCCGTATTATACCAGGACAACACTTTCCCAGCAAAATTCCCCAAACTACAAAGGCGCGGAGTGTGGACCAAAAGGGGGATAAGAAATGACACCATTTATCAGTGCGACACCGGCCTGTGCGGAAAGGATTGCTTCACAGCGTAACACACATCTATGGATCATTTTATTGTTTTTTTTTACCCCGTTATTATACCACCTGACTATGCCCCTTATATACTCCGCCCGGCTTACATATGCCCTACATTATAAACGGAAACACCAGTAAGACTCCAAACAAAACTACTACCAAGCAAAATCCACGCTCCAAAAGCCAAATGGCATTTCCTCCCATCTGAACCCTACAGCGTGCCCAAACAGCAGTTTCCTTCCACATATATGGCATCGTCATACCCGGGAGAACCCTTTTAGCAATTTTTGGGGTGTGTGTCTCCAGTGGCATAAGCTGGGCACGACATATTTGCCACTGAATGGCATATCTAGGGAAAAATATAAATTTTTAATTTGCACCATCCACAGCGCATTTATTAATGGAAAAGACCTGTGGGGTGAAAATGCTCTCTACACCCCTTAATAAATGCCTTGAGGGGTGCAGTTTCCATAGTGGGGTCACTTCCCAGGGGTTTATTTTTATTATTTCACATCTGAGCCTCTGCAGTTGTGAACCAATACTTTGTAAATCGCCAAATTAGGCCTCAATTTTACATGGTACCCTTTCACTCCTGAGCCTGGTCGACTGTCCAGGCAAGAGATTAGGGCCACATGTAGGGTGTTTCTAAAACCAGGAAACCCAGCATAATAATTAGAGAGCTGTCTCGTTATGGTGGCACAAGCTGGGCACCACATATTGTCCACATATCTGTGGAAAAAATCCCATTTTCACTCTGCAACATCGAGTTCACACTAATTTCTACAAAACACCTGCAGGGTTAACATGCTCACTACACCCGTAGGTAAATGCATTGAGGGGTGTAGTTTCCAAAATGGGGTCACTTCTGGGGGGTTTCCACTGTTTTGGGCCCACAGGCGCCCAGAAACCAATCCAGAAACATCTGCACTCCAAATGGCGGTCCTTCCCTTCTGAGCCCTGCCGTGTGCCCAAACAGCAGTTTATGACCACATATGGGGTATTGCCGTACTCGGTAGAAATTGCTTTACAAATGTTGGGTTCTTTTTTTCCTTTATTTGTTGCGAAAATGAAAAAATTTGCGCTAAAGCTACGTCTTATTGAAGAAAAAGGATTGTTTTTTATTTTCACTGCCCAATTCTAATAAATTCTATGAAACATCTGTGGGGTCAAAATGCTCACTACGCCCCTAGATGAATTCCTCAAGAGGTGTAGTTTCCTAAATGGTGTCACTTTTTGGGCGTTTTCATTGTTTTTTCCCCTCAGGGGCTTTGCAAATGTGACATGGCCGCCGCAAACCATTCCTGCTCAATGTGATCTCCAAAAGCCAAATAGCGCTCTTTCCCTTCTAAGCCAAGCCGTGTCTCCAAACAGCCGTTTATTACCACATGTGGGGCATTGTTTTACTCGGGAGAAATTGCTTTACAAATTTTACGGTGCTTTTTCTCCTTCAGTCCTTGTGGAAATGAGAAAAAATTAGCTAAACCTACATTTTCTTTGAAAAAATTTAGATTGTCATTTTCAGGGCCTATTTCCAATAATTTATGCAAAAAACCTGTTTGGTCAAAACGCTCACTATACCCCTAGATAATTTCCTCAATGGGCGTAGTTTCCAAAATGGGGTCACCTGTGGGGGGTTTCCACTGTTTTGTCCCCTCAGGGGCTTTGTAAATGTGACATGGCCTCCACAAACCATTCCTGCTAAACTTGAGCTCCAAAAGCCAAATAGCGCTCTTTCCCTTCTCAGCCTCGCCGTGTCTCCAAACAACCGGTTATTATCACATGTGGGGTATTGTTTTACTCGGGAGAAATTGCTTTACAAATTTTACGGTGCTTTTTCTCCTTTAGTCTTTGTGAAAATGAGAAAAAAAATCGCTAAACCTACATTTTCTTTGAAGAAATGTTGATTTTAATTTTCACGGCCTACTTCTAATAATTTCTGTAAAAAAGCTGTGCGGTCAAAATGCTCACTGTACCCCTAGATAATTTCCTTGAGGTGTGTAGTTTCCCAGATGGGGTCACTTTTGGGGGATTTTGACTGTTTTGGCACCGCAAGAGCCCTTCAAACCTGACATGGTGCCTAAAATTTATTCTAACAAAAATAAGGCCCGAAAATCCACCAGGTGCTCCTTTGCTTCTGAGGCCGGTGCTTCAGTCCAGTAGCACGCTACGGCCACATGTGGGATATTTCCTAAAACTGCAGAAACTGGGCAACAAATATTGAGTTGCATTTCTCTGGTAAAACCTTCTGTGTTATAAAAAAAATTGTACTAAAAATTTATTTCTGCAAAAAAATATGAAATTTGTAAAATTCACCTCTACATTGCTTTAATTCCTGTGACATGTGTAAAGGGTTAAGACATTTTCTAAATGCTGTTTTGAATACTTTGAGGGGTGAAGTTTTTAAAATGGGGTGACTTTTTGGGGGTTTCTAATATATAAGGCCCTCAAAGCCACTTCACAACTGAACTGGCCCCTGTAAAAATGGCCTTTTGAAATTTTCTTGAAAATGTGAGAAATTGCTGCTAAAGTTCTAAGCCTTGTGAGGTCATAGAAAAATAAAAGGATGTTCAAAAACGATGCCAATCTAAAGTAGACAAATGGGTGATGTTAATTAGCAACAATTTTGGGTGGTATAACTGCCTGTCTTACAAGCAGATACATTTAAATTGAGAAAAATGCAAATTTTTGCAATTTTTCGCTAAATTTTGGTGTTTTTCACAATTAAATACTGAACATATCGAGCAAATTTTGCCAGTAACATAAAGTCCAATGTGTCACGAGAAAACAATCTCAGAATCGCTTGGATAGGTGAAAGCATTCCGGAGTTATTACCACATAAAGTGACACATGTCAGATTTGAAAAATGAGGCTCCGTCAGGAAGGTCAAAAGTGGCTAAAGAGGGAAGGGGTTAAAAAAAAAAAAAAAAAAGAAATTATATAAACAAACACTGCATTTTTTTCCTATAATAAGTCTTTCTTTATAGGAAAAAAATGTACACGTTAAAAAAAGTACACCACGTTCGTAACGACCCCAACTATAGAACTGTAATGTTGTTTTTTCCGCACGATGAACACCCCCAAAAAAATCAATAAAAAACGACACAAGAATCGCAATTTTTTTGGTCACCACCCCTCCCAAAATAGAGAATAAAAAGTGATCAAAAAGTCGCATGTACTTGAAAATAGTACCGATAAAAACTACAACCCATCCCGCAAAAAACAAGCCCTTACACAGCTTTTTTGACTGAAAAATAAAAAAGTTACGGCTCTCAGAATATGGTGACAGAAAATAAATTATTTGATAAAAAAGTGATTTTATTGCACAAACGCTGCAAAACATAAAAAAACCTATATACATATGGTATCGCCGTAATCGTATCGACCCGCAGAATAAAGTAAAATCGTCATTTATAGTGCACGATGAACGCCGCAAAAAATAAACTAAAAAACATTGTCAGAATTGCTTGTTTTTGGTCACCCGGCTTGCAAAAAAATTTAATAAAAATTGATCAAAAAAATCGCATGTACCCCAAAATGGTACCAATGAAAAGTACAGATTGTCCCGCAACAAATAAGCCCTCACACAGCTCCAGGGGTGAAAAAATAAAGAAGTTCTGGCTCTCAGAATATGGCGATGCAAAATGTGCAGTGTTTTCTAAAAGCGGGTAACATCCGACACCATTTTTCAGTGCGACACCGGCCACACATCTATGAATTATTATTTATTTACCGCATTATTATACCCTCTTATTATGCCCTGATGTTCTCCGCACAGATTACATATGCCCCCACATTATAAACTGATATACCAGCTAAACCCAAAACAGAAAAACTACCAAGCAAAATCTGCTCTCCAAAAGCAAAATGGCGTCCCTCCCTTCTGAGCCCTGCAGCGTGCCCAAACAGCAGTTTGCGCCCACATATATGGCATCTCCATACCTGGGAGAACACGCTTAACGTTTTATGAGGTATTTGTATTCAGTGGCACAAACTGGGCATAACATATTATGCACTAAAATGAAATATCAGTGGAAAATTGCAATATTCACACCATCCGCTGTGCATTAACCCCTTTGTGCACTATGACTTAATTGCCTGTCATGGTGCGGGGGTTGATGTATGGAGCCGGCTCACGTGCTGAGCCCTCTCCATACGCTGCGGGTGTCAGCTGTGTATTACAGCTGACACCCGGGACTAACGGACAGGAACAGCGATCGCGCTGTTACAGGAGTCTGTAAAAATAACAATATACTGCAATACATTAGTATTGCAGCATATTGTACCCGCGATCCAATGATCGCTGGTACAAGTCCCCTAAGGGGACTAATAAAGTGTGTAGAAGAATTAAAGTTATTAGTAGTGAGAAAGTTAAAAAAAAATACCTTTTCCCATTTTTCTTCTAAAGTAATGTAAAAAAAGAAATAGAATTGATATCGCTAGGTCCGTAAAAGGCCGAACTATTACAATATACCATTATTTAACTCGCACGGTGAACACCGTAAAAAAGTTAAATAATTGAAACCGCCAAAATCGCTGTAGTTTTCGTTTTTACTCCACGGCGAAAGCTGTAAAAACGAAAACCCCAAAAAATGGAATCAGATTTTTTTCCTATATTACTATATTTTCCTATTTTTTTTCAGTTTCCCAGTACTTTTTATGGCACTTTAAATGGTATCAATAGAAGCTACAATTCCTCCCGCAAGAAATAAGCTCTCACATCACTCTACTGGCGGAAAAAGAAAAAAGTTATGGCTCTTGGAAGGCGGGTAGTGAAAAACGAAAATAAGAAAGCAAAAAATGGATCAGTCCTGAAAGGGTTAATTCATTTCTAATGAAAAAAATGTATGACCACATGTGGCGTATTTCCGTACCTGGGAGAAATAGCTTTACAAAAATTGGTTGTTTATTTCTCCTTTATCCCTTGTGAAAATGAGAAAATTCAACATTTTAGTGGAAAACAATTGTAATATTAATTTTCTCCGCCTAATTCTAATAAATTCTGCAAAAGACCCGTGGAGTCTAAATGCTCACTATACCCCTACAAAAATTCCTTGAAGGGTGTTTCCAAAATGGGGTAACCTGGGGGGCTTCCACTGTTTTGGTCCCTCCAGGGCGTTGCAAAGGCGACATGGCACTGAAAACCAATCTAGCAAAATCCGTGCTCCAAAATCCAAATGGCGCTACTTCCCTTCTGAGCGCTGCCATGGGTCCAAGCGCTG
The DNA here is from genome assembly GCF_050947455.1 of Rhinoderma darwinii. Taxonomy (NCBI): domain Eukaryota; kingdom Metazoa; phylum Chordata; class Amphibia; order Anura; family Rhinodermatidae; genus Rhinoderma; species Rhinoderma darwinii. The sequence continues at coordinate 310,923,525 of NC_134688.1, forward strand.
CCAGCAGTTTATTACCACATATGGGGTATTACCGTAATCAGGAGAAAATGCTTTACAAATGTTGTTCTTCCTTTTTTTCTTTATTCCTTACAAAAATTTAAAATTTCTATGCTTTTTCAGAAAAAAAGTTGATTTTCATTTTCACTGCCTAATTCCACTAAATTCTGCAAAAAACCTGTGTGGTCAAAATGCTAACTATACCCCTAGATAATTTCCTTGAGAGGTGTAGTTTCCAAAATGGGGTCACTTTTGGGGCGTTTCCCCTGTTTTGGTCTCTCCAGGGCGTTGCAAACGCGACATGGCACCGAAAACCAATCTAGCAAAATTTGTGCTCCAAAATCCAAATGGCCTCCTTCCCTTCTGAGCCTTGCAGTGGGTCCAATCAGCAGTTTATTACCACATATGGGATATTGCCGTAATCGGGAGACATTGCTTTACATATGTTAGGGTGCATTTTCTTTATTATTTCTTGTAAATATTAAAAATTTCTATGTTTTTTCAGAAAAAAGGTAGATTTTCATTTTTACAGACTAATTCTAATACATTTAGCGAAAAACCTGTGTAGTCAAAATTCCAGCTGTACCCCTAGATAAATTACTTGAGGGGTCTAGTTTCCAAAATGGGGTAACTTTTGGGGTGTTTCCACTGTTTTGGCACCACAAGACCTCTTCAAACCTGACAAGGTGCCTAAAAAAAAAATTCTAAAAAAAGGAGGCCCAAAATCCACTGGGTGCTCCTTTGCTTCTGAGGCCGGTGCTTCAGTTCATTATCGCACTAGGGCCATATGTGGGATATTTCTAAAAACTGCAGAATCCGGGGAATAAATATTGAGTTGCATTTCTCTGGTAAAACCTTCTGTGTTCCAAAAAAATAAATGTATTAGAAATGAATTTCGGCAAAAAAAATAAAATTTGTAAATTTCACCTCTACTTTGCTTTAATTCCTGTGAAACGCCTAAAGGGTTAAAATACTTTTTGAATGCTGATTCGAATACCTTGAGGGGTGCAGTTTTCAAAATGGTGTAAATTCTGCAGATTTTCTAAATTTATAAGGCCCTCAAAGCCACCTCAGAACTGAACTGGTCCCTGAAAAAATTGCCTTTTGAAATTTTCTTGAAAATATGAGAAATTGCTGCTAAAGTTCTAAGCCTTGTAACGTCCTAGAAAAATAAAAGGACGTTCAAAAAACGATGCAAACATAAGGTAGACACATGGGTAATGTTAACTAGTAACTATTTTGTGTGGTATTACTATCTGTTTTACAAGCAGATACGTTTAAATTGAGAAAAATGCTAATTTTTGCAAATTTCTTCTAAATTGTGGTGTTTTTCAGAAATAAATACCAAAATTATCGACAAAATTTTTTCACTAACCAAGTACAACATGTCACAAGAAAACAATCTCAGAATCGCTTGGATAAGTAAAAGCATGCCAACGTTATTACCACATAAAGTAACACATGTCAGATTTTAAAAAATCGGCTGGGTCCTGAAGGCCAAAACAGGCTGGGTCCTGAAGGGGTTAAGGGGTTAAAGGTCTAGTTACCCCCAAACACTACAGCCTATTTGCAATCATGGCTTTCAGGCACACAAAGAAGATTTCTAATCCTTTGTCAAATAGGTGAACCATGTTCTATTGATACAAACCTACAGTTTAACCTTCCAGAGCTACAGTATACAGTATGTTTGAATGAGAGCCCACCCAAAACAAGGCAAAAACCTCTTAAATCCTTTTATGACCAAGGGATATTGATGCCCCTGTGTCCAGGTCAAATTTTCCATTTCTGATATTCATTTCTTTAAACGATAATATCTTTGCAACTGCTTTGAATATCACAACTATTTTTACTTTTTTTTTTTTACTAGACTTATGAGGCTTTCATTTTCCAGATTAGTTTAACCCATTAGTGACCGCCAATACGCCTTTTAACGGCGGCCACTAACGGGTTTTATTCTGATGCATATGCCTTTTTACGGCGCTGCATCAGGATAAAGTAAACAGAGCAGGGAGCGTCAAATCTCCCTGCTCTCAGCTGCTAGAGGCAGCTGAGGGCTGGGGGCGTCCCTGCTCTGCCGGGTGAGATCGATATTAGTATCGATCTCACCCGTTTAACCACTCCGATGCGAGCTCCCTCTCTCCCCCACCGACACCCGGCGATACGATTGCCGAGTGTCTGTGTCTCTAATGACAGCCGGGGGCCTAATAAAGCCCCCAGGTCTGCCTGGAGCGAATGCCTGCTAGATCATGCCGGAGGCATGACCTAGCAGATGCCTGTTCGTTTTAATCGGACAGGCAGTAATACACTGCATTACAAAAATATTGCAGTGTATTATAATAACGATCGGAGAATCGCATATTAAAGTCCCCTAGTGGGACTAGTAAAAAAGTAAAAAAAAAGTTGAATAAAGTTAATTTTAAAAAAAAATTTGAAAAAAAAATTAAAAACCCAGCTTTCCCCTTACAAAATGCTTTACTATTAAAAAACCAAAATAAAGTAAAAAAAGTTACACATATTTGGTATCGCCGCGTCCGTAACGACCCCGACTATAAATCTGTTACATTATTTAACCCGCACGGTGAACGCCGTAAAAAATGTAATAAAAAACTATGGAAAAATTGCTGTTTTCTGTGAATCTTGACTTTAAAAAAATATGATAAAAAGTGATCAAAAAGTCGCATCTACTCCAAAATGGTACCAATAAAAACTACAAGTCTTCCCGCAAAAAAAAAGCCCTCACACAACCACATCGGCGAAAAAGTAAAAACGTTACGGCTCTTCAAATATGGAGACACAAAAAGAAATAATTTTGAAAAAACGTTTACTGTATAAAAATAGTAAAACATACAAAAACTATACAAATTTGGTATAGTTGCAATCGTAACAACCCGCTGAATAAAGTTATTGTTTTATTTATATCACACGGTAAACGGCGTAGATTTAAGACGCGAAAAAGAGTGGCGAAATTTCAGGTTTTTTTCTATTCCCCCCCAAAAAAAAGTTTATAAAAGTTAATCAATAAATCATATGTCCCCCAAAATGGTGCTATTAAAAAATACAACTTGTCCCGCAAAAAACAAGACCTTATACAGCTATGTCGACGCAGAAATAAAAAGGTTACAGCTCTTGGAATGCAACGATAGAAAAACGTAAAAAATGGCTTGTCATTAAGGTTTAAAATAGGCTGGTCATTAATGGGTTAATTAATTCAGTGTTTTTACGTTTTTATTATGAGCAGACAAATCACTAGAAATGCATAAAAAACAACACTCTTTTTGTAATTTTTTATTTATATGTATCTTATATGTATATAGATATTTATATACGTACACTGTTTAGCTCTGTTACAATTTAGTCTTCTTCTCTCTGGATCGCTGTGAGGGCTAAAAGACTATATTCACATGACGTGAAAAAAAGGGCAGTTAACACCGGATCAACTGTTAGTTTTTCATGGCTGTTTTGCAGTGTGTCTCAAAATTTGTATCCATTTCCTGGCCTAAACGCCATTTGCCATCCGTTTGTAATAAAAAATGGATGAATTGTTTTTTTTTTAGGGTTTTTTGTCCCAGCCACCTGAAAACATCACAATGCCCATGTCGATAGTGACGCAATACCCCTGTAGATAGTGCCACATTGCCCACTGTAGATAGTGCCAGTGCGCACTATAGATAGTGCCCACTGTAGATAGTGTCGTGTGCACTATAGATAGTGGCCACTGTAGATGGTGCCAGTGCCCACTGTAAATAGTGCCACAGTTCCCACTGTAGATAGTGCCACAGTGTCCCCTTTAGGTAGTGCCCACATGATGCCACAGTGCCCATGTAGATAGTGCCATACTCCCTGTATATGGCACCCCCCTGTAGATAGCATGCCACCCCTTGTAGATAGTTCCAACTCCTGCAGATAGCACCTGTAGAATTCACCATTCCTCCCTGTAGATAGCAACATTCCCCCCTTCAGATAGCGCCACCACCACCCACCCCCTGTAAATGGCACCTCCTTCCTGTAGGTAGCACCACTGTAGCTCCCTGTAGTAGTGGAATCTCTCTGGCCGGGAATTCCGCTCCTAGAGGGAACACATGATATCTCATTCCATATACAGTGGAGGAAATAAGTATTTGATCCCTTGCTGATTTTGTACGTTTGCCCACTGTCAAAGTCATGAACAGTCTAGAATTTTTAGGCTAGGTTAATTTTACCAGTGAGAGATAGATTATATATAAAAAAAAAAAAGAAAATCACATTGTCAAAATTATATATATTTATTTGCATTGTGCACAGAGAAATAAGTATTTGATCCCCTACAAACCATTAAGAGTTCAGCCTCCTCCAGACCAGTTACACGCTCCAAATCAACTTGGTGCCTGCATTAAAGACAGCTGTCTTACATGGTCACCTGTATAAAAGACTCCTGTCCACAGACTCAATTAATCAGTCTGACTCTAACCCCTACAACATGGGCAAGACCAAAGAGCTTTCTAAGGATGTCAGGGACAATGTCATAGACCTGCAAATGGCTGGAATGGGATCCAAACCATAAGTAAGACGCTGGGTGAGAAGGAGACAACTGTTGGTGCAATAGTAAGAAAATGGAAGACATACAAAATGACTCTCAATCGACATCGATCTGTGGCTCCATGCAAAATCTCACCTCGTGGGGTATCCTTGATCCTGAGGAAGGTGAGAGCTCAGCCGAAAACTACACGGGGGGAACTTGCTAATGATCTCAAGGCAGCTGGGACCACAGTCACCAAGAAAACCATTGGTAACACATTACGCCGTAATGAATTAAAATCCTGCAGTGCCCGCAAGGTCCCCCTGCTCAAGAAGGCACATGTACAGGCCCATCTGAAGTTTGCAAATGAACATCTGGATGATTCTGAGAGTGATTGGGAGAAGGTGCTGTGGTCAGATGAGACTAAAATAGAGCTCTTTGGCATTAACTCAACTCGCCGTGTTTGGAGGAAGAGAAATGCTGCCTATGACCCAAAGAACACCGTCCCCACTGTCAAGCATGGAGGTGGAAACATTATGTTTTGGGGGTGTTTCTCTGCTAAGGGCACAGGACTACTTCACCGCATCAATGGGAGAATGGATGGAGCCATGTACCGTCAAATCCTGAGTGACAACCTCCTTCCCTCCACCAGGACATTAAAAATGGCTCGTGGCTGGGTCTTCCAGCACGACAATGACCCGAAACATACAGCCAATGTAAAGGATCTGCCAGGCACAGCTTCGGGGTTAACTCCCAGAACTAATCAGTCAGCACCTGAGAATACATCCCTGAGACTGACTCCTGCTTCCACCATTCAGGCTGGCAGGCTTAGGAGTGGGAGAGCCTATCGTAACCTGGCCAGACTCAGCTAGCTCCCGCCCTCGGTCTATTTAAGCCTGCACTTCCTGTCCCTCGGTGCTTGTGATTCTTTCCTTGTGGTTTCCTGGCCCAGCTACAGCTCCTGCTATTTTTGATCCTGCTCCATACAGACCCTGGCTTACCGACTACTCTTCTGCTTTTCGTTTTGTACCTCGCACACTCCTGGCTTGACTCAGCTCGTTCACCACTCTGGTTGCTCACGGTGTTGCCGTGGGCAACGGCCCCTTTTCCTTGCTTGTGTTCCTTTGTATGTTTGTCGTGTTTGTCGTGCACTTACTGAGCGCAGGGACCGCCGCCCAGTTGTACCCCGTCGCCTAGGGCGGGTCGTTGCAAGTAGGCAGGGACAGAGTGGCGGGTAGATTAGGGCTCACTTGTCCGTCTCCCTACCCCCTGCCATTACATAATCACAAGCCCATACCTAGTCTACCCCTGGTCCCTGACACCACTATGGATCCCCGTGAGACCCTGGCTCAGCAAATGCAGGGTCTCTCCCTACACGTCCAGGCCCTGGCTCAGAGGGTCAACCAGCCTGATGCTACCCTGGTAGTTCCCCTCACCGCACCTCTTGAACCCCACCTCAAGTTGCCCGACCGGTTCTCAGGGGACCGGAGGGCTTTTCTCTCCTTTCGGGAGAGTTGTAGGCTTTACTTTCGTTTAAAGCCTCATTCCTCAGGTTCTGAGAACCAGCGGGTGGGTATAATTATGTCCCGGCTCCAGTAAGGGCCCCAAGAGTGGGCCTTCTCCTTGGCTCCTGACGCCCCTGAACTTTCCTCCGTTGATTGTTTCTTTTCTGCTCTCGGACTTATTTATGACGAGACTGACAGGACTGCCTTTGCCGAGAGTCAGCTGGTGACCTTAAGTCAGGGTAAGAGACCTGTTGAGGAGTATTGCTCTGACTTTCGGAAGTGGTGCGTAGCTTCTCGGTGGAATGACCCTGCCTTAAGGTGCCAGTTTAGGTTGGGTCTGTCGAATGCCCTGAAAGACCTGCTAGTTAGCTATCCCTCTTCTGACTCCCTAGACCAGGTTATGGCTTTAGCGGTACGACTTGACCGACGTCTCAGGGAACGACAACGTGAACGTTTATGTGTTTTCTCCTCCGACTCCCCCATGATGCCTCCCGAAGCTCCGTTGCTTCGTTCCTCCCCGAAAGATTCAGAGATACCTATGCAACTCGGGGCCTCCGTGTCCCCCCAACAACGTAGAGAATTCCGCAGGAAGAATGGTCTCTGCTTCTACTGTGGGGACGACAAGCATCAAGTGAACAACTGTCCTAAGCGTAAGATTGCAGCCAGAGAACTTCCGCGTCTAAGTGATCATCGGGGAGGTCACTTGGGCGCACAGGTATTTCCCGTAAATATGAAACGTACTAAGATCTTGCTTCCCTTTCAGGTCTCTTTTGGTGGTAGGTCTGCTACCGGCAGTGCCTTCGTGGATTCAGGGTCCTCTACTAATATCATGTCTGTGGAATTTGCTATGTCCCTTGCTATGCCTCTGATTGATTTGACTAAACCTGTCCCGGTAGTGGGTATCGACTCCACTCCTCTTGCTAATGGTTATTTTACACAGCATACCCCTGTTTTTGAACTCCTTGTTGGCTCCATGCATTTGGAGCAATGCTCTGTACTGTTGATGCAGGGATTATCGTACGATTTGGTTCTAGGTCTTCCCTGGTTGCAGTTGCATAATCCCACGTTTGACTGGAATACTGGGGAGCTAACCAAATGGGGTAATGAATGTTGTACGTCATGTTTTTCTGTTAATTCTATTTCTCCCCCTAAGGAGGCGAATACGCTACCCGAGTTTGTTCAGGACTTCGCTGATGTTTTCTCTAGGGAGGCCTCCGAAGTGTTACCTCCTCATAGAGAATACGATTGCGCTATCGAATTGGTACCAGGAGCTAAGCTTCCTAAGGGTAGGATATTTAATCTTTCTTGTCCCGAACGTGAAGCCATGAGAGTGTATATCCAGGAATCCCTGGCCAAGGGTTACATTCGTCCCTCTTCTTCTCCGGTAGGTGCTGGCTTCTTCTTCGTGGGGAAGAAGGATGTTGGTCTTAGGCCATGCATTGACTACCGTAGCCTGAATAAGGTCACGGTAAGGAACCAGTATCCCCTTCCTTTGATTCCTGATCTCTTTAATCAGGTTCAGGGGGCCCAATGGTTTTCTAAATTGGATCTACGGGGGGCGTATAACCTTATTCGCATCAAAGAGGGGGATGAGTGGAAGACTGCGTTTAACACGCCCGAAGGCCATTTAGAATACCTCGTCATGCCCTTTGGGTTGTGTAATGCCCCTGCGGTCTTCCAGAATTTCATAAATGAGATTTTGAGAAATTACCTGGGGATTTTTCTGGTAGTGTACCTTGATGACATACTGGTGTTTTCCAAGGACTGGTCCTCCCACATTGAGCATATCAGGAAGGTGCTCCAGGTCCTTCGGGAAAAGAAACGGTTTGCCAAAACCGAAAAATGTGTGTTTGGGGTACAGGAGATTCCATTTTTGGGTCAAATCCTCACTCCTCATGAATTCCGCGTGGACCCCGCCAAGGTTCAGGCTGTGGCGGAATGGGTCCAACCTGCCTCCCTGAAGGCGTTACAGTGCTTCTTGGGGTTTGCTAATTATTACAGGAGATTTATTGCTAACTTCTCGGTCATCGCTAAGCCCCTTACGGACCTCACTCGCAAAGGTGCTGATCTCCTCCACTGGCCTCCTGAGGCTGTCCAGGCTTTTGAGGTCCTTAAGAAGTGCTTTGTCTCGGCCCCGGTGCTGGTTCAGCTCAACCAAATGGAGCCATTTATCGTGGAAGTTGACGCATCTGAGGTGGGAGTGGGGGCTGTCTTGTCCCAGGGTACCAGGTCCCTCACCCATCTCCGCCCCTGTGCCTACTTCTCCAGGAAGTTTTCGCCAACTGAAAGTAACTATGATATTGGCAACCGCAAACTCTAAGCCATTAAATGGGCATTTGAAGAGTGAGGCCACTTCCTGGAGGGGGCTAGGCACCAGGTAACGGTCCTTACCGACCACAAGAATCTGGTTTTCCTAGAATCTGCCCGGAGGCTAAACCCGAGACAAGCTCGATGGGCGTTATTTTTTACCAGATTCAATTTTTTGGTTACCTATAGGGCTGGGTCTAAAAATATTAAGGCTGATGCACTGTCGCGTAGCTTCATGGCCAGCCCTCCTTCGGAGGAAGATCCTGCTTGTATTTTGCCTCCAGGTATAATCATTTCCTCGATCGATTCTGATTTAGTCTCTGATATTGCTGCTGATCAAGGTGCAGCTCCCGGGAACCTTCCTGAGAACAAGCTGTTTGTTCCCCTGCAATTCCGGCTAAGGGTACTTAGGGAAAATCATGACTCCGCACTATCTGGCCATCCAGGCATCCTGGGTACCAAACACCTCATTACCAGAAATTATTGGTGGCCTGGGTTGCCTAAAGACGTTAAGGCCTATGTCGCCGCTTGTGGGGTTTGTGCTAGGTCCAAGACTCCCAGGTCCCGACCAGCGGGCTTACTGCGTTCGTTGCCCATTCCCCAGAGACCTTGGACACATATCTCCATGGATTTTATCACCGATTTGCCTCCATCCCAAGGCAAGTCGGTGGTGTGGGTGGTGGTGGACCGCTTCAGTAAGTTGTGCCACTTTGTGCCCCTCAAGAAACTACCCAACGCCAAAACGTTGGCTACCTTGTTTGTCAAACACATCCTGCGTCTCCATGGGGTCCCTGTCAATATTGTTTCGGACAGAGGGGTACAATTTGTTTCATTGTTTTGGAGAGCCTTCTGTATGAAGTTGGGGATTGATCTGTCCTTCTCCTCTGCCTTCCATCCTCAAACCAATGGCCAAACGGAGAGGACTAATCAATCTCTAGAACAATATTTAAGGTGTTTTGTCTCTGACTGTCAATTTGATTGGGTCTCTTTCATTCCCCTCGCCGAATTTTCCCTTAATAACCGGGTCATTAACTCGCCAGGGGTCTCTCCTTTTTTTTGTAATTTTGGGTTTAATCCACGGTTCTCCTCCGTTTCACCTGGTAGTTCCAACAATCCCGAGGTAGAGGTCGTTCATCTGGAACTGTTCACAGTCTGGGCCCAGGTTCAGAAAAACCTAGAGGTGTCCCAGAGCGTACAAAAAACTCAGGCTGATAAAAAACGTTCTGCTAACCCCCTGTTTATGGTCGGGGATCTGGTGTGGTTGTCGTCTAGGAACTTGCGTCTCAAGGTTCCGTCCAAGAAGTTTGCTCCCCTTTTTATTGGGCCGTATAAGGTCATTGAGGTCCTCAATCCTGTCTCCTTCCGGCTGGAGTTACCCCCGTCTTTTCGGATACACGACGTGTTTCATGCCTCCCTCCTCAAACGATGCTCCCCGTCCTTGGCTCCCTCGCGGAGACCTCCTGTTCCCATCCTCACCCCTGAGGGGGTGGAATTCGAGGTGGCCAGGATTGTGGACAGCAAGATGGTCCAAGGCTCCCTCCAGTACCTGGTCCATTGGAGAGGATACGGGCCCGAGGAGAGGACTTGGGTACCCGCCCGGGACGTTCACGCTGGGGTATTGGTCAGGAGGTTCCACCTGCGTTTCCCCAGTAAGCCAGGTCCACTTAGAAAGGGTCCAGTGGCCCCTCATAAAAGGGGGGGTACTGTAAAGGATCTGCCAGGCACAGCTTCGGGGTTAACTCCCAGAACTAATCAGTCAGCACCTGAGAATACATCCCTGAGACTGACTCCTGCTTCCACCATTCAGGCTGGCAGGCTTAGGAGTGGGAGAGCCTATCGTAACCTGGCCAGACTCAGCTAGCTCCCGCCCTCGGTCTATTTAAGCCTGCACTTCCTGTCCCTCGGTGCTTGTGATTCTTTCCTTGAGGTTTCCTGGCCCAGCTACAGCTCCTGCTATTTTTGATCCTGCTCCATACAGACCCTGGCTTACCGACTACTCTTCTGCTTTTAGTTTTGTACCTCGCACACTCCTGGCTTGACTCGGCTCGTTCACCACTCTGGTTGCTCACTGTGTTGCCGTGGGCAACGGCCCCTTTTCCTTGCTTGTGTTCCTTTGTATGTTTGTCGTGTTTGTCGTGCACTTACTGAGCGCAGGGACCGCCGCCCAGTTGTACCCCGTCGCCTAGGGCGGGTCGTTGCAAGTAGGCAGGGACAGAGTGGCGGGTAGATTCGGGCTCACTTGTCCGTCTCCCAAACCCCCGCCATTACAGCCAAGGCAACAAAGGAGTGGCTCAAAAAGAAGCACATTAAGGTCATGGAGTGGCCTAGCCAGTCTCCAGACCTTAATCCCGTCGAAAACTTATGGAGGGAGCTGAAGATCCGAGTTGCCAAGCGACAGCCTCGAAATCTTAATGATTTACAGATGATCTGCAAAGAGGAATGGGCCAAAATTCCATCTAACATGTGTGCAAACCTTATCATCAACTACTAAATATTTCTGACTTCTGTGCTTGCCAACAAGGGTTTTGCCACCAAGTATTAAGTCTTGTTTGCCAAAGGGATCAAATACTTATTTCTCTGTGCACAATGCAAATAAATATATATAATTTTGACAATGTGATTTTTTTATTTTTTATTTATATAATCTATCTCTCACTGGTAAAATTAACCTAGCCTAAAAATTCTAGACTGCTCATGTCTTTGACAGTGGGCAAACTTACAAAATCAGCAAGGGATCAAATACTTATTTCCTTTACTGTATGGACAGTGACGTCAGGGGATAACTCCTAAAAGCTGAATCCCCTGCCAGAGGAGGGATTCCGCTCCAGGACTAGCCCCTGATGTCACTGTCCATATATGGATAGTGACATCAGGGGCTCTCTCTAGAAGCGGAATCCCCGGCCAGTGCGATCTGACACCGGAGATTCTGCTCCTAGAGGGAGTTTAGGTGCCATTATCTACAGGGAAGTATGTAATGATATCTAGAGCGGGGGAGTGGCTATCTACACGGGGGTGGCACTATCTGCAGCGGGGATGTAGAGATGTCGGTGGGCCTCCCTCTAAGAGGGGAATCCCTAGCCCGAGCGCTGGCCGGGAACTATAGGGGGATTTTGAGGCGGTATCTACAAGGGGTTTTGCGTTATCTAAAGGTGGTTGTGTGTGGCACTATCTACAGTGGGGGATTTATTCTGGTACTCGCAAAGCTCTGGCAGACATGAGAGTGCAGCGCTGTTTACACTGAAGCAGCTCCACACTCATTAAACCCGGTTCTAGGCTGCCAACGTTTATATACGTGACAATTGCACGGGCATCAGCAGTTGGAACGTATACAGCCGTATTGCAGTCGTGAAGGGGTTAAATTGCTTTTCACACATTTCCTGATTCTCGATAAAAATCTACTCTCTGTAACTGATTAAGCTAATCTTGGAACTATCTCTGAAAAAATTAGGACAGCATCAGGATAGAGAGACCTAATTAGAGACGAATCCCTGATTTACACAAAATAACTCCTCGTTTGAGATGCTAAAGAATGTTTTAAATTCAGGCCTTATTTTCTTCCAACCAGCAAAGGTTGAACCAGTATAAAAAATTATCACCTATCCCCAGGTAGATGTTAATTTTCTGATCGCTGGCACCCCCTTCGCCCCACCGCTGGGACCCCGACCGGTCTTGAGAATTAGGGTTTGGCCCCCTTGCTCTTCTCACTGCTCGGCAGTAAGGAGGACATTGAATGGGGTGGCGGTCAAACGTGCATGCTAAAATGTTTATGGGAATGATGGAAACAGCCGAGTACATCACTCGCTGTTTCTGTCATTGTCATAGCCATTGAATGGAGCAGTGGGTGCATGCTTCACCGGCACTCCATTCAAGCTCCTCCTCAATTCGGTGCAGTGAGATGGACCCCCATTCTTGCGATCGGTGGGGTTCCCAGTGAGGGGGGGCACGAGTGATCAGAAAATTATCACCTATTTTGTGGATAGGTTATATTTTTTGTTTCTGGGAATACCCCTTTAAACCAAACCCAGAAACTATGACCCATATGTATTATGTCGTTTACACCTGATTTGGGTTTAAACCACAACTCTTAAATGTTGCTAGTGGCATCTTCTGAAATTCTACTGGTAAAATTTGCAACTTTACTCGCTGCTCAACAAGTTTCGCAAGTGACGAGAAAAGCGGACATGGCCTCCAAAGCAGACGTAGTTCAAGCCAGATTTCGTTTTTAGAATAGGAATAAATTGCAAAAATGTTGGCACAAATCTACACCTGCTTATAGCTCAAACAATATCTGTACTGGAATAAATAATTTCATTATTTTCTTACTGATGCTCATGCAAGCTGCCTCTGTAGCAGCTCTTATTCTAAAAGCAACGGATGACATTTTAAAATTATCCAAGGTCATTTCTTTCAAACCCTTCCTTATAGATGCAGAATTAAAATTTTGTTGCGGGGGAGAATTATTCATCTAGTAAAAAGAAAAATTAGGCCTGATGCTAAAAAATCGGACCACCATAGAAACAGGACCCGATTTAAAACCAGGAAATATGTTGGCATTTGCGCAAACTCCCTTCCTCATGTTGTGTGATTATGAAAACTGTAGCAATAAAACAAGCTTAAACCGGAAAAAAAAAGGCTGCTGACTAGCCTCACCCTTCTTCCATGTACAGCCGCTCACTGTCTGCCGTCTGGGCTGCTTTCAATAGCAGAGCAGCTTCTTCCCTCATGGCAAGCACAAACCTTTTCATTGGCTGAAGGAGAGGATTGGTAACAGTTCGGACTAAACTGTTACCAATCGTCTCCTTTATATAGGAATCGTGCTACAGTTCACCTTTCCTTCTTGTGGTCAGTTTACACTTTGTTTTCTGGCATTGATTTTGACACGAAAAATGGCCCAGATTATTTCCCATTGATTTCAATGGGAGGCAGAGGTGTTTCCCCCGAATGGCTTTTGACCGCTCACAGGAAAAAAAAAAGCACCATGTTCTTTCTTCCAGCAGTTTCCGCCTCTGACCTCCCATTGAAATCAATGGAATGCGGAAAAAACCTGCGGCGCTAGTTTCTGAGCATTTTTTACTTGCCTCTATACTTCATCTACCCAGGGTAGGTGTCACGTTGGGTTTGTGGACCCACTGGGCCCTACCGCCTTGACAGTATGGCAGCTGGCCAACAGGGCGCAGGTCACAGTCTATAGTTCGTATAGTGTACCTGTGGCAGCTCGGACAGTAGCAAGGCAGGCTCGGCTGGGACTAGGCAGCAGTTAGACGTCAGGCGTGGAGTAGCAGGACAGGCGTGGAATACAGCACAGCACTACTACAGCTCAGCATGGTACTTGACCAGAATAGCACGGGATATAGGATACAGGTACTGGAAACACTGGGAACTGGAAAACACTAGGAGATCATTTGCATAGACAAACTTTGGGTACAACAACGATGCTCAGGCATGGGAGGAAGGGGCTGGGCCCTTCTTATAGCCCAGGGTGTTCTGGGAGCAATCAGCTCAATCTCTCACCTGTGTGCGCTTTGGCTTCTTAAGTATGTACTGAGCTTGCGAGCGCACCCTGGTGGTCACTGTGGAACAGGACGGCCGTTTGTGCAGACATCTCTTGAGAGAATGGCGTCGACTGGATGGAAGGAGTTCGTGGTCAGCGACCACGGACGTTACAGTATCCCCCCTCTTACGCCCCCTCCTCTTGGGACCTGTACAAGAGAGAAAGAAACATCTTAATGAGGGTAGGAGCATTGAGATTCTCTTCTGGCTTCTGGACCAAACCCCTTCCAATCTACTAAATAAAAGGTTCTTCCTCTTACTTTTTTAGTGTCCAGGATCTCCTTAACCTCAAAGGTGTCTGAAGGACAGCTGGAGGCAACCGCAGGGCTAGGAGTCTTGGTATAGCGGTTCAGAACCACCAACATGGAAGGAGTTGGGGATCTTCACGGTAGGAGGCAGCCGAAGCTTGTAGGTGACAGGGTTGATTTGCTGTAGGATCTCGAAGGATCCGAGGAACCTGGGAGCAAATTTGTATGATGGCACCCTTAGTCGGATATTCCTAGAGGACAGCCAGACCTTCGTGCCAGGGAGAAATTGAGGAGGTTCTCTTTTCCTTGAGTCAACCTTCCTTTTCATGCGGTTGACTGCCAGTAGGATGGAGGATCGAGTCTGCTGCCAAATCTGCAGGAAGTCTCTAAAAGCAGCGTCAGTCGCTGGTACCTCGGACGTATCGGGCACGGGGAGAGAAATTCGTGGGTGTTGGCCGTAGACAATGAAGAACGGTGTATTCCTTGTGGACTCGCTGGTGTGATTATTATATGAGAACTCAGCCCACGGAAGCAGCTGCACCCAGTCATCATGTTGCTTGGAGATTAAGTGGCGTAGGTAGTTCTCCAAGATCTGATTGATCCTCTCGACCTGACCATTGGACTGAGGATGGTAGGCTGAGGAAAAGTCCAACTTCACACCGAGGAGTCCGCAGAGGGCTCTCCAGAACTTCGAGGTGAACTGAACCCCCCGATCAGACATGGGAGCCATTGCCAGGGAGCATCGGGAACAGGCAATGGCTGGAGCAGACCAGCAGGTCTGCAGTGAGCGACCTTGTTAGCTGCACACACTGAGCAGGAAGAAACAAAGTCCATAATGTCTTTGGGCAGCGTGGGCCACCAGGGCCTCATTGTTCTACAACAGTTCTCCCGCCAGGGTGCGGAAGTGGATGGCGTACTCGCCCACGGAAGTGTCTCGTTGGCGTAGGTTCAGCAAGGAGCCCGCTGCAGAGGAGACTCGTCCAGGCTCCTCAAATACCGTGCGAAATGTCCGGAGGAATCCCTGGAAGTCACGGGTCCCTGGTCCTTGTCTCTCAAAGATAGGATTCGCCCATGCAAGGGCCTTGCAAGTGAGGAGAGAGATGAAGAAAGCGACTCTTGCGCCATCAGACGAAAATGCCCTTGCATACAGACTGAAGTGGATCTGGCACTGGTTAAAAAATCCACGACAGGTTCCTGCGTCTCCATCATAGCGGTCAGGAAGTGGCAAAGAAAAACGGGGATCAACACTGCCAAGAGGTGTAATAGGAGGAACGGCAGCTAACGCCTTCTGCCGACGTGTGAGAATGTTCAAGGCCTGGAGGAGTTAGTCCTGTCGAGACTGGAGGTCTAGTTTATCCATCCGCATCACTTGTGACGTAATCTTGGTCTTGGATCGGCCAGCGGGGTCCATGGCCTGAGCGTACTGTCACATTGGGTTCGTGGACCCACGGGGCCGTACCACCTTGACGGTATGGCAGCTGGCCAACAGGGCGCTAATCACAGACTATAATTCGTGTAGTGTACCTGTGGCAGCTCGGACAGTAGCAAGGCAGGCTCGGCTGGGACTAGGCAGCAGGTAGTCAGGTGTGGAGTAGCAGGACAGGCGTGGAATACAGTACAGCACGACTACAGCTCAGCATGGTACTCGACCAGGATAGCATAGGATAGAGCATACAGGAACAGGGAACACTGGGAACTGAAAAACACTAAGAGACCATTTGCATAGACAAATTAGGATACGACAAACAACGCTCAGGCATGGGAGGAAGGGGATGGGCCCTTCTTATAGCCCGGGGTGCTGTGGGAGCAGTCAGCTCAATCTCTCACCTGCGTGAGCTTTGGCTTCTTAAGTCTGAATTGGGCTCACGAGCACACCCTGGTGGTCACTGTGGAACAGGACGGTCGTATGTGCAGACATCTCTGGGCAGAAGGGTGTCGACTGGATGGAAGGAGTTCGTGGTCAGCGACCACGGACGTTACAGTAGGTTTTGGTGGATTTTAAATCTTTGTTTCTTACAGGAAACAATAAATTCTTAACCTTCCAAATCTCTTACTCTAGCCAAATCTGAAGACAACAGCACAGATCTAGGAATAAGGCTTATGTTCCTCATGAGAAGAAGACACGTGCCAGAACATTGGAAGGGAGTTCACCTGGTTTCCGGTTACAAATGAGGGCGCTTAGGACTGAAGTTTGGCAGTAGCCTTAGCAAGACCATGTCATGGAGGAATCTTATGTATGGATCCACTGATGAGAAGTCTTGAAGCTCCCCTATTCCCTTGACAGATGTTATAGATAGGGGCAGACACAACATGTGTGCAAACCGTTCAGCTGTATAGGAGCCCAGTACATTGCATGTAGGGGACTGAAACAGTGGCTCAGAGTTACTGGTGCACCGTTGGAGAGACACAACATAGCGTGCCATGGTAACTACACGGGGGCTTTCCACCGCTTGTGTACGCCCTTGATTATGACAAGGAGGAAAAAACCTTTTAGGATAGGTAATTATGTGGGACATCTTCCCAAGGTTCAGAGGTAGGTGAGCATAAACCTCTTAGGACTAAAGCAAAGTCTCATTTTGCCATAGGATGAGGACAGTAGGTCTCATTCTAGCAGACCGTTTCAGGAACCTTTTCACCAAGGGCTTTTGTGACAAGCATCTTTCCCAAAAAAACAGACCTGTACTAATTTTGGACCTTTCAGGTCGATAGACCCTTTTTCGAATCCTTCCTGCTGGAAGTGTAGGATGTTGTTAATCCACAGGTTGGAACTATCCACTCCTTGAGTGTAATACGAAGCTGAAGAAAATCCATTCGACCCTTGTGTAAGCCTTCTTGGTTGATCCTGACCTGGACTGTGAGCAGGTCTTCATAAATTAATTAAAGAGCCCTTTAGATTATAAAAAAGGGCTGGTCAACCTTCAGGCTGTCAGGTTGAAACTTTTCAAGTCCTGGCAAAGTTGAGTGCTATGAGACACCAAGTTCTGCACTGGGGAAAGTCTCCAGTAACATCCTTGACTCATCTGAATGAGTTAGGAATACCATGACATCTGTGGCCAAAATGGTATGATGGCTTTTACCGTGGTCTTGCCTGATTTTTATCAATGCACTGGGTATCAAGGAAACCGAAAGGAAAACGTAGGCCAGCCTGAACCTTCTAGAGATGGACAAGGCATCCACTGCCAAGTGATTGTCTCCCTGATAAAGTGAGAGAAATGTTTCCACCTTGGCGTTGAACCTGTTTGCCATGAGATCAATCTCTGGCACTTCCCACATTCTGGTGATCTTCTTGAAGATCTCTAGATTCAGAGACATTGCTCCTGGGACTGTTAGACTACGACTCAGTCGGTCGGCAATAATGCTGAGGAAGTCTTGAATATGTACAGCAGACGATGGGTAGGTTCAACTCTGTCCATATCAAGACCTTTTCCACCTCCCTGAGAAGGGGTTCTGATCGGGTTCCACCCTGCCTGATGTTATAATGTCCGACTTTACACGGACTACTTTCCCCTGGAGTTGTAGAGTATATAATATGGCTTTGAGTTCCTAAGATGTTTCCAAATCTGACGAATTCATGAGTTTGAAATGACAGGGTGCACCTATTAATTGTTCACCACTCCGGGTTGTATTACCTTAGGTTCTGGATCTCACTCTGGAGGAGTCGCAAGTGCCCTAAGGCCACCCAAAGAACTGCTTCTGCAGCGGCTGACAAGAGCATATGACCCTTTGCTGTCAAGATTCTTTCCTGACAAACAGGTGGAAGGGAGGGAATATCTCCTGGGAATTTATGACAAAGCGTAAGAACGTCTTTTTTCTTAATGGAACAATGTCTGACTTTCCCAATTTACTATCCAACAGCATTGGAATTACTGGACAGTAGTTTGAAGATGGAGTATCAGATGAATCGTCCAGGTATGGAACCACAGATATCCCCGGTGTTCTTACAGGCTGTTATAGCGGACATCATCTTAGAAAAGGTGTGAGGAGCCAAAGAGATCCTGAACAGAAGAACTGTGAATCGCAGATCGCTTGACGCTGCCTCTTATCTGCACAGCTGTTCTTAGATATATTCTGAGAGGCAGAAAAATAGCAATGTCAAGGTATGCATCCTTCAAGACCAGGGAGGCCATGAAATCCTTTTCATGAATCTGATGGTCTCCTATTTGAATTTATTCTTTCTGAAGAATCAGAGGTCGATAACTTTCCTTCATTTGCCCAAAGACTTAGGAGCTAGAATTAAAGGAGAGTTCACTCCAGTTCCACTCCCTGGAGTAGGGACCCCCTTTAGGATCTTCCTTTCTACGAATTGTAGAAAGAAAACATCCAGGATGCCGTGATGTAAAGGAGCAGTACGGGAAATGCTTCCATAAGAAGCGAATGAAAATCTACTGAATAGCCAGACTTTAACCATCGGAATGGTTACATTTTCCAGCTTCAGAAGACAGTTAGAGTAGCCCCCTACAGGAGGAGATCTGGTGTCAGAGTTTGGGCTTTCTGGTATCAGAAATGGAACCTGAATCACCACCTCCACGGGGAACTGCAACCTTAATGCAGAGCCCTACACTACTCGGTTATCCTTATTGTCTTTGACTTTGTTAAAGGCTATGGAGCTGCCTAATACCCTTCTAGGGAAACCTGGTCTGCCTTGGTATTGACTTTTGTGATGTCAGAGGAAATTTTTCCACAGCTGAAGGGTCTATGTCTACCTCAAATGACTGCGGTGATGATAACCCCTTCTTGTCAGAGAAGCTCTCCACAATTTTAATCAGCTTGACTGCGACTCAGACATTCTCTCTGGCTTAAACTCTACTAGTGGTAGATAGATCCATAGTCTTGTCTGACAACCTTACCTGTTTGGGTTGTATCTCCAGTTAGGCCTCATGCACACGAACGTAAAAACGCCCGTAATTACAAGCCGTAATTACGTGCCGTAATTACGGGCCCATAGACTTCCATTGGCCACGGGTACCTCCCCGATTGCTTACAGGAAGGTGCCCGTGCCGTTGAAAAAGTTAGAACATGTCCTATTTCAGTCCGTAATTACGGCACGGGCAGCCCATAGAAGCTAGGCAACGTCAGTAAATAGTCACTGTTCAGGGTGCTGAAAGAGTTAAGCGATCGGCAGTAACTGTTTCAGCACCCTGGACAGTGACTACCGATCACAATATAGATAAAGCTGTAAAAAAAAAAAAAAAAAAAGACGTTCATACTTACCCAGAACTCCCTTCTTCTTCCTCCAGTCCGGCCTCCTGAGATGACGTTACAGCCCATGTGATCGCTGCAGCCAATCACAGGCAAATCACTGGCTGCAGCGGTCACATGGACTGCCGCATCATCCAGGGAGGTCGGACTGGATGTCAAGAGAGGGACGCGTCACCAAGACAACGGCCGGGTAAGTATGAATTTCTTTTACTTTTTTACGGAAAGGGCTGTGCCTTCCCTCTATCCTGCACTGATAGAGAGAAGGGCTGCCGATTAGTGCAATGCAATTTTGCAGCCAAAAACGTGCCCGTAAATACGGGTGGAATACGGGTGACACTGGACCCATATTTACGGGCACGGGTCCGTAAATACTGGTGCAATACGGGTCGAATACGTGTGACCAAGGACTCGTATTTACGCCAGTATTTACGGGTGGACAAAAATACGGTCGTGTGCATGGGGCCTTAATGCTGTGAAAACAAAATAGAGAAAACAATGGCAGATTGCTGTGTTTTTCACCCCCCATAAATGTTATTTTAGAAAACATATACAGTGCATTTGTGTAAAAGCAAGCCCTCATACGGCTTTTCCTGTGGAAAAAAGAAAAATGTTATGGGCCTTGGAGTGCGGCCTCATAACTTTTTTTTGTTTTCTTAAAAGTGTTCTTATGCAAAAGTAGTAAAATATAAAAAAACATAAATTTGGTATTGTCTGCTGGTATTGACTAGTCCTCACCTAATCTTATCTCACATTTTCTTCTGATAAGGAAAGGCTGTTTGTTTAGTTTTTGTTTTCTATTACATATACTGATATATGAAGTAATATGTAATCCATATGTTTTTTGTTAAAAATGTACCTTGTACACTTGGTACAGATATACTATGTCCTAATTCTAACATTGTTTTATACTTCTTCATTCTGTACCACTGTTTGTTAGAAGGTCTTAATAAAGATATTTGAAAAAAATATATATATTTGGTATTGCTCACACAAAGTATAAAAACGGCAACATTTCCAGTCAGATTTTCTGTGCGGAGATTCTTTTGCGTTTTCACTACATAATTTGACATGCTGCGGATTGAAAATCCATATACCAAGTAAATTTCCACACATCTTTCTGTGGGTTTTCTCTGCAATGTGTGAATGATATTTGTTGAAGTCTCGTAGATGGACTTTCTGCAGTGTTAATGCTACATGTGAACATACACTAATGGTAGTGACCCACAGAGTACAGTTAAAATGTCATTTATACCGCACGATAAATGCTGTATATATAAAAAAATATAATAAAACTGAAAAAAACGAATAATAAAAGTTTTACAATACAGTATGAGTACCCCAGAAAAAAACTTGTCTTACAAAAAACAAGCCCTCATGCAACTATGTCAATGGAAAAAAAAGTCATGGAATGCGAAGATGGAAAACCCCAAAAAATTGCGGTGTCCTTAAAGGGTTATTCCAATCTCACATATTTATGAGATATCCACAGGATATTCCATCAATGTCTGATAGATGCAAATCTCATCTCTGGGACCTGCACCTACATTGAGAACAGAAACACTCAACTCTGGCCCCGTCTAGTGAGGTAACTGCTGGCTGCCAATTCCTGGCAATGATTATGTGGAGAGGTTGACATGCCACATACTGTACATAATGGAGAGAGACGCATGCATGTGTGGCCACTTCTCCACATATTCACCGCCTGGAATTGGTAGCTGTACTTGATATAGGTGCCCGTCCCACAGCTAGGACCCGCATCATTCAGAGTTGGTTGACATGCATGCGCAGTCTCGCTTTTCGCTCTGCTCCACTCGGTATGCAGAGAGATTGTTGAGCTTTCAGACTAAGTACACTCCTTCACGCAACAGTATTCCCAAATGACTGTGGCCTCTCATCAAAATAATATGCCCCGCAACACTGAAAGAATTGTAAAGGAATGGCTTGAGAAACATGACATAGAGTTCAAGGTGTTGACTTGGCCCTCAAATTTTACCAGATCTCAATCCGATCGAGCATCTGTGGGATGTACTGGAAAAACAAGTGTGATCCATGGAGGCCCCACATGGTGCCAGATAATACAAGGCACAAATTGATCATTGATTAAGGAAGCTAGGTTTTAATTGATGTTTGTCTTTTTCCAGCTTGTTCCAGGAAACAAAACAATTATATTTTTCTAGTTTTTTATGTATGCTTCCGGAATGGTACCTATTCAGTTTTGATGAACTTATACAATTTAATCTTTTCTTTTTTGCAGTCATCATACATTTGTTCAAGACGGCTGAGCCTCCACCTGAAGCTCATACAATGCCAAGCAGCACAGAATCACCTCTTGTCTCGCAAGAGAACATCACTGCAGTTGTGGGATCGGGGGATAAAAGTGCTGACACATTTAGAAAAATCCAACAGGAACTTATGAATCAAATAAACAAGATTCCATGTAAGTGTACTGTATATTATTGTTATTGTATATCCCAATAATTTCTGTTTCCCACGTTAGGCTGGGCTCACACTTGTGTTTGGTTTTCCATTATTCTGCTCCATCAGACGTTGCTTGACGGACACCACCGGCGGGCAGCGAAACACATTGACTTTAATGGATGCCATTGGGTTTCCGTCTGAGTTTCTGTGTTTTTAACAAAATCAATAGCGCGCTATTGTTTCCAGTTTATTTAGCCGGTTCTGCGCACGGAGGCCCTTAATGGAGCCTTCAAAGGCGATGTCCAGGTTCAGGGCTATTTTTTATACTGATGCCCTATCTACAGGATAGGCCATCAGTATATGATCGGTTTGGGTCGGGCCCCCATACCCTGTACTGATCGGCTGTTCCGACTGCTTCCATGCACCTGAAACTATGCACTGGTTGGTGCCGGAAGCAGTAGGCTCCTGGCACAGTTTAGCGACCATGCTGCAGTAGTGTAGCTCTGCTTCTTTTCAAGTAAATAGTATCAGAGCTGCAGTAACCCGCATGCCCGCTATACAGTGGTCGGAGCCTTCTGTTTCCGACATCAACCGCTGCATAGCTTACGGTGCTCGGAGGCAGTCTGAACAGCTGATCGGTGCAGAGTCCGTGAGTCAGACCCCCACGATCATATACTGATGACCTATACTGTGGAAAGGTCACCCGTATATAAAACAGCCTAGAAAATGGACCACCCATTTAACGCAGGTGTGAACCTAGCCTTACAGTGAATATTACATAGTATTATCTATAGAAAGTACATGACATTATTGAAAAGTAGACATTTTTTTTTTAGACTGTATACCACCACTTTGTTAATTATGGTTATTACCTACATTTATCAGTTAATATTCTGTCACTAGGGAGAATGTATTGTATATAACCAGTTGCAAGAAATAGTAAGTGAACACTCGGGTACTACCTGGATTTGTTCATTGATTACTAATAAAATGTCTGATTGTATAATCTAAGTCACAATTAGGGTATGTTCACACGCTTAGGGCAGATTCAGACGAACGTTGCGTTTTTGCGCGCGCAAACAACGCTGCGTTTTGCGCGCGCAAAAACCATTTGACAGCTGCGTGTGTCATCCGTGTATGATGCGCGGCTGCGTGATTTTCGCGCAGCCGCCATCATAAAGATGAGGCTAGTCGACGCCCGTCACTGTCCAAGGTGCTGAAAGAGCTAACTGGTCGGCAGTAACTCTTTCAGCACCCTCGACAGTGAATGCCGAACACAATATACAGCAACCTGTTAAAAAAAAAGAAAAAGTTCGTACTTACCGAGAACTTCCCTCCCGGCCGTTGCCTTGGTGACGCGTACTTGGTGACGCGCCTCTCTTGACATCGGGCCCCACCTCCCTGGATGACGCGGCAGTCCATGTGACCGCTGCAGCCTGTGCTTGGCCTGTGATTGGCTGGAGCTGTCACTTGGACTGAATTGTCATCCCGGGAGGTCAGACTGGAGGAAGAAGCCGGGAGTTATCGGTAAGTCAGAACTTCGTTTTTTTTTTTACAGGTTCATGTATATTGGGATCGGAAGTCACTGTCCATGGTGCTGAAACAGTTTAACTCTTTCAGCACCCTGGACAGTGACTATCTCCTGACATCGCGTACCGGAAATTTTTTTGCCGGGTTCGGCCAAAACGAGTTCGGCCGAACCCGGTGAAGTTCGGTTCGGTTGTCCGGGTTCGCTCATCTAAGAAGACACTCCGTTTGGATGTTTGGAAACAGAAAAGCACGTGGTGCTTTTCTGTTTACATTCATCCTTTTGACAGCTGGTGTGCTGTTTCAGTCGGTTCGCACGGAAGTGCTTCCGTGCGACCTGCGTGGTTTTCACGCACCCATTGAGTTCAATGGGTGCGTGATGCGCGAAATACGCGGAGATATTGAACATGTCGCGTTTTTTGCACAGCTGACAAACGCTGCGCAAAAAGCACGGACTGTCTGTACTGCCACATAGACTTGTATTGGTCTGTGCGTGGCGCGTGAAAACCACGCGGCCCGCACGGACCGAATACACGTTCGTGTGAATTCCCCCTTAACCAAAAGCGTCTGAAAATACGGAGCTGTTTTCAAGGGAAAACAGCTCCTGATTTTCAGACGTTTTTTAAGCCACTCGCGATTTTCGCTGATTTTCGCGATTTTCACACGAGCCTTTATTTTACGCGTCGCTGTCAAAATACGGCGCGTAAAATGATGGCTCGTCAAAAGAAGTGCATGTTACTTCTTGGTACGTTTTTGTAGGCGTTTTTCATTGACTCTATTGAAAACAGCTCCAAAAACGGCCGTGAAAAACGCAGTGAAAATCGCGAGTGGCTTAAAAAACTTCTGAAAATCAGGAGCTGTTTTCCCATATTTTCGGATGTTTTTGGTTAAACGTGTGAACATACCCTTATAGACAAACACAATCTAACAACACACAAACAGTTGTACTGTTCATGTCTTTTACTAAGCACAACATCCACAGTGCAGGGAAAAAAGTAAGTGAACCCCTGAATTTATTAACCTGTAGATAATCGTTTAGCAGCAATCAATTCTGCCAAACGTTTATTGTAGCTACAAATAAGATTTGCACATCATTGATTAGAAATTTTGGACCATTCCATCCTAAGGCCTTATTCACACGAGCGTATTTCACGTCCGTGTTATGCGCGTTAAAACAACGTACGTCACACGGACCAATGCAAATCAATGGGGCCATTAAGACATTCAGTGTTTTTCACGCAGCGTGTGTCCGCTGCGTGAAACTCACTGCATGTCCTATACCTGTGCCTTTTTTGAGCATCCCGCACCCATTGAAGTCAATGGGTGCGTAAAAATCACGGACAGCACACGGACGCACATCCGTGTGCTGTCCGTGATTCACGCAACAGTTGCTAAAGAAATGATGAGAAAAAGAAAAACACCTCCTTCAGTTTATTTTGCTGATGTAAAAAACGCGTGACATACGGATGACATACGCGCGTAAGAAACGCAGACACGCACGCTACACGGAACTGCAACGCAGGAAAAACATTGCGTTTTTTACACGTGCAAAACGGACACGACCTAAAAGTGTGTTTTAGTCGACTACGCTATTGCTTCTGGCAAAACTAAGGTTCCGGTGCGCAACAGAAACCATGTGCACCGGATCCGTCACCATTGATACATTTATAACAATGGTGGTGGAAACGTAAATCACTGGTTTCCGTTTGTGTCTGTTCAGGGTCCCGTTCTGACGGAAAGCTCAGACGGAACGTCAGAACGGGACCCCAACGCAGATGTGAACGAAGCCTTAATAGTTTAGTTAAATTGTGTTTTTCTATAAACGTGGTTAACAATCAGACGACATTTTATTAATAATCAGTGCCGAAATCCAAATAATTCCAAAAGGGTTCACTTACTTTTTCTTGCAACTGTATTTGTGGCTGTATGTGTTTGTTTGTTTGTTTGTTTTATTGAAATTTTCAAATTGAATAGAGATAAATATAACATTGTGTCATTCCTCTGTTATTCCTCCTGGAAATGTATGAATAAATTGACACATTGTCAATACGGTGTGTAGGGAAAAGTCCCATTGACAAGGGGAATAGTAACACCCAGTTGTTAATTTATTCAAAATATATGTTACTACAATTGCTGGCAGAAGTAGGCTACATTCACATATAGCGGATATGTTGCAGAAATTTTAGCAACTGAAAATCTGTTCCCTTCATTTGAGTGGGGTTGTTTCTGCAGCAGGTTTATGGATTTCTGCAAAATCTCTTCATATGAATGAAAATGATTTTCAGTCGCAAAAAAAATTGCGCATAAGTCTACCCTAAGGCCTGATTTACACGAACATTGTATACAGTGGAGGAAATAAGTATTTGATCCCTTGCTGATTTTGTAAGTTTGCCCACTGTCAAAGTCATGAACAGTCTAGAATTTTTAGGCTAGGTTAATTTTACCAGTGAGAGATAGATTATATAAAAAAAAAAAAAAAAGAAAATCACATTGTCAAAATTATATATATTTATTTGCATTGTGCACAGAGAAATAAGTATTTGATCCCCTACCAACCATTAAGAGTTCAGCCTCCTCCAGACCAGTTACATGCTCCAAATCAACTTGGTGCCTGCATTAAAGACAGCTGTCTTACATGGTCATCTGTATAAAAGACTCCTGTCCACAGACTCAATTAATCAGTCTGACTCTAACCTCTACAACATGGGCAAGACCAAAGAGCTTTCTAAGGATGTCAGGGACAAGATCATAGACCTGCACAAGGCTGGAATGGGCTACAAAACCATAAGTAAGAAGCTGGGTGAGAAGGAGACAACTGTTGGTGCAATAGTAAGAAAATGGAAGACTACAAAATGACTGTTAATCGACATCGATCTGGGGCTCCATGCAAAAGCTCACCTCGTGGGGTTTCCTTAATCCTGAGGAAGGTGAGATCTCAGCTTAAAACTACACGGGGGGAACTTGTTAATGATCTCAAGGCAGCTGGGACCACAGTCACCAAGAAAACCATTGGAAACACATTACGCCGTAATGGATTAAAATCCTGCAGTGCCCGCAAGGTCCCCCTGCTCAAGAAGGCACATGTACAGGCCCGTCTGAAGTTTGCAAATGAACATCTGGATGATTCTGAGAGTGATTGGGAGAAGGTGCTGTGGTCAGATGAGACTAAAATTGAGCTCTTTGGCATTAACTCAACTCGCCGTTTTTGGAGGAAGAGAAATGCTGCCTATGACCCAAAGAACACCGTCCCCACTGTCAAGCATGGAGGTGGAAACATTATGTTTTGGTGGTGTTTCTCTGCTAAGGGCACAGTACTACTTCACCGCATCAATGGGAGAATGGATGGAGCCATGTACCGTCAAATCCTGAGTGACAACCTCCTTCCCTCCACCAGGACATTAAAAATGGCTCGTGGCTGGGTCTTCCAGCACGACAATTACCCGAAACATACAGCCAAGGCAACAAAGGAGTGGCTCAAAAAGAAGCACATTAAGGTCATGGAGTGGCCTAGCCAGTCTCCAGACCTTAATCCCATCGAAAACTTATGGAGGGAGCTGAAGATCCGAGTTGCCAAGTGATAGCCTCGAAATCTTAATGATTTACAGATGATCTGCAAAGAGGATTGGGCCAAAATTCCATCTAACATGTGTGCAAACCTCATCATCAACTACTAAAAATGTCTGACTGCTGTGCTTGCCAACAAGGGTTTTGCCACCAAGTATTAAGTCTTGTCTGCCAAAGGGATCAAATACTTATTTCTCTGTGCACAATGCAAATAAATATATATAATTTTGACAATGTGATTTATTTTTATTTTTTGAATATAATCTATCTCTCACTGGTAAAATTAACCTAGCCTAAAAATTATAGACTGTTCATGTCTTTGACAGTGGGCAAACTTACAAAATCAGCAAGGGATCAAATACTTATTTCCTTCACTGTACGTCCTTGTGCTGTGCGTGAAAACAATGGACAGCATACGAACCAATGCAACTCAATGGGGCTATTCAGACATGCGTAAAACTCACTGCATGTCCTATTCTGGTGCGTTTTTGCGTATCACACACCCGTTGAAGTCAATAGGTGTTTGAAAATCACGGACAGCACACGGACATCATCCGTGTGCTGTCCATGATTCACAAACCAGTTGCTAAAGCAATGCAGAGAAAAAAATAAATATAAAAAAATGTGCACCAACACTGACATCAAAAACTGATGCCACACGGAACTGTAACACAGGAAAAACGCCGCGTTTTTTTGCGGATGCAAAACTGGAACATTCGTGTGAATCTAGCCTAATAGAGTCATGCTCCAGAATTTTCTTTTCAAATATCTTTTTATTTAAATTTTCAAGATATAACGGTCACAACAAGAGTATCCACTCGAGCACACTTTCAAAAGACAAGCAGTGCTAGAGCAAAAGATGACTACACATAACAAAATGCAAAAATACAAGTCAGGGTCCAGAGAACCAAACATAGGTCTATACAGGTCCTTCTCAATTAATTAGAATATCAACAAAATTTTTATTTATTTCAGTAATTCAATTCAAAAAGTGAAACTCATATTATATAGATTCATTACACACAGTGATCTATTTCCAGCATTTTTTTACTTTAATGTTGATGATTATGGCTGACAGTTAATGAAAACCCAAAACTTAGTCTCTCAGAAAATTAGAATATTAAATAAGCCCAATTTCAAAAATGATTTTTAATATCGAAATGTAAGCCTACTGAAAAGATGTACAGTATATGCTTTCAATACTTGGTCGGGGCTCCTTTTACATGAATTACTGCATCAATGCGGCGTGGCATGGAGGCGATCAGCCTGTGGCACTGCTGAAACCCAGGTTGCTTTGATATCAGCCTTCAGCTTATCTGCATTGTTGGGTCTGGTGTCTCATCTTCCTCTTGACAATACCCCATAGATTGTCTATGGGGTTTAGGTCAGGCGAGTTTGCTGGCCAATCAAGCCCAGTGATACTGTGGTTATTAAACCAGGTATTGGTACTTTTGGCAGTGTGGGCAGGTGCCAAGTCCTGCTGGAAAATGAAATCAGCATCTCCATAAAGCTTGTCAGCAGAGGGAAGCATGAAGTGCTGTAAAATTTCCTGGTAGACGGCTGCGTTGACTCTGGACTTGATATAACACAGTGGACCAACACCAGCAGATGACATGGCTCCCCAAACCATCACTGACTATGGAAACTTCATACTGGACCGCAAGCAACTTGGATTGAGTTCCTCTCCACTCTTCCTCCAGACTCTGGGACCTTGATTTCCAAATGAAATGCAAAAATTACTTTCATCTGAAAACAGCACTTTGGACCACTAAGCAACAGACCAGTACCAATCCTTTTTCTCCTTAGCCAGGGTAAGACGCTTCTGACGTTGTCTCTGGGTCATGAGTGGCTTGACACAAGGGATGTGACAGTTGTAGCCAATGTCTTGGATACATCTGTGTGTGGTGGCTCTTGAAGCACTGACTCCAGCCGCAGTTCACTCCTTGAGAATCTCCTCCAGACTCTTGAATGGCCTTTTCTTGACAATCCTTTCAAGGCTGTTGTTATCCCTGTTGCATGTGCACCTTTTTCTACTACTTTTTCCTACCTCTCAACCTTCCAATAATATGCTTTGATACAGCTCTCTGTGAACAGCCAGCTTCTTTAGCAATGTCCTTTTGTGGCTAACCCTCCTTGTGGAGGGTGTAAATGACAACTGTCAAGTCAGCAGTCTTCCCCATGATTGTGTAGGCTACTGAAACTGACTGTTGGACCATTTAAAGGCTTAGCTAATCAACACGAAACACGAGCCTACAATCTTTAACTTTTACCCAATATTCATATTTTCTGAGAGACTAAATTTTGGGGTTTCATTAATTGTTAGCCATAATATTCAACATTAAAAGAAAAAATTATAGAAATAGATCACTCTGTGTAATGAATCTATATAATATATGTTTCACTTTTTGAATTACTGAAATAAATTTACTTTTTGATGATATTCTAATTCATTGAGAAGGACCTGTATATGCTACACATTACAAGAAAGGGCATATCATCGCAAAATAAAACCCATACAAAGCAAAAGGGAGGAATAGAGGAGGGTATGAACAAGTTACTGACTTGGAAGAAGATCAGCCCACAGGTATCTGTACGCAGAATCTTTACAAACCTCAAACCAATGTCGCCAGATGGCCTTAAATTTTGTATAGTTACGTAGCTCAAAGCATAACAATGCCTCCATTTTAGCCAGTTGGGAAACCTTTGATAGCTAATGACTAATAGGGGGAGCTGTAGTAGAGGCCCAGTATAATGGGATAAGAGATTTAGCCATGCACAGAAGGTGCAACCAGAGGGTCTTGGGGAAACTGGATAACGGAGGCAACACATTTAGAAAGATTATGTTCGGAGAAAGTTCAACTGGATGAGAACATATATGAAATAAGAGAGACAGAATTTGTGTCCAGTATGGCCGAATCCCATCACAATCCCATCAAATATGGCAGTACATGATGGGAGGCTCTGTGGCAACGCAAAGCATAAGGGGTCTCTATCAGGGTAGATTTTATGCAGAACAATGGGTACCACCTACAGACCAATTTATAGGTAGAATCTTGTAGCCAAATACATCAGATTCTTGGTATACCAAAAGAGATCAGATAGACCTTCCTCAAATACTCCCCAAATATAGATATATCAATCTCTCCCATGCTCAAATGTAAGATAGAAAAACATCATCAGGTGCATCAAGTAATTTATTATATAAGAAAGAGATAATTTTCTTAGGAGTGGTAGAGACACAAGCATTAGTAAGCAAGTTATTTTTGAGGAAAGGTTTAGAGCGTCATGGGTCCAACCACAACAGGGATGACAGAAGAAGATCAGCCATGATCTCTTCCACAGGCACATAGTTTAGTAGACGATGTGTCGAACCAATCTATAAAACGAGATATCTGTATGGCTTGATAATAGGAGAATATATCAGGAAGTCCCATTCCCAAGAGACTTTGGACAATATTAGCGTGTCAAACGCTATTCTCGGTCTGGCGCCACCCCATATGTAATTGGTGAACATACGTCTTATTGAAGAAGAGAGTCTCAGGTAATGAGATTAGAAGGGGTTTTAGAAGGTAAAGGAGTTTTGGAAGAACTATCATTTTGAGCAAATTTATTCTACCCATCCACGAGATGAATGGAATATGCCAGCATGACATAAGGGACTGGGAAAATCACAGTTTTTGGTCACCTAATCTCAAAAAAAAAATGGAATTGAAAGTGATCAAAAAGTTGTATGTACCAAAACATGGTACCAATACAAAATCCCGCTAAATATAAGCCCTCTCGCCACTCAATGGACCAAAAAATAAAAAAGTTATGGCTCTCGAAATGTGGTGAAACATGAAACAAAACAATTTTTTTAATAAAATAGTTTTTTTCTTTGTAAAAGTAGTAAAATATAAAAAAAACTATATAAATTTGGTATCACCGTAATCGTATTGAGCGGCAGAATAAAGTTAAAGAGGCTCTGTCACCAGATTTTGCAACCCCTATCTGCTATTGCAGCAGATAGGCGCTGCAATGTAGATTACAGTAACGTTTTTATTTCTTAAAAAACGAGCATTTTTGGCCAAGTTATGACCATTTTTGTATTTATGCAAATGAGGCTTGCAAAAGTCCAAGTGGGCGTGTTTAAAGTAAAAGTCCAAGTGGGCGTGTATTATGTGCGTACATCGGGGCGTTTTTACTACTTTTACTAGCTGGGCGTTCTGACGAGAAGTATCATCCACTTCTCTTCAGAACACCCAGCTTCTGGCAGTGCAGACACAGCCGTTTTCTAGAGAGATCACGCTGTGTCGTCACTCACAGGTCCTGCATCGTGTCGGACGAGCGAGGACACATCGGCACCAGAGGCTAGAGTTGATTCTGCAGCAGCATCTGCGTTTGCAGGTAAGTCGATGTAGCTACTTACCTGCAAACGCTGATGCTGCTGCAGAATCAACTGTAGCCTCTGGTGCCGATGTGGCCGACACGATGCAGGACCTGGGGCAGGAAGTGAGTGACGTCACAGCGTGATCTCTCGAGAACACGGCTGTGTCTGCACTACCAGAAGCTGGGCGTTCTGAAGAGAAGTGGATGATACTTCTCGTCAGAACGCCCAGCTAGTGAAAGTAGTAAAAACGCCCCGATGTACGCACATAATACACGCCCACTTGGACTTTTACTTTAAACACGCCCACTTGGACTTTTGCAAGCCTCATTTGCATAAATACAAAAATGGTCATAACTTGGCCGAAAATGCTCGTTTTTAAAAAATAAAAACGTTACTGTAATCTACATTGCAGCGCCGATCTGCTGCAATAGCAGATAGGGGTTGCAAAATCTGGTGACAGAGCCTCTTTAAGTTGACGTTTGAAAGCCATAAAAGCAAAACCCAAAAAACAAAAGGAGGAATCTCAGTTGTTTCCAATTGCAGCCTGCAAAGAATGTTTTTCAGTTTCCCAGTACATTATATGGTACTTTAAAAAGGCTCTGTCACCAGATTATAAATGCCCTATCTCCTACATAATCTGATCGGCGCTGTAATGTAGTTAACAGCAGTGTTTTTTATTTTGAAAAACGATCATTTTTGAGCAAGTTATCATACACTTCTTTACAACACCCACTTGGTCAAAAGTAAAAACACGCCCAGTTGGTCTTTAAGAAACTAAATCTAAAATTGCTCATAACTTGCTAAAAAATGATAGTTTTTCTAAATAAAAACCACTGCTGTTAGCTACATTACTGCGCCGATCAGATTATGTTGGAGGTAGGGCACTTATAATGTGGTGACAGAGCCTCTTTAAAGAGGCTCTGTCACCAGTTTATAACCTCCCTATCTATTATCTAATCGCTTTGATGTAGATAACTACCGTTTTTTTTTTGTTTTTTTTAAAACGTTTATTATTGACCAAGTTATGAAAATGTTTACATTCATGCTAATTTTTTCTAAATGCCCAACTGTTTTTTTTTTTATCTATTCACTAAGTGAGCGTTGCATAGAAAAGTGTATGACTCTGACCAATTAACGTCATACACTTCTCTTCATTCCAGCCCAGCTTGATTCACAGCACAGCGCGATCTCGCGAGATCACGCTGTGACGTGACTTTCTGCTCCGCAGGTCTTTCACTGGAGCGACGGAAGACTGAACAGACCGCCTCCAGCCGCTGCAGATTCAGATAAACATCCTGGCATGGCTGGAGGCGATGTCTGTTCAGTCTTTCTTCCTGGAATGAAGAGAAGTGTATGACGCTGATTGGTCCACAGTGTGGTGCGATTTTTCGGACGTAAAGTGCTGCGGGTTCCAGGTCGGATACGCTGTGGGATTTTTACGCAGCGTATCCGACCCGTGGGAACCCGGCATTACAGTGCTAGGTATCATTGCTGGAGAAAAATTGGTCGGGGTTCCCACGGGTCGGATATCCTGCGTAAAACTATGCAGGGTATCTGACCTGGAACACACAGTACGTTCCGACCGAAAAAACGCACCACATTGTGGTGACGTTTTTTGGGCAGAATTTCCGCTGGGGAAAACAGTGGTAGAATACTTACAGCGGCCGTCGTCTTGGTGACGCGTCCCTCCTTTGACGTCTGTTCTAGCCTCTCCGGATGATGCTGCAGCCTCCCTGGATGATGCTGCGGAAAACAGTGCTTGAAAAAAACCAAAAACGTTGATAATTACCCCCTCCCTCTTCTCTGCGCGTAATTCGGCCTCCTATGATGATGTTTCAGGCCATGTGACGCTGCAGCCTGTGATTGGCTGCAGCGGTCACATGGGATGAAATGTCATTCCAATTGGACGGACTGCAGGAAGGAGGAGGGCGTTCTGGGTATGTATGATATATATTTTTTTCCGCAGTTGTGATTTTGTTTCACCGTAATCGCTGCGATTATGCCGCAATAGTCGCAACACTTGGCTTTCTGTTGCAGGTTTTGTATTCCCATTGAATTCAATGGGGGAAAAGCCGCAACAGAAAATGAACAAAAACGCAGAATAAATTGAGATGCTGCGGAATTAAACTCCGCACCACAGGTGAATTTATTAAAGTTTTCGCTGCGTTTTTTCCACAGGGTGGGCATGAGATTTTCTAAATCTCATCCACTTTGCTGCTACTGTAAATGTTGCGAAATTTCCGCACACAATTCAGTTGCGGAACTTCTGCAGCGTTTACGCTACGTGGGAATCCGGCCTACTGTTGCATGTAATGGGTGTTTGTAAAGAAGTAGTCATAGGAGTAAACGCTAAAGAAAGTTACGGCCTGGGAGTGTAAAATATATAAACTGTTTGTTTGTATGGTGCGAGTGCATTGTGTATCCTGGATCCTGGGAAAATCTTGGTTGTGGAATTGTGTAGCAGATTTATTGCAAGGGGAGAATAAAATAAACTATAGCTTCACTTATACTGATTAAAATTGTTAGGCATTATTCACGCGAACGTGTTATACGCACGGACCTATGTTAATGAATGGGGCCTTTCAGAGTGTCAGTGAATTTCACGCAGCGTATGTGTGCTGCGTAAAACTCACGACATGTCCTATATTTGGCCGTGTTTCGCGCAGCACGCACCCATTGAAGTCAATGGGTGCGTGCAAATCACGCACGGCACATGTAAGCACTTCTGGGTGCCGCGCTCTACAGAAGTAAAATAAATGAATGAAAACAGAAAAGCACCACGTGCTTTTCTGTTTATAAACATAAAACCAGAATGTCATAATGATGCCGGCTGCGGGAAAATCACGCAGCCGCGGACCATATACTGATGCCACACGGACCTTTTGCGGGCGCAAAACGCAGCGGTTTTTGCGCGCGCAAAACGGACATGTCCGTGTGAATAAGGCCTTAGCGTTACTTTGGACAATAATTCATATTCATGTCACATGCTGCTTTAGTAGCTGATATGCTCATATTCATATGTTTTTCACTATGTTTTCTTGCTTATAGTGCCTCCATGGGCCATCATATCTATAGCAGTGGTAGCTGGGTTGCTGATCATCACCTGCTGCTTCTGTATATGTAAGAAATGCTGCTGCAAAAAGAAGAAAGGAAAGAAAGAGAAAGGAAAAGGGAAGAAAAATGCACTGAACATGAAGGATATGAAAGGATCCGGCGGGCAGGTAACAAGTCTTATATTTCTTTACAGTTCTTTCATAATGTCTACTAACAACATCAAAATCACTTATCTTTTTCTTTAAACCAACCAAGAAACTAGAAACGTAAAACTTTCTTTACACAGACATTGTATTTGAATAGGTTTACATGGTAAATAATACTATTGACAATCTTTTTTGATATGCCATATATGCCTCTTGCATGTGTGATCCTGGCCTAATGTTGTTTTTTAAAGACATTTTGTATTTTGGGAAATTTTGTACATGTGGAATTCATGGTGTTTTTAATGTCCTATAGAGAAGCCTATGGAAGAAATGTAGAAAAAATGCCATACCTAGTTCATGAAGCATTTTGAAAAAAAATGCTCCAAAAATGCAAAAAATTCTTATTACCTTTTTTATACAGCTGTTCTGTATTCTCTATACAGAGCAGCTGTATCTAGCGCTATTCACTGAATCAGTCAGTCCCGCGGACCTGATGGATTCAGTGACAAAGTGTCCTGCGTGTCTCTGACATGCAGAATCCACCTGTAATCTATAACATCTAAGTTATGAACGGCTCCACGGGACTGTGTGTATGTATTTACAAAGTTTATTAACACACTTAATACACATTTTTATAAAAAAAACAAAAAAACATACTTTCAAATATTTACATAGGCTTTAAAATAACATCTGTCCACATGGTTTTTAAAGAAAACGAAACATGCAGAAAAATCCAGCGAAAAATGCTACCAAATGCCCTGGTAAACTCCTTAAGACTATGTTCCTACGGGTCTGATATGCTGCGTAATCTTAAATCCAGCCTAGAACCCACTGCGGGTTCACTGCGAATTCCGCTTGAAAAATCTCTCCGCTGCGGAAATGAGTGCTTGAAAAAAAAGTATATACTTACCCCCGGCTGTTGTCATGGCAAAACGTCTCTCTGTTCTCCATGCAGTCTGGCCTCCTGGGATGACGCTGCAGCCCATTTGACTGCTGCAGCCTGTGACACCGCAGGTCAATTTATAAATTTTCCGCTGCAGATTTTTTTCTGCAGCGAGTGCATGGGATTTTCGGTCACGTGGCAAAACCGCACCACGTGAATGCGTGAATATACCATAATGCATTGCAGAGGTGTACTATTGATTTCATTGGGTACTGTGTGAGTTTTTAATCACACATTCAGGTTTTGTTCACTATCTTTATTGACCTATATATTTTCTAAACATCACCAATATCAAAAGCAACAAGACAAAAATTGACAACAATAGAACCTATACTGTCCAAGCTTAAAATAAAGTTAATATATACGACAAAATTAATTGTCTAGAAAAGAAAAGAGTCTCTGTTATTGCATACAAAGACAAAACTAATATACCCCAAAGAAAATAAAAACATCAATCACATCCTGGCATAAGATCCGTCATAGCAACCAGTCAGGCAATAGTATAAGGTCCAATACTGATGATAATGGCCTGTCTAAACTAGGCTCTGGATAACAATGATCTTTAAATAAGTCAAATACATGTCAGGGTATATTCACACGCTTATTAAAAAGCGTCTGAAAATACGGACCTTTTTTCAAGGGAAAACAGATCTTGATTTACAGCCGTTTTTTTAAGCAACTCGCGTTTTTCGCTGTGTTTTTTAATGCCGTTTTTGGGGCTGTTTTTCTATGGAGTCAATGAAAAAACGTTCCAAAAACTACTCAAGAAATGACATGCACTTCTTTTTCGCAGGTGTTTATTTACGCGGCCGTTTTTCAAAATGGCCACATAAAAAACGCCCCGTCGGAACAGAGCGCAGTTTTTCCCATTGAAATCAATGGGTAGATGTTTGGAGGCGTTCTACTTTCGATTTTTTGGCCGAAAATAAGCCGTGTGATCATGCCTTCATAGACATGGTAGCAGTGGGAGAGATCACCCAAGGGAACACCTCGATTGGTTTCCCAGGACGTTTGTATTGATCTTTTTGTTTTATTTTCTTGAGGGTATATTAGTTTGTTCAGTTTTTTTGTAGCCAAAACCAGGAATAAATTCAAATAAGAGTAGAAGTAAGGCCAGATTCACACGAGCGTGTTGGGTACGTGATATACGGTCTGTATGTCGGCCACATTTCCAGGACCGAACAAACTGCAGGGAGCCGAGCTCCTAGCATCATAGTTATCTATGACCCTAGGACTCCCTGCCTCACTGCAGGACAACTATCCCGTACTGTAATCATGTTTTCAGCACAGGACAGTAGTTCCACAGGGAGGCAGTCACTCCTAGAGTCATACATAACTATGACGCTAGGAGCCTGGTTTCCTGCAGTGTGTTCGGTTCGGGTAATGTGGGCGACATACGGACCGTATATCACGGACCGAACACTAGGTGTAAACACTGCAGATTTTTTGCAATGCATTTCATTGTGGAAAATCTGCAGAGTATTACAGTGTGGATGAGATTTGAAATCTCATCCACACACAGCTGAAAAAATCTGCAGAAAAACCGTGCATAAATTGACCTGCAGTGTGTTTTTTTAT
Source organism: Rhinoderma darwinii (assembly GCF_050947455.1). NCBI lineage: Eukaryota > Metazoa > Chordata > Amphibia > Anura > Rhinodermatidae > Rhinoderma > Rhinoderma darwinii. Next base: position 310,960,425 of record NC_134688.1, read on the forward strand.
GCTGCGTGTTCTGTGCGGAGATGCTGCGTGTTTGGCCCATAGACTTCAATGGGGAGCAGAAATTCTGCAACAGATATACAGTGGAGGAAATAAGTATTTGATCCCTTGCTGATTTTGTAAGTTTGCCCAATGTCAAAATCATGAACAGTCTAGAATTTTTAGGCTAGGTTAATTTTACCAGTGAGAGATAGATTATATAAAAAAAAATGAAAAAAAATCACATTGTCAAAATTATATATATTTATTTGAATTGTGCACAGAGAAATAAGTATTTGATCCCCTACCAACCATTAAGAGTTCAGCCTCCTCTAGACCAGTTACATGCTCCAAATCAACTTGGTGCCTGCATTAAAGACAGCTGTCTTACATGGTCACCTGTATAAAAGACTCCTGTCCACAGACTCAATTAATCAGTCTGACTCTAACCTCTACAACATGGGCAAGACCAAAGAGCTTTCTAAGGATGTCAGGGACAAGATCATAGACCTGCACAAGGCTGGAATGGGCTACAAAACCATAAGTAAGACGCTGGGTGAGAAGGAGACAACTGTTGGTGCAATAGTAAGAAAATGGAAGACATACAAATTGACTGTCAATCGACATCGATCTGGGGCTCCATGCAAAATCTCACCTCGTGGGGTATCCTTGATCCTGAGGAAGGTGAGAGCTCAGCCGAAAACTACACGGGGGGAACTTGTTAATGATCTCAAGGCAGCTGGGACCACAGTCACCAAGAAAACCATTGGTAACACATTACGCCGTAATGGATTAAAATCCTGCAGTGCCCGCAAGGTCCCCCTGCTCAAGAAGGCGCATGTACAGGCCCGTCTGAAGTTTGCAAATGAACATCTGGATGATTCTGAGAGTGATTGGGAGAGGGTGCTGTGGTCAGATGACACTAAAATTGAGCTCTTTGGCATTAACTCAACTCGCCGTTTTTGGAGGAAGAGAAATGCTGCCTATGACCCAAAGAACACCGTCCCCACTGTCAAGCATGGAGGTGGAAAGATTATGTTTTGGGGGTGTTCCTCTGCTAAGGGCACAGGACTACTTCACCGCATCAATGGGAGAATGGATGGAGCCATGTACTGTCAAATCCTGAGTGACAACCTCCTTCCCTCCACCAGGACATTAAAAATGGCTCGTGGCTGGGTCTTCCAGGACGACAATGACCCGAAACATACAGCCAAGGCAACAAAGGAGTGGCTCAAAAAGAAGCACATTAAGGTCATGGAGTGGCCTAGCCAGTCTCAAGACCTTAATCCCATCGAAAACTTATGGAGGGAGCTGAAGATCCGAGTTGCCAAGCGACAGCCTCGAAATCTTAATGATGTACAGATGATCTGCAAAGAGGAGTGGGCCAAAATTCCATCTAACATGTGTGCAAACCTCATCATCAACTACTAAAAATGTCTGACTGCTGTGCGTGCCAACAAGGGTTTTGCCACCAAGTATTAAGTCTTGTTTACCAAAGGGATCAAATACTTATTTCTCTGTGCACAATGCAAATAAATATATATAATTTTGACAATGTTATTTTTTTTAATTTTTTTTATATAATCTATCTCTCACTGGTAAAATTAACCTAGCCTAAAAATTCTAGACTGTTCATGTCTTTGACAGTGGGAAAACTTACAAAATCAGCAAGGGATCAAATACTTATTTCCTTCACTGTATGTTTTTGTGGCTTTTGCAGTGCTTACGCAGCAAAAACGCAGTAAAAAATCGCTGATAATCCGCAGGTGCACATATACTTTGCTATAACCAATGTTTAACACTAAATCCACAGGTAAAACCGCTGCGGGAAACACATAGCGTTTCCGCAGCCATATGAGCAGGAAAGTAGCACTATTTGGTGTGGATTTCTGTGACAGATTTAGCAGCGTTTTTCTAGCGAGGGACATATATACAAAAATACCGAAAAAGGCCATACTTACAAATGGGAGTGGCTATTATTATTTAAAGCACCTGCTCATTCTCCTTCATCTGCGTTTCTGACCTGGCTGTGTCCATTTGTAAGTATGGCCTTTTTCGGTGTTTTTGTATATGTCCCCTTGTTTTTATCTGTTTTGTCTGTGCATCAGGAGCTTTTCGTTCCAGTTAGGGAGTCAGGGACTTGCAAGTCTGGGGCTCCGTGTCGTGGATTGCGAGCTTGCGTCCTTTTGGCCAAAATGATCACTAATACCGCAGGTATTTTTCATTATTACTTATATGACACAGCCGGGTCTTTGATGCTGGGAGAGCATGGTGTGTTATTGTTTGGCTTAGCAAGCAGGGTAGCGCGCTCTATGAATTATCAAGGCATCACAAATAGGCTTCTACCTGGCTATACACGTTGCGCCTCATGACTTACACACTATCCCTCCATGTTTCACACACTTGCACCCCATTCTTCATTTATTTTTATTGAGCCACTTTACTCATTACTGCCCCCTATATTTCACTTACATTATTACACTTGCACATACACTATTCATTTATTATTTCTTACTACACACCCCATGCACCACACACCACTCCCCTCAAGACTAGTGGGAGTGGCTATTATTATTTAAAGCACCTGCTCACTCTCCTTCATCAGCGTTTCTGACCTGGCTGTGTCCATTTGTAAGTATGGCCTTTTTCTGTGTTTTTGTATATATGTCCCCTTGTTTTTATCTGTTATGACTGTGATTGGCTGCAGCGGCGGTCTTATGGGATGAAGCGTCATCCCAGGAGGCCGGCCCTCTGACATCATCCAGGCCGGCCTCCTGGTTTGATGTTTCATCCCATGTGACCGCCACTATATTCTGTGATTGGCTGCAGCATGGAGGAAAAAATACAGGCTCCTGGGTAAGTAAAAGATTTTTTTGAGTTGTGTTCTCGTGGCGGAGTTGCTGCGATCCCGCCGCCAAAAACACAAAAAAGCAGCGTTTGCGCAAATCCAATTGACATGATGCGGAATAAAATTGCAGGTCAATTTCTCAGCGTTTTTTCCGCTCAGTATTTACACAGCGTGTGGATGAGATTTATTTTATCTCATCCACTTTGCTGCCACTGTTCAAAAAATCACATCAAATTAGGGTGCGGTTTTTCGGACGGAAAGTGCTGCGTTTTCCATGTCTGTTTTTACGCATATTTTTTTAAAAATAAAGCTTTTTTGTAATTTCTTTTTAACCTCTTCCCGCACACAGGCGTGACTGTATGTCCGAAATGAAAGTGATTTCCCGCATTCGGGCGTACAGTTACGTCCAAGCTTCAAACTGTCACCATGTCAACAGACAACAGACATGGTGACAGCGTCCCGATCGCAACTGTCATAGACAGTTACCGAGCAGGACTCGCGGCACAGGACACATCAGAGTACTGTACTGACAGGCCAATCACAGCGCAGGAGCAGTGGTTTGCCGGCATCTCCGTCTCTGACAAGCTCATTCCTGTCAGAGAGCTTGTCAGAGTCGGAGACAAGTACAATTAAGCTGGATTCACACGAGGTCATTACGTCCGTACTTGACGGACGTATTTCGGCCGCAAGTCCCTGACCGAACACAGTGCAGGGAGCCGGGCTCCTAGCATCATACTTATTTATGACGCTAGGAGTCCCTGCCTCGCTGCCGAACGACTGTCCCGTACTGTAATGATGTTTTCAGTACGGGACAGTTGTCCGGCAGCGAGGCAGGGACTCCTAGCATCGTACATGACTATGATGCTAGGAGCCCGGCTCCCTGTACTGTGCTCGGTCCGGGACTTGCGGCCGAAATACGTCCGTCAATTACAGACGTAATGACCTCGTGTGAATCCAGCCTTACAGTTAAATTGTCAAAGAAAGAACCCAAAAACCCAGCGATCTGCCCCTTTTCTGCCCTTTTGTGCCCACTAACCAGTGATCACCCACTTTGGTGCCCACTGGTTAAGAAAAAAAAATAAATAAAATATATATATATAGAAAAAAACAGAGAACACAGTAACGGCACCAGGACTTCAAGGTAGATGAAAAGCAGGGTGGATTTATTCACCTCAACAAAGCAACGTTTCGGTTCAACAGGAACCTTTCTCAAGCCATAGAAAACTGAACAAAGTGTCAGGTATAAATAGGAGGAGCATACATTAATCAGCAATAAAGTAATCATATGTACAGTTCCAATAAAACATGCATACATAAATGTCCCAGTGTATCAGAAAATCAATCATGAAGTGCACATATTTTTTCAATATACAACATACATAGACAATATAAAATTTATGTTTAGTGAATTAGAGTACTCAAAAATAGTGTATAATAGGGCAATTAGGATAATTGGAAAGCATAGCGGAGGCCAATTCAATTCTTATGTAAATAGACTTACTATTTAATAAACAGTCCATGCAGGGAGGAAGACGACCCCATGTCAGATTCGCGCGTGTCTACTACGCATGCTCCAAAGATGGCGTCTACACCGGATGTTCCGGTGGAACGCATTCAGGAGCAAATCGCCACTGCGCATGCGCAGAAGCGGAACATGCATACCATTCCCACCACGCATGCGTCGGCGGCGATATCAATATATAGAATTAGAGCCGATTCAAAAAGGAATCATAATTATAACTGGACATAGTCCAGACAATTTAAAGGGCACACCAATTTATCACCCACAAAATGTATTGGGTTTTTCCACCATGGCATAAATATAGTAAGGCAAGTGCAAAATGACAATACTGTCAATAGAGCGCTGACTCCTATCAAGGATGGTTATCGCTGCCAAATTTATCCTAATTCAATATATTGTGACTATAGTCACCGTTAGAGTAGATAGAGTTACTATGATATTAGAGAAAATTATCATCTCAAACAGAGATATCAAAAAAAATCCCCTACAAGAACCGCATCACGGACAAAACGCATAGTCTGAACATAACAGACATGCATTAGTTATCAATGTAAACTCACTTTATTAGAACAAATATGGTGTAAACATAAAAAAGGAAGAAGGTTCCACTCTAAATCTCAACTATATTATACAATCCATATAACGATACATATCCGAGCCTCCTCACTGCATTGTGGACTAGATCAATTAGTCTGGAAAGTCTGTTGACTTATACTTCCAATAAAGGGACACTAAAGTCCCAAAGACAGGGCCTCTGCTGCTTTCCAATCTTTCTCATATTGCTTGACATACAGTTGTGTATCTGAAAAATATTGAAAACAAGGGGGGGAAAGAAAGAAATAATTAATATATAAAAAATGAACATAAAATATGCTTATTGAAAAGAGGTCAAAATAAGACCTCAGATTATTTATACATACAAAACACAAATTATACCATCGAAGACGTAGACCGATCTCATCCCTATAATCTTTTCAGAGGGCAAGTTACCCACCTATATCAAATATGTGGGCCACAAGGATGCTCTATATTTAGCCCCTTAGGAGACAGTTTCCAGTCTAAAAATCTACTCTAGCTCTTTTCTTTTAAGAGCCAAACCTCTATCACCACCTCGTCTTAGTTGAGGCACTGAGTCAATAATTCTAAATCTCAACTGTGACATGCTATGTTTTTTCTCTACAAAGTGTCTTGACACCGGTAAATCCTGTCTCTTAGTATTGATGTTTGATTTGTGATTTCTCATCCTGAGGCGTACTTCTGTGGTGGTCTCACCAACATAATATAAGCCACAAGGACAGCTCAACAAATAAATAACATAGGAGGATTGGCACGTAAAGAAACCTTTGATGTTCATTATTTTCCCTGTTTGTGGATGGTTAAAAGTACCACCCTTAATCATATTATCACATATATTACATCCTAGACATGGGTAGCAGCCATGTTTCGGAGGGGCAAGAAACATTTGACCTTTCCGGTTTGACCCAATATCAGCCTTGACCACGCTATCTTTGATTGTTCTACCCTTCCTAAATGCCATCATCGACCTTTCCTGAAATTCAGCAACCTTAGGAAAAGCTCTACTCAATATCTTCCAATCTTTCCTCAAAATCTCACCAATCTGTGAGCTTACAGAGGAAAAGGTGGAGATAAATGGTAATCGGACATTTTTGTTCGCAACCACCTGTCCGCTGAGGAGGTCCTGTCTGTCCAACACCTCAACCTTCCGTCTATTAAGATCCAAGATATGACTCGGATAACCCCGATCAGAAATTTTTTTGCACATTTGGTTGAGTCTTGAGGATAATTTGTCTTCCTGACTCAACAATGTACACTTCAATTGCCCACCAAGAGGGCATTGATGCCTCACTCTACTATATGGAGAAGTCAGGTTTTTCTGAGGACAAAATTGGGTTTGTTCGATCATTATTGGAATTCATTCTTATGAAGTATTATTTTTTGGTAGGAGATACATTTTATTTACAGAAGAGAGGCACTGCCATGGGGTCGAATATGGCCCCCACATATGCAAATATTTTTATGCGGCGGATGGAGGAGGATCTTGTCTATGTGTCCCACCACTTCAGTCAAGTACTGCGGTGGTGGCGATAATAGACGATGTCTTCCTCATCTGGACCCGTTCAATTAGCCAGTTGCAGGACTTCTTAACATTTCTTAATGGTTTAAATTCCACAATAATATTTACTATGACATTTTCCACAGTTGCCATTGAGTTGTTAGACACTCGGATTTCAATCTCTGACAATAGGCTAATTTCTGATCTGTTTTCCAAAAAAACGGGACAGAAATAACTTTTTACACTATACTAGTGGACATCCGAGAACGATGTTGAAGTCATTACCATATAGCCAGTTGATTAGAGTCAAGAGGGTGGTGATTCAGGAAGACAAATTATCCTCAAGACTAAACCAAATGTGCAAAAAAAATTCTGATCGGGGTTATCCGAGTCATATCTTGGATCCTAATAGACGGAAGGTTGAACTGTTGGACAGACAGGACCTCCTCAGCGGACAGGTGGTTGTGAACAAAAATGTCCGATTACCATTTATCTCCACCTTTTCCTCTGTAAGCTCACAGATTGGTGAGATTTTGAGGAAAGATTGGAAGATATTGAGTAGAGCTTTTCCTAAGGTTGCTGAATTTCAGGAAAGGCCGATGATGGCATTTAGGAAGGGTAGAACAATCAAAGATAGCGTGGTCAAGGCTGATATTGGGTCAAACCGGAAAGGTCAAATGTTTCTTGCCCCTCCGAAACATGGCTGCTACCCATGTCTAGGATGTAATAATATGATTAAGGGTGGTACTTTTAACCATCCACAAACAGGGAAAATAATGAACATCAAAGGTTTCTTTACGTGCCAATCCTCCTATGTTATTTATTTGTTGAGCTGTCCTGGTGGCTTATATTATGTTGGTGAGATCACAACAGAAGTACGCCTCAGGATGAGAAATCACAAATCAAACATCAATACTAAGAGACAGGATTTATCGGTGTCAAGACACTTTGTAGAGAAAAAACATAGCTTGTCACAGTTGAGATTTAGAATTATTGACTCAGTGCCTCAACTAAGACGAGGTGGTGATAGAGGTTTGGCTCTTAAAAGAAAAGAGCTAGAGTGGATTTTTAGACTGGAAACTATGTCTCCTAAGGGGCTAAATATAGAGTATCCTTGTGGCCCACATATTTGATATAGGTGGGTAACTTGCCCTCTGAAAAGATTATAGGGATGAGATCGGTCTACGTCTTCGATGGTATAATTTGTGTTTTGTATGTATAAATAATCTGAGGTCTTATTTTGACCTCTTTTCAATATGCATATTTTATGTTCATTTTTTATATATTAATTATTTCTTTCTTTCCCCCCCTTTTTTTCAATATTTTTCAGATACACAACTGTATGTCAAGCAATATGAGAAAGATTGGAAAGCAGCAGAGGCCCTGTCTTTGGGACTTTAGTGTCCCTTTATTGGAAGTATAAGTCATCAGACTTTCCAGACTAATTGATCTAGTCCACAATGCAGTGAGGAGGCTCGGATATGTATCTTTATATGGATTGTATAATATAGTTGAGATTTAGAGTGGAACCTTCTTCCTTTTTTATGTTTACACCATATTTGTTCTAATAAAGTGAGTTTACATTGATAACTAATGCATGTCTGTTATGTTCAGACTATGCGTTTTGTCCGTGATGCGGTTCTTGTAGGGGATTTTTTTTGATATCTCTGTTTGAGATGATAATTTTCTCTAATATCATAGTAACTCTATCTACTCTAACGGTGACTATAGTCACAATATATTGAATTAGGATAAATTTGGCAGCGATAACCATCCTTGATAGGAGTCAGCGCTCTATTGACAGTATTGTCATTTTGCACTTGCCTTACTATATTTATGCCATGGTGGAAAAACCCAATAAATTTTGTGGGTGATAAATTGGTGTGCCCTCTAAATTGTCTGGACTATGTCCAGTTATGATTATGATTCCTTTTTGAATCGGCTCTAATTCTATATATTGATATCGCCGCCGACGCATGCGCGGTGGGAATGGAACGCATGTTCCGCTTCTGCGCATGCGCAGTGGCGATTTGCTCCTGGATGCGTTCCACCGGACTAAACATCCTGTGTGTACGCCATCTTTGGAGCATGCGCAGTAGACATGCGCGAATCTGACATGGGGTCGTCTTCCTCCCTGCATGGACTGTTTATTAAATAGTAAGTCTATTTACATAAGAATTGAATTGGCCTCCGCTATGCTTTCCAATTATCCTAATTGCCCTATTATACACTATTTTTGAGTACTCTAATTCACTAAACATAAATTTTATATTGTCTATGTATGTTGTATATTGAAAAAATATGTGCACTTCATGATTGATTTTCTGATACACTGGGACATTTATGTATGCATGTTTTATTGGAACTGTACATATGATTACTTTATTGCTGATTAATGTATGCTCCTCCAATTTATACTTGACACTTTGTTCAGTTTTTTATGGCTTGAGAAAGGTTCCTGTTGAACCGAAAATGTGCATTGTTGAGGTGAATAAATCCACCCTGCTTTTCATCTACCTTGAAGTCCTGGTGCCGTTACTGTGTTCTCTGTTTTTCTCTATCTCAAATTGGGGAAGTGATTCATCCCCTGGTGACGAGCACATGGCCTGATTTTGGAAACATTGGAGTGCTGTATTCATCTATCTCTGGACTGTATGTATATATATATATATATATATATATATATATATATATATATATATATATAGCAGATATAAAAAAATGGCGACAGCACCCTGCAACACTAATGCCACCTAAACCACTAAATATAAATAGATATGCACTAAAGCTCAATCTACCTACAAATAGGGAGGTTCTTAGTGCACATTTTGATCAAAAAGTGTTAGCCCACCTGCCACGACAAGGCGACCTCTGTAAGGTGGGAACCTACGCTGCACATACACCCAGAACTGGGACTAAGCCTACATATATACCTGGGGATGGTAGGATCCAGCATTGAACTGATTAAAATCACCCAGGGCAGAGTGGGAGGAGTGCAAGAACAACAAGTGGAGGCAGTCACTAACCCCACATATATGGATACCATAAACACAACAAAAATTGAACAGCACATTCCAACTAAATGATACAAAATACGCAGGTGCAAGAACACCTGTGACTGCAGATATACAGCAGATATAAAAAAATGGCGACAGCACCCTGCAACACTAATGCCACCTAAACCACTAAATATAAATAGATATGCACTAAAGCTCAATCTACCTACAAATAGGGAGGTTCTTAGTGCACATTTTGATCAAAAAGTGTTAGCCCACCTGCCACGACAAGGCGACCTCTGTAAGGTGGGAACCTACGCTGCACATACACCCAGAACTGGGACTAAGCCTACATATATACCTGGGGATGGTAGGATCCAGCATTGAACTGATTAAAATCACCCAGGGCAGAGTGGGAGGAGTGCAAGAACAACAAGTGGAGGCAGTCACTAACCCCACATATATGGATACCATAAACACAACAAAAATTGAACAGCACATTCCAACTAAATGATACAAAATACACAGGTGCAAGAACACCTGTGACTGCAGATATACAGCAGATATAAAAAAATGGCGACAGCACCCTGCAACACTAATGCCACCTAAACCACTAAATATAAATAGATATGCACTAAAGCTCAATCTACCTACAACTAGGGAGGTTCTTAGTGCACATTTTGATCAAAAAGTGTTAGCCCACCTGCCACGACAAGGCGACCTCTGTAAGGTGGGAACCTACGCTGCACATACACCCAGAACTGGGACTAAGCCTACATATATACCTGGGGATGGTAGGATCCAGCATTGAACTGATTAAAATCACCCAGGGCAGAGTGGGAGGAGTGCAAGAACAACAAGTGGAGGCAGTCACTAACCCCACATATATGGATACCATAAACACAACAAAAATTGAACAGCACATTCCAACTAAATGATACAAAATACGCAGGTGCAAGAACACCTGTGACTGCAGATATACAGCAGATATAAAAAAATGGCGACAGCACCCTGCAACACTAATGCCACCTAAACCACTAAATATAAATAGATATGCACTAAAGCTCAATCTACCTACAAATAGGGAGGTTCTTAGTGCACATTTTGATCAAAAAGTGTTAGCCCACCTGCCACGACAAGGCGACCTCTGTAAGGTGGGAACCTACGCTGCACATACACCCAGAACTGGGACTAAGCCTACATATATACCTGGGGATGGTAGGATCCAGCATTGAACTGATTAAAATCACCCAGGGCAGAGTGGGAGGAGTGCAAGAACAACAAGTGGAGGCAGTCACTAACCCCACATATATGGATACCATAAACACAACAAAAATTGAACAGCACATTCCAACTAAATGATACAAAATACGCAGGTGCAAGAACACCTGTGACTGCAGATATACAGCAGATATAAAAAAATGGCGACAGCACCCTGCAACACTAATGCCACCTAAACCACTAAATATAAATAGATATGCACTAAAGCTCAATCTACCTACAAATAGGGAGGTTCTTAGTGCACATTTTGATCAAAAAGTGTTAGCCCACCTGCCACGACAAGGCGACCTCTGTAAGGTGGGAACCTACGCTGCACATACACCCAGAACTGGGACTAAGCCTACATATATACCTGGGGATGGTAGGATCCAGCATTGAACTGATTAAAATCACCCAGGGCAGAGTGGGAGGAGTGCAAGAACAACAAGTGGAGGCAGTCACTAACCCCACATATATGGATACCATAAACACAACAAAAATTGAACAGCACATTCCAACTAAATGATACAAAATACGCAGGTGCAAGAACACCTGTGACTGCAGATATACAGCAGATATAAAAAAATGGCGACAGCACCCTGCAACACTAATGCCACCTAAACCACTAAATATAAATAGATATGCACTAAAGCTCAATCTACCTACAAATAGGGAGGTTCTTAGTGCACATTTTGATCAAAAAGTGTTAGCCCACCTGCCACGACAAGGCGACCTGAGGTGAATAAATCCACCCTGCTTTTCATCTACCTTGAAGTCCTGGTGCCGTTACTGTGTTCTCTGTTTTTCTCTATCTCAAATTGGGGAAGTGATTCATCCCCTGGTGACGAGCACATGGCCTGATTTTGGAAACATTGGAGTGCTGTATTCATCTATCTCTGGACTGTATGTATATATATATATATATATATATATATATATATATATATATATATATATATATATATATATTATATATCATTTCAGTCCCCCACAGTGTCACTCTGCTATGCTGTGATCTGTCACCTGTCGCAGTACCCGGTCGCATCACCCTGCTGTGTCCCTAGATTGCCCACTGCCCAAGTTCCCTGTTAGGTAGCAATGCCACGTCTCATTTAGTTTTTCCCCTGGTAGGTAGGGTACCCTTACTAATTGAATACAGCAGGGTCTGTTCTCATTCCACGGTTGAGAGTAGCGGTTTATTTTTGGATAAAAATAAATGTAAAAACAAATTTGTTCGTTAGTGGTCGCAAGAGTTTATTAGTATGGCCAAAAGAGTCTTCTCCGCCGAGGAAGCATATGAAATTCTGTATTCCGATACGGACAGCGCGAGTGAAGGTGAAGCACAGTTCGTGCTTCCATCTTCCTCTGAATCCAGTGACTCTGAGTCTGCACCCCCCCCAGTCGGCGCAGAAGAGCCGTTGGTCCTGCTCTGCCTGAGCTGACCTGGGAAGCTGCGGACAATTATACCCCCCAGGTGCCTGAGTTTACAGCCCCCTCAGGCATTCAAATTGAAATTACCGGTTTCAGCCCCATTGATTATTTTAAACTTTTTTTCAGACTCCCTTTTAGAATTTATTGTCCAGCAGACCAACCTTTATGTGGAAAAGTTTATCGCCCAGAACCCCGACTCTTTTTATGGGAGAAGCCAAAATTGGACCCCCACAAACCCAGTGGAATTGCGGAAGTTTTGGGGCATATTTTTAAGTTTTGGTCTCATAAAAAAGCCCAGTATTAGAGACTATTGGTCCCCTGATATTTTATATAACACCCCCCTTTACCGCACAGTAATGACAAGGAAGCGATTCGAAGCCATCCTGAAGTTCCTTCATTACAATGACAATAGTCAGTGCCCACCCCCACAGGACCCAAATTTTGATAGACTATATAAAATAAAACCACTGATTGCCCACTACTCCCAAATTCATTCCCAAGTTTATACCCCCCAAGAAAATATTTTGGTGGATGAATCCCTAGTCAGCTTCAAGGGTAGACTGCAGCACTTCAGGCAGTATCTACTCAATAAAAGAGCCCGGTACGGCATAAAACTGCAAACTGTGCGAAAGTGCCACCGGTTACACCTACTCTTTTAGGGTCTATGAGGGAAAAGACTCCCAAATAGATCCCCCAGAATGCCCCCCCCCTTCCTAGGAATTAGTGGACAGATTGTATGGGCTCTTATCCATCCTTTGCTCGGCAAAGGATATCATTTATATCTGGACAACTTCTACAACAGCGTCCCATTGCTAAAAATTCTCTCGGTCAGATCCACCTTGGCATGTGGAACAATCCGAAAAATCAGAAAGGCCTCCCCAAAACTTTGTTGGGTCAGATCCTAAAATTAGGAGAGAGCAGAGCTGTCTGCAGCGACGATCTGCTCCTCCTGAAGTATAAGGATATAAGCATACACGACAGCAGAGGCAGCCTAGTCCCTGTACGCGGATCCACCACCCAAGTTCCCAAACCATTCTGCGTACAGGAGTACAACAAACATATGGGTGGTGTTGACCTGTCTGACCAGGTTATAAAACCATACAGCGCCATGCGCAAGACCAGGGTATGGTATAAAAAGCTGTCTGTGCATCTTACACAGATGGCTTTATACAACGCCTTTGTCCTCTACAGATATGCTGGCAGTAGGGATACGTTCCTGCAATTACAGGAAAAGATCATCAAGTCCCTGATATTTGGTGACCAGGAAGGGGAGGGCAGTTCATCCGGTTCTTCCGTCAGCAGGATAATTCCCGGCCAGCATTTCCCCACAGAAATCCCCCCCACTGAAAAAAAACAGAAGCCCCCAAAAAAATGCTGTGTGTGCGCCAAGCGAGGCATTCGTAAGGACACCATTGCGAGACATGTCCCACAAATCCCGGCCTGTGCATGAAACAATGTTTCAAAATATACCACACCTCCTTGGATTTTTAATTTATTTATTCTTCATTCACCTTTTATGTCTCCCATATTGGCCATGAATAATTATTCATTTTTTTACTGACCAGCCCCATTTAAAATTTGATTATTTAAAATTTGTAAAAAAAACACCTAAAACAAAACTAAAAATTCTCGAGGGAGTGTCTTTCTCACCTAGGTTGCAAATCTGGGTGAGAGGAATAAATCCAGATGAGATTGGTTGTCTCAGCAAATCTTTTTTTTGCTGAGGCCTTTGATTTATTTTTTGAGCTGGATTTTATGGAATGGTGTGTAGGTTGGTAGTGGGACCTGCTATTCCCTCTCCCTCCATTGCGTTTTTTCCAGGTTGTCCTCCTTATTTACTAAAATTAAAGTATTTATTATTATACCCCTAGATGAATACCTAGAGGGTTGTCACTTCACAAATTAAAAATTCTCACTATACCCCTAGATGAATACCTTGAAAGGTGTTACATTACAATCTAAATCTTCTCACTATACCGCTAGATGAATTCTTTGAGGGGTTTAGTTTCCTAAATGGGGTCACTTTTCTGGGTTTCTAATGTTTTGACACCCCAGAGCCTCTGTTTTCATGACGCAGGGCAGTAAATGCCATCGTAGTAGGCCTCAGATGTTGCATGGTACTCTTTACATTCTGAGCCCCACCACGTGCTCAAACAGCAGTTTCCTTTAACCCCTTGTGAAAATTATGAATTTGAGGCTAAAGCAACATTTTCTTTGAAAAAAATCTAATACTTTACTGCCCAGTGTATGAAACACCTATGGGGTCAAACTGCTCACTATACCACTTGAAAAATTCATTGATGGGTGTAGTTTCCCAAATGGAGTCACTTTTGGGGGGTTTCCACTTCACTGGCACCTTTTCAAATGCGACATGGTGCAGAGAAATCAATCCAGCACTCCAAAAGCTAAATGGCGTGCCTTCCCTTCCGAGTCCTGCTGCTTGCCAAAACAGCAGTTTATGACCACATGTTTGGTATTTCCGTACTCTGGAGAAGTTGCTTTACAAATGTTGGGGTGCTTTTCCTCATTTATTTGTTGAAAAAAATAAAAAATCTTGAGCTAAAACTACATCTTATTGGAACATAATGTAATTTTTCATTTTCACTGCCCAATTCTAATGAAATCTATGAAACACCTGTGGGGTCAAAATGCTCACTACACCCCTAGATGAATTCCTCAAGAGGTGTAGTTTCCTAAATGGAGTCCGTTTTGGGGGGTTTCCACTGTTCTGGTACCTTAGGAGCTTTACAAATGCGACATGGTGCAGAGAAATGAATCCAGCAAAATCGGCGCTCCAAAAGCTAAATGGCGTGCCTTCCCTTCTGAGTCCTGCCGCTTGCCCAAACAGCAGTTTATGACCACATGTTTGGTATTTCCGTACTCTGGAGAAGTTGCTTTACAAATGTTGGGGTGCTTTTCCTCCTTTATTTGTTGAAAAAAATAAAAATTTTGAGGTAAAGCTACATCTTATTGGAAAATAATGTCATTTTTCATTTTCACTGCCCAATTCTAATGAAATCTATGAAACACCTGTGGGGTAAAAATGCTCACTACACCCCTAGATGAATTCCTCAAAGGGTATAGTTTCCCAAATAGAGTCACCTCTTCTAACCTGATATGGTGCCTGAAATATAATTTAAGAAAAGGAAGGCCCAAAAATCCTCTAGGTACTCCTTTTGCTTCTGAGGCCGGGGTTTCAGTCCAGTAACGCACTAGGGCCACATGTGGGATATTTCTAAAACTTCAGAATCAGGGCAATAAATATTCAGTTGTGTTTCTCTGGTAAAAATCTTCAGTATTACAGGAAAAATGGATTAAAATGGAATTTCTGCAAAAAAAAAATGACATTTGCAAATTTCCCTTCCACTTTGCTTTAATTCCTGTGAAACGCATAAAGGGTTAAGAAACTTTCTAAATGCTGTTTTGAATACTTTAAGGGGTGCAGTTTTTAAAATGGGGTGATTTGTGGGGGTTCCTAATATATAAGGCCCTCAAAGCCACTTCAGAACTGAACTGGTCCCTAAAAAAATAGGCTTTTGAAATTTTCTTGAAAATTTGAGAAATTTCTGCTAAAATTCTAAGCCTTGTAACGTCCTAAAAAAATAAAAGGATGTTCAAAAAACGATGCCAATCTAAAGTAGACATATGGGAAATGTTAGCTAGTAACTATTTTGTGTGGTATAACTATCTGTCTTACAAGCATATACATTTGAATTTAGAAAATGCTAATTTTTTGCAAATTTTCTAAAAATTTTGGTGTTTTTCACACAAAAATATTGAATATATCGACCAAATTTTTTCACTAACTTAAAGTACAACATGTCACGAGAAAAGAATCTCAGAATCGCTTGGATAGGTAAAAGCATTCCAGAGTTATTACCACATAAAGTGACACATGTCAGATTTTAAAAATGAGTCATAAGGTCCAAAAGTGGCTGCGTCCTTAAGGGGTTAAATTGTGATTTTTTTTAATTATTTATTATAAACTTCATTAACCCCTTCCCTAGCTCTGCCATATATATATATATATATATATATATATATATATATATACATATATATATCACACGGCAGAAGTCGGACGGGGGAGTATGGGGTGGGCTCACAGGCTGAGCCAGCTCCATAGAACAAGCATGTCGGCTATGTGTAACAGCTGACACTGGAATGTAACGAGCAGGATCCCGCTCGGTTAACCCCGCAGATTCCGTCCGCGGTCATCTATGTGGTTAGAAACAGGGATTGGCGGCCCCCTGTGATGTATTCCTATTTAGCCCTGCCATTAGTATTGCAGTATGGCATGCAAGTGATCCAACGATTGCCGATTCAAGTCCCCTAGGCAGACTAGTTAAATAAAGTATATATATATATATATATATATATATATATATACATACACACACACGTTTCCCCCCAAGCACCGCGAAAAAATAAATATATACGTAACTGATAATACTGCGTCCGTAAAAGTCAGAATTATCACAATATAACATTATTTAACCCATATGGTGAACACCGTAAAAAAAAAAACTAAATGCCAGAATCGCTGTTTTTTGGTCACTTTATCTCCCACATAAAATAGAATATAAAGGGATATAGAGACTACGGTTCGCCCCACAAAGAAAAAAGCTATGACTCTCAGAAAATGGTGACAAAACATACATTTTATTTTTAACAATTATTTTTTTCTTGTAAAAGTAGTAAAAACTTAAAAAAACTATATAAATTTGGTATCGACATAATCATATTGTCCTGCAGACTAAAGTTAACATGTCGTTTTTACGGCATCATGAACGCCGTCAAAATAAAACCCCACAAAATATGGAGGAATCACAGTTTTTTTCCCCCATTCAACAGCACAAAGAAATAGTTTACAGTTTCCCACTACATTATATGGTGCCGTGAAAATCTACAACTCTTCCCGCAAAAAACAAGCCCTGATACACCTGTACTGACGGAAAAATATAAAAGTTATGGCTTTTGGAAAGTGGGGAGGAAAAAAATAAAGTGAAAATCTGAAAAATGGCGGGAATGGGATAAACTTGTTTTTAATTTTTTTTCAGTTCCACTTGGGGACTCTACACAGCATTATTTCGATTGCTTTTATAATGCACTGCAATACTTTTGTATTGCTGTGTATGTTGCCTGTCAGTGTAAGGGCTTGTCCACACGTAACAGAATTGCTTCAGAAAATTTATGCAGCAATTCCGTTTAAAACTAGCAGACATTCCACTGCGGAAAAACCGCACCATTTCCTGCGTTTTTACTGCAGAAAATGGTGCGGATTGTGCTGTGTTTTTCTTAATCCCGGGAGATGGTGACATCTCCTCTGAAAAACGCAGCAATTCAGTCGACTTTCCGCAGCAGGAAAAATATGCACCGTTGGTGAATTTCTGCTCGGAAATTTTATGCAGCGTGTGGATGAGATTAGTTAAATCTCACCTACTATGCTGCTACTGTATTCTGCTGAGTATTTTCCATCCGCAATTCCGGACGGAAAATAAGCAGCAATTCTGCTTCGTGTGGACCAGCCCTAAAACTGACAGGCATCAGTTAGGCCTTTGACAAAGGCCCCCAGGTCACTGACCGTCACGGGTGGGCCGATGGGGTGTGAGTGGGAGCCCCTTCTCTCTAAAACCACATAGATGCTGCGGCCACTATTGACCGCAGCATGTAAGGGGTTATACGGGCAGGATCAAAATTAGCAGCCCAGCACCCATTGTAGCCAGCACGGGACACTTGTACCGGGCTGATGTCAAAGCGCCGCCTTTTCACGGCGATGTGGCATGGGGACCCCCGGACGAAGGCATTCCTGCCGAAACGCGCGTCGGGTTTGGTGTCTCTGCAGTCGCAGGAGCATACACACATGGGTAAGCGGCTCTGTCTCTGATTTGTGGCCATACACATGGCCTTATCATTGTTATTGCATTATATACATTGACTTCAGGCAGTGATACAGTAACAGTATTACGTTACCTCATATGAATATATCTATTGATTGCATTGCCTTGGTCTCCATACCATATGATATTCTGTCTCCCCATGTGGCTTCCGCCTGCAGGACACTTTTTTATATTGCATGGTTCTAATTTAACTATTCACTTTGTGTATATCTATGTCGAATAAAGTTGTTTCATATTTTCACAAATCTAAGTGTTAATTGACCTTCATTTATAGGCTAGACCCATTGTAGCCAGCTCGGGAGACTTGTACCGGGCTGATGTCAAAGCGCCGCCTTTTCACGTCGATGTGGCATGGGTACCCTTAAAGGCTATGTAAAACTTTGAACACTTATTTTTACTAAAACAGTGTATTATTGTGTTTAATGCAACTTTTGAATTGTTTTTTATTTTAAAAAAATAAAATAATGGACTTTTTAAAATACAGCTTCTATGTATCCTGGATACATAGAAGCTGTATCTTGAGCTGAAATCCAAGCCCGTCAGGTCAGCTGCTTCGGTGACAGCGGGTACTGCATGACAAGCAGGATACACCTGTTAAAACCAATTCAAAAGTCGCATTAAACACCATAATACATTGTTTTAGTAAAAAAAAAAAAAATGTGTTTGAGGGTTTACATAGACTTTAATGACCGCCGTGAAAACACGTATTGGCGGTCACTAAGTTCGATTCAGATGTGCACTGTCCACATCCTTGTGCTGTCCACACTGACTGATCTCTGACTCATTAAAGTCAATGGGCCAATTCATATGTTCGATGGACCGTTGGTTTGTGCAGAGAAAATCGCAGCATGCACTAATTTGGTTGGACTCTTGCACAATACTTGCCTATTCACTTGAACAGGAGTAGAGCTGCAGTGTTGCAGCACGGCCACTACACAGTGGTGGAGCAAGCTGTTTTTGGCACCGGCCACTGCATAACTTCTTGTGCGGGAAGCAGCCGGAACAGCTGATCGTTGTGGGGTCCGGGTGTTGGACCACCCCCGATCATATACTGATGACTTATCCTGTGGATAGGTCATCAGTATGAAAAACAGTCCCATACCCAGACATCCCCTTAACACACTGCATATATGGTTGGCATTTTGAAGCCATAACAAGGACTGGATCCTAAACACAGGGAATATACAATGAAAAGATTCATCCATTTCTGATTGTGGCTTTGAAATAGTGATGCAAAAGATTGACCAAGTCTGCAATGTGTGAATGAGGCCGTAGGAATTAATAAAATCACTGCATGTTTATAGTGTGGCATACTTTATTAGCTTATTGTTCTGTGGGGGTTACTTGAAAGTACAATATTCTATGTTCTGCCTGGTCAGCTGGCAATACGTTTATTTATAGAGAATATATTTATCGGTGTATAAAGTATAATATGTTTGTTGTTTTTTTTCTCAGATGATTTGTAACGATTATGTTGTGCATTTATAATTTGTAAAGTACACTTATGGAAATATTTGAGTATAATTGTTACGTAAGGCTATGGTCATACCTACGTCGGTGTGTTCTGTTGCTCTGTTCCATCAATGGAGCAGAACAAGGGGATAACGGAAGCAACGGTTCTGTTGCACGATGGACATCACGACGGCTGACAGAACCCACTGACTTTAAAGGCTTTCCGTCGGGGTGTCCGTCGTTTTATCGGAGATAATAGCGCAGCATACTGCACTATTGTCCCCGGTAATCTCAGCCGGATCTGCGACAGAGGCCTCTATTGGAGCCTCCAACACAGATGTGAACAAAGCCTTAGAAGTCTAAAGTCCAAATGCATGTGGTATTTTTTTTAAGGGTTTTACCATTTTAGACATTTATAGTATATCCACAGCATATTCCATAAATATCTGATAGACGCAAGTCCCACATCTGGGGCTCTCACCTATCTCTAAATCTGGGGCTCCCTGACACCCATTCTACCTTGTCCCGTACACGCTGCTCTCCAGCCACTGTCTGATGAGGTAATCGGGAGTACAGATGATATGAGCTTGCTAAGCAACTCTGTTTATGTAACACCCATAGAAGTGAATTTACGGAAACAGCATAGCACAACGAGCTAAGCTGTATCGAGAACTTGGGAGCTATGGTCAGATTTTAATTACATTGTGTTTGAAGTTGCTAAACATGGATGTATCTACACACCAAACTACAGTCTCAGAAGTAACTTATGTCTATTCATATTAATGCTGTTGTAAGGCCTTGTAACGTTTGATTAACTGATTAACAGATTGTCCACTCCCATATTTCCGATGAAAATTACTAAAAAGAATGTATGCTGTCTGCTTTGACAAAGCTAAACCAAGTGAACTTTTTGTTCATTCTGAAGAGTCCATAAGTGTTTATTTTCTCAGTTTTCAGCATCAGCTTTAGGCCTCCTTCACACACAGAATATTTCTGGCGTTTTAAATTGCATCAAAAACGCCAGTAGTTTAAATGTAACATGTGTTTTTTGTGAAATTTTTCATTTGGTGTCATTTTGTACATGCTTTTTTTACTGTTGTTTTTAAAGTCCCATAGAGAAGCCTATGGTAAAAACGCCATACCCAGAGCATGTTGCTTTTGGAGAAAAACGCCACTGACCACAAAATGGCCTCAAAAACACCACAAACCAAAACCAGTGTGTAGTGCATTTGATATTTTACTTTAGACTATAATGTAACATTTGGCCGCTGTTAAAACTGCATTAAAAAATGCCATTACAAACGAAAAACGCAGCAAAATGCTGTGTTTGAGACCAGCTTTAGGCTGGATTCACTACATGCTGCTCAACATTTTCCACACAGAAATCAGAGCATGCTGCAATATTCAACTCCGCTTACTTATTCTGTTCTGCATGCTTACTGTAGATTTCAACCTCTTCAATGTAGTAGGAGTGCAATCCCCACAAAATCTGCACACAAAAGATTTTTCTGCGAAAATGCTCCGAAATGCATTTCCATCCCATGTGAATCCAGCCTAAAGGGTTATTCCCATCTGATAAAGTAATGACACATGTGGTCGCAACGGTACCACTACGCCTTGATTTCTGTAGGTTCCAAATTAGAAGTAGGTATATACCAGCTGGAGAATCAATGACGCTGAGACCAAGTTCTCAATAGGAACAATAAGATTCTCATTTATTATCATATACAACGTATATTTATAGGACACATAGAACAAAGAGCATAACTCAGAGCGTAATCAGCAAAGGGAGAATCCCTCCCTCTGACCTTAAAGGGAATGTGTTGCCAGCAAAACATGTTTTTTTTTTTTTAGTTAAACAATTAGTGTGTAGGTGATTAAACATTGTTCTAATTTTTTTATTTTTTTCACGAGTCAGGAAATATTATAAATTGGATTCAATTTATAATATTTCCCAGCACTGGTCACTAGATGGAGCAATTCCCAAAATTGCAGCATTGCATGTGGTAAAGCAACCACATTGCTTTATGCTGCAAAATTGGGAAAAAATCCCTCGCTCTAGTGAGCTCTCAGAATCCCCCCCTCCTTTATCCTGGCTAGTTCCGGGAGAAACGAGGGGTTTGAACGGTCTAACCTCCTACACTGTGTGTCGCCATTTTTTGAGCTAACACACAGTGTAGAAGGTTTACATACACTAGTAAAACACACTGAAACACAAACATACATAGAAATCACTTACCTGCTCCAGTCGCCGCCGCTCCCTGCGGTCCGTCCGCTCCGTCTGCTGCCGCTGCTTTATGTGCACAAGTCCGGAAGCCGCGACCGGAAGTAGTAATCTTACTGCCCGGCCGCGACTTCCGGTCCACAGGAAAATGGCGCCGGACGGCGCGCATTTCAAATCGGACTGTGTGGGAGCGCCGCATGCGCCGTTCCCACACACACGGCGTACACCATAGTGGATGGAACGGGCCCCGTTCGCAGTCCCTATGGGACTGGAGCTGCCGTATTCCATGTCTGTATGTGTCGTTAATCGACACATACAGAAATGGAAAAAAAAATGGCAGCCCCCATAGGGAAGAAAAAGTGTAAAAATAGAAAAAAGTAACACACAAACACACAAATAAATATAAACGTTTTTAATAAAACCCTAACATAAAACTGATATAAAAAAAAAATTTGGTGACACTGTTCCTTTAAGCGCCATCACGAACTGTTACTTGCATAAAGTGTTTTACTGCCAAAAAGAAATAACCAAGTAATCTGCAGATCATCTGCAGATTATTACAAGGCAAACTAAAAAAACAAAAATTAATATCACACTGTGCAGTGTATGCTGACACAAAATGCAAAACATGGAATTTTGAAATTATTCCTTCACAAATCCCACCTTTTGTGATAAATTAGGTTACTGAATTACCCATAAATGGAACTTTGGCTACTTCTTCAGCGAAGGCAGGGCTTACGGAAGTGGTTTTCTTCACCTGATTCACCATAGATCAGTGACCTAATATCTCACAACAATCTTTCAAACAATCTACCAAAAGCCGTCCTTATTTTACAAAAACCATAACAATTAAAACATGTTAGTATCACAAACAAAATCATTAAACATATAAGTGGTTGAAACAGGTAACTTAATTTTATTGAGGCTGTGGGTGAGAACGCTGTAAAGATGTCATACCAATGATGTGTAGTGACATCCTGGAGTTGCGATGCCAAGTGTGTTAAATGGCCTCCTGTAAGGCTTTATTCAGACGAACGGGAAAAACGTCCGTGCAACGCGCGTGATTTGCACGCGCGTTGCACGGACCTATATATGTCTATGGGGCCGTGCAGACATGTCCGTGCTTTTTCATCAGCGTGAGTCCGCTGAAAAAAAGTCACGACATGTCCGTTCTTTCGGCGTTTTGCATGCATCACGCACCCATTCAAGTCAATGGGTGCGTGAAAACCACGCATGCCGCACGGAAGCACTTCCGTGCGAACTGCGTGATTTGCGCAAGAGCTGTCAATAGGATGAATGTAAACAGAAAAGCACCACGTGCTTTTCTGTTTACAAACATCCAAACGGAGTGTCTTTGAGATGAGCGAACCCGGACAACCGAACCGAAATTCACCGGGTTCGGCCGAACTCGTTTTGGCCGAACCCGGCAAAAAAAATTCCGGTACGCGAGGTCAGGAGATAGTCACTGTCCAGGGTGCTGAAAGAGTTAAATTGTTTCAGCACCCTGGACAGTGACTTCCGATCCCAATATACATGAACGTGTAAAAAAAAAAGAAGTTCTGACTTACCGATAACTCCCGGCTTCTTCCTCCAGTCTGACCTCCCGGGATGACAATTCAGTCCAAGTGACAGCTCCAACCAATCACAGGCCAAGTACAGGCTGCAGCGGTCACATGGACTGCGGCGTCATCCAGGGAGGTGGGGCCAGATGTCAAGAGAGGCGCGTCACCAAGTACGCGTCACCAAGGAAACGGCAGGGAGGGAAGTTCTCGGTAAGTACGAACTTTTTTTTTTTAACAGGTTTCTCGATATTGTGATAGGCATTCACTGTCGAGGGTGCTGAAAGAGTTAACTGCCGATCAGTTAACTCTTTCAGCACCCTGTACAGTGACTGACGTCGACTAGACTCATCTCTATGATGGCGGCTGCGCGAAAATCACGCAGCTGCGCATCATACACGGATGACACAAGGAGCTGTCAAGTGATTTTTGCGCACGCAAAACGCCACGTTTTTGCGTCCGCAAAAACGCCACGCTCGTGTGAATCCAGCCTAATAGTGGCTGCCATTTTCACCATTTGTAAAGTCACATTGTGCGCTGTCATCATTTTCCTCACCTGGTCAGACTCTTGTAATATTTCCCTAAGTTTATTCAAGGGCAAAATAAGATTTTCGTAGCGTAAAGGTTCTGGTACCCATACTGTACTAATAGTTTCCTCTAGATTAGGAAGAAACACAATGGTTTGGTTGTTCCACTGTATGTGTGTAATATTATACAGACATCCTGAAAATGCATCGGTTTTACCAAAGGGTGTTAGGGTTTCTGGTTTGTTAGGTATTATGTATATATGTTGTGGACTGATTTCGAAATATACATGTAGGTTATCACTAGGTATTATTGTGAATGTACATATGTTGTCTACGTGTTCCATACATAGCATATTGCTGGTTACATACATACCCTTGGTCTGTTAGCTGACATAAGTCTGTTATGTGTCTTGTTGTTGGTGACAATATGGGTGCCCATAATGATTGGCATCCAATATTGACTTTTTCCTGTGATCTCACTGCTCAATACGAGAGGCATAATTGTATATTTCCACAATAGAATGGGTTTTTCTACTGAGTATTCAGTTATTCTCCCAGTGCACCATGAGTCTGTTCAGAAAGTATGGTCGGGTTCCAGCAACACCATTGTAGTGTTATGTGAACTAAAAGATAAAACTTCCATCCACTGACTTGCATGTGCACTGAATAATTGGCTTTGAAAATTATTTTTTTGTTGTATTTCAATAATAGTCTTTATAGTGGATATAGACCAATTGGCAAAAGCAGAGTATTCTCAAACGCCCCAAATGTTGTAACTGCCGTCCTATTGAACAAATCTAAGAACTTACTCTGATAGTCTATACCCAGCTGTTGAGTGTTGAAAGACGTTGGAAGCCAATGTCCGTTAAGGCTGGGTTCACACGAGCATGTTACGTCCGTAATGGACGGAACGTATTTCGGCCGCAAGTCCCGGACCGAACACAATTCAGGGAGCCAGGCTTCTAGCATCATAGTTATGTACGATGCTAGGATTCCCTGCCTCTCCGTGGAACTACTGTCACGTACTGAAAACATGATTACAGTACGGGACAGTTGTCCTGCAGCGAGGCAGGGACTACTAGCGTCGTACATAACTATGATGCTAGGAGCCCGGCTCCCTGCAGTGTGTTCGGTCCGGGGCTTGCGGCCGAAATACGTTCCGTCCATTACGGACGTAACATGCTCGTGTGACTCGTGTGAGTCCGCTGCGTAAAACTCACAACATGTTCTATATTTCTGCGTTTTTTGCGCATCACGCACCCATTGAAGTCAATGGGTGCGTGAAAACCACGCAGGTCGCACGGAAGCACTTCCGTGCGAACTGCGTGGTTCGCGCAACAGCTGTCATTCTCTGAATGTAAACAGAAAAGCACCACGTGCTTTTATGTTTACAAACATCCAAACGGAGTGTCAAAATGATGGTAGCTGCGAGAAAATCTCGCAGCCGCGCATTATACACTGATGACACACGCAGCTGTTAAGTGCCTTTTGCGCACACAAAACGCCGCGTTTTTTGCGTGCGCAAAACGCACACGCTCGTGTAAATCAGGCCTAATAGTCATGGCTTCCCCCATGTATCCTCCTGCTGATTTGAGTTTGTTCATTACAGTTTCTAGTTGGACTCCATTTAACACTCCCATATCAGTTCCCGCTCCTCCCAGCAAAGTATCATACCATTCTCTCTTTTGTGTATGTGCGGGACAGTTTTTGGAAGAGGGGAAAGTAATATTAAAATGTACAACCTTTTTGTGTATTTTTGTAGCCGCTGGTTTACATGTTTGAGGTATCCTAACTATACTTTGTTCAGTTACCTGGGGTGCGGGGCTACCATATAGAACCTGTCCAAGCACAACAAACACATTTCTTCCGATTATATGTGTGGAGTTGGTGCACATAAGTATTTGTATGGTCCCATTCAATAACGTGGGACTTGGTATGGAGTGATTCAGACACACCTGTGTTAGTTCAGCAAATTTCAATGCTGAAGTGACTTTCAACGGTGCGATCGTTTGTCTATAGGTGATATCACAACAAGTCATATTAACCTCTCCTATTAAATTGACCTCTCCTTTGTCTATTTTGACAAAGACAACTCCTTGTCTGTCTCTTCTCCCAAGGTAACAGGGGCAATCAGATCTTGAACGCGTTATATTGAAGACATTACACTGAGTGTTTGCTGTGCAATTAAACCTGTCCTGAGTGGGATTTTGAGTAGAGTATTTCCAGTTCCATGGCATGATGTCAGTCATTATTTGTTTAGCCAAATGAGCAGGAGCATGGGCAGCCATCCATAACCAGCATATGCCAGACAATACTTGTAAGTAAATAAGCGATTTCATAATTTTAGAGTTCTTCCGTGTCCTTCTCCTCGGGATGTAGAACCTTTTTACAGTGGCTGGCATGAATCCAGTTGGGTTTTCCTTTGGCTGGGTTCACACGACCTATTTTCAGGCGTAAATGAGGCGTATTATGCCTCGTTTTACGTCTGAAAATAGGGCTACAATACGTTGGCAAACATCTGCCCATTCATTTGAATGGGTTTGCCGACGTACTGTGCAGACGACCTGTCATTTACGCGTCGTCGTTTGACAGCTGTCAAACGACGACGCGTAAAATGACTGCCTCGGCAAAGAAGTGCAGGACACTTCTTTGCAACGTAATTTGAGCCGTTCTTCATTGAAGTAAATGAAGAGCAGCTCAAGATTTACGAGCGTCTAAGACGCCTCGCATAATACGAGGAGGAGCTTTTACGTCTGAATCGAGGCAGCTGTTTTCTCCTGAAAACAGTCTGTCTTTTCAGACGTAAAAGCCTCTCATCGTGTGCACATACCCTTTAAGTTTCACTGAGGTACTTCTGGTTAGCAACACCTGGAAAGGACAATCGTATCTGGGGTCAAGACTTTTCCTCACGTGTCTCTTTATCACAACACACTCTCCAGGTTGAAGCTTATGAGAGCCTTCACAATTGTCTGGATCTGGAATGGAAGAGAAAACTCGAGAATGTGTTTTAGTGAGGTGCCCATGTAAAGCTTGTACATAATCGGTTAACCTACCATGCTGCATTTGGAGCAACTGTGGAAAATAACATCCTAGCCTAGGAAACGAGCCAAATAAAACTTCATAGCTGTAGCATCGATGGCCGCGGGCCGTCGGGTTTACAGCCATGGATCTGTGAGCGCTGGCCTCCGTCTCCCTCCTAGGGGATGCCAGCGCTCACTTCCGCTCCGTTCGGCTGGGTCCCGTGGGGTGCGCGCGCACGCTCGCGCCCGGCCTTAAAGGGCCAGCGAGCGCAATTAGGAAATCGTCATCACCATCAACTGCCACGATTTCCTGGTCTATAAGAAGGCTCCTGGCCTTCTAATCCTTGCCTGAGCGTTGTTAGTCTTTCCCAGTCTGTCTCGCAAATGGTCCCTTAGTGTCTCCCGTTCCAGTTGTTACCCGTGCCCTGTTACCGTTCCTGTATTCCGTATTGTTCCTGTGCCTACTAGCGTTCAAGTGTCTTCTGCCACGCCAAGTGTCATCTGCCACGTCAAGTGCCATCTGCCACGTCAAGTGTCTTCTGCCACGTCAAGTGCCATCTGCCAAGTCAAGTGCCATCTGCCGCGTCAAGTGCCATCTGCCGCGTCAAGTGTCTTCTGCCGCGTCAAGTGCCATCTGCCACGCCAAGTGCCATCTGCCACGTCAAGTGTCATCTGCCACGTCAAGTGTCTACCGCTTCATCGGATACTGCCCGCCACGTCTGGCGCCACTTGCCGCACCTGCCTCCATCCGTGCTGAAGTCACAGCCACCACCCGGACTATTTCAGGTACCCAAGCATTACTGTCTGCCATTTACTTCCGCTTAGACTGTGACCTGGTCAGCTGCCTCCCGGCTACGGTGGAGCGGCCTAGTGGGTACACAAACCCTGTGTCCGTGACAATAGGGACTCAACCCTGTCCTTTTGTTGGGTGTATATCTCACCGAAAAGGGGGCTAATGGTAAACACTCGGTCCATGGTTTCCCGATTTCCACCATTGCCTTTGGATTTTTAATTTTAGAGTCCATTTAACCTCTGGACCTTCCCACTACTTTGTGGATGGTATGGTGTATGGAATGCTTGATCTATTGCTAAAGCTGTCATGATCTGAGTCATTACATCTCCTGTAAAGTGAGAGCCTCTGTCACTCTCAATTACCTCGGGTACTCCATACCGGCACACGACTTCAGACATTATTTTCTTGGCAGCGGATATTGCAGTCGCTTTGGCCACTGTGAAAGCTTCTGGCCTACCTGAAAACAAATCAATGCACACAAGTACGTATTCATAAATTCCCACCTTTGGTAATTGGATGTAATCTATCTGTAGTCTCTGAAAAGGATACAAAGTTCTTGGGGTCTGTTTCTGAGGTACTTTTACAGTTCTTCCCACATTATTGTGAGCGCATATCATACATCCCTGGGTGTATTTTGAGGCCATCAAGCTGAAACCAGTGGCGAACCAATGTCTATTTACCAAGTCACTTATGGCTGTTTTTGACTGATGTGTCTTACCGTGAGTTCCATGGGCCATCACAGGATGTAACGTTCTGGGTAGGCAGAGCCTGTCTTTCAAAGTCCATAACCCATCTCCTCCTTGGATGGCACCTTTTTCCTGCCATGTCTGCTGTTCCTCTGAGCTGGCTTGTTTCTGTAGAACTTGTAACATTTTAGGGTTAACAAAGTCACGCACATCCTCCGGGTGTAGTACAGTCATTGTGGTAGCAAGGGGGGCAGATTTTTGGGCTGCTTCTTTTGCTGCTCTATCTGCTAAGTCATTACCCTTGGTTTCCATGCTGTTCACCTTCGTGTGTGCTTTTATTTTTATAATGGCTACCTGAGTAGGTTCCATTAGGGCTTCCATTAAGACTTTTACAAGGTCTGAGTTTTTGATAGGTGTGCCTGCTGACGTGAGGTACGCTCTAGCTTTCCATATAGGGCCATAATCATGAGCAATCCCAAAAGCATACCTTGAGTCTGTATATATATTAGCTGTCTTATCTTTTGCTAACCTACAGGCTTCTGCAAGAGCTTTCAACTCGGCTTCCTGTGCTGACATGTGTGATGGTAGTGCCTCGGATTTGTGTACTACTTGTGTATCTACTACTGCATATCCTGTATGGAAATTACCATCCTCGAAGTACCTTGAACCATCCACAAAGAGAATAAAGTCAGGGTTATGTAATGGTAAATCCTTGACATGTGAAAAGCTCACAGTCTCCTGGGCCATAAGGGCCATGCAATCATGATCTTCCATAGAAGGAAGAAATTTAGACCAAATACCTGTATCTTCTCCCCCTTGCTCCAGAGGCAGTGAGGTAGCTGGATTCAGGGTGGTACATCTCTGGAGGGTCACCTGCTCAGGAAGAAGCAAAGCACATTGTAATCTCAGATGTCGAGCAGTAGACAGGTGTTTCGGCTGAACCAGTGTGAGTACTTCTGAAATATCATGGGGGGCATAAACAGTCACAGGGTGGTTGAGTACAAGATCTGCTGCTTTGTCCAGGACTGCCTGCACTGCTACTATTGCCATAACACAAGATGGGGCCCCTCTGGCTACTGGGTCGAGTCTGACAGAGTAGTAGGCAACAGGGTGGTGTTGTTGACCATGTGACTGTGTAAGGACAGCGCTGGCATGTCCTTGTAATTCAGTGCAATAAAGCCTGAAGTGTTTGGCATAATCTGGAGTTCCTAAAGCGGGGGCTGTTTGTATGGCTATTTTAAGAGAATAAAAATTGTCCAGTGGCTCTTCTGTGAGAGAAAAAGGTTCAGTTTTGAGACAATCATATAGTGGTTGCATGAGAGCCGAAGCATTGTGGACCCAGGGTTGACAATATGATACTAGGCCGAAAAATGTACGTAGGGCACCAAAAGTTTGTGGTGGAGGTATTGTTGAGATCACTTGCACCCTTTCAGGTGTTAGGTGTCTAATTCCTTGCGACACACAGTGGCCCAAAAAATATCACCGTGGTACAACAAAACTGAAGTTTTGCTTGTGATACCTTACAACCATTTGTCGCCAAAAACTGCAGTAATGACAGGGATGTTGGGATACACTAATCCTGGCTCTGGCAACATAATAAAAGATCATCTACATATTGAAGAAGGACCACCGGCGTCTTCACAACCAAATAAACATCATTCAAAACAATGGCCGTAGGCCAATCAGAGAGCAGCGTCTCCCGTTACCATGCTCGCTACATAGAAAAGCCAATCCAAGCTAAGTGAGTCACGTCGTCATGACTACAGTGCTGCTCATAACACCCGCACTTGCGCATTAAGTGCTAGCACGCAATAGCAGAAAAAATTGATCACTAGGACAGATGCACCCCACTACCCGGAGCCACTAAAATACGCCTACCGGTTCATGCAGTGAATATATCTATAATAAAAACCCATATGTGATGCAGACCGGGTCATTGTTATTCCATCCACATCTATAATGTAGTTTGAAAGACAAGCTCTGTGTGATGGTTGTCCATTATGGGCATAACGGTCAAATGTGCATATATTTAGAGGGCCAATAAAGATAACATCCTCACATTGCACAAAATTCAGCATATTTGTTGGCGGCACTAGACTGACGTACTCAAAAACAATATTGCTAGAGGCAATTTGTAACTCTGTTGATCGTTGATAGACATCGAAAAAAATTATTAATTACACTCATATGTACACATCAATAGAATACAAATACATTTAAAGTAGTTAATAATGCTAAATGTCCAATGTCCACTCCTTTTTATTCCATATCCAAAATCTGTATAGAAAATAAAAGAAACAAGTATTAAAATGACTTTCATCATATCACAATTATATTTCATCGAGCGTCGGCTGAAAAAATTGTGAAGTTCAAGAGCAAGCCCACCTCAAAAGCGGTCAGAAGTTTATCTAGACATCAGCCTAGAAACTTAAAAATCAACATTGAGACCCTTGGGTCTAAATGTTCCTAATCTAAAAGTCCATTCAAGCTAACGTTTTTTTCAAAGCAGCGAGCCTATTTACTCCACGTTTTGTTCAATCATAAAACGTAAATCACGTTCACAATGTCCCTTTTCAAAAAAATGCTAAGAGACAGGTAAATCCTTCCTTTCCTTACATACAGTATACCTATGATTATTTAGGCTTATCTTCATATCACACATAGATTCACCAACATATAAAAGATAGCATGGGCACCAAGTCACGTACACTATTGTGAGTGCAATTTAGCATCCCACTACGCCTTGAGTTTCATCCAGCTCCAAATAAGCTTTTAAAAATCAATTTATGAGTACGAGCAGCTCGGAGTAGCAAAAACACACAGACACGTTACTGTATGAAAATCCTTCTACTTTATTCTTATCAGCACGGATATTTATATTCAGACCATAACAAAATTGCATCAACAAATGAGTCAGAAAGTTTAGACAAAGTTCCGCAACTCAATTGGCTCTTAGAGGGGCCGTTCCCTTATCTTCCCTATTATTGCTGCGTAGTGCTTTGCACACAGCACTATGATTCTCCATTTTAATTCATTATTATTGCTGCGTAGTGTTTTGTACACGGCACTACTGCCTCCATTTTAATTATTATTGCTGCGTAGTGTTTTGCACATGGCACTACTGCCTTAAAGTCCCAGAACATCTACCTTCTAATATAACTAACTTGTACAAACATATAAGGATATGAGTATATAAGGTATACAGTAAGTCTAAAACACTTTGGAAAATATTTTTGCTTTCACATTTCTCCCCTTTTGTGATTTTATAGGTCTGGTAATCATTACCTACCTCTAATTTCACAACAACCTGTCACTTATTTCCAGACACCTCGCTATGAAAGCTCTGTATCTTATAAAACACATAACAATTAAAACAAGTCATAATACATATTAATGGTTGGAATAAATAGCTTAACACTGAACTGGCAGTCGGCGAAAAACCTGTATATATATATATATATATATATATATATCATACCAGTGATGAGCCGTGTCATCCTTAATCTGGGATCCTATATGTTTTCCCACTTATAACAGCATTCATTTTGACTGTTTGTAGTGTAACATTATGTCTCCTAACCATCTCTTTTACCTCTTCTACATAACTTTGTTCAACTCATCTAAGGGGAAACTAATATTAGATATTGGTAATGGGTCTGGTACCCATACTATGCTTACAATCTCATCCAAATCCGGGAAAAATACAATAGTCTGGTTCTTCCATTCCATATAACTAACATTAAATATACATCCAGAAAAAAGGTACCTGTAATAAAAAAGGTTTTAGTGTGTTGGGTCATCCGTAACCATACATACATCTCTATATACAAAAAAAAAAAAAAAATGTTTCTGTAAAATGGTGGAGGCATTCCCACAAGCATATTTGCCACTCTCCCTTCTGACTCCCTGTGCCTTCTCTGCAAGCTTCTTATGGGAGCCCAAAATCAAAGATAAAACATATGAAATCAACATAACTTGTGTTAAGGGAAATAACTTTCTTATTCACTACAAAAGAACCAAGATGGGAACTTCAAACAAAATGGCTGCTGCACAAAACTAAATCATTTAAACATTATCATAATCACTTTCACATAATACATATCTTTGTAATTCAGCATCCTGCTTGATAATTCACAATGTAATTTCATACAGAGAATATAAGCACATAAACCGTCCTTTACAAACCCCCCCTTTTCTCATATTAAATTACAGAAATTATATGTTATGATTCTAAAACTCAAACAATATATCAATAGGGCCACAACTTATATGATGCCATCACCAATGTCCAGTTTGGGTATGGGGTCCCACCAGTGTATTGACAAGTCCTGTACATCATCATCATCATCATCCTCTTCTATCTTCTGTTCTTCACTGACTGTCGCCCTCAGGGTAACCCACACAATTGTGGAGTCAGACTGCACAGTGGTGTCCAATGGGGGATTTATGATTACCCCCTCCTAGTCACTTACTTATTAAAACACTTGGATGCTGCTAACGGGTTCACTCAGGTCTTTGGTCTTTACTTTGATCTTTGCTGATGTCATCAGGACTTGGTTTGGTCCTTCTCGTCTGTCAGACACCGTCTCTCTTAGTATACGTCACCGGGCTGTACACAACACCTCATGCTGTGAGCCTGGGGTGAGATCCCACGTAGACGGATTAGTGTAGTTTTATTGTGACTACCACAAACCCTCCATATATATTCTCTTCCTCCGGTAAGTTACTTGTCTGGGCGGCTGCTTAGAATTGTGACACTGCCGTCAGTTCATGACAAACGCGTTGTATTGGCTCCGGCTGCGCCTGCCGCATCTCATTGATGGAGTTCATCGTGTTAAAAGTCTTTTAGTTCATATTTACTGGCACTTGCTGGGGACCCCCCAACCCTTCGTCAATTGTTAAAATAAATACTGATCTGGTGATATCATCTGCATATATAAAAGTTGTTCTAAATACATACAATAACAATGTCAGGCCCTTAAACTAAATCAAACAAACACCTTTATATAAGAAAAACTACTCTGTTCCAATGGACATGGCACCTAGAAGATGTGTAATTATTGGGTACATTTCATTTGCATTTGGTGTCACGCTTTCCAGCAGGATTTGTACCTTGATCTGAGCTGATTGAACATCTCCAGCTCACAAAAATATACACAGATTCCACATGTTTATCTGACAAATATCGAAAACCAATTTCTCTTACTCTAATTTGTATTGTATGGGAAGGCCTCTCAAGGTCTGTTCTCTTTGTGGGAGGCGGGTATGATAGGGTTGGCACCGGTCTGCCAGGACTGTTCTGTAGGCAAATGAAACAGCTCTAACAGAATTTAGCAGCAACAGCTGTAAAGCCTGGGACATACCAATTAGATCTTACCACATTGATCCTTGCAGTCTTGGGGCATATGTGAAGTCATACACCATCAATACAAGTGCTATCAAGAGTGCCTTGGGTGTTACCGGTTCACCCTCCCTTATCCGTCCACATTCTGTCAGAATCTGGTTCTCACGCCTTCCGCTCCCAGTTGGACTCTTCCTGTGGAAAACAAGCTTTTACATTGCATAATCATTAATTGATCTTAATCACATAATTCAATTAGAAAAAAACCATTAACAAATAACATCTTTACATCAAACATTCACATTGAGCAATAACTAGAAATGATACATGCAAACTCATTTTTCTTCTTTATATATATATATATATATATATATATATATATATAATATATACACACACAAACACTGCACAGAATTTTCCTTTCACAATAACATCAACAAAAAACAAATAACTAAAAATGTTTTCAAATGGGAATATTCCATTTGTGTACCTTTCTCTGACGCCTCTAATAGTCCAATGCTGAGGCTGATCCAGAAATTTACATAAAACTTAACTTCAGTATTTAATATTCCCACAACACTTCTTAAATACAGTTATTAAACAAACTAACTTTGGGACAACATTTGGAGAACTACTGACATCTTATCATTGTACAAACACCAGTTCAATACTTGGGAAAACACTGTTCCCCTGTCACTTACACACAACGTCTGCAGTGGGAAAGATACCGGCCAGGCTTCAGGTCTCCCTGAGAACAGGTCTACACACATGAGTACATTGTCATACACTTCTACCTCGGGTAGTTGTATGGTCTGCAGTCGCTGGGACGGGTAATCTGGCCGGGCTTCACTTTTCACAGGTACCTTTGCTGTTTTACCTATGTCATGCCGTGTGCACATCATGCAGGCTGCTACAAACCTAACGGTGGCATTATTGTATCCAGGGACAAGCCAATTTACTGACACCTGGCTACACATACCCTTGTTGTCAGTTCTGTCTACTCTTGCTCTCTCAATTGGCTTACCCGATGATCCAATAAAGTTCCTACTACCAATGGGCCCATAATTGTGGGCGATGCCAAAAGCGCTCTAGAGTCAGTGTAAATGTCGGCCGTCTTACCTTCTGCCAGGTTACAGCCTAAGCAAGCACCTCCAGCTCCGCTCCTTGAGATGAATGAGAAGGTGAGAGTGGTTTCTGGGTAATTTACCTTGTGCCTCGTATCCTGTTCTACACATACTGTATGATAAAATATCTCTTTATTACAAATTTACATTGGAAACCCATATCACATATAGATAGAACATTTCAAAAGGATGGAGTTTTATTGTTCCACAGTCATCTGATAATCCCGAACACTTGTAAATCCCACCCACCAGGTCCTGTAAATACCTGATTAACCCCTTCCCGCACCTTGGCGTAACTGTACGTCCAGATAAGCAGTAACTTCGCGCACCTGGGCGTACAGTTACGTCCGCGCTTTAAAAGTTAACCGCCGCGCGGCGCTACACCGCAGCGGCGGTTAACTGTGCAGGGTGTCAGCCCTGCTCTCCCCGTTTCCGATCAGCGGCCTGTCGCCGCTGAAATCGGCAATTAACCCCTTCGATGCGGTGGTCGATTGCGATCACCACATCGAAGAGGTTTACAGCGGATCGGCAGCCCCCCACATGTATTTGCGGGGGCTGGCGATCCTTATCATGGCAACCAGAGGCCAGCCAATGACCTCCGGGTTGCCATGTACGGAAGCCTCGGAGGATCAGCCTCCGGCCGTTCCTCCTCTGCTTCCTGTCAGTGTGACAGTTACGTCACAATGACAGTTAGAACACATTACACTACGTGTGTAGTGTAATGTGTTCCAGCAGCGATCAGAGCTGCAAGTCTAAGTGTCCCCTAGTGGGACAAGTAAAAAAAGTTAAAAAAAGATAATAAAAATGTTTTGAAAAAGTGTAAAAATCAAAGTTAGAAGTGACGTAAACAAAGAATGCTTTTTTTCCTATAATAAGTCTTTTCTTATAGGAAAAAAATTAACACGTTAAAAAAAGTCCACATATTTGGTATCGCCGCGTTCGTAACGACCCCAACTATAAAACTGTATTATTATTTTTCCCGCACGGTGAACACCGCGAAAAAAATAAACGAAAAACAGTGCCCGAATCACAATTTTTTGGTTACCAACCCTCCCAAAATATACAATAAAAAGTGATCAAAAAGTCGCATGTACGCCAAAATGGTACCAATACAAACTACATCCCGTCCCGCAAAAAACAAGCCCTTACACCGCTTTTTTGACTGAAAAATAAAAACGTTATGGCTCTAAGAATATGGTGACACAAAAATTAATTTATTTTATAAATAAGTGATTTTATTGCACAAACGCTGCAAAACATAAAAAAATTATATACATCTGGTATCGCCGTAATCGTATCGACCCGCAGAATAAAGTATAATGGTCATTTATAGCCCAGGGTGAAGGCCATAAAAAAAACAAATAAAAAACATTGTCAGAATTGATGGTGTTTGGTCACCTTGCTTGCCAAAAAATGGAATAAAACGTGATCAAAAAAATTTCTGGTACCCCAAAATGGTACCAATGAAAACTACAGATTGTCCCGCAAAGAATAAACCCTCACACGGCTCCGGTGGAGAAAAAATAAAACCGTTCTGGCTCTCAGAATATGGCGATGCAAAATGTGTAGTGTCCAAAAGCGGATAAGATCGGGCGCCATTTATCAGTGCAACACTGGCCACATATCTGCGGATTATTATTTATTTACTGCATTATTATACCCTCTTATTATACCATGATGTACCCCGCACAGATAACATGTACCCTGATGTACTCCGCACAGATAACATGTACCCTGATGTACCCCGCACAGATTACATACGCCCCCACATTATAAACTGAAACACCAGTAAAACCCCAAACAGAACAACTACCAAGCAAACTCTGTGCCCCAAAAGCCAAATGGCGTCCCTCCCTTCTGAGCCCTGCAGCGTGCCTAAACACCAATTTACGTCCACAGATATGGCATCACCATACCCGGGAGAACCCGGTTAATATTTTGAGTTATTTGTCTTCAGTGGCACAAACTGGGCATAACATATAATGCACTAAAATGGCATATGAGTGGAAAATTGTAATTTTCACTCCGCACCATGCGCTGCGCATTAACCCCTGCACGCACCATGACATAGCATGTCGTAGTGTGGGGGGTGATGTATGGAGCGTCTCACGTAAAAAATAAAGAATTTAGAACGGCAAAATCGCTGTTTTTTTGGTCACCTTGGCTCTACCTAAAAATGTAATAAAAAGTGCTCAAAAAGTTGTATGTACCAAAAAGTTGCACCAATAAAAACGACCGCTCGTCCCTCAATAAATAAGCCCTCATACCGCTCTATTGACTGAAAATTAAAAAAGTTGTGGCTCTTGGAACGCGGGGAGGAAAAAACTAAGAAGGAAAAGAAAAAAATGGATCACTCCAGAAAGGGTTAATTACTTTCTAATGAAAAACCATTTATGACCACACGTGGGGTATTGCCGTACACGGGAGAAATTGCTTTACAAATGTTGGGGTGCTTTTTCCCCCTTTATCCTTTGTGAAATTGAAAAAAATGCAACATTTTAGTGGAAGAAATGTCGATATTCATTTTCA
Organism: Rhinoderma darwinii; assembly: GCF_050947455.1. Taxonomy (NCBI): domain Eukaryota; kingdom Metazoa; phylum Chordata; class Amphibia; order Anura; family Rhinodermatidae; genus Rhinoderma; species Rhinoderma darwinii. The sequence goes on from NC_134688.1 coordinate 310,997,687, forward strand.
CGGCCTAATTCTAATAAATCCTGCAAAAGACTTGTGGGGTCTAAATGCCCACTATATCCCTAGATAGATTCTTTAAGTGGTGTAATTTCCACTTTTGGGGGGTTTCCCCTGTTTTGGCCTCTCAGGGGCTTTGCAAATGCGACATGGCACCCAAAAACCATTTCAGCTAAATTTGAGCTCCAAAAGCCAAATAGCGCTCCTTCCCTTCTAAGCCTTGCTGTGGGTCCAAACAGAAGTTTATTACTACATATGGCATATTTCCGTAATCGGGAGAAATTGTTTTACAAATGTTGGGGTGCTTTTTCTCCTTTATTCCTTGTAAAAATTAAAAATGGCTACCTTTTTTCAGAAAAAAAGTCAATTTTTACCTTTACAGAATAATTTCAATGAATTCAGCAAAACAACCGTGGTGTCAAAATGCTAACTTTACCCCTAGAAAAATTCCTTGAGGGGTGTAGTTTCCAAAATGGGGTCACTTTCCGGTGGTTTCCACTATTTTGTTCCCTCCAGTGCATTTCAAACGCGACATGGCACTGAACCATTCCAGCAAAATCAGAATTTCAAAATCCAAATGGTGCTCCTTTCCTTCTGAGTCCTGCTGTGGGTCCAAACAGCAGTTTATTACCACATATGGGGTATTGCTATAATCAGGAGAAATTGCTTTACATATGTTGGGGTGTTTTTTCTCTTTTATACCTTGAAAAAATAAAAAATTTCTTCGTTTTTTCAGAAAAAAGTAGATTTTCATCTTCACAAACTAATTCAAATAAATTTAGCAAAAAAACTGTGGGTTCAAAATGCTAACTATACCCCTAGATAAATTCCCTGAGGGGTGTAGTTTCCAAAATGAGGTCACTTTTGGGGGTCTTTATTGTTTTGGCCCCACAAGACCTCTTCAAACCTGACATGGTACCTAAAATATATGCTAAAAAAAGAAGGCCCCAAAATCCACTAGGTGCTCCTTTGCTTCTGAGGCCGGTGTTTCAGTCCATGACCGAACTAGGGCCACATGTTGGGTATTTCTAAAAACTGCAGAATCTGGGCAATAAATAATAAGTTAAATTTTTTGGGAAAAACCTTCTGTGGTACAGAAAAAAATGTATTATAAATGAATTTTGTATAAAAAAAATGAAATTTGTAACTTTCACCTCTACTTTGCTTTAATTCCTGTGAAACGCCTAAAGGGTTAATACACATTCTGAACGCTGTTTTGAACACTTTGAGGGGTGCAGTTTTCAAAATGGGGTGATTTATGGGGACTTTCTAATATATAAGACTCTCAAAGCCACTTCAGAACTGAACTTGTCCTTGTAAAAATCGCCTTTTGAAATTTTCTTGAAAATATGAGAAATTGCTGCTAAAGTTCTAAGCCTTGTAACGTCCTAGAAAAATAAAATAATGTTCAAAAAACGATGCCAAACTAAAGTAGACATGTGGGGGATGGTAACTAGTAACTATTTTGTGTGGTATTACTATCGGTTTTACAAGCAGATACATTTAAATTTAGAAAAATGCTAATTTTTGCAATTTTTCGCTAAATTTTGGTGTTTTTCACAATTAAATACTGAATCTATCGGGCAAATTTTGCCAGTAACATAAAGTCCAATGTGTCACGAGAAAACAATCTCAGAATCGCTTGGATAGGTAAAAGCATTCCGGAGTTATTACCACATAAAGTGACACATGTCAGATTTTAAAAATCGGCTTCGTCCTGAAGGCCAAAACAGGCTCAGTCCTGAAGGGGTTAATACAAAAACAAACAAAATATGTTACTGAAATCTGGCATAAAATAAACAATGTTCGACAAAAATTTTATTTTTATTTTTTATTTTTCCTTCTCCCCATCTAAATCTGTAAAGACTCATCTGTGAGTGACGTCACCTCGCCTCCTGTGTAAATTTGCTGGAGGGGGATGGTCTTTTATACAATACCTCATATTGGGTGGAGACTACAGCACAGCATACCCAGTGCCATATTTACCGTTCTGGAAGGATCTGGAACCATCTATACAGAAATACCTCAAAATATAGGTTACTCTCATACACATTTAATCTGGATCACTCATTGGGGTCTCATACACATTTTATAGACCTCCTAGAACCAAATTCATTAATTCAAAACAAAACAAAATTGTACCTTATCAGTAATGTAGCAGGGTGTTCAAAACTACATATCTCAACATAATAAGGTCTGGCACTCTCTCTGGGTGGCACTAGTTTGGCAGCACCATAGCACGTGCTCATGTGTGAAAACATTAAATCTTATCACATTATAACACATAAATATACAGTGTAGATTTTATCTTTTTATAGACAGATTCAGCCTGCTGTTATACTTTCCTCACTTGGTGTAGTTACAGACGACTGCGCGTGCACGAAGATAAGAAACATTCCATTACGGATTTTTAACCCCATACACAAAACACTAGGAATTTTAGACATTACTGCTGTTCAAGATAAGAACATACAATATAGTTCTGCTTTATAGTGTGGCCATTAGTTTCAAACTTCAGACATGTTACATTACACACATCACTCATCGCACCCGTTCACATTACACTCCCCCCGTTCTGACCCACATTAGTCACTGCAATGTACCCGGCTGCTCCGTTTCCTTCACTCTTCCTATCAAAATTTACACCTTTTTCCAAATTGTTGTTTCTCACATCAACTCTCTTGTAACCACCTGTAATCACCTGCTTTGTCATTTTAACTTTTAACTTATGCCTTGTCCTCGCCACTCCACTCCCTTTCTCAACATTCCACAAACCATTCTATTTATCACATGCAAACATCCCATCGTACGGCTGCCAGCCTCTTCAACAATCTTTTTCCTTACAGTGTGTTATTTTGCCTTCACATACTTTACAAACCTCCATTGAATCAAACAGGAGTTGGTCACATTCATTTCAAACATCTACAAACCCCTCACTGCCGGGATATAGCTTTTGGTACTACAATCCTTTAATTTCAAATACTTCACATGTGAGTTACGACTTCTCTCCGCCATGCGCTACGTCACTGCATTCCAAGGGGGGAGGTCTTACACTTCTCACAATTTTTCTCTGGTTAACAATATAATTGCTGGCAAAAAATTCTCTCATGCGTTTCATATCAACATTCAAGATCATGTATGCACCTGCAACCTTTCATTGCACAAAAATTTTCAACATACCTTTTTGGATTCATCTTTCATACCACTGCTGGATAAAGTGCCAGCTAAATTTTGAGGCTTACGCAATACATGTGTGAATGTTGTAAGAATAAGCTCCTTACCTACCGCGGTTTTTTGTAATTCACAGATGCAGAGCCAGACCTCTCCATCAGACCAGCAAACTCCTGGGTTTCTTTATCTTTTATTTTTATACTGAAATTTAGACAAGTCCAACAGACACGCATGCTCATGCAAACAACTTCTAATAACAAATTAACTGGGTTTCCTTTCAACCCTAAAAATAACTGGGTATCCATTCAACCCTAAAAATAACTGGGTATCCTTTCAACCCTAAAAGTAACTGGGTATCCTTTCAACCCTAAAAGTAACTGGGTATCCTTTCAACCCTAAAAGTAACTGGAACTGGGTATCCTTTCAACCCTAAAAGTAACTGGGTATCCTTTCAACCCTAAAAGTAACTGGGTATCCTTTCAACCCTAAAAATAATTGGGTATCCTTTCAACCCTAAAAGTAACTGGGTATCCTTTCAACCCTAAAAATAACTGGGTATCCTTTCAACCATAAAAGTAACTGAACTGACTTCTAACAGGAGTTTCCTCTTTGAGCAGCACTTTCCAACACACACACAAAATAGATTAGTAGTATACCAATTATCCCTGCACAAAGCAATCCCCCTGTAACACGGTCAATGCCATTTCTCTTTCACACAAACTGAGATGGAAGTCAGGCACTTACTTTCTAAGGGAGTACAGGGTTCTGGAACTGCGGCTTCATACCTTACTCCCTAAGGTGGAGCCTTAGTCATCTGAAAATAGGGGGGGCCAGACGGGGAGATGCAGAGCAAAATGTGAGAATCAAATCATCTTACATTATGCTGCAGCTGTTGGTCTACACGTTCCCGTCCGGTCTCCTCTGCCTGGTTCGGGTGGTCTCTGGGTCCTAGTGCCGCAGTCCCTGTTCGGGCGCCAAAAACTGTGAGTGAAATTTAGCATCCCACTCCACCTTGAGTTCCATCCAGCTCCAAATTAGCTTTTAAAAATCAATTTATGAGTATGAGCAGCTCGGAGTAGCAAAAATACACAGACAAGTTACTGTATGAAAATGCTTCTACTTTATTCTTATCAGCACAGATATTTGTATTCAGACCATAACAAAATTGCATCAACAAATGAGTCAGAAAGTTTAGATAAAGTTCCGCAACTCAATTGGCTCTTAGAGGGGCCGTTCCCTTATCTTCCCTATTATTGCTGCGTAGTGCTTTGCACACGGCACTACTGCCTTAAAGTCCCAGAACATCTACCTTCTAATATAACTAACTTGTACAAACATATAAGGATATGAGTATATAAGGTATACAGTAAGTCTAAAACACTTTGGAAAATATTTTTGCTTTCACACTATCCAATCGGAATTGCAAGTCAAAAAATGTTTGATTTGAAAGCTTTGTTTTGTGTGTGGACGTACAAAAATATTAACTTTATTCAATCAAAGAAAGTTAAAACGCCCAAAACAAGGGAAGCTACACATTTTTGGAGATTTCAAGTGTAAGGGTATGTTCACACGGCTTATTTTCGGCCGTTTTTCGGGCCGTAAACGGCCGAAAAATCTGAAGAAGACCACCTCCAAACATCTGCCTATTGATTTCAATGGGAAAAACGGCGTTCTGTTCCGGCGTGACGTCCGCGAAAAAGAAGTACATGTCACTCCTTGAGACGTTTTTGGAGCTGTTTTTCATTGACTATAGAAAAACAGCTTCAAAAACGGCAGTGAAAAACGCAAGTTGCTTAAAAATAAGCCCTTGAAAACAACTCTGTATTTTCAGACGTTTTTGATTTTGTGTGTGCACATACCCTCATTGTCGTATTCCAGAGCTAGTTTTAATATCCGTCTGAACTAAACTGACTTTTAAAGAAGCTGTGTCACAACATTATAAGTGCCCTATCCCCTACATAATCTGAAAGTAGATAACAACAGTGGTTTTTATTTTGAAAAACGATATTTTTTTAGTAAGTTATGAGCAATTTTAGATTTATGTTAATTAGTTTCTTAATGCCCAACTGGGCGTTTTTTAACTTTTGACCAGGTGGGCATTGTAAAGAGAAGTGTATGACGTTGACCAATCAGCGTCATACGCTTCTCTCCATTCATGTCCATTTGTCCGTTTGTGATCTCGTTGTGCTGTCACATACACCCACATTAACTTTACTGAAGTGTCTTGAGAGTGAATAGACATTGCCTCCAGCCAGGACGCGATGTCTATTCACACTCCCGACACTTCGGTAAAGTTTGTGTGGGACTTAATCACAGCACTGCGTGATCTCGCTGTGCTGTGTGAGTAAGTCCCACAAAAACTTTACCGAAGTGTCGGGAGTGTAAATAGACATCGCGTGTCACTGTTCAAAAGTTTAGGGTCACTTAGAAATTTCCTTATTTTTTAAAGAAAAGCACAGTTTTTTTCAATGAAGATAACATTAAATTAATCAGAAATACACTCTATACATTGTTAATGTGCTAAATGACTATTCTAGCTGCAAACGTCTGTTTTTTAATGCAATATCTACATAGGTGTATAGAGTCCCATTTCCAGCAACCATCACTCCAGTGTTCTAATGGTACATTGTGTTTGCTAACTGTGTTAAAAGGCTAATGGATGATTAGAAACCACTTGAAAACCCTTGTGCAATTATGTTAGCACCGCTGTAAACAGTTTTGCTGTTTAGAGGAGCTATAAAACTGACCTTCCTTTGAGCTAGTTGAGAATCTGGAGCATTACATTTGTGGGTTCGATTAAACTCTCCAAATGGCTAGAAAAATAGAGCTTTCATGTGAAACTCGACCGTCTATTCTTGTTTTTAGAAATGAAGGCTATTCCATGCGAGAAATTGCCAAGAAACGGAAGATTTCCTACAACGGTGTGTACTACTCCCTTCAGAGGACAGCACAAACATGCTCTAACCAGAGTAGATAGAGAAGTGGGAGGCCCTGCTGCACAACTGAGCAACAAAACAAGTACATTAGAGTCTCTAGTTTGAGAAATAGACGCCTCACAGGTCCTCAACTGGCAGCTTCATTAAATAGTACCTGCAAAACGCCAGTGTCAACGTCTACAGTGAAGAGGCGACTCCGGGATGCTGGCCTTCAGGGCAGAGTGGCAAAGAAAAAGCCATATCTGAGACTGGCTAATAAAAGGAAAAGATTAAAATCGGCAAAAGCACACAGACATTGGACAGAGAAAGATTGGAAAAAAGTGTTATGGACAGACGTATCGAAGTTTGAGTTGTTTGGATCACACAGAAGAACATTTGTGAGACGCAGAACAACTGAAAAGATGCTGGAAGAGTGCCTGACGCCATCTGTCAAGCATGGTGGAGGTAATGTGATGGTCTGGGTTTGCTTTGGTGCTGGTAAAGTGGGAGATTTGTATAAGGTAAAAGGGATTTTGAATAAGGAAGGCTATCACTCCATTTTGCAACGCCATGCCATACCCTGTGGACAGCGCTTGATTGGAGCCAATTTTATCCTACAACAGGACAATGACCCAAAGCACACCTCCAAATTATGCAAGAACTATTTAGGGAAGAAGCAGACAGCTGGTATTCTATCTGTAATGGAGTGGCCAGCGCAGTCACCAGATCTCAACCCCATAGAGCTGTTGTGGGAGCAGCTTGACTGTATGGTACGTAAGAAGTGCCCATCAAGCCAATCCAACTTGTGGGAGGGCCTTCTGGAAGCATGGGGTGAAATTTCTTCCGATTACCTCAGCAAATTAACAGCTAGAATGCCAAGGGTCTGCAATGCTGTAATTGCTGCAAATGAAGCATTCTTTGACGAAAGCAAAGTTTGAAGGAGAAAATTATTATTTCAAATAAAAATCATTATTTCTAACCTTGTCAATGTCTTGACTATATTTTTTAGTCATTTTGCAACTCATTTGATAAATATAAGTGTGAGTTTTCATGGAAAACACAAAATTGTCTGGGTGACCCCAAACTTTTGAACGGTAGTGTATATATGTATATATAATATATATACAGGGCCGCCATCAGGAGGTAATTACTGGTACTCCCGTTAGGGGCCCGGCCACATGGATGAAGAAAAGGGGCCCGCCGGGTTGTCGTCCCCCCCCCCTCGGACTGTTGCCCCCCCCTCGGAACGCTCACGTGCCCCCCCTCGCAACGTTCGCGCCCCGCCCCTACTAACGCCCATGGCACCCCCCTAGCAACGCTCGCGGCACCCCCTGCATACCTGTTGTAGCTTCACTGGAAGGGGAAGATGCAGCATGTGCAGAAGCTCCGTGTGGAGATCCCGCCCCCAGCTCCTCTACACTTCCGAACGGACCTGCAGGCTGGTGAGTATTTTCCCCTATCCATCTTGCTTCCCATTCTCCCTGACCCCATTTGTAGTATGTATAAAGTTGATCAAAATGTTTTTTGGTATTTTTCCGTTTTCCTAGCGTTTTTTTGCCGCGATTTTCGTAATCGTGGCAAAAATGGCGCAGTTTTGCCGCGATTATATTAAAATCGCGGAAAAAACGCGTGATTTGTGCCGCAATTACGAAAATTGCATAAAAAAAGGATACAAGACATGAAAAGTGCTGTTAGGCTATATCTCACAGTGCGGTCAAATCACGTTTTTGCCGTGATTTTGCAAAAATTGTGGCAAAAAAATGGGATTTCACCGCACTGTGTAACTAGACTAAGGTCTTATTCAGACAGCCGCGTTCGGTCCGTGACATACTGAGCGTGTATCGGCCGTATTTCCCAGGCTGACCACAATTCATGGAGTCGGACTCCTAGCATCATAGTTATCAGTGTTGCTGGGAGTCCTTGCCTCTCCGCGGGAATACTGTCCCATATTGTAATGATGCTTTCAGTACGGGACCGGGGACAGTATTCCGACGGGAAGGGAGGGACTATGATCATAGATAACTGTGATGCTAGAAAATCGGCTCCCTGAACTGTGGTCAGTCCAGGAAATATGGCCGATACACGCTCCGTATTTCACAAACCGAACATGGACGTCTGAATAAGGCCACTTGCTTGCCTCCTATTTTTGGTGCGGATTGCGCACTGAAAATTCACTACAAATTACAATATAAGGCCTTATTCACACGAACGTCTTATACGTCCGTGCTACTAGCGTGATTTTCACTGGCGTCGCACGGACTTATGTTAGTGAATAGGGGCGTTCAGACTGTCAATGAATTTCACACAGCGTATGTGCGCTGTGTAAAACTCACGACATGTCCTATACTTTGCCGGTGTTTCGCGTAGCATGCACCCATTGAGGTCACTTCCTGGTGACACGCGTGATTCGCGCTACAGCTGGTAAAGAAGAGAAGGGAAACATAAAAGCCCCTCCTTCTTTACTGTGTTGTAACATCAGAGTATCATAATGATGCCGGCTGCGCGAAAATCACGCAGCCACGCACCATATGCTGATGCCACACCGAACTTTTGCTCGCGCAAAACGCACCATTTTTTGCGCGTGCAAAACGGACACGTTTGTGTGAATAAGGCCTAAGGCGATATTCAGACCAACGTGTGTGAAATCAGACATGAAGAACGGCCGATTTGCAGCCGTGCGGGACCCGTTTTCACAGACTTGAGTCTATTGAGGGATCCGTGAAAACGCACAAAAATAGGACATGTCCTATTTTTTTTACAGGCCCTTCACACGGTCCGTTAGAACAACGACCATGTGAATAACCCCATAAAAATACATGCAGCAGTGTGACGGCCATTAAAAAAAACGTCCTTCACACGGACGATTAACACGTTAGTCTGAATAAGCCCTAACTCATGTGAATGGGGTTTGTCAAATCCTCATGCACGTGCAGCATTTCACCCCACAAATCATTTTTTTTCAGCTTCCCAGTACATTATGCGGTACAATAAATGGTGCCATGAAAACCTACAACTTGTACTGCAAAAAACAAGCCCTCAAATAGCTTTTGGAAGGTGGAGAGGAAAAAACAAAAGTTAAAATCAAAAAAATGGTTAAGAAGGGAAGGGGTTAAATAAGCTGCATGCCTATTAGGGTATGTTCACACAATTAGCAAAAACAGTCTGAAAATACGGAGATATTCAAGGGAAAACAGCTCCTGATTTTCAGAAGATTTTTAAGCAAACTCGTTTTTTTCGCGGTGTTTTTTACGTACGTTTTTGGAACTGTTTTTCTATAGAGTCAATGAAAAACGGCTCCAGAAACGTCTGAAGAAATGACCTGCACTTCTTTTTCGCGGCCTTTTTTTACGCGGCCGTTGTAAAAAGAACGGCCCATCGGAACACAACGCTGTTTTTTTCTCATTGAAATCAATGGGCAGATGTTTGGAGGCGTTCTGTTCTGATATTTCAGACGTTTACGGCCAGAAAAACGGCAGAAAATAAGCTGTGTGAACATACCCTAATGTTGCAGAATTGTAACGTATTTCATCCTTTACAATGTAAAGGGTTAATTTGCTGTAAATCCCCAGCAAAATCTGTAACGCACTCATTGAGGAATCCGGTGCACAAAATCCGTATCAAAACCGCAGGTAATTCCGCAGGTAAAATCTGCACCTAATAGTGCGTTTTTTTATAAGTTTTTAGGTGCGGTTTTTACTTTTTGATGCGGAAATAGGTGCAGGTTTTATTCTGCAGATTTTTTAATTTTTTAAACTAGTCAGAAACAATTTGCAAGCGGAAACGCAAGATAAAGTGACATGTATCATATTTTCAAATATTCACCGCAGGTCAATTTTTGTGCAGAAACTGCGACATGTAAATGAGATTTCTTGATCTCATTTACTTTGCTGGTCCTGGTTTACACTGCAGATTTGCCGCGCGAAAATACCCATGACAAATTTGCACGTAATAAGTATCGTGTGCATTTGGCCTAACAGAGATTTTTTTTAACTCCCACTAAGGCCCCGTTCACACATGTTGGATTTGATACGGATTCCGATGACATGTCGATGATTCTGCATCCCATGCATATGAGGTTTCCGCAACCCAGTTTGGCGTGAAAAATTTTCCACGTGTATTTTTGTCCGCACCATGAAAAGAAATCCACCACAGCAATAAGTAGCATGCGACTTATATTACATGGAAAAGCCGAGGATGAGCAACTTTGAATCACAATGGGACTTAGGCCTTGTTCACACAGCTTTTTGCAGGCAGAAACATCTGCCTTGAAATTCCTTCAGGCTTTCTCTGCCTCCCATTGATGTCAATGGGAGGTCAAAGACGGAAATGCCTGAAGAAAGAGCATGTCGCTTCTTTCTCTCGCGGGAAAAAAACGCCTTCGCCTCCCGTTGAAATCAATAGGAGGCAAATTCGGACGTTTTTTGCCGCGGTTTCCAGTAAAAAAAATGTGGCAAAAAACTCTGTGAACAGGGCCTTATTCTCATGCGGATCTGCGCCAGGAATCAAAGGGAAAGCCTCCGATTTTTGCTGTGGAAAAACACATTGAACTTTAATGGCAACGTAAGAGCGGAGCATTAGTGCTCCTTAGATCCTCACAAGCGCTTCCCCCTCCCTTCCCCCTTCACATCGTGTTGTTGCCCTAAGTTTATCGTGTAGTCAGGAAATCTCCTATCTTACAGTATAAACAACGTAAACGATAATTCACAGGGCTCCATTATGTCCTTTTAGCCTCCGTCGGGCTGGTAGACGTCGGTTTACCTTATTTTTGAAGGATGAAATGGCGTAGTAGACTTTGTTATTCCGGAGTTCCCAGGCAGCATCACGAGTGCTCTACCCGTGGACTTTGTCCCTGGGAAAGCTCCTGACATCACTGTCCATATATGTAAAGTGACATCAGAGGATTCTCTAGGGCCGGAATCCCTGGCCAGAGCATTGTCGACGCTCAAGCCGTGTACTCAGGCTTTGCAAAGCTTCGGACGTCACTTTACGTATATGGACATCAGGAACAGCGCCAGACTCCCTGGGCAGAGCACTAGTAGAAGGCTCCAGCTCTGTGCATGGGCAGTGACTTCAGGAGTTTCCCCTGGGCCATTCCCCAGGCGACGTATCCCACTGTATGCCATACAGTCGGATACGTTTTAGCTAAATAGATCAAAATCCGGAGCATTAACCGGCCACTGCCGGCTCCATGGTTTCCTTCGCTGTAACTGACATCGGCACCAAAATCAGTTAATGCACATAACGTACAAACGTGAGTGCCACAATTTCCGTTGCCCACCTCCGGTAATGGAGGGGGGGCCCCAGACATCTTGGCTGTATGGGGCCCATAATTTACTGATGGCGGCCCTGTATATATATATATATATATATATATATATATATATATATATATATATATATATATATATATAAAAAGATTTTCAATTTAAAAAAAAGCTGCAGAATCTGCATGTTTATTAAAAACAGTGTGAAAGATCCATTCCATGCATATTAATAGGGTTGTTTCTGTGGCTGGTGAATGGATTTCTGCAAGCCCTCTTCAGATAAATAGGACAGTCACAGAAATTTATGCAACAAATCTGTTGCATGTCTATATACCCTTAAGTCTCCCTGGGTATTTGAAATCTTCCATCTCTATGTATGATTACATATCGCGTAAAAATTATGCTTTGGAACTGGCCTAAAAATCTGTACCAAAATCTGGCATAAAATCCGCCAGTATGTCGTTCTTGATTGTTGTGCAAAAGATAGGGCATGCTGTGGAATATGAAAATCTGCAGCATGTCTACAATTTGCAGCATATTTTATATATGCAGTGAGTAAATGGGCTTTGTCAAAACCCAATTCACTAACATTGTACTGTACTTTATTGTGGAATTTTGGTGCGGCTTCTGATGTGGGAATTTAGCCTAAGGTCTTATTCACACGAACGTTGAATACGTCATGTGATGGCTGTTAAAGCAACGGCCGTCACCCGAACGCATGTTTTTCAATGGGGCTGTTCACACGGCCGTTGTTTCAACATACTTTGTGAAGGGTCTGTTGAAAAATACAACCTGTCCTATTGTCTTTCGTTTTCACGGATCCCGTAATGGGCTCAAGTCTATGGGGATCCGTGAAAACAGGACAGGAGCAACGCGGACGTAAAAAAAAGTCAAGTTTTTCTGACTTTGCCCACACTCGTGTGAATCTAGCATAAGTCATGAGATTTGTACAGGCTGTCCTTACACCAGTAGTATCCAACCTATGGCTCTCCAGATGTTGAAAAACGACAACTACCAGCATGCCCAGAAACCGCAGGCTGACCTTGTGCTTATAGTTACTTAGCTACTTAGGTTTAAAAAAGACATTTACATCGAGATCACTTGAGTCCAAGGCAAAACAAAATACCCTGATCAACTGCAGACAGACAGCAGAGAGATTTTCATGGAGCAATCTACCTTTAGTCATCGCTGTAATAATTGTAACTCTCAATGTCGCAATTTTTTAGAGCCTCCATAAAACATTCCATCAGATTTGACAGGAAAAATAGTGATGCATGCAGTGGTATTCTTCCAGTCAAAATTACGAAACCCGACCAAGCCCATTCCAAGTCAATGACGGATCCAGCACTGCAACGTAGTAAGAACCTAGACTTCTAGTCAGTGGCGTAGCTATAGGGGTGGCAGTCAGGGGGTCCTTCCGCCCCCCGCACCACATCAATAAAAAGTTATTATAGTAACTGGGGCCGCGGGCCCCGGTTACTATAGTAACTGACAGTACATACCTGGCTAGTTCTGGAGCACAGCGGAGGTCCTGACGTCACAGCGTTGTGCGCAGCGCATGACGTCACAACGCTATGCGCCGCGCACAACATCCCGACCCTGGATAGAGTCAGGACAGGACCTCCGCTGCGACTGAAGAGGAAGGTAAGATTAAAATCCCTGTCTGCTGAAGCTGATAGGTCCGGGTCCGACCCCGCCAATCAGCTGTTTTGAAGGGGCCGCAGCGCTCGTACGAGAGCTGCTTCCCCTTCATTACGGTCACTTGCTCACTCTGTGAATCCGTGTCGGCCACTCACAATGTGAGCAAGTGAGGGAAATGAAGGGGAAGCAGCTCTCATGCGAGTGCTGCGGCCCCTTCAAAACAGCTGAATGGCGGGGGTCCCGGGAGTTGGACCCTGACCCATCGGCTATTGATGGCCTATCCTGAGGATAGGTCATCAATGTTTAGGGACTGGACACCCCCTTTAAGCCTACGATGTAGCAGGCTTAGAGGGCCCATGAGACAGGATCACAGATTTTGTGACGCTGTCTTCTGGGCCCTGTATCTAAGCCAATCACATGGAAGGCTTAGATACAGGACCCATGTGTGATCCTGTCTGATGGGCCCTGTATCAAAGCCTAGCATATGGTAGGCTTAGATACAAGGCTCCAGCAGACAGTAACCTTATACTGTATAAGATTACTGTCTGCTGGACCCTGTATCTAAGCCTACCTTGTAGTAGGCTTAGTTAAATACAGGGTCTAACAATACAGTATCACACATGGGCCCTGTATCTAAGCCTACCACATGTGTTACTAATAGTTTTTTTTGTGTTTGTGTTTTTTTTACAGGTTCGGTCGGTGGACAACTTGGGATTCGAGGACTTCTTCGATGACTGCTTTTTTTTTTATTATCAATAAAGTGGTTAATGAGGGTTGCGTGTTTTTTTTAAAATCTCAATCAAATATTTTTTCTACGTCTTTGTGTTTTTTTAAAACTTTTATTACTACCGCCTTAGTAATGGCCGCTGGCTGATTGAGGGGGCTTATTGTTAGCCGGTACAGAGACTAACACTAACCCCCATTATTACGCTGGTACTCACAGCCACAAGGGGTGCCGGGAGGAGCCGGGTACGATCCAGTACTTGACCATCTGTAGTGATGGTCGAATACTGGGGCAGCCGCGTGCTGGTATTATCAGGCTGGGAAAGGCCAGAAACTACCCCCCCCCCCCCCCGGTAATGCTAGCCTGCTGCTGCTTTATTGTATCTGGCTGGTTCTAAAAAACCCACGTCATTTAAAAAAAATAATAATTATAATTGGAAAGAACGATGTGGGGTCCCCTCCCAATTTTCATAACCAGCCAGATACAACATAGCAGCAGGCAGCATTACCAGGGTGGGAGGGTTCACGGTTTTTGGCCTTCCCCAGCCTAATACTACCAGCCTGCAGCCGCCCCAATGCCTGACCATCACTACAGATGGTCGGGTTCTGGTTCGTACCCGGCTCTTCCCAGTACCCCTGGTGGCGGTGGGTACTGGGGTAATAATGGGGGTTAGTGTTAGCCTCTGCACCGTCATAACATTAAGCCCCGCCTTAGTAATGGACGTTGTCAATGAGCCAGCAGTTATTACTATGGTGGTAATAATAAAGTTTAAAAAAATACAAGGACATAGAAAAAATATTTTATTGAAATAAAAAAAACCACACACAACCATTTTATTGGGAACTAAAAAAAACGATGTCATTGAAGTAGTCCTTGAATCCGACATAGTCCAATGACCGAACCTGTAAAATAACACAAGCACACAAAAATAATTAGTAACGCATAAAGAAGCAAAACAATTATTATTCTTACTTTTCCTGGGTCCAGCGCTGGAGCCACAATGTCAGCGGGCTGGACCCTATATTTAATCCAATCATGTGCGATACTGTCTACTGACCCACTGTTTCTAATCCAATCCATAGCTATAGGGTCGTAGTGCTATAGATATGCTGTCTCCTAAACACACATATATACACACACACACACACACACACACATATACACACACACACATTTTCTTGGGGGGGGACACACATGTGTTGGGGCTATTTCCCCTGACGTTTTAAGACCTTGGTGACGCCCCTGGCTGCTAGTGCTGCATTGTTGGGTCACTTAGGAGACACAGCGATGCAACTGAAAGCTGTGGACTGTCGGCCATGAGAAGTTTGCTGGGGGATGGGCCCTGTAAGAAGTTTTGTATCGGGGCCAATGAGCCTTTAGCTACGCCCCTGCTTATATGGGTAGTATAGGAGTATGGGACTCAGCGCCATAGATGTTCATAGGTTGTGGTATTGCAGCTATTTTTGGAAAAAAGAAGCCATGTTTTTCTAATCCTGTACAGCACCTTTAGGCTGCAACATAATTGCATGTATTTCCGCAGCATAAAAATATGCTGCAGAAACTATAATGTATGCCTATTTGAAAAATATTCTGCAACGCAGACAGTTCTTGCGATGTGGAATACTTTTTCTAAGTGGCATACATGTAGCGCCTGCGGCCGCTGGTCCTGATTAGCGGCCGCCAGTTTACTTGTTCGCATCGCTGGCGTCTCCCTGCCCAGGGATGCAGGTGCGCTCTGCTCTGTCCTCGCTAGGCTTCTGCCAGGAATATCGCCCCCAGCCTATCCCAGCACACCTTGTACCATTTAAGGAACTCTGCCCACTTCCCCACAGCCTGAGCCACATTATTTCTAACCCAGAGTTAGGCCGGATTCACACGAGCATGTGCGTTTTGCCATAACAGCTCCATGCGTCAGCAGCATATGATGCGTGGCTGCGTGATTTTCGCGCAGCCGCCATCATTATGACACTGTTTGTATGTTTGTAAACAGAAAAGCACGTGGTTCTTTTCTGTTTTCATTCATAATTTTGACTACTGTAGCGCACATCACGCGTGGCACACGGAAGTGCGTCCGTGTGCCGTGCGCGGTTTTCACGCAACCATTGACTTCAATGGATGCGTGATGCGCGAAAAGCGGCCAAAGATAGGACATGTCGTGAGTTTTACGCAGTGGCCATACGCTGGGTGAAAATCACTGACAGTCTAAACGGCCCCATAGATTAACATATGTCCGTGCGATGCTCGTGAAAATCATGCGCGTAGCACGGACGTATTACACGTTCGTCTGAATAAGCCCTAAGTCTGCAAAGGTTCCGTATACAGTTCCTTGTAACCTGTGTCCGTTGCTATCCTGTATCCGTGTCCAGTCCTGTATCCTGAGTCCAGTGTCCGTGACGAGTCCAGTACCAGCACCAGCCTGCTTCCATCAACCGAGCACCAGCCTGCTTCCCACTACCCAACACAAGCCTGCTTCCAGCTAC